>NC_072425.2:114493214-115131428 GCF_028878055.3 Symphalangus syndactylus
CTTGCTAGATCTCATATGGTATGACAATTTTAATATTTTTAGAAACTTCCATATAGTTTTCCTTAGTTGTTGCAATAAAGACATATCTGAGACTGAGTAATTCATAAAAGAAAGAGGTTTAATTGACTCACAGTCCAGCATGGCTGGGGAGGCCTCAGGAAATTTACAGTCATGGCAGAAGGGGAAACAAACATGTCCTTCACGTGGCAGGAGATAAAATAATGACTGCCCATCAAAGGGGGAAGCCCCTCATAAAACGGCCCAATCTTTTGAGAACTAACTCACTACTGTAGAACAGGATGGGAGAAACTGCCCCTATGATTCAGTTGTCTCCACTTGGTCCCTCCCATGACACGTAGGGATTATGGGAACTACAATTCAAGATGAGATTTGGATGGGGACACAGCCAAACCATATCATTCTGTCCCTGGCCCCTCTCAAATCTCATGTCCTCACAATTCAAGACACAATCATGCCCTTCCGACATTCCACCAAAGCCTTAACTCATTCCAGCATCAACTCAAAAGTCCCAGTCCAAAGTCTCATCTGAGACAAAGCAAGTGTCTTTTGCCTAAGGACCTGTAAAATAAAAAACAAGTTAGTTACTTCCTAGATACATGGAGGTACAGGCACTTGGTAAATACTCCCATTCCAAATAGGAGAAATTGTCCAAAACAAAGAGCTACAGGCCCATGGAAGTCCAAAATGCAATAGGGCAATCATTAAACCTTAAAGTTCCAAAATGATCTCCTTTGACTCCATGCCTCACATCCTGGTCATGCTGGATGTGGTCTTGTATAGCCTTGGGCAGCTCTGCTCCTGAGGCTTCTCAGGGACGGCCCCTCTCCTGGACGCTTTCACAGGCTGGCATTGAGTGCCTGCAGCTTTTCCAGGCACATGAGCTGTCAGTGGATCTACCATTCTGGGGGCTGGAGGATGGTGGCCCTCTGCTCACAGCTCCACTAGGCAGTGGCACAGTGGGGACTCCATGTGGGGGATCTGACCCCACATTTCTCTTTCACATTGCCCTAGGAGACATTCTCTGGAAATCCAGGCATTTCCATACATCCTCTGAAATCTAGGTGGAGGTTCCTAAACCTCAATTCTTGACTTCTCTGTACTCACAGTCTCAACACCACATGGAAGCTGCCAAGGCTTGGGGCTTGCACCCTCTGAAGCCATGACGTGACTGTAGCTTGGCTCGTTTTAGCCATAACTAAAGCTGCTAGGAGGCAGTCCTGAGGCTGCACACAGCAGAAGGGCTGGGGACCTGAGCCAGGAAACAACTTTTCCCTCCTAGGCCTCTGGGCCTGTAATGGGAGCGATTGCCACGAAGGTCTCTGACATCCCCTGGAGACATTTTCCTTATTGTCTTGGTGATTAACATTGGGCTTCTCATTATTTGTGCACATTTCTGCAACTGGCCTAAATTTCTCCCCAGAAGATGGGTTTTTCTTTGTTATTGTATCCTCAGGCTACAAATTTTCCAAACTTTTATGCTCTGCTTCCTCTTGAATGTTTTGCCACTCAAAAATTTCTTCCACCACATACCCTAAATAATCTCCCTTAAATTCCAAGTTCCACAGATCTCTAGGGCAAGGGCAAAAACCCACCAGTCTCTTTGCTAAAGCATAGCAAGAGTTACCACATTTTTAGATATCTTTACAGCAGTGCCCTACTACTCAGTACAAATTTGCTCTATTAGTTCATTCTTATGCTGCTAATGAAGACATACCTGAGGCTGGGTAGTTTATAAAGGAAAGAGGTTGAATTGACTCACAGTTCAGCATGGCTGGGGAGGCATCAGGAAACTTACAGTCATGGTGGAAGGGGAAGCAAACATGTCCTTCTCCACATGGTGGCAGGAGAGAGAAGAATGAGTGCCCAACAAAGGGGGAAGCCCTTTATAAAACCATCAGATCTCATGAGAACTAACTCACTATCATGAGAACAGGATGGGGCAACTGCCCCCATGTTTCAGTTATTTCCACTTGGTCCCTCCCATTACATATGGGGATTATGGGAACTACAATTCAAGACGAGATTCAGGTAGGAACACAGCCAAACCATGTCAATGTACAAGGATTCTAACTTCCTCACATTTTCATCAACACTGTCTTTTGCCATCCTGATAGGTTTGAGGTGATATATCATTGTGAGTTTAACTTCTATTTCCTAAATTATTAGTCACTAAGCATGTTTCATATACCTGCTGGCCATTTGTATGACTTATTTGGAGAAATATCTTTTCACATCCTTAGCCCATTTTTAATTAATTTATTAGTTTTTTGATCTTGAGTTGAAGAAATTCCTCGTATATTTTGAAGACTAAACTCTTGTTAGATGCATTGTTTGAAATATCTTCTTTCATTATACCAGTTGCTTTTTTACTCTGTAGGTTGTTTCCTCTACTGTGAAGAAGCTTTTTAGTTTCATGTAGTTTCATTTGTCTATTTTTGTTTTTGTTGCCTGTGCTTTTGGTATCATATTTGTGAAATCATTAACCAGGCCAATATCATAAAGATTTTCCTTATATTTTTTTCTGGGAGGTTTACATTTTTAAGTCTTACATTTCAGCCTTTAATCCACTTTGAGTTTTTTATAATGGTATAAAATCAGGATGCAATGTTCTTATTTTGCATATTCCAGTTTACCCAGCACCATTTGTTGAGGGTACTATACTTCACCCATTGTGTATTTTTGACATGCTTTTTGAAGATCAATTGATTGTATACATTTGGATTTATTTCTAGGCTCTCTATTCCATGACATTAGTCTAGTCTGCGTGCCTGCATTTAAACAAGTACCACACTGTTTTAATTACTGAAGCTTTCTAACATACCCTGAAATCAGAAACTGTGATGCCTCCAGCTTTGTTGTTCTTTCTCAGGATTGATTTGGCTATTCATGATCTTCTGTATTTCCATATTGTCTTAGTCTTTTCAGGTTGCTATAACAAAATTCATAGACTGGGAAGCTTATAAACAACAGAAATTTATTTTTCACAGTTACGGAGGCTGGGAAGTACAAGATCAAGTTGCTAGCAGATCTGGTGTCTGCTGAGAACCTGCTTCATTCTTCGCCTTCTTGCTATGTCCTAATGTGGTGGGAGGGGTGAACAAGTTTCTATAGGTCTATTTTATAAGGGCACTGTATTAACCTATTTTTACACTGCTATAAAGATATCATCTAAGATTTGGTAATTGCTAAAGGAAAGAGGTTTAATTGAATCACAGTTCCACATGGCTGGGGAGGTCTCAGGAAACTTACGATCATTGCAGAAGTTGAAGGAGAAGCATGGCAAGTCTTAGATGGTGACAGAAGAGAGAGCGAGCAAAGGGCAAGTGCCACACTTTAAAACCATCAGATTTTTTGAGCGTTCACTCACTGTCACAAGAACAGCATGGGGGAAGCCACCCTCATAATCTAAGCACCTCCCACCAAGTTCCTCCCTTGACATGTGGGGATTACAATTTGAGATGAGATTTGGGTGTGGACACAGAGCCAAACCATATCAGGCACTAATTCCATTGATGAAGGCTTCATCCTCAACTCCAAAAAGCCCCTCCTCCTCAATCCATCTTATGAGTGATTAATTTCAACATGAATTTTGGGAGGAGATAAACATTCAGACTATGTATTAGTTTGTTCTCACACTGCTAATAAAGACATATCCAAGACTGGGCAATTTATAAAGGGAAGAGGTTTATTTGACTTACAGTTCAGCATGGCTGGGGAGGCCTCAGGAAACTTACAATCATGGTGGAAGGGGAGGCAAACACCTCCTTCTTCACATGGTGTCAGGAAAGAGAAGTGCTGAGCAAAGTGGAGAAAACCCTCTTATAAAACCATCAGATCTCGTGAGAACTCACTTACTCTTATAAGAACAGCATGGGGGAAAGCACCCCTATGATTCCATTGCCTCCCATTGAGTCCCTTCCACAACACATGGGATTATGGGAATTACAATTCATTAAGAGATTTGATTGGGGACACAGCCAAACCCTATCAGATTATAATACATATGAACAGTAGAATTGATTTTCTATTTCTGTAAAAGAAAAAAGTCATTGGTATTTTAGTACAGAATTCATTGAATTTGTAGATCACTTTGAGTAGTATGGATATTTGAACAATATTAAGTCTTCCATTCATGAATACAGAATTTCTTTCTAATTGTTTTGTCTTCTTTAATTTCTTCCATTAATGTTTTGTAGTTTTCAGTACACAAGTTTTTCACTTCCTTGATTAAGCTTATTCCTTAGTATTTTATTCTTTTTGGTGCTAATATAAATGTGATAGTTTTTTAATTTCCTATTCAGTTAGTTCATTTATAGTGCATCATAAAAGGCATCCAAACTGAAAATAAATAAATTGTTCCTGTTTTCAGAAGATATAATCATATACACAAAACCTTAAAGACTCTACAAAATGGCTGTTAGAGTTAACACATTTAGTAAAATGTCAGGATATAGAATCAACATACAAAAATCAGCAGGTAGCTGATTTTTGTCTGGTTACTCTGTACTGAGCCAGTGGTGCAGAGCTATGTGATATACCATCCCAAGCTATCATCTTCATTTTCTCCCAGGTGGTTAATCTGTGCTGAACCCAGCAGAGTTTCAAGAATGACAAGTATGTTGCCAGGTTTTTAGGCATCCCAGAGAAGTTAGGATATTTGATACATGGATCAATACTTTCCCTCCCTGGGGGAAAGCTGAGAGCTGATATATATATATCATCTTACGTAACAGTGAAGATCTGATTTGATCATGTCTTCAAATATTCATATTCAGTTGGCAAAACCTAGAAAACCGATGGCCTCCAACTCCATCAATGTTTCTGCCGAGGACATGATCTTGTGCTCATGGATACACTGTATTCCGTGATTGATATATATGTGCCACATTTTCTTTATCCAGTCTGACACTGATGGGCATTTAGGTTGATTCTGTGTCTTTGCTATTGTGAATAATGCTTCAATGAACATACACGTGCACTGTCTTTATAACAGAACAAGTTATATTCTTTTGGGTATATATCTGGTAATGGTATTTCTTGATTGAAAGTGTTAAAATAGTTTGATTTATTTCTTGATTGAATGTGGTAAAATAGCTGAAGAGATTTATTCTGAGCCAAATATGAGTGACCATGGCCTGTGACACAGCACTTAGGAGGTCCTTAGAATATGTGCCCTAGGTGGTCGGGGTACAGCTTGGTTTTATGTATTTTAGGGAGACATGAGACATCAATCAAATCATTTAAGAAATCCATTGGTTTGGTTCAGAAAGGCAGGACAATTCAAAGCAGGGGCTTCTAGGCTATAGGTAAATTTAAACATTTTCCAGTTGACAGTTGGTTGAGTTTATCTAAAGACCTGGGATTAATGGAAAGGAATGTTCAGATTAAGATAAAGGATTGTGGTGACCAAGTTTTATTGTGCAGAGGAATC
Source organism: Symphalangus syndactylus (assembly GCF_028878055.3). Taxonomy (NCBI): domain Eukaryota; kingdom Metazoa; phylum Chordata; class Mammalia; order Primates; family Hylobatidae; genus Symphalangus; species Symphalangus syndactylus. The sequence continues at coordinate 114,498,667 of NC_072425.2, forward strand.
TCTCAGACTACAGAGAGAGAACAGTTTGTAAAAAGTTTCTTATTGGAAATAAAAGTGTGCCTGGCTCTTAGTTATCTCCTGGATCTGGAAAGGAAGGAAGGAAAACAAAGGGAGAAGGTGATTCTCTATAGAATGTGGATTTTTCCTAAAGAGAGTTTGCAGGGCAATTTCGAGGCATGGCAAGAAAATATATCTTGGAGTTAAATATTTTCTTCCTTGTCTCATAATGTTATACCAGAGTCAGATTGAAAAGCAAGTCACAATACACAGGGTCAAATAAAACCCATCTGATGAGAATCCATGGTTTGTAGGGCATGACTCCCCAGACCCTTTAGGCAAGATCAAAAATCAGAGCTTAGTCCTCAGTCCCCCCTACCCCCTTGGCCATAAAGCATTCCACAGAATGGATATGCAGCCCAACAAAACAGCAACAGGTCCCAGGGTGCTAGGAGGCTTATTCCTAGAGTAGTTTTGTTAGTGGTAATAGTTTTAAATAATTGTGATTTGTGTCATGCGGAGGGGACACGATCTGATCTGATGTAATAGCTAATAGTTCAAGGGGTGAGATGGAGTCAGGCCTAGGGTTTAGTCTGAAAAAAAAAAAAAAAATCCCGGGTCGTATCTATTTTGTGAGCTCTCATGCTCCAGGTCTTTAATTGTGCCTTCTTTCTTTTGCTGTATCTGTCATAACATTTATAAGAGATACATAATGCTAATACAGTGACAAATACCATGCATCTAGCAAAGATCAGGCATCCAAGAAGGATATAGGTAGAGTCAGAGGACAGTAAATAACCTAACCAGCAAAAAACCCACTGCATGCATCATCATACTCTTTGATTAGACTCACAACGTGTTTACCCTATTTATTAAGGGTCATTTGAACCTTATGATAAATCTTATTTGAGGATTATAGGACCAACACTAAATCAGGATCCAATAAATTCAGTTTCTCTTCTGGCCAATTTATCTCCACAGGTGTAACATCCTGAGGAGGATACAAATTACATGCAAAGAATGCCTGGTCCTCAGTGTCTAAATTGTTATAGGACTTGTTAACGGAGAACAAATCTACTTTTCCCACCACTTTCGTATTGCACCATATACTGGCATTTGGGAGACAAAAGGAGGTTTTGCCACAGGAGAAGTTATATAATTCTACAGTGTCATTTTGTTGTTCCTCCCAACAGAAATGGCCCTTTGTCATATACCAGATGCTATGTCCCATGGGGGTGGATAATAGAGGCCAAGTTTGGAAAAAAACAGGGTTCCAAGTGGTTTGAGGTCATAGCCATTTTCCTCTCCTGTTTTTACAATCTGAAAGGGAGATGGGATGCCATGTATTATCAGCTAAAATAGCCCACTTATTTCCCAGGGGGAGTATTTATTGTTTACAATAGTCCCAATGCCTGCCAGTAAAACAACAGAGTACCTTTGAGCCTCATGTAACTTTGATGCCTATGCTCTTAAACAATGTTTAAGGTCACATTTTCCATCCAAAAATCTCCCTGTTTAGGGGACCATATACTTTTCCACATGTGTTTGGATTGTACCTCAGTACTGAGGATTGTAGGCCACTGCTTCATAGCCACCTCAGATTCTGTTTGTAATAAAACAGACATGAGCCCCTATTGGGTAAGAGTACATGCTCATCCCCATCTTTGGGTTTGGAAGTATGTTTTTATGGTTTGTCCGGTTTCTTTTAGCCATCTGATGAGTTGCTGCATTATGTTTTAAAGCAGCTTCCCATCCTTTTCCATATTCCTGCAATAGCATTCCTACTCTGTGGCCTATTTTTGATAGGGAATTTTTTTCTAAAGAATGTCTCTCTTTATTAGTCATGAACTCAGCTTGCCCCAGTATCCCTAGCCTAGCTCCATTTCCTCCAGCGAGGTCATGCTTTAGTTTTTTGGAAGGCCAATTTTTGTATATTCACCAGGAATGCTGTTTCCATTGTATACTGATGGCATCTGTACAATTTGGATAAATGGAGTAATCCAGAACTGCTGGGTATCCCAAACAATTGTTAGGTGAGTGGAGGTTACACCTAAGTATACCTTTGTCTGGGTATTCCATAAGATTTCCCAGTGGCGCCCTGGTCTTAGGGTGGAATGTGTGCTGTCAGTGACCTCTGTCCACCAATTGACTCCCATCAATAGTTCTCGAAGGGCAGTGTCAGTGTGGTTCATGCTAGACAGCGGCATCCAGCTGCAAGCACAAGGCTGGTAGTTATTTGGACAGGTCATGCTATGGCCGTTTACACAGGAGGCTGCTAGAATTTTCCCATTGTAACCAGGCAATTGTCTCAACTGATTATGCCTAATATTTATTGTTATGCAATGTTCTACCTGGTTAGACCCCCTCAGTGATCATCCTGAGGCATTGTTAGGCAAGTATTCCTGCAGGGCATCATATTTGGTTGCAGCCTTACAAGAGAGCTACCCTAAAAAAAGGGAGACCTCAGGGAATGTTTAGAATGGTGCTGCTGCACATAACACTCTTCATTGCATCCTGATCTATATCATACCAAATGATGTGGGCTCTGCCTGCAGGAAAATTGCTGAGGTTTGCAGGGGACCAGGAGAAATTTTCAGGTTTGAAAAGAGAAGGAGTGTGGAGTACATAGACAGAGGAGATTGTGGGAGTGAGAATGAACAAGTAAAACATTTTCCTGGCTTTAACAAGGGAACGTATAGCTGCATCCATTTAGAACGTTATACCAAGGAAGACTGCATAGATTCCAAACAGCTTCTTAAGGGTTTCAGTGAAAACTTTCAGGGTTTTAGCAATATTCTATAGCAAGGAAAGTAAGAATGAGAATTATTTTAGATTTTATGAGGACTGGCCTGACCCGGTGTCTCTGGAAGTATGTTGACTTTCATTGTAGCCCTAGAGACGGGCTGAGCCTCCAGGCTTCTCTTGATTCACAGGTGGGGGTCAAAGACCAGTTCAGAAGTCCAGGCATGGTTAGGAATGTGGTTGGTCACTTATTTTAGGTGTGAAATGTGAATCCAAGAAAAGAAAGAAGTGACTCCCTTTAACTTTGCAGCACAAGAGTTGGTTAAAAGCACCTGATAAGGTCCTTTCTGGTGGGATTGTAGAGAATCCTTCAGTTGGTGTCTTTTTCAATACACAAATTTGCCTGGCTGTAATCCGTGGTCTTTTGGGCTATCAGCCCCCAGGAGCTAAGTGTGAAAGATTCTGTTACCAAGTTTGTATTATTTGTTAAAGTTTTGATGAGCCCTTGACAATAGTGCAATATTTCCCGTTTGAGTAAGTTCCGTTCTTATAAACCCGCATCCAGCCTCATAGGTCTCCGTGTTATGATTTCATAGGGTGATAAACAGTGTTTTCCAAAAGAAGTGCATCTAAGATTAAGCAAGACCAGTGGGGAAGGCTTTTGACCAAGGGAGATTAAAAGCCTCCATCAACTTAGCTAATTGAGTTTTCATTGTGCCATTTGTTCATCCACCAACCTAGAGGATTGCGGAAGGTAGGCACAATGGAAACATGGTATTATGGGCCAGATTTTGCAAATGGATTGAACAACTTATCCAGTAAAATGAGTGCCATGATCACTACGCAGTTCAGAAGGAATTCCCCAAACTGGAATGATTCTAACAAAATTTTCCCTACTGTTAAAGCAGTAGCCCTCCAACAAGGAAATGCTTCTGCCCAGTGAGAAATCATACAAACTAAGACCAGCACATATTTGAAATTTTGGGGTGGCAGCATCTGGATAAAATTCAGCTGCCATACTTCAAAAGGACTGGCAAAGGAAAATGATCTTGGGTGCCATATAAGGGCTTGCCAGCATTCTGTTTTGGGGCATATAGTATATCGAGAGTATACCTTTTGGGCTACCATGGAAGATGGTTTCCAAAAGTATTGTTTTCTCCATGATACCATTTTTTCAGGGGCCCAGTGAGTCATTTCATGAAAAAACTGAAGGAAAGGCAATTGTGCACCTATGGGAACTATGGGTTTTTTGTTAAGTCCTAGCCAAAATTCCTCACTTGGGTCAAACATGCCTCCATTCTGTTACCAGGTTTGTTTCTCTTGAGGAGTTGATGCTGTAAAAGAAAGTTAGTGCAGGTATTTGTAGGATGAAAGGTACACACCCATACAGGATAGGCCATCTTTCCTAGGACAGCATTCTTTGCTGCAGCATTAGCCAGATTATTTCCTTTTGCTTCTTCAGTGTTAGCCTTTGAGTACCCAGAAATTTTTATGACTGCAAGTTGCCTTGGCATCTGAATTGCTTCTAGTAAATTCAAGACTTGGTGCCCATTTCGTATGGACTGTCCAGATAAACTAAGAAATCCTCTCTGTTTCCAACAGCATGCTAAAATCATGGGCTACTCCAAAAGCATACTGGCTATCGATATATCTATTTACCACTTTTCCTATAGCTAAATTCCAAGCTCTAGTTAGTGCTATTAATTCTACCATCTGGGCTAATTTGACTCCTTAGGGTTGGCTACTTTTGATTATGTCTGTCATGTCATATCCTGCTTGGTGATGCCCTTGGTTGTCCCTTAAATAAGAACCATCTTTGAATTAAATTAATTTAGCATTCTCAATGGGAGTTTCCTGTAAATCTCCCCTAGAGGAGAGTAAGATATTAGTTAGATGTTGGGGGCAGAAAGAGGAGTATCTCATAAGAGGTGAAGAAAGTAATAGAATAGTGTTGAGTGTGGTGAGAGCTTAAAAGAGATTTCACAGAGTGGCAGGCATAGCCGGTTAGGGGCGAACCTAGGACAAATCATTCAACGTTTTTGCATAAGGTGGCTGCAGCTAATATAGCCCTCATACAAGGAGGATGCCCCTTTGCAACTGGATCTAACTGTTGACTGAGATAACGAATTGGTCTGTGAGTGTCACCATGTTTTTGAGTTAATACTCCTAGAGCACTCCCCTTTATTTCATGTACAAAGAGGGAAAAGGGAAAAATATAATTGGGGTGGCCTAGAGCAGGTGCTTGGGTGAGAGCCTGTTTCAGATTTTCTACGTGCTTTTTCCCCCCTCTTCCTAGTGGATTGGGTTTGGCTGGGTTTGTTTTCATTTTTTTGTATAGGGATTGGGCCATTAAGGAGTAGTTTGGACTCCAACTTCTGCAGAGACTCTCTCAGGGTTTATTAATAGCCCCCTTGGGGAATTCAGATGTCCCAAATATTTAACTTGGGGGAGGTAAAATTGTAATTTATCTTTTGAAACTTTGTGTCCCTTAAAAGGAAGTTGTTTTCATAGTTGGACAGTGCCTTCTCTGCATTTTGGTAGGGAGGATGAACACAAGAATAAATTATCCACATACTGAATTAGAGTAGAGCAGAGTAGAATTTGGAAATTCAATGTCATCTTAATCTGCCTTTAGTATTTGAGAAAAATAAATAGAACTTTTAGTGTAGCCTTGGGGTAAGACTGTCCATGTGTATTGGTGATTTTCCCAAGTGAAAGCAAAAAGATACTGGCTATTTTGCTTTACAGGTGTGCTGAAAAATGCACTACAAAGATTAATAACAGATAAGTGGCTGGCAGTGACAGGAATATTAGACAGTAAGGTGTAAGGGTTAGGAACAGCAGGGTGTCTAGGAATTATTATTTTATGTATCGCTTTTAGGTCTTGAACGAATCTCCAGCCTTTCCCACTTGGCTTTTTAACTGGGAGGATTGGTATATTGCAAGGGCTGCTGCAGGGTATTATGAGTCCTTTGCCTAAAAAGTCCTGAATGATTGGTTTGATTCCTAGTAAGGCTTTAGGTCTAGGGGGATATTGCCTTACGTTTGGCAGGGGTTTGGATTTATTTACTGTTATCTCTATATAGACTGCTGACTTAATTCTCCCAATATCTGTGGAAGAGCTTGCCCATAAGGAGTCTGGTACCTTAGATAAGAAAGGGTCTAATTCTTTCTGTCCAGAATCTTGATTAACTATCACAAGCACAATATTACATGTCGGCTTTTGTAAGTCTTCTGTGTCTCCCAAGTTGAGAATTATTTCTCCCTTCTATGAAAATGAGATGTGAGCATTATGGGTCTCTAGGAAATCCCATCCCAGCAGGCGTATTGAGGCACTATTTACATTAAGAGAAATATAATGCCCCACTAGTTCTTCTAATTGAAATCAAAGGGGATTTGTTTTAAATGCTATAATAGGAGAGTCTGAAATCCCTACCATTTGGACTTTTTCTTTACTGCAAGGGAAAGGGTTTTTGATCAAGGAAGGGTTAAGGACTGACAGTGTAGCGTCGGTGTTGACAAGGGCTTTAGTATTTTCCTAATTTATGGATATTTCTACTTCTCCTAAAGCATTAGTTAGAATTTGGGGGAAAACCCTCTCTATTCTCTCAGAGGATCCCTATTCTTATTTTTGAGTTGCTCTGGTGCTTTCCTCTGGGGCCCTTTGCCCCTTTTGTGCAAGCATCCATTTAAGTTTTTTGCATTCATTTTTAAAATCTCCTTTCTTTACTCAAACAAATTTACAAGAAAAAAACAAACAACCCCATCAACAAGTGGGCAAAGGATATGAACAGACACTTCTCAAAAGAAGACATTTATGCAGCCAAAAGACACATGAAAAAATGCTCATCATCACTGGCCATCAGAGAAATGCAAATCAAAACCACAATGAGATACCATCTCACACCAGTTAGAATGGTCATCATTAAAAAGTCAGGAAACAACAGGTGCTGGAGAGGATGTGGAGAAATAGAAACATTTTTACACTGTTGGTGGGACAGTAAACTAGTTCAACCATTGTGGAAGTCAATGTGGCGATTCCTCAGGGATCTAGAACTAGAAATACCATTTGACCCAGCAATCCCATTACTGGGTATATACCCAAAAGATTATAAATCATGCTGCTATAAAGACACATGCACACGTATGTTTATTGCAGCACTATTCACAATAGCAAAGACTTGGAACCAACCTAAATGTCCAACAACAATAGACTGGATTAAGAAAATGTGGCAAATATACACCATGGAATACTATGCAGCCATAAAAACGATGAGTTCATGTCCTTTGTAGGGACATGGATGAAACTGGAAACCATCATTCTCAGTAAACTATCGCAAGGACAAAAAACCAAACACCGCATGTTCTCACTCATAGATGGGAATTGAACAATGAGAACACATGGACATAGGAAGGGTGACATCACACTCCGGGGACTGTTGTGGGGTGGGGGGAGGGGGTAGGGATAGCATTAGGAGATATACCTAATGCTAAATGATGAGTTAATGGGTGCAGCACACCAACATGGCACATGGATACATATGTAAGAAACCTGCACGTTGTGCACATGTACCCCAAAACATAAAGTATAATAACAATAATAATAATAATCTCCTTTCTTTTTGCAATTGTGGCAAATTGCTTCCTCTTGGGGTCACTTAGATCTCTGGGGACCATGGGACCCTTGCAAACTCCCAACTTGGTTACTAAGTTGTGTTAGTTGTAAACTCATAATCTTAGAGACTGCTTCCTTTTCTTTCTCAATGATTGTTTGTGACAATTAGTTAGCTAGGGTGACTAGGTGGCTAGTGGGCAAGGAAGCCCAAGCCACATTATTCATCTTCGTTAGGGTTGCTAACTCATTATTTAAACCTTAAATGAGCCTTCTACCATGCTCAGAATTTTCAAGACGTATTCCTGAAAACTGAATGTCTTTTCGAACCTGACAGGAAAGTCAGGCACGGTTTCATTTGGGTGTATTTTACGTTGTTGCACCCTTGCCCAATTTATAACCTTGGGGAATGTCTGTGGGGTATAGTTTCAGAGAGGTGATTTACAAAGCTCTCTGCATTTATCATTTCCAGTTGCATCTATTTTGTCAAAATCTTTATAGGCTGTTTCCAATCTGCCACTTTAAACTATTGTTCAGCTTTGTTTTTGGGGACAAGTAGCTTAATCAGCTAATACAGGTTAGAGAAACTTGGATCATAAGTCTTAAGGGTTAATTGGAATGCCTTAGCAAACCCAAAAGGATTTTCAGTCAGACTGGGAAATTCAGACACCAAGGCCTTTAACTCTGATTTGGTCCAAGGAGTATGTATTATGATGTTAGGATCCCCTCTGCCTGTGGGTTTTACTCTAAAATGAACAACTACTATATGATTTTCTCCAGCTATTTTTGGTCCCCCTGTGGCTCGAGGCAAGGGAGTAAGGGAAGAAGGAGGAAAAATTAAATTGTCCAGACAAGGAAGTTCAGAGAGTAGAGGGTTAGCAGGAACAGAAGGGAGACAGTTTCTGGAGCCTTCCTGATTTCAGAAGTGGCTTTTACTAATTTCTTTAATTCTGAGACAGTTTCACAATTTTTTTTGTTAACTTCCTGGAGGGAGGCAAGCTTATTATTCCCTCTTTTTGATAATTCTAGGTGCCAGCTAAAGTATAATTCCCATTTTCATTTTCTTTGATTTGGGAACCTAAATGTTCTAAGCTAGCATGCAAGAAAACCAACTTAAGGATATCAAATTTCCCCATTTGGAAACTTTACACCTAGGTTATCTTTAGTAAGATCTTCCCATTTACACAAATACTTGCAAGTAAAGGCACCATAGTTATTAAACAGACACCCAGCTGACGTGCCTTTATGGGGCCGCTCATCTTGCCTTTCCTCCTTTTTGGAGGGTTTATTTCCCACCCTTTTTTCTTTTTTTTATTTTTTTAAAGAGGAACTGACCCATGGCCTAAGGTTTTTGTGTGGTGGATTGATATGTGCCGCTTGTGGGCAGGACCCCACGGTGAGCCAACACTGAGTTATTTCTACCCTCTTATGTGTCTAACTTTCTTCAGAGGTCTATTACCTCTGAGAGGACTTACAATGCCAGGTGATCAGCCCTTATATGCATTTCCTGGACAAGCCTTTTTAAATTAATATTTGTTGGGGAGTTTCCTATAGTGCCACTGCACGTTGCAGGGGGTCAACCCACCAGACTCTCCCACCAGGCCTCCGGTCACCCAAGGGCACTGTTCAGCTGGGAGGAGCAAATTGCCCTTTCTCTTTGGAGCTGAGGAATTCAGTATCTCATTTACTTATGAAAAATACAAGTTTAGTTCCTCACACAAAGTACACATGGACAAGCCAATTGAGATTAATTTCAAGAGAGAAGGCAACGGATTAAGACCCTTTTGAATGTACCTCTGAAACTAAAGATTTTAAACAACTTCCTAGGAGGAAAGAGGAAAAAAAACAGCTAAGAATAATTCAAGGACCATCAACCAAAACAAGAGGTCTGGGGCTCAGGAGGACTTACCAGTTCCACCAAAGCAGAAGCTCAAACTCGGTGAGGCTTCAATAGGCCCCTGCTGGTACCTTAGCTCCGGTTTTGGGCAACTCCTTAGGGGTTCTGAGTCTTTACTGAGGCCCCACGTTTGGCACTGGATTATTGTCGACAAAAAGAGTCAAACTCTGTAAAATATTTGAAGAGATTTATTCTGAGCCAAATATGAGTGACCATAGCCTATGTCACAGCCCTCAGGAGGTCCTGAGAGCATGGGCCCAAGGTAGTCAGGGTACAGATTGGTTTTACATATTTTAGGGAGGCATGAGACATCAATCTAATACATTTAAGAAATACATTGGTTTGGTTCAAAAAGGCAGGAGAACTCAAACTGGGGGCTTCCAGGCTATAGGTAAATTTAAATATTTTCTGGTTGACAATTGAATTTATCAGAAGACCTGGGATCAATGAAATGCAATGTTCAGGTTAAGATAAAGGATTATGGGGACTAAGTTTCATTGTGCAGAGGAATCTCTCAGCAGGCTGCAGAGAGAGAGAGAGCAGGTTGTAAAATGTTTCTTATCGCAACTAAAAGGGTGCCTGGCTCTTAGTTGATTATCTCCTGGATCTGGAAAGAAAGGAAGGAAAACAAAAGGAGAAGGGGATTCTCCATAGAATGTGGATTTTTCCCACAAGAGACTTTGCAGGGCAATTTCAAGGCATAGCAAGGAAGTATATTTTGGGGTCAAATATTTTCTTGTCTCATAAAGTTATGCCAGAGTCAGATTGAAAAGCAAGTCACAATATACAGGGTCAAATAAAACCCATCTGATGAGAATCCATGGTTTGTAGGGCATGACTCCCCAGATCCCTTAGGTAGAAATTTGGGCAAGATAAAAAAAATCAGAGCTTAGTCCTCAAATGGTATTTGTTTTCAGCTCCTTGTGGAATCACCACATTGTCTTCTACAATGGTTGAACTAATTTACACTTCCACCCACAGTGTATAAGCGTTCCTTTTATTCCACAATCATCTTGCCAGCATCTGTTAACTTTTGGCCTTTTTCATAATAGCCATTTTGACTGGTGTGAGATAGTATCTTACTGTGGTTTTAATTTGCATTTTTCTAATAATCAGTGATGTTGAACTTTTTATCATGTGATTATTGGCCACATGTATGTCTTCTTTTGAAAAGTGTTCATTCATGTCTTTTGCCCGCTTTTTAATGAGGTTTTTCCTCTGAAAATTTGTTTGAATTCTTCATAGATGCTGGATATCAGACCTTTGTCAGATGCATAGTTCACAAAAATTTTCTCCCATTCTGTAGGTTGTCTGTTCACTCTGTTGATAGTTTCCTTTGCTATGTAGAAGCTCTTTAATTAGATCTCATTTCTGAATTTTTGCTTTTGTTGTGATTGCTTTTAGTGACTTCGTCAGGAAATCTTTGCTTGTTCCTATGTCCAGAATGATATTTCCTACATTGCCCTTCCAGGGTTTTTATAGTTTGGGGTTGTATGATTTCAATACTGTCTCCTTGCTGTTTTCTTGCTGCTCTTCCAATCATATTATTACCCTTAACCAATTCTAATAAAACCCCAGATTGAAAGACCTACTTTAAACAAGAATCCACACCTGATAAGTATTTTAACTTTGCCTTCCATACTGCCAGACATTACTAAGATTTTATCAAGTAAATGCTCTCCCTTACTCTAGAAAAAAAATAAAAAATCCTTGCTTTGCCTTACCAACAGATTCTATTTTTAGGGAACTAGCACCTAACAGTCTCTTTATTGCATTTGTTTTCTGACCTAAGAGACCATTTTTAAGGTGGTTGTAAGATTGGTAGTGGACAGCAGATTATCTGTAATTGTTAGCACAGTCCAGCCCTGAGACATCTTTACTAACCTTTATCAAAGTCTGAAATAGCCTTCTACTCGATTTCCACATGATCACTTCCTCAGGTCTCTTTATATATTTCCTTGTAAGAAAAGGCTTTCACACCTCTATTCATGCCACCTCTTTTCCCCAATTATTGCACATAGCCTTTATCACTATCTAAAATATTTAATTCCTGATTCCCACTATCTTAGCTTTCTATCATTACAACAGACACAGATTGGATAATTTATAAAGAATAGAAGCTTATTTGGCTCATGGTAGTAGAGGTTGGGAAGCCCAAGAGCATGGGGACTGCAGCTGTCAAGGGTTATCCCCTGATGGTGAACAAGCACTCAAGACAGAGAAAATGGGGGCCAAACTTACGCTTTTATTAGGAATCCCCTCCTGGGATAACTAACCCACTCCTGTGATAATGGCATTAATCTATTAATGAGAGCAGAGCCCTCATGACCTAGTATCCTCGTAAAGACCCACCTCTTAATAACATCACAATGATAAATTTCAATATGAGTTTTGGAGAGGACATTCAAACCATAGCACTCAGCAACAGAATGCAGACTCTTATAGAATAGAAACTTTACTACTATAATTCTAGCGTGCAGTATAGGGACTCATGTTAAGTAAAAGATTAATAAATATATAATAAGTGAATACAAAATGAATTCTGTGGTAGGTGTGAAATAATGATATGTGTACAATGCGAAGAGTTATTACTAAGTAGGTGAAAGAGGGAGATAGGAAATAATGTAACAGATCAAAAAAATTTCTAAGGTTGATACGTTTTTAAGAATGGGAAATACATGCTCATGGAAAACAACCCATGAGGAAAACAAGAAGCAATTAGTAGAGTAAAACAATTAAGTGCTGAAGTACATGGAATTTAGAATAGGGATGAAATATTTTAGTTCCAATAGAAATAACTCTTCCATTTTCATCGATGGTCTAAGGAAATAACTGGAAAGCAAATGAATGATAAAAATGGTTCACCATATAACATTTTTGAAAAATAAATAGGAGCTTTAGATATGTGGAGAAGATTCTATTTTGTCTATTAAGCTGGAAGTGACGTTACTTGCTACAGTTAAATGCACCCGGTGGTAAGATAAAAGGATTAAAAAAAACAGATATTTTAAAATAGTAAATATTATGAGCAAAAGACAACTCATTAGGTATATTTTGGAAGATACTAGGAAGCATTGAGAAACCATTTGAGTTTTGAGACAATACATTTTCAGTGTTGTATTAGTTCTCCTTTGTTACTCACCAGGAAAGATATAGGAATGAAGTAGAGCAGTACAGTGAAAAATAATAATTGCAATTATGCTTATTTTTAAGAAGTAATTGTTCTGCATAGCAATTTGATAAGAAGCCTGTCTTACTAGAATAGTGCTAACTAAATTATTTAAATCTTATGTGCTACCTAGATGAGTTCTTAGACTTTTAGCCATAGAACATTTTCACCATCAGGATCCTATCGAATTTTTGTTGGGTCTAAATTTCAATACTTTTTTTAACTTTTGCAATTAGAGTATTAGTAAATTTAACATTATTTATTAAAAGAAAACTGAGAAAGCTTGAAACTTCAAGGTATTTAAGAAATTCTGCTTCATCTTCAAAATAGATCAAGAACAAAATTTTTCAGTTAAGATCATTAACAAAATCAGTTAATTTTCTAAAGTCATATTTAAATCATTCTTATTCTACTCATGTCCTTCCAAAGACTAAAATTTACAATTATGAAGAAACAAATATGCCCCTTCAGCAGTTCAGCATAAGGTTAAATTTAAATGTACTAACACGTACCTTTATTTCTTAAAGAAAATTTTCTTCAAAAAGAAAATTTAAGAAATACATGAGTCATTATGAAAATTAAATGTGTGTGGAAGGTCTACATAAATGAGCTTATTATCAGATTGCTTTGGTTTCTAATATATTCTTCTTAGCTAGCTTAATTCATCATACTTGAAGAGGAATTTTAAAATTAGCTACCATTAACTGTGATTCATTCTACTTACATGCTCTTTAATAAGACTTGCAGTTTAACTTTTTACTCCATTAGTATATAAATTCTTAGAAGAAGAACAAGGTCCTCTTCATATTTATATCATCATTGCCTAACATATGACTAGCACATTCAGGCATTCAGTAAATGTTTCTACTTAGGAGTTGGATTAAGGAAAGAAAATTACAAAGATTGAACTGTGGTAGAAAAAGTTTCTAATAAAGATGCACATCATATACGAGGCATAGCACCCATCAGTTTTTACTTACTGGAATGAGAAAGGGTTGAAACATTTATAAGAGCAATCATAAAATAAATGGTAAACTGTACTAGTTATCAACAAACCATTCAGAGTTGTTTACAGAGAAAGTGCTATTGTTATTGCAGCAAAATTGAGCAATTAACATTCCCAAGGAGAAAAATGTGACATTTCATTGTCACAAGTAGTTGTAACATAAAAAATTGTGTTCTAATAAAGATAACTTAAATATGTACATGAATTCTGACACATGGAAATTTTAATTATAAAAGTGACAGATCAGAAAAGACATTTTTAAATTTGTTGTATTGACATATACACACACATACAGTTTAACACATAAATTAGAAATTGTTATGTATCAATTAGCTTTTGTTGTAAAAATGATTGATTAGTTATTTTTGGTTTCATAGCAATAATAAATCATTTTTAAATTGTAAGCTTGGTAACTTCAGAAATTAATGGAGGCACCTTATATTTGTAAACGTGACAACAGCAGGCTAATTGTTCTACTGAATACAGAAAATATTTTTCCATTGCAGAAATATTAAGAAATATGTATTGGGTATAGTCATTTGAAGTGCCACATATAATTATAAATGTTATTTTTTTAATATTTCAGACTTATTTTTCTAAAATAGATCTTACACAGAGCTATGCAGATGTAAAAAACTTGTTTTGAGGCTCGAATGGGTTTGAGTTTATATTATTAAGCAGACTAATTTTTCTTTCAAAATAATTCTCAATAAGTCTTAAGGAAATTGTCTATTTTTCAGTAAAACTTTTTAAGTTTTAGTTATTTTGTAGTCTGTTTCATAAGCTTTACTCTCCCCTATCCTATTATCAGGTTTGGAACCTCAGATAGGATATAAGTTCACGTAACTGAGAAGATTCAATGAGATGAGACACGTATTGACATTAAAACTAGTTTGACTTAATGTGCAGCAATAATATTTTCAAATTTTGCAGCAAACCACTGGAAAGAAAAGTAATTTCTTTTTTTCAATAATCTGTATTAAGTCAAGTCTCATCACTTTTCAAGATTGTTTTGCTAAATTTGAAAGGCTTATATACAGGTGAAAAGTATGGTTAAGACTAAATGAATGAAATACATATATAGAAAATAGAATTCTGCATAAAATTAGAATAATGTAAGTATTGCAAAATTGCAAATGGAAAGCTTTCATATATTTGTATGTTTCTAAAAGGCATTATAGAGGCATGTTCTTCATAGGCAGACTATGTGCCTTACACATGGTAGAATATATCATGATAGAAATATCTGATAGTTATATACTTTTTCTATTTTTCAAATGATTTCATACTCCACAGTACTAGTAGCTTTTGATTACCTTGAACAATATGACACTTTCTAATCTCTAATATTTCTGATTTTAAAATGAATTAGGTTGTTAAAATCTAGCTCTGACCCAAAAACATACGCCTAAATCAAAGTTATGGAGTCTCCCAGTTTTTAAAATACAGACTATGTTTTGGAGCAGTTTAGGTTCATACCAAAATTGAGTGTAAAGTTCTGGGAGCTCCCATATACCTCTTTACCCCCCTATGCACAGCCTTCTCCACCATCACCATTTATTACAACTGATGAAACTACATTGACACATCATCACCCAAAGTCCAGAGTTTACATTAAGGTTCACTTTTGGTGTTGTGCATCAAAGCCAGCGTTCAAAACACTGGTTTTGAAACATGTGTAATGACATGTATCCAACATTACAGTATAAGACAGTAATTCACTGCCTCAAAATGATAATTCACTGCCTCAAAAATCCCCTGCACTCTACCTATTCATCTCTCCTCCTCTTTCCCCCAACTCCTATATATTTGGAATCATACAGCACATAGCCTTTTCATATTTGCTCATACACTTAGTAATATACATTTAAGTTTCCTCATGTTTCTGACCTGATAGCTCATTTTAAAAATTGCTGAATAATATTCCATTGCATGTATGTAACATTATTTATCCATTCACCTAATGAAGGAGATCTTGATTGTGTCTAACTTTTGGCAATTATTGATAAGGCTGCTATGAACATCCATGAGCAGCTTTTGTGTGAATATAAGTTTTCAACTCTTTGGCGTAAATACCAAGGATGACAATTGCTGGATTGTACAGTAAGAGTATGTTTACTTGTGTAAGAAGCTGCTAAACTGCCTTCCCAAGTGGCTATAACATTTTGCATTCCCACTGTCAATGAGTGGGAGGTGCTGTTGCTCCAGTGTCTTCCACTTTTAAATTGAGAAACCTATCAAAATTTACTGAATATACAAGTATATTATTTTATGTTTTTGAGTTTTATGATTTTTTCAGCACTCTAATATATACATATTGAAATTTTCAATGAAGAGACACTACTACAACATAATGGGTTAATAAGGGGGGAGGGGGGAGGGACAGCATTAGGAGATATACCTAATGCTAAATGACAAGTTAATGGGTACAGGAAATCAACATGGCACATGGATACACATGTAACAAACCTGCACATTGTGCACATGTACCCTAAAACCTAAATTATAATAAAAAAAAAGAAATTGATGTAATTCACCAACATAGCTGAATTGGGGGTGCGGGGGTGGGGAAATGAGAAAATGTTTCACAAAGGAAGCCATACAACTTTATCTTATTATAACAGCTATATGCTATCATGTTCTGAGCTCTTTAGTAGATTGACAACATTGTTTCCCAGAGATAAATCACCATCCTTTGATACTTTTCTGCATATTTACACTAAAGAAAACTTCACAGCAAATATGAACACAGTAACATCACATTTTACATCTCATATGCCAATTATCATTTGCCTTGAAAGTGAAATAGAACCAAATCTCAGTTACTCTATTTTTTTTTCCCCCTCAACAGAGACTGTTTGCCTTTGGATTCAGTACTATCTCTCTGTCACTTGGTCACACAGTTATTAAATACATGTCATTCCAGACATTTTCTTAATTGCCTTAGTAGGCAATTAACTATTTATTAATAGCATATCTACTTTAATCCGCATGCCACCACTGTGGAATGGTATAATTATTAAAATTATATAAATGATGAAATTGAAGTGTGCCGAAAAATAAAAATATACATACACATTATGCTGTTTGAAAAAAAAATTTTAAGTATTTTGGTGGTTATAGGAGGAATACGCAGGTATAGAGGTAATACAGCAAATATTAAAAGAAATTAAAGATGAATGTGAACTCAGAATAAGAATTCTGAAATTCAGAAACCTACCTTATGTGATTGTTGTGAGAATAAATTAGAATACTTGAGTGTGAAATAATATAGTTAATTGAACCAAAGTATTTATTTTGGTTATTGCTGTTGTTATTATTTCATGTATTCACTCAGCAAACATTGAGTGGCTTCTGTATTTGAGATATTGTATGCTTTCTGAACTTTAGGTGTGAGTATTTAGGTGTGAGTATCACTGTCACAGTGCTTTAAGCAACGCTTAAAGTTTGAGAAGCATTGCTCTAGGAGACAGGCAAATAGGCAAGGCTTAAGGGTAGGGTCAAGATTGGAGGAGATTTATGTAGTTGAGACAAATGATGTGACAGATATCAGAGGTAAAGGCGTATTCACAATATATACATATTAGCATATATAGGTACAAGTCTATACATACATGTGTGCGTATATGTGTGTGTATATATGTATATGTTCATGTATATATGTATATGTGTGTATGTGTGTGTGTATATATGTGTGTGTGTGTATATATATATAAGTAATTATCTATGTATTATGTTGTGATTTAGGATTTAATATTCATGACCATCAGCATCTATCTCTAACAATGCTGAGAAAATGACTGTGATATTTATACAAATCCTTTATTATTTGTAATTAAGATTAATTAAGGTAAAAATGCAATATATCTTATTGAATGAGGACTAATAAATGATATGATCTTCATTTTAATCAATGTTCCTGCCCCTGTTGAGTGCACCAGACAATATATTGCTGCTTTGGATTGTCTCTATCATATTCAAAAAAATTATAAACCTCTAAGGCAATTTTAACTTTCCAGTTGAAAATTAGATTACATGGGATTCTACACAAATTACATTAGGATCTAAAAAGGAAATATAGACCATATAACTAATAAACTCACAAATGAGTAATCTGAATTTTGAACAGTTGAGAAATATTGTTGCATTCACTTACACCAAATATGAAGGGTTAAATATTTGAGGAAGAAATCAGTTCATTTAAATCCTGCTATTACCACTGTACTTCCTGTTGCTGGATGCTCTATTTCTTGACATGTAATAAAAGCTTTTACACAGCTGTACTAAATAAGAGAAAGAACCAGAGATTATTCTCCTTGAAACAGATGTAAAAATTTGAAATCAAGATATGTTGTAGTAGATGTAGAAATTGACTTCTGTTTTTAAAATTTTGTGTTGAAAGTAAAGATGTTTTCATGTAAGGAGGAAAGAAAAAACAGTCACTTTTTATTTAAAAGTTAACATAGATACTCATACTCTAGGTCAAGATGATATATACAACAAATACTAAATCTTTTATCCTCCAACTAGAGGATATATTTAAGATAAAATGTGAAAATATACCTAATGCTAAATGACGAGTTAATGGGTGTAGCACACCAACATGGCACATGGATACATATGTAACAAACCTGCACATTGTGCACATGTACCCTAAAACTTAAAGTACAATAATAAAAAAAGATTAAATGTGAAAATAATAATTAAGCATGTACATAGCTTAAACAAATTTGTATAGACAATAAATAGAAAATATAGAAAGCATAGGCTAAAGCTCTACAGAAAAATTGCTTGCGGGGAGCTGAGGACAGGAAGGGAGCCCATCACTTACTAGAGGATGGAGTCAAATTCAGTCTCCATACGGTTTGAGACTGGGGCCGCATGTGCAATTTAAATTGAGGTCTAGGAAGACAGTGCATGAATTGATATTAGAATACTTCACTTGTTTGCCTAAGGTTGTAGCTGATGAAGAAAACTGGCTTGAGGCATAGCATAGTCATGTGCTGTACTACCTGTGATTAAAGACCCCAGGATAACGTCATCTCTGTTGGTTGACAAATCAGAACTGATTCACTAATGTCAGCTGATTTAACATCATGTATATTAACGTCTTTGAAATCATCTACAAGAGATAATATTTATGTATTTAAATCAGAACCTCATCAACAAAAACTACAAAGCTATGATAAAACAAATATAGTCAAAAGATCAAAAATTAGAATAAGGAATAGGACAAATAGAACAATTTGGAAATTTTTAATTAATTGTATTTAAATTTTAAAAGAGTTAAATTAGGAATTAGCAACAGTGATTCAAAAATAAAAGTTTATGAAACAAAATCTGTTGGTTATAAAAACTGAAAACTAAACAACTACCAATAGCACAACAGATACATATATTGCAATATATTCATATTTTCACTGTGTAATACTATTCAATGATGAGCTATTATGTAATGTCTGAAATAAACAAAAAGGGAATTTCTGAGTTCCTAATATTGTACTTCTTGATTTGAGTACATATTAGATACGTTTTTATTTTGGGCAAATTCATCAATATTTCCAATTGTAATGTGTGCATATTTGTGGATTTATATAATACTTTTAATCTTTTAAATATGTAGTTGATAATTAGAAAAACAGTAACATACCGAAAATAAAAAATGTAGTCACTGAAATTGTAAAGGCAATAAATAGGTTAGTTGGCAGACATGAAACATATATATACAGGGAATTAGCAGATTAGTAGTCAATACCGATATACCTATAAAGGCTTTACTATGTGCCAGGCAGTGTTCTGAGCACATAATACATTGATTATTTAATCATCACAACAAATCCCCAGTATCCTCTTTCTGCAAATAAGGAGATTGAAGGACATATGAGTTAAACAATGTTCCCCAAAATACTTGGTAATTTTCAATTAAGACATGATACCTAGATTCTGACCAAGGTATTCTGGTTCCAGAGTCCAAGTCTTAACTGCATATCTGTATTTATTGCTTTACATTTCAAAGACTATAAATGAGAAATTCACCAACAACACGGTGATGAGACATTATACATCTTTTCATTTAATGAATATAAATTGAGTACCTGCAGTGAGTCAGCTACTGTTCTAGGCATTTGGGATGCATTAGTTGTTGCGGTTGGGGAGGGAGAAAACCGACAAATATCTCCATTTATATGGATTTTATATTGTTTGCTAGAAAGTATAAAAGACATAAAAAGGGATTGAATCGTTGTTAGGTGAGAAATCATAACTCAACTGTTGTACCAATAGTCCAATAATGTTTTCAGAAAAAGAATTCAAAGAATGGTGCAGAGGCAAAATTCTAAACCATATGGGTGAAGAATTTCGTACAACTAAAGAAAATTTTAAATCCCTAATTTGACAATAACGATCAATGAAAGTTTTACGTCTTAATTATCATTCATACTTTTTTCCCTAAAGTCCCTGCAAATTTTAAAAAATGTATTTACTTTTAATTGACAAAATGAATTTTGTATGTTTTTGGTGTACAATGTGATATTCTGATATATGTATATATTGCAGAAAAGTGTAATAAAGCTAATTAACATATCTATCACCTCACCAGTTTATCTTTTTCATGGTGAGAGTGTTAAAAATCTATTATTTTTGCAATTTTTAACATTTCATATATTTACCTCTACATAACTTTCAGTTTTGGGGCCCATTGTGAGTAAAATTGTTTTCCAAATTATATCTAATTATTTATGATAAATGAGAATTTCATATTATATTTCTCATGTCAAATCAAAACCAACTCTTAGATCTAATCTACTAAAACATAGTCTATAGATCTTGTGTTTTCCATATAGACTATCAAAACTCTTACAGAACAATTGTGTTTCAGACGTTTTGCCTATTGCATTCATGTGTAATAGATGCTTATACTTTTTGCCTACCAAGAGTATTTTAACACTCCAATTTTGTTTGGATAATTTTTCACATTTTTTTCCTATGAAATATACAGATTAATAATTCATTTTCCTGGCATAGCTCTTAGCCAGAGCTAAAAATCACAAATTTTGCTTTTAAAATCTGATAGATTTTCTTAGGTATTTAAATATACTGCAGCATAATTTACATGTAGTAACACATATCAATTTTAAGTGTAGAGGTCAACGATTTTAGACAAAAGTTTAAAGCCATGTGTCCACCATTCCAATCAAATTAATTTCCAACAACAAAAAAGTTTTTCTTTGTCATAAATCCACCCAACTTCCACTTCAGGAACACAGTTATCTGATCAACATTCAATATAGGTTAACTTTTTTCTCAGTACTCAAACTTCATGAAAATGGAATAACATACTGTATATTCATTTACGTCTGTCTTGGTTTCTTTTACTGACAATACAGTCACATGACATTTAATGATGGAGATATGTTCTGAAAAGTGCATGGTTAGGTGAGGTTTTCATTGTATGAACATTATATAGTTGCACAAACATTATATAGTTGTACAAAGCTTATTGTACACACAGGCTGTATGAAAAGCCTATTGCTCCTAGGCTACATACCTATACAGCATGTTACTGTAAAATGGTAGAGTAAAATTACAGTATAAAAGATAAAAAATGGTACACCTGTATAAGGCAGCATGATTATCTATCTTTTGAGACCTCCATTGTATATGTGTCCATCATTGACCAAAATATTATGTGGTGCATGTCTATATTTCAGATATTTATCTATGCTCTTGCTTGTATTAATACATTCTTCTTCATTGCTGAACAATGTTCACTCTATGGATATATCACAATTTGTTTATCCATACATTTTTTTTTGCTGGACATTAAGGTTGTTTCAAGCATTTGGCTATTATTAGTAGAGCTCTGTGAACATTTTTGAACAAGTCTTTTTCTGAACATTAAAAAAAATTTACCTTGGGTGTAGAATTTACCTAGAAGTAGAATCACTGGGTCATGTGTTATGTGTATACTTAACTTTATAAGAAACTGCCAAGGTGTTTTCCAGAGTAATTATAATACTTGACACTCACACTAGCCATTTGTGACTTTCAGTAACTTTACGTCTTATTCAACACTTAATGTTATCTGTCTTGTAACTTTTAAGCATTCTAGCTACCATATAGTAAAATGTATGGTTTTACTTTGTATTTTCCTGATGACTAAAAATGGTGAGCCTGTTTCCAGTACTTGTTTATTTGTATATCTTCATGTGTACGTTTATTCAAGTTTTTTTGCCATTATTTCTATTGCTTTTGTTTCTAACATTAAGTCTGAAAATTACTTTCCATGTTCTGAGCACAAGTCTTTTGTGATATATATGAAATGCAAATATTCCCTCATAGTCTGTGGCTTGCTTTTTCATTTTCCCAACATTGTATTTCAATGAATTATAATTTTAACAGCTGCTGGAGTTCATTTTACCAAAGTTTTCTTTTAAAGGTAGTGTTTTGTGTTTCCTGTCTAAGAAATCTTTGCATAGTTGAGAACTTTCCCTCTGTTTTCTTGGAAAAGAAGCTTAATAAGTTTACCTTTGAAATTTAGGCCTATGACTGTGATACATTTTAAGTTAACTTGTATGCATTGTCTGAGGTAGGGTTCTAGATTTTTGGTTTTTTCCAAATGGATACTCAGATATTTCAGTGTAACTGAATGAAAAGACTATTCATTTACACCTAACTTCCACCTTTAATTACTTTGACCCTAATGTTAAAAAGCCTTGAACCATATATGTGTGGTTGCATTTTTGAAATAGTTAAATTACACTGAAATGGAATATACTGACAGTGAGTCTTGATATCAGAAATGTCTTCGCCCCCACTTTTGTTTACAGAATTATTTTGTCAATGATAAACATTTTGCATTACTGAGTAATTTTTAAATGTGTCAATCTCTAAAAAAATTTTCTTGGATTTTGACTGGACTAGTGCTACATCAATTGTCAGGTAATTTACATCCCAGTATTTCTTCCAATCAGGGAACGTGCTGTCTCTCAATTTATTTAGATATTCTATTATTTCTCTAAGCAGAGTTTTATAGTTTTCAGTAAGTCTAATATATATATATTACATTCCTTTTTGTATATCTTATGTTTCCTGATATTATATAACTAGTTTTGTTTTTAAGTTATGTTATCTAAAAATTTTTGGTATGCATGTTTGTGTGGTGACCTTGTTTCCTGTGGCCCTACTAAATTCGCATATACATTTTTGTAAGTTTATTGTCTTTTCTGTATAAATTTTATAGTTAATGTTTTCTTAAATAAAAACAATTGTACTTCTCCGGGATGCTTTTTTATCATAGGGGTTTGGATAGTGACACAGGAGGCCTTATCATATTACTTGAATCTCCACTTGTCAAATAGGAGTGGAAAGAGCCAACATCTTTGCTTTGTTTTATATTAGCAAGGGAAGTGTCCAATATTTCAAATCTAAATATAATGTTCTAAGTTTTTGCTTAAATGTGCTCTTGATAGAACAAAGTCCTTTGTATTCCTATAATTCTGATTTATTTTTTGTGAATGATGTTTTTTTGATAAATATCTTTCTGCCTCTATTGAGAGCATTATGAGATTTTTTTATTCTGTTGTGATCAATTTCATTGATAAATTTTTGAATGTTAATAAAACTTTACATTGCTGCTATAAATCCAGTTGATTGTGATATATAACAATTACATGTTGGTATATTTAATTTGATATTATTTTGTTAAAGATTTTTTCAACTATGTATATAAGAGCTATTGCTCTGAAGTTTTATTTTTTAGTAAGTCCCTTCTCTGGATTTGGCCTCAGAGAGGCTGGCATTCTAAAATAAGTTGAGAAATGTTTGTTCTTTACAAGAAAAGTTATAAGATTATATAACTAGTATTAAACCATTCTACCTAAATATTTGATAGAATCCAACAATAAAACCACATCTTCAGAATAAAAACTAGAGTTTTATTTAGCTAAGTTTTTTTTAATTCTAAATTTGATTGCTTTAATAGAGGGCTATTCATATTCTTGGAATATCCTTGTCATCATTTTGGTAATTTATTTCTTTCAAGGGATTTGAATGACATGGATTTGTTCATATTATTATCTTTTTACTGCCTAGGGTTTATTTAGTGATGCCTATTCTATCATTCCTTGTATTTGTTTGTGTTTTTTTTGATAGTATAAGTAGAGGCTAATTGATTTTATTGATATTTTCCAGCAACCGATTTTTGTTTGTTTTTATTTGTTCAATGTTTATTTTGAAGTGTACTCTTAGCTATATTACTTTCTTCATTTTATTCATATTGGATTTAATTTGATCTTTTTAATTCATACCTTTTATGGTATAAGCTTAGTATTATAGTGGTTTTTATACTATCCTACATATTTAAAGTTAAACATTTACTTCTAAAAATTACTGTAGCTACACTGTAAATTTTTAATATATAGTTTGTATTTTCTGTTATAATTCAGTTCAAGTTATTTTCTAATTTATCCTGCAATTTCTCATTGCCAATGGATTATTTAGAAGTATATATTTAATTTTCTTATTTGATTTTAAGTTACCTTTCAAGTATCAAATTCTAATTTAAACTTGAAGAATTTCAACTTATGATTTTAATCATTTGAAATATATAAAGATATGTTTTAAGGATCCATTCTGTGGTTTGGTAAATGTACATGACTTGTCCTGATTTCTACTTTGAATATCATTGGTATTAATACATCCACTCTAGCTTTCTTTTGACGTGAGTGTATATGTATATATGTATGTACATGGTAAAGAATGTTTTTGAAGTATTTTCCCATCCCCATATGGGAAATCTTAAATGTAATTAAATAACATGCCTTATAGGCAGCTAGCAGATAAATCTTTGTCTACAATATTCTTACCCCCCGCCCACGACCCCCCGCCTTTTTTTTTTTTTTTTTTTTTTTTTTTTTAGATAAAGCCTCACTCTGTTGCCCAGGCTGGAGTGCAGTGGCCAATCTTGGCTCACTGCAACTTCCACCTTCTGGGTACAAGTGATTCTCATGCCTCAGCCTTCTAAGTAGCTGGGACTGCAGGTGTGTGCCACCATGACAGGCTAAGTTTTGTATTTTTAGTAGAGATGAGGTTTTGCCATGTTTTCCAGGCTGTCTCAAACTCCTGGGCTCAAGCAATATGCCTGATTTGGCCTCCCTAAGTGCTGGGATTATAGGTGTCAACCACCACATCTGGCCAAAAATTCTTTCTCTTAGTCAGTTTAATTCATTAATATCTGAGAGAGTATTGATATGGTTGGGTTTAAGTCAGTAATTTTCTATTAATTTTCTGCTTTTTCCATCTTTTATTTTCTTTTTATCCTCTATTCTTGCCTTCTTTGGGCTTGAGGATTTTGTTTTTTTAGTATTCCATCTTAAGTTCTCTTTGGGTTACTAGTTATACCTCATTGATTTTATATTTTTAATAATTTTTTATGTAATACAATATGCAGTTATAACAGTGTAATTTTAAATGACATTTTATGTAACTTTATGATAGTGGCAGGAGGCAGACAAATTCCTAGGCAGATAGGGGTGGGTCCTTGGTGAAACTCAACCTTCAAGCCAAAGGCAGCCTCAAGCCTGAGACCCAGGCTTCCAGTTCCAGGTGGAATCCATGACCCAGAGCGAGAACTTGCTTGATGCCTTTCAGCCAGTTAATTGGTGCTTTTTCCAGGGCTGCCAATGGACCAACCAGCACACACTTTGTCCATTCTGAGCTCATAAAAACCCTGGAATCAGCCACATGTCAGGACTACCCACCTGTGGGTAGAAAATACCCACTTCACGTCTCCTCTCTGCTGAGAACTGTTCTGTTCACTCAATACTCTTCTCTGCCTTTCTCACCCTCCAGGTGTCTGTGTAACTTCATTCTTCCTGAATGCAGGACAAGAACTCGGGACCCAGTACACGGTGAGTGCAAAACAGGCTATAACACGTTCCTGGCCAGCTCGCTGAGCTGTGGGTGATGACAAGCTCCCATTTGTCAGATTTTGGCAGGGAAGGGCAGTGACCCTTCTGGGGGCCCAGGTCTCATGATTTCCTGAGCCAGAGCTGTAACACTATAGCCCTCCTACCCTCTGCTGGCATCAGGTGTCCACCCCATGTGATGCAAAGTGGTGGCAGGGTCGGCTAGCCTGGGAGCCATGGGCCACAGCAAGGCAGCAGGACTGATTGAATTGAAAACATGCCCCTCATCCCTACTTGCCAAGCTGCTGGCAGTGGGAAAGATAGAGCTTAGCATAACCCCCAGTCCCTTGGGGATATGTGATTGCTGGCGTCTCCAAGTTTTTATGACCCACCATGTTCCCCTCATCCAGACGCTGGCACCTGCAGCAGAAGCGACTTGCAGTATGGCTGGTCCGGCTGCAGCTTTGCACAAAGCCAGCGCCTGGAGCAGCCTGTCCCACTGCAGCAGCTGGCTCACATGGCTGTGCACAGTGGCCAGACCCCATGCTCACTTGCTCACATAACCCTCATTGCTCTGCGCCTGGCTTACCCTTGACAGGCATGAGATCTGGGCTGGCAGCGCGAGCTGAACACAGCCTGCAGGGCTCAGTGGATGGAACAAGTCCAGTGGGCATAAGTGAAACTCAAGCCACAGAGGTTTTTGGCTGGTAAAGCAACACCCAAAGGATCATGGGACATTTACACAATAATGCAAGAAGTACAAAACAGTATAATTCATTTTTACTTCACAAATAACTTGTGCTCACCTATATTACTCTTGTTTTAATTGTATAATTTATTGTTATTAGTTTTAAAGATTCAAGTGTGATTTACAGATATTTAAGAATTTAACCTTTGTATTTTCCACACATTTACCATTTCTAGCATTCCTTAATCCTATGTGTTGATCTAACTTATAATCTATTATCATTTTCCTGCTATTTGCTGAATTCTCTATGAAGTTTATTTTGTGCATATGATCTGCCAATAAATCATTACACCATTTTCTATGTTCTTACTTCACCTTCATTTCACTTGTTAAAAATTTTGATATGCCAGTAAAAGTTGTGCTTATAAGGAAATTTATTAAGTTCAAAAATTAGAAAAACAAAAAGACCTAAATATAGCCAAATGTTCTACCCTGAAACATGAGAAAAAGAGAAATTTAAGGTGAAAATCAGGAGGACAAAAATATAAAAACTAGAGCACAAACCAATGATTCAAAAACAGAAAATCAACAATAAGCCACCACCACCAAGAAAACCAAAAACTGGATCTTCATAAAGATCAATAAAATCAATAAACTATAGCCAACTAAACAAGAAAGGGGAAACACCATTTACAAGGTTCAGAAATGAAAGAGGAGTTATCCCTATTCTCATAGATATTAAAATTATAATAAAAATACTGTGAGCAACTTCATTCCCACCAATCTGAAAACTTAAATTAAATGGACACTTGCCTTGAAAGACTTTACAATAAAAACCCCACACAGAAGTAAATAATCATAATAGGCCTTTATTTATTAAAATAATAGGATCAAAAACTAATCATTTTGCAAAAAAAAAAAAAAAAAAAATCAAAGCAGAGGGATTCCCTGCTAATTTCTACCGAATTTTTAAGCAATAAACTATGCCAGTACACCAATGTCTCTTTCAGAAAATAGAAGCATGAGTAAAGCTTCTTGACTCATCCTGTGAGGTCTGCATTACCTCAGTACTAAAAACAAATAACCAGTTAGCATCATGATGACAGGATCAATTTCACACATAACAATATTAACCTTAAATGTAAATGGGCTAAATTCCCCAACTAAAAGACACAGCCTGGCGAAGTGAATAAAGAGTGAAGACCCATCATTGTGCTGTATTCAGGAAACCCATCTCATGTGCAAAGACACACATAGGATCAAAATAAAAAGATGGAGAAATAGTTACCAAAGAAATGGAAAGCAAAAAAAAGAAAAAAGAAAAAAAAGAAAAGCAGGGGTTGCAATCCTAGTTTCTAACAAAGCAAACTTTAAACCAAAAAAAAAAAAAAAAAGACCAAAAAAGACAAAGAAGGGCATTACATAATGGTAAAAGGATCCATGCAACAAGAAGAGCTAACTATCCTAAATATATATACACCAAACACAGGAGCAGCCAGATTCATAAAACAAGTTATTAGAGACCTATAAAGAGACTTAGACTCCCACACAATAATAGTGGGAAACTTCAACACTACACTGTCAATATTAGACAGTTTGATGAGATAGAAAATTAACAAGGATATTCAAGACTTAAACTCAGCTCTGGACCAAGCAGACCTAACAGACATCTACAGAACTCTCCACCCCAAGTCAACAGAATATACATTCTTGTCAGTGCCACATAGCACGTATTGTAAAATCGACCACATAATTGGAAGTAAAACACTCTTCAGCAAATGCAAAATAACAGAAATCATATCAGTCTCTCAGACCACAGTACAATCATATTAGAACTCAAGATTAAGAAACTCACTCAAAACACCACAACTACATGGAAATTGAACAACCTACTCCTGAATGACTACACAGTAAATAATAAAATTAAGGTAGAAATAAAGAAGTTCTTTGAAATCAATGAGAACAAAGAAACAATATAACAGAATCTCTGGGACACAGCTAAAGCACTGTTAAGAGGGAAATTTACAGCGCTAAATGTCCACATCAGAAGCTAGAAAGATCTGAAATCAACCCCTTAACATCACAATTTTAAAAACTAGAGAAGCAAAAGCAAACGAATTCAAAAGCTAGAAGACAAGAAATAATTAAGATCAGAGCAGAACTGAAGGAGAAAGACACAAAAACCCTTCAAAAATTCAATGATTCCAGGAGGTACTGTTTTGAAAAGATTAACAAAATAGACCACTAGCTAGACTAATAAAGAAGAAAAGAGAGAATAAACAAATACACAATAAAAAATGATAAAGGGGATATCACCACTGATCCCACAGAAATACAAACTAACATCAGAGAATACTATAAACAACATCTCTATGCAAATAAACTCGAAAATCTAGAAGAAATGGATAAATTCCTGGACACATACACCCTCCCAAGACGAAACCAGGAGGAAGTTGAATCCCTGAATAGACCAATAACAAGTTCTGAAATTAAGGCAGTAATAGCCTACCAACCAAAAAAATAAAACCCAGGACCAGACGGATTCATAGCCAGATTCTACAAGAGGTACAAAGAGGAGCTGGTGCCATTCCTTCTGAAACGATTCCAAACAACAGAAAAAGAGGAACTCCTCCCTAACTAATATGAGGTCAGCAACATCCTGATACCAAAACCTGGCAGAGACACAACAAAAAAATAAAATTTCAGGCCAATTTCCCTGATTAACATCAATGCAAAAATCCTCAATAACATACTGGCAAACCAAATGCAGTAGCATATTAGAAAGCTTATCTGCCAAAATTAAGCCGGCTTCATCCCTGGGATGAAAGTCTGCTGCAACATAAGTAAACCAATAAATGTAATCCATTACATAAACAGAACCAATGACAAAACCACATGATTATCTCAATAGATGCATAAAAGGCCTTCAAAAAAATTCACCCTTTCATGCTAAAAATTGTCAAAAAAAAAACTAGATATCAATGGAACATCTCAAAATAGTAAGAGCTATTTATGACAAACCCATAGCCAATATCATACTGAATGGTCAAAAACTGGAAGCATTCCCTTTGAAAACTGGCACAAGACAAGGGTGACCTCTCTCACCACTCCTATTCAACATAGTATTAGACATTCTGGCCAGGGCAATCAGGCAAGAGAAAGAAATAAAGGGTATTCAAATGGGAAGAGAGGAATTCAAGTTGTCTCTGTTTCCAGATGACATGATCCTATATCTAGAAAACCCCATCATCTCGCCCCAAAAACTACTTAAGCTGATGAGCAACTCCAGCAAAGTCTCAGGATACAAAATCAATGTGCAAAAATCACAAACATTCCTATAGACCAACAACTGAGAAGCAGAGAGCCAAATCATGAGTGAATTCACATTAACAATTGCTACAAAGAGCATAAAATACCTAGGATTACAACTTACAAGGGAAGTGAAGGATCTGTTCCAGGAGAACTACAAACCACTGCTCAAGGAAATAAAAGAGGACACAAACAAATGGAAAAAAAATTCCACGCTCATAGAAGGGAAGAATCAGTGTGGTGAAAATGGCCATATGGCCCAAAGTAATTTATAGATTCAATGCTATTCCCATCAAGCTACCACTGGCTTTTTTTGCAGAATTAGAAAAAACTAATGTAAATTTCATATGGATCCAAAAAAGAGCTCCTATAGCCAAGACAATCCTAAGTAAAAAGAACAAAGCCAGAGGCATCACGCTACCTGTCTTCAAACTATACTACAAGGCCACAGTAACCAAAGCAGCATGGTACTGGTACCAAAACAGATATATAGACCAATGGAACAGAACAGACGCCTCAGTAATAACACCACACGTCTACACCATCTGACCTTTGATAAAACTGACAAAAACAAGCAATGAGGGAAGGATTCCCTATTAATAAATGGTGCTAGGAAAACTGACTAGGTACATGCAGAAAACAGAAACTAGATGCCTTCCATAACCTTATACAAAAAATAAACTTAAGATGGATTAAAGACTTAAATGTAAAACCCAAAACCATAAAATCCCTAGAAGAAAACGTAGGCAATACCATTCAGGACATACACATTAGCAAAGATTTCATGACTAAAATACCAAAAGCAGTTGCAACAAAAGCAAACATTGACAAATGGGATCTAATCCAACTAAAGAGCTTCTGCACAGAAAAGAAACTTTCATCAGAGTGAACAGGCAACCTACAGAATGGGAGAACATGTTTGTAATCTGTTCATCTGACAAAGGTCTAATACCCAGAATCTACAAGGAACTTAAATTTACAAGAAAAAAACAACATCAAAAACTGGGCAAAGGATATGAACAGACACTTCTCAAAAGAAGACATTTATACGGCCAACAAACATCCAAAAAAAGCTCATCATCACTGGTCATTAGAGAAATGTAAATCAAAAACACAATGAGAAACTATCTCACACCAGTTAGAATGGCGATCATTAAAAAGTCAGGAAACAACAGATGCTGGTGAGGCTACTGAGAAATAGGAATGCTTCTACACTGTTAGTGGGACTGTAAATTAGGTAAACCATTGTGGAAGACAGTGTGGCAATTCCTCAAGGGTCTAGAACCAGAAATACCACTTGACCCAGCAATCCCATCACTGGGCATATACCCAAAAGATTATAAATCATTCTACTATAAACACACATGTACACATGTGTTTACTGCAGCATTATTTACAATAGCAAATACTTGGAACCAACCCAAATGCCCATCAGTGATAGACTGGATAAAGCAAATGTGGCACATATACACCATGGAATACTATGCACCCATAAAAAGGATGATTCCATATCCTCTTCAGGGACATGGATGATGCTGGAAACCATCATTCTCAGCAAACTAACACAGGATCAGAAAACCAAACACCACGTGTTCTCACTCATAAGTGGGAGTTGAACAATGTGGGCACATGAACACAGGGAAGGAAACAGCACACACCAGGGCCTGTTGGGGGATGGAGGGCAAAGGGACAGAGAGCATTAGGACAAATACCTAATGCATGTGGGGCTTAAAACTTAGATGATGGGTTGATAGATGAAGCAAAGCACCATGACACATGTATGTATACCTATGTAACAAACCTATACGTTCTACACATGTACCCCAGAACTTAAAGTAAAATTTAAAAAATAAAAACAAATAAGGACATTACAAAGACAAACTACAGACCATTATCTCTCACAAATATATATGCAAAAGCACTCAGCAAAATATTAGCAAATCAAATATAACAATGAATTTTTAAAAAGTATACATGATATATTCCAGGTATTCACTCATTCATGAGAAAAAGTTTCAGCCATTAGAAATAAAGAACATACTCAACTTTACAAAGAACATCTACAAAAATCTTACAGGTAGCATCATCTTCAATGGTAAGAAATATCCTGGTGATAATTTGCTCCTAGGATCAGGAACAAAGATATTTTCTCTCAACACTTCTATTCAACATTGAACTAAAATTCCTACCTAGTGAAATGGGACACTGAAAGGAAATAAAATATACAGGTTTGGGGGAAAAAATATACCATGTTTATTCACAAATGACAATGTTGTCTATGTAGAAAATCCCAAAGAATTAACAAAAAACTCCTGAAATTTATAAGTGAGTAAATCATGGTCACAGATACAAGATTAATATACAGAAGTGAATTGCTTTCCTAATCAAAAATGAACAATTGGAGTTTGAAATTGTAAAATGTAATACCATTTTTGCAATAGCACCAAAAAATTTAAATAACCTCAAATCTAACAAAATATGTACAATACATATATGTAAAAAACTCCAAAACTCTAATTTCAAAAACAAAAACACAGAACCAAGTGAATAGAGAAATGTACCATGCTTGTAGCTTGAACAATTAAACATTTTAAGGTGTTAATTTTTCACAGGATGGACCTACAGATTTAATGTATAACTACAACCAAAACCCCAGAAAGCTATTTTATAGATTTCAACAAATTGATGCCACAGTTTATGAAGGAAAGTAAAAGACCTAGAAGAGCCAACACGATACTGAAGAAGAAGGACAAAGTTGGAGGTCTCCTATTTTCCAATAGAAAAGCTTAATACAAAGGTATAGTAATCAGGACCGTATGTTATTAGCAAAAGAACAGACACAGAGATCAATGAAACAGAATACCCAATCTAAAAATATACCTGTGCAAATATAGTTAACTGGTATTTGATGATCAAAGGCAAATTAAATGGAGAAATGGTAATCTCTTCAGTAAATGGTGCTGAAATGCTGGATATATACATGAAACGATGATTCTAGACTCGTATCTATAGCATTCACAAATATTAACTAAAAATAGATGACAGACCTAAATATAAAATGCAAAACTATCAAACTCTTAGAAAATAAAATAGGATAATATTTACACAAATTTGTATTTGGCAGTACCTTTTAGACACAGTAAAAAGTCATGATTCATGAAAAAAACTAACTTGGACTTCCTTAAAATTAAGTACTTTTGCTCTGAGAAAGACAATGTCAAAAAAATGAGAGGGTGAGTCATAGACTGGGTGAAAACATTTGCAAAAGATATATCTTATGAAGGAATCCTACCCAAAGTATATGCATAACTCCTAAAACTCAGTAATAGGAAAATAAACAACCTGATTACAAATAGAAAATAGATCTGGCACCTCATCAAAGAAGATACACAAATAGCCCATAAGCATATGAAATGATGTTCATTTGATCCTAGTACATATCACACTTATTACAATGGATAAAATCCAAATATGCCAGCAATATCAATTTCTGGCTCGGAGATTGAGCAACAGGAGTTCTCTTTCATTCCTGGTGGTTATGTCAAATGTTATATCTACTTTGAAAGACAGATAGGGGTAAACATAGTCTTGTCATATGATCCAACAATTGTACTCCTTGGTACTTACCTAACTAATTTGAAACAGGAAGAAATGTTCATAGCAGGCTTATTCTTAATTGCCTAAACTTGGAAATCACCAAGATGTGAATGAATTAGCAAACTGAGATACTTTCATACAATGCAGCATTTTTTATGATAAATAGAAATGCGCTATCAAGTCATGATGGATGAAACATGTATATTTCTAGGAGAAAGAAAATCTGAAAGGCTACATACTATATGATTCAAATTATATGACATTCTGGAAAAAGCAAACTTACAAAGACAATGGAAAGATTAATTGCTGCCAAGTATTCTGATGAAGAAGGTGAAAGCACAGGGGATTTTTTAGGGCAGTGAAAATATTCAATGTGATAGTTGTATGATGGATACCTGACTTTACGTATGAAACAAAACTCATATAACTTCACAGAACGAACAGTGAATCTTAATGTGTAATTAGAAAAAAAGACAGACGTTTTGCTGGTTGAGGGTCCCCAGAATAGAATGCTAGTTGTAACAAAATAATCTAACTATACTTTGGTTATGAATAACCAATGTGTGGAATAAGCTTATTGAGATAAGGGTGGGGGAAAGATATTAACCCAAAGAATTTCGGAGATGAGTGCAGCATCAGAGCAGTATTCTGATGCTGCTATATATGTATACTAGAATTGATCAATTAAGTCAGTGGCAGATGGTGGGAGTTTACATATAAGCAAGAGAAAGATGCCAGAATAACCCATGTAGTAATGGATGATATTCAGGTACATGAATATGAACTTATACTTAGGTTAATGTAGACACAGGTGGTTACATATAGAAATATATATGCATGTGTGTATATATACTGGTTATGATATACACACACATTTCTTTGTTCCATTGGCTAAGAATGTCTAGAAGTAGTGAAATCTCAGTAGCCACGGTCACACATGGAACCTAGACCTTCATTTCTGATCCCACTCTTCAGTAGAAAGAACTAGGATTCCTTGGATTAAAACAGCTGATTCTAGGCCTGGGGCAGAAAATACACAACATGAGTCTGAAGTATCTCACAGTGCCAGAAAGTAATGAAGTACTTAAACAAATAGCATGCCCTTTGCTGGAGGTATATTTAAAAACACAGGAGCCAGCCAGGCTCAGTGGCTCATGCCTGTAATCCCAGCAATTTGGGAGGCCGAGGCGGACGATCACGAGGTCAGGAGATTGAGACCATCCTGACTAACACAATGAAACCCCGTCCCTACTAAAAATACAAAAACTTAGCCGGGTGTGGTGGCAGGTGTCTGTAGTCCCAGCTACTCGGGAGGCTGAAGCAGGAGAATGGCGTGAACCCGGGAGGCGGAGCTTGCAGTGAGCAGAGATCGCGCCACTGCACTCCAGCCTGGGCGACAGAGCGAGGCTCCATCTCAAAAAAACAAAAAACAAAAAAAAAAACTAAAAACAAAAAACAAAACAAAAAAAACCCCCCACACAGGAGCCAAATGAAAGAGATCCCAGCCAAAACCGGAACAATTTAAAGTAGTATTGGATTGTAACCCAAAGTATAAAATAAATACCTATGAGTCCATATCAACATAAATGAATACATAAAATGGTAGAAGAGGAAAATCTGCCATGCAGAAAAATTCCAAATAATTTATATAGATATTTCATGCTCAAGAAGGTGAAGCAGAACTCCCCACTCTAAGTGTGCGCTGCTCATTGTCACCTCCTTATAAAGAATAGAGTATGGAAAGAGGAAAAATAATATTACAGTGAAGAAACCTGACAAGCACAACCTCTGCCAGGTAATAAATATTAACATCAACAGCAATAGGTCATGTATACTCTTGATATAATGTGATGAAAACTGCATTTTAACCATCCTGTTCCTCCCTCAAACCCATAGCCCTACTTTAATTGTAAGAAAAACATTAGACAAATCCTAAGATAGGAACATTCTACAAATTACCTGACCAGTAAAATTGAGAACTATCAAAGTCATCAATATAAGGGAAATCTAATAAACTGTCACAGCCAAGATGAACCAGAGGTGATGTGACACTAGAATGTAATGTGGTATCCTGAATGGAATCTCAAAACGGAAAAAAAAAGTTAAAAACTAGTAAAATCTGAATAAAGTATGAACTTGAGTTAATAATAATGAATCAAGATTAGACTACTGGTTCATTAGTATTAACAAATATAATGTATTTGTTCTATTAACATATGTGAATTTAATAGGAAGGAAACTGAGCACAGAGTGTATAAAAACTATCTGTACTAACTTCAGAAGTTTTCTCTATACATCATAAACGATTATAAAAAATAAATTTTTAGAAATGTTATAATTTTTTATATGTTATAAATGCATTAAAATAATGTAAATGCATGTAACATTTGTTATCTCCAGGTGGTGAAACTATAAACTTTTTGTAATTTTTGTGCATGTCCATTTTCGGCATTGAGGGTACTTTTTTAAATTTAAAAAAGTTACTTCACACACTGAAAAGTGTTACTATACACACTGAAAGGTAGATATTCAAGCAAAGAGAAAAGAGCTAAAATTATATGTGTATGTATATGTGTGTAGACCAGTAAAATATATATTTTGTATACATTATATTTAATTATTTATGCATATATATGTATGCACGTACATATAAGCCTTAATTTAGTAAATACAGGGACATATTAACAACATTTTATTCATAATCTTCAGTCTGGAGATAATTACTTAAGCCTTAATAGAGCAGAGGAAAAGTCAAAAAGCATTCCTTAATGCATTAACATTAAAGAAATTAAATATGAATTTGAATATTTAAAT
The DNA here is from genome assembly GCF_028878055.3 of Symphalangus syndactylus. Lineage (NCBI taxonomy): Eukaryota > Metazoa > Chordata > Mammalia > Primates > Hylobatidae > Symphalangus > Symphalangus syndactylus. Next base: position 114,534,404 of record NC_072425.2, read on the forward strand.
ATAAATATATTAATTACATTAATATATTTAAATGTAAATCAATATATACATTAATAAACTAGTATTTGAAACGATAAGAATATTCAAGCAAATATGCTTTTTATCCAATTCAATTTATTACAATTTTCCTGAGAACAATGACTGAAAGTTTGATCATATATTTTATAATTATTAGAAATACTATTTTTATTATAGTCACCTTCACATTTTAGCTGATTAAACAAAGAATTTTATTAATGATGAGAAACTGGAAACAATTGGTGGTATTTTAATCTTATCAAAGTATTTGTTTTTACAATTTTATCACTATAATTAAAATGACTAAAAATAAAAATAAATATTACTCATTTGGCTTCATATGTTTCTAAAATAGTACCCCAGTGCTTCACATAAAATTAAGTATTTCTAGAATACTCTATCTCTAGGAGGTTTAATGGTAATTTAATCAGAAAACATAATTTTTCAAAAGCGATTTCTACTGTACATTAACAATATTAGAAGCAGAGAAAAATAGTGGAATAGAAGCCTCTACCAATTGCCCCCCAGCAAGGACACCAATTTAACAACTATCTACACAAAAGAAGCACCTTCATAAAAACCAAAAAACAGGTGAGCACTCACAGTACCTAGTTTTAACTTCATATTTCTGAAAGAAGCACTCAAGAGGTTCTAAAAATTATAACGAGTCATTAATTGCTAAAATGTCCCCTCTCTCTCATACCCCAGCAGCAGCAGCAGCCTGGTGTGGAAAGTGTTTCCGCACCCTACGGAGAGGGAGAGCCAGTAATTGTGAGGCATTGAACTCAGTGCTACCCTTGTTACAGCAGAGAGCAAAACCCAACCCAACTCGGCTGATGCCTGCACATGGAGGGAGCATTTAAACCAGCACTAGAAACGGAGGTATTGCTGATCTCAGCGGTCTGAACCTGAATTCCCAAAAGTCCTACCACCGTGGGGGGTAAAGCGGTCTGGGGCCCCAAATAAACTTGGATGGCAATCTAGACCACAAGGACTGCAACACCTAGGTAAGTCCTAGGGCTGAACTGGTCTCAGAGACAGTAGACTGGGAGGACACATGACTGACTGAGATACCAACAGAGACAGCTAAGAGAGTGCTGACTTCATTCCTTCCCTAACACCAGGCTGAACAGCTCATGGCTCCAAAAGACGTATCTTCCATTCACTACTGCAGAGGAAATAATGAGGAAGATATTCTCTTTCATCTTTAATATCAGCTCAGCCACAGCAGGATAAGGCAGTCAGAGTCGTGAGGCCCTCTTTCTAGGCCCTAGTACCCAGATGACATTTCCAGAAAAACTTTGGATCAGAAAGAAACCTGCTGCCTAAAAGAGAAGAACCCAGTCCTGACAGTATTAATCGCTTACTAACTAAAGAGCCTGTGGTCCTTGAATAACCAGCAGTGATATCCAGGGACTACATTGAGAGCCTTGGGTAAGACTCTGAGACCTGCTGGCTTCAGGTGAGACTCAGCTCACTTGCAGCTGTGGTCACTGTAGGGAGAGACTCCTTCTGCCTGAGAAAACCAGAGGAAAAAGAAAAGGGGACACTGTTTCGCATCTTGGACACAAGTTGAGACACAGGGAGGTAGAACACCAAGTGAGGTCTTGGGGACCCCCAATTCCAGGACTTCGCTCAGTGATGGCATTTCTGGACCTGACTTGGGCCAGAAGGTAGCCCATTTCCCTGAAGGGGGAGTCCTAGGCCAGGCAGCATTTACCACAAGCTGACTGAAGAAGTCTTTGGCCTTAAGGGAACATTGGCATCAGTCTGGCAGCACTCCCCATGGGCCTGTGGTAGCAGTGGCCACAGTGTGAAACTTCTTAGCCTTTGAAAAGGGGAGGAAAGAGTTGGAAGGATTTCATCTTGTGGTTTGATTGCCAGGTCAGCTGCAGTACAACAGAACAACAAGTAAACTTCTAAAGTTTTTGACTAGACCCTGGCTCCTAGAAGGTACCTCTGGACCCACCGTTGGCTTGGTGGAACTTGCTTCCTTGAATGAAAGGAGAGGTTTGCTTTGCCACCTGCTTATTGTAGAGCCCCAGGGCCTTGAGAAAATATAGGCAGTAGCCAGGGAGTCCTTATGTCAGCAATTGGGTGAGACCCAGTGCTGTGCTTGCTTTAGGTGTGACCCAGTGCAATTATGGTAGTGGTGGACACAGGGATGCTTGTGCCACTCTACCACCAGTTTCAGGTGGCTCAGAACAGAAAAGTAAACTCCAATTGTTTGGGAGAAAGTAAGAGAAGAGAACAAGAATTTTTCCATGGTAATCCAGAGAATTCTCCGAGAACTTGTCCAACACTATCAAGGTGGTATCTCAACCAGTCTGAAAGAACCACAGTGTTACAGGGCTTGAGGTGTTCCCTAGAGTAGATTCAGCTTAGATCACAATACCCATGTCCAGTCAAATATATTGAAAGCCTTCCCAAAAAGGACAAGTACAAATAATACTAGACAGTGAAGACTACAATAAATACTTAGTGATTTAATGCACAGACAAACATTTACAAGTATCAAGACATACAGGAAAACATGTTCTCATCAAACAACCAAAATAAGGCACCAGGGACCAATCCTGGAGCAACAGAGATATATGACCTTTTAGACAGAGAATTCAAAATAACAGTGTTAAGAAAACTCAAAGAAATTCAAAATAACACAACAGAAGGAATTCAGAATGCTAGTAAGTAAATTTAACAAGGAGTTTTAAATAATTTTTTAAAAATCAAGCAGAAGTTCTGGAGCTGAAAAAGGCAATTGGTTTACTGAAGAATGCATCAGAGTCCCTTAACAGAATTGGTCAAGCAGAAGAAAGAATTAGTGAGCCTGAAGATGGGATATTTGAAAATACATAGTCAGAGGAGACAAAAGAAATAACAAATGAAGCACGTCTATATGATCTAGAAAGTAGCCTCAAAAGGGCCAATCTAAGAGTTATTGGACTTAAAGGATAGAAAGTTTATTCAAAGGGATAATATAGAACTTCCCAAACCTAGAGAAATCTGTCTATATCCGAGTTCAAGAAGGTTATCAAACACCAAGCAGATTTAATCCAAAGAAGACTACCTCAACATATTTAATAAGCAAACTCCTGAAGGTCAGGGATACAGAAAGAATTTTAAAAGCAGCAAGAGAAAAGAAACAAATAACATACAATGGAGCTCCAATATGTCTGGCAGCATACTTTTCAGTGGAAACCTTACAGACAGGACAGAGTGGCATGACATATTTAAAGTGCTGAAGGAAATAATAATAATAAACTTTCTACCCTAGAATAGTATATCCAACAAAAGTATCCTTCAAACATAAAGGAGACTTTTCCAAACAAATAAAAGCTCATAGACTTCATCAACACCAGACCTGACCTACATGAAATGCTAAAGGAAGTACTTCAATTAGGAAGAAAAGGATGTTAATGAGCAATAAGTAGTAACCTAAAGGTACAGAACTCACTGGTAATGGTAAGTACACAGAAAAAACACAGAATGCTCTAACATTGTAACTGTAGTATGTAAACTACACTTTTCCTAAATACAAAGACTAAATGATGAACCGATGAAAAATAGTAACTACAACATTTCAAGACATAAATACAATGAGAAATAACAAAAGTTAAAAGGGGGAGGGAATAAGTTAAGGTGTAAGCTGTTTACTAGTTTTCCCTTTGTTTGTTTATGCAAACAGTGCTATTAGATTAAAATAATGGCTTATAAAATAGCATTTGCAATCCTCATGGTAAACTAAAACCAAAAACATAAAACAGATACACACAAAAAAAATAAAAAGCAAGAAACTCAATTATATCACCAGAGAAAATAACCTTCACTAAAATAATACAGGAAGAACAACAACAAAAAAGGAACACAAGACCACAAAACAGCCAGAAAACAAACAACAAAATGGCAGGAGTAATTCCTTACTTATTAATAACATTAAATGCAAATGGACTAAACTCTCCAATAAAAGACACAGAGTGTCAGAATGAATTAAAAAACAAGACTTATTGATTTGTTGCCTACAGGAAACACACTTGACCTATAAACACAGACATACTGAAAATAAAGTCACAGAAAAAGATATTTCATGTGAATGGAAACCAACAAAGATCAGAAGTATCTATATTGATATTAGACAAAATCACTTTCAAGACCAGAACTATAAGAAGAGACAAAGAAGGTCACTATATAATAACAAAGGGGTCAATTAAATAAAAGGATATAACAATTTTAAATATATGTATATATGCACCCAACACTGGAGCACTCAGATATATAAAGGAAATATTTGAGCTGAAGAGAGAGGTGGGCTTCAATACAATAGCAGCTGGAGACTTCAACACTCCACTTTCAGCATTGGACAGATCTCCCAGATAGAAAATCAACAAAGAAACATCAGACTTAACCTGCACTGTAGATCAAATGGATCTAATAGACATTTAAAGAATTCTCACCCAATGGCTGCAGAATACACATTGTTTTCCTTAGCACCTGGATCATTCTCTAGGATTTAACATACATTAAATCACAAAACAAGACTTAAAACATTAAAAAACTGAGATAATATCAAGCATCTTCTTTGACCACAATGGAATGAAACTAGAAATCAATAGTGAGAGATTTTGGAAACTACACAAATACATGGAAGTTAAAGCATATGCTCTCGAATGACCAGTTAATGAAAAAAAATTAAGGAGATTGAAAAATTTTTTTTATAACAAATGAGAATGGAAACACAACATATCAAAACCTATGGGATACAGCAGAGGCAGTACTAAGAAGGAAGTTTATAGCTATAAGTGCCTACAGCAAAAAGGAGAAAAAATTTCAAATAAACAAGTTAACAGTACCACAGTACCTCTTAAAGAACTAGAAAAGTGAGAGCAAACAAAACCCAAAATTAATAGAGGGAAAGATATAATAAAGATCAGAGCAGAAATAAATGAAATTGAAATGAAGAAAATACAAAAGGTCAATAAAACAAAAAAGCTGTTTTTTTAAAAAGGTAAGCAAAATTGACAAATCTTTAGCCAGACTGAAAAAAATAGAGAAGATCCAAATAAAATCAGAGATGAGAAAGAAGACACAACTGATTCTACAAAATTTAAAGGATTATTCGCGGCTATTAAGAGCAACTATATGTCAAGAAACTGAAAAACCTAGAAGAAATGGGCAAATTCCTAGACACACACAACCTACAAATATTTGAACCAGGAAGAAATCCAAAACCTGAACAGACCAATAACAATGAAGTACTACTCTGTTGAGACTTGGGTTCAAATTACATAGAATCTTTACAGAGTTTGGAAAAAAATGTTATTTTAAGCCATTAAGAAAAATGAGATCCTGTAATTTGCAACAACATGGATGGAATTGGAGGTCCTTATGTTAAGTGAAATAAGCCAGGCACAGAAAGACAAACTTCACATGTTCTTACTTATTTGCAGGATCTAAAAATCAAAACAATTGAACTCATGGACATAGAGACTGTTACCAGATGCTGAGAAGGTAGTAAAGTAGTGAGGGGGTGGGACTGAAGTGAGTATTGTTAATAGGTACAAAAAAAAAAAAAAAGTAGAAAGAATAAGACCTATTATTTCATAACACAAAAGGGAGGCTATAGTTCATAACTTAATTGAACATTTTACAATAACTAAAAGAGTATAATTGTATTTGAATACAGAATAAATGCTTGGGGGGATAGCTACCCCATTTTCCATGTGGTATTATGCACTGCATGGCTATATCAAAACATCCCATGTATTCCATACATACACCTACTGTACCCACAAAAATTTAAAATAAAAAAATAAATATTAAAGGCTGTCTAAGCCTCAAGAGATATTCATCATATAGCTAAATTACTGAAATTTAATTACTGCATTAGAAATCATTATTCATTTTTCTCAACATCGGTTCCATGTTTCTATTTACATAACAAGCATGTGCCTCATTTTATTAAATAATTTCTAAGTGAAAAAACCTATACTGTTCTAAATAGTCAGGATAAGAGATCACATTAAAATATTAATTTTTAATATTATTTGAGAAATACAAATAATTTCTCAGTACATGAAAATTTACAGTGCTAATGCTGACAGTTAATCTGAATTCTTTTTTTTACCAGCATGTAGTGTTCTAATAATTTGGTAAGAAACACATGAATAGTGAGGACACTTATTCCAAAATTTCTTAGAATCTTCATTTTGCTGTAAAGCTAACTTCTGTGTTGATTTATTTTCCCTATTGGGATGGATAAACCAGCTCCATAATACTATAATTATCTTGATTCATTACCACAATACATATTTAAGTACTGCTAAAAAATAAAAATAATACCCTGATTAAATGTCTTCTCTAAACTCTACTGTTTAGCAGATACGTTTTTGCCATATCAAAAAATAGATCAGGCTACTAGGTTTAAAAGCTTTTATACACATTTTTGTATATGTCTTTGTGGAAATATGTATTCATATATTATATATAATATATATTATTTATCATACACTTGTATTTTTTCTTCCATCTATACCTGGGATTGGAAACGTTGAGTCACAGGGCAGAAAAATGCTTGGCTTTAGTATACTGTCCTAAACAATTTTCCAAATTGTATATCAATTCAGACACCCTTTAGCAACATATGAAAGAAGTTTCTCAACCAGTAATGTCAGTTTTTGTTTTACTTTTCAGCTATCCTGGTGGAGGTGTAGTGTTTTTAATTTTCATTTCCCTGAAAATGAATGTCATATATATTTTATATAATATTTGCCATTTGGATAGCCTCTTTTTATGAGGTTTCTACTCAATATATAGCCTATTTATAGTCTTTGTCTTTTTATTATTGCTTTGAAGTTCTTCATGAATCCTATATAAGAGTTCTTTATCACATATATGTGTCATGTATGTTTATCTACCTGTTGGTCCATCAGTCCATCCACCTATAACAAATATATTATCTTCCTTTTGTCTGTAGCTTGACTAGACACTTCGTTACTGCTGTATTTTAATGCTTAAATACTTTTTTTTTTAACTTAACAAAGTAATTGGTTTTTTCCTTTTATGGTTAATACTGTTTGAGTTCAATCTAAGAAATACTTGCCTGTCCCAGGGTGAAGAAGAAATTCCATGAATTCTTCCTGGAATTCATTTTTTGCTAAAACCAGATATGTGTTGTTTTTTTCTGAACACAAATCTGATTTATTTTCTCACCTTGCCCTAATAACCACACTGCCTTCATTAATTTATCTTTATAAATCTTAATTTCTGGTAGAGAATCACTTTGTAATTCTCCATCTGTTGAGACTTGGGTTCAAATTACATAGAATCTTTACAGAGTTTGGGAAAAAATGTTATTTTAACAATTTTCAGTTTTCCAATCTATGGACATAGTCTACAATTTCTATTGGTTTGTCTTTGTTAAGAATTTCCACCATGTTTTGTACTTTTAAGCAAGGAAACTTGAACATCTTTTGATGGATTTTTTTTTTCTCTGATGAAGCTTATTTTTAATGCTATTGTGGTATTTTAAGTGTACTACTGTTTGTTGCTAGTACATAGAAATAAAATTGAATTTTGTATATTGAATTATATTCAGTGACTATCATTTGTAATTTTTGGTAGGTTCTTTTGCATTAACTCTATATACGAACATACTTGGGAATAAAGAGAATTTATTTTTTCTTTCCAATATGTATGCCTTTTATTTGTTTTTCTCTCCTTATTACACTGGTGGAAACTGAAGTAAATGCTTAATGAAAATAGTGAAAGTAGACATTGTTTTCTTCTCTCTACACTCAGGGGAAAGCTTTTAATATTTCACCATTAATTGTTGTGTTAGCTATTTTTTTTTTTTTACTTTCAGAGCTATCTTTCAACAGGTTCACATAATATCTCTTCTCTTATAGTATATTATATATACTTAGTTTAAAGCCAATATCAAAATACCTTGAGAAAGACAAATAATAATAATTATAAAATGCAAAAGAAAATGCTCAGTTGTATTCAAAGTGATAATTGATCACATACTATTTGTCATTTTCTATTTGTTTAAAGTACAAAAACATGACTCGCGGAAATCATAATAAAGAAAATTTAGTATCTTTCAGAAAGCTAGATCCATATTTGGTCCCACAGAGGAACTTAACACTTCTGCAACAAGGTCCATTGCATTGGATCCTGACATTTACCAGTTCCTCCTCTGTTCTTTTAAGTGTACCGTCTTTGGGTTGGGGGAAAAGTATCCACAAAGCCAAGGGAAGTTCTCACCGAGACCTTACCAGTAGGTAAAATTAGCGTTATGTAGGTACATCAAAGTCTACAACATTCCTATTCTGGTTGACATGTGGGGAGATTCTGTTTATTTTGTCCAACATCTATTGTTTTATCTTGATCTTATTCTCCAGACTTCAAAATCTTGCTTTCAAAAGGTTAATTCCTCATTGTTTGTTTGGCTTTTATTCTAACTCTGATAATATTTGACCATTTAGCTAGTTGATGTTTGTATACATTTATTTTTTCCACAGCATTTAGGCTAACATCAGACCTTACATTTCTATTCTGGTGTCACTGCTTCCTGTTAAGACAGAAATGGTGCACTTGTAGTGAAGCCAGAACAATAGTCCTATGTGTTCCATACTGATTTATGGACATTGCTATACTGTGTCATTTTTGTTCTTTTTATTATTCTAGGGTATTCTTTTCACTGCAACTTTTTTAGCTTTCAATAATTCCCCTCTAACGGGTTGTCTTATGACTATTGTGAATGCCCATATTCTCATTTTATTCAGAGCTTTATTTGTTCCATCAGGAAATATATTTAGTAGTTTGACATCAAATATACTTAAATATAAAAATTGTTGACTAAATCTAGTTTCTCTAGATAAATACATCTAGTTACCCCTTCTTCTAGGTTACTTGTAGATAACAAGGATATCCAAGATTAAAAGAGAAAATGGTTGAGAGGTTCTAGATGAAGATAAGCATGAAACATGACAGTTAAGGATTAAACCATGTAATCAACTACAACAATTCCATTCCAAGACTGTAAAACTAACAAATATAAATTTTTACAACGGCTATAGTTATTATAAAAAATATTACAAGCAAATTAATAATGGTGCTTCGAATGTCAGACCCCTCGCCAGACTGATGTCCAAAAAGCTCTTAATATTCTCAACATGATGAAGATAAATCACTGTCAACCTAAAATTATATATCACGCTAAAAGATTATTCAAGAATGAGGGTAAAATAATGACAAAACACAGGAAAACAGAGAGTATTAATCATTGCTAATTGTTTAAGGAAATACAAAAAAACAATGTATCACAATAAGAACATTGAATCCAGGCAGAAAGACTGGGTAGTAATTGGTGAGGGTGAATAAAGAAATTAGTATATGTGACAATAGTTCAATATAGTCCTTAATTACTGTTAAAAATAATTTTAATTATTTTGAATGATTATATTTTAATGAGTCAATAGTTCAAACAAAAACAAAAAACAGCTCTTTTTTCTCCTACTTCCAATTCTCTCATGCATTTATTTTGTGCTACTGTATAATAAAAACGTATGTATAAAGACAGGGCTGGCATTTGTTTCCTTTATCCTGAAAGAATGAGGATTACATGAGTAGTACATACACACAGCAATATGGAGTTTCCTGAAACTTTGCTCAGGACAAATATAGAATGTATTCGGTAATTTGCAAAATAGAAGAAGAAGATTATAGTCCTCAGTTACAATAAAATAAAATCTCCCATAAAGGTAAAAAAGCTGTTAGTGTATTAAAAATGGAAAAATTAGGCATATCTGATGCTTTGTATGGATGTGGATGTGTTGTAAGGGTAAGAGAGTTTGCTAAATTTTCCTTTGTCAAATTACCTGCCCTATCATGTGTTCTATGAAATGATTCAGTATGTATGGTTGCTTGGTTCTCCCTTATAGAATTAGTTTCATTATCATCATCATTTTACTTTTACTTTCAATGTAGTGATTTCTTGATGCATTGTTAATCTATATTATATTTTGTTAGAGATTTTTTAGAAAGGTATTCACCTAACTTTAGAGTTAAGAATATTTGGCCAATAATACTAACAATATTTTGGGGGCTCAAATTAATCGCCTTGTTTTCCCATTTCCCATTAAAGAGAATGATATCACATGAAAAAACAGAACATACTGATACACCAATATAAAAGCGTATCTTGTAAATATTGTATGCCAGCTTTGATTCTAAAACATCTGGAATTTCATTTGGCACCTCCAATCTTTTCTGGAGTACAAAGAGTTGTGTTTTATAGTGGCACTAAATCAACATACATCCTCCCTGAGTTTGCCTGCCACTCTTTAATACTTAGATCCTTGAATGTTCATTGTCAGTAAAACAACTAATGCAAGGCACTATGGGGGGCAACATGCATCTATAGGTGAGGTAAGTGTTTTAATAACATCAGCCAGGGTTTGCAAGAAAATATTGCCAGTTGCTATGGGCTTATAATTAGCAGTGACTGCAAATGCATGCAGGTATAATCATTTCCCCCTGCAAAAAGCTAAACACTATTTTGTCATTTATAGGAAATGTGGAAGATGATCCATCAGCTCAACTGAATAAGGAAAGGCTATTTAAAATGCTGAAATGCTGACAATTATTGTGAAGAAACCCAGATTTCTTAATATTTTTGCCAAAAAACATTCACCAACAGTATGAGAGACTAATATAGCTAGCATCTCACACTTGTGGGGCAGGGAAGATGGGGATGCATTAAATACAAGTAGGATGTTCCTTCACTTGATGCTATGGCTATTTAATATTGAGTATTCCCACTCTAAACACATATGCTTCAGAACAGAACTTCATATTAAAATAAATTTTTAAAAGGACTAGATAATATTAAAGCTTTATAACATAATTGATTCCTTGTAATAAACAATGAAAATATTTGAGAGTTTCTTTTGGTGTGTATATGCCTCCAACATTTAATAAAAATATTATGAAGACCACTATGAGTTTTTTTCTTGTTTCTGGACCATTACAAAAAGATGTTACCACTATCTTTCTACTTTTTTTAACCTATGTAAGCACTCTCAGAGGAGTCCAATTTGCAGCTATTTTGAAATGGCAACATTTCAAAATCATAAAGCTTTGTTGTTCTAGAGTTATATATTATCGTCTAAATAATAGAATTCCAGTGAGCTGGAACAATCTGCTGCAGCTGATGTTTTAGCAAACAGACTATTCCCTGAAGCACAGTTGGAATTGCATCCAATTGTCAAGGAGATCCACAGAGAGTATACCTAAGGATCTATATTGTCTGTGCCCAGGTAGAAGGGTAACAAACATCATTCCTAATATTTTCTGGTTGTTCAGTGGACTTCTCTGTGGTTGAATAAACAGAAATTTGCTAATTAGTTTGTTAGATATGAGTTTATGTGCTATGTAAATGTGAATTTAACTGAATTATTTCTGGATTCAGTAAATGAGGCTTAATATCAATGTGCCAATGGGCTTCCTTTGAATACTGAATTTCCCTGAGACTTAAGATGTTTAACTGCAGAACAGGTGACCATTTAAAGAGACGTTATAGCTGAGATGGAAGCACTTGAACTTTAGACAAACTTTAAATATGTTTTCAACCCTAACATTTTATTTGTATTTTAACCATAACTTAAAAACAGTCTCATGAAGCAGAAACATAGGAGACAAATCAGTGTATATGAAGCTCTCCTCGGGAAATGTAAAAGAACAGAAATTATAAGAAACTGTCTCTCAGACCACAGTGCAATCAAACTAGAACTCAGGATTAAGAAACTCACTCAAAACTGCTCAACTACATGGAAACTGAACAACCTGCTCCTGAATGACTATTGGGTACATAACGAAATGAAGGCAGAAATAAAGATGTTCTCTGAAACCCATGAGAACAAAGACACAACATACCAGAATGTCTGGGACACATTCAAAGCAGTGTGTAGAGGGAAATTTATAGCACTAAATGCCCACAAGGGAAAGCAGGAAAGATCCAAAATTGACACCCTAACATCACAATTAAAAGAACTAGAAAAGCAAGAGCAAACACATTCAAAAGCTAGCAGAGGGCTGGAAATAACTAAAATCAGAGCAGAACTGAAGGAAATAGAGACACAAAAAACCCTTCAAAAAATTAATGAATCCAAGAGCTGGTTTTTTGAAAAGATCAACAAAATTGATAGACCGCCAACAAGACCAATAAAGAAGAAAAGAGAGAAGAATCAAATAGATGCAATAAAAAATGAAAAAGGGGATATTACCACCGATCCCACAGAAATATAATCTACCATCAGAGAATACTACAAACACCTCTACACAAATAAACTAGAAAATCTAGAAGAAATGGATAAATTCCCCGACAAATACACCCTTCCAAGACTAAACCAGGAAGAAGTTGAATCTCTGAATAGACCAATAACAGGCTCTGAAATTGTGGCAATAATCAAGAGCTTACCAACCAAAAAGACTCCAGGACCTGATGGATTCACAGCCGAATTCTACCAGAGGTACAAGGAGGAACTGGTACCATTCCTTCTGAAACTATTCCAATCAATAGAAAAAGAGGGAATCCTCCCTAACACATTTTATGAGGCCAGCATCGTCCTGATACAAAAGCCTGGCAGAGACACAAACAAAAAAGAGAATTTCAGACCAATATCCTTGATGAACATTGATGCAAAAATCCTCAATAAAATACTGGCAAACCGAATCCAGCAGCACATCAAAAAGCTTATACATCATGATCAAGTGGGCTTCATCCCTGGGATGCAAGGCTGGTTCAACATACGCAAATCAATAAATGTAAGCCAACATATAGACAGAACCAAAGACAAAAACCACATGATTATCTCAATAGATGCAGAAAAGGCCTTTGACAAAATTCAACAACGCTTCATGTTAAAAACTCTCAATAAATTATGTATTGATAGGACGTATCTCAAAATAATAAGAGCTCTCTATGACAAACCCACAGCCAATATCATACTGAATGGGCAAAAACTGGAAGCATTCCCTTTGAAAACTGGCACAAGACAGGGATGTCCTCTCTCACCACTCCTATTCAACATAGTGCTGGAAGTTCTGGCCAGGGCAATCAGGCAGGAGAAGGAAATAAAGGGTATTCAGTTAGGAAAAGAGGAAGTCAAATTGTCCCTGTTTGCAGATGACATGATTGTATATCTAGAAAACCCCATTGTCTCAGCCCAAAATCTCCTTAAGCTGATTAGCAACTTCAACAAAGTCTCAGGATACAAAATCAATGTGCAAAAATCACAAGCATTCTTATATACCAATAACAGACAAACAGAGAGCCAAATCATGAGTGAACTCCCATTCACAATTGCTTCAAAGAGAATAAAATATCTAGGAATCCAACTTACAAGGGATGTGAAGGACCTCTTCAAGGAGAACTACAAACCACTGCTCAATGAAATAAAAGAGGATACAAACAAATGGAAGAACATTCCATGCTCATGGGTTGGAAGAATCAATATTATGAAAATGGCCATACTGCCCAAGGTAATTTACAGATTCAATGCCATCCCCATCAAGCTACCAATGACTTTCTTCACAGAATTGGAAAAAACTACTTTAAAGTTCATATGGAACCAAAAAAGAGCCCGCATCGCCAAGTCAATCCTAAGCCAAAAGAACAAAGCTGGAGGCATCACACTAGCTGACTTCAAACTATACTACAAGGCTACAGTAACTAAAACAGCATGGTACTGGTACCACAACAGAGACATAGATCAATGGAACAGAACAGAGCCCTCAGAAATAATGCTGCATATCTACAACTATCTGATCTTTGACAAACCTGACAAAAACAAGAAATGGGGAAAGGATTCCCTATTTAATAAATGGTGCTGGGAAAACTGGCTAGCCATATGTAGAAAGCTGAAACTGGATCCCTTCCTTACACCTTATACAAAAATTAATTCAAGATGGATTAAAGACTTATATGTTAGACCTAAAACCATAAAAACCCTAGAAGAAAACCTAGGCAATACCATTCGGGACATAGGCATGGGCAAGGACTTCATGTCTAAAACACCAAAAGCAATGGCAACAAAAGCCAAAATTGACAAATGGGATCTAATTAAACTAAAGAGCTTCTGCACAGCAAAAAAAAAAACTACCATCAGAGTGAACAGGCAACCTACAAAATGGGAGAAAATTTTCATAACCTACTCATCTGACAAAGGGCTAATATCCAGAATCTACAATAAACTCAAACAAATTCACAAGAAAAAAACAAACAACCCCATCAAAAAGTGGGCAAAGGACATGAACAGACACTTCTCAAAAGAAGACATTTATGCAGCCAAAAAACACATGAAAAAATGCTCACTATCACTGGCCATCAGAGAAATGCAAATCAAAACCACAGTGAGATACCATCTCACACCAGTTAGAATGGCCATCATTAAAAAGTCAGGAAACAACAGGTGCTGGAGAGGATGTGGAGAAATAGGAACACTTTTACACTGTTGGTGGGACTGTAAACTAGTTGAACCATTGTGGAAGTCAGTGTGGCGATTCCTCAGGGATCTAGAACTAGAAATGCCATTTGACCCAGCCATCCCATTACTGGGTATATACCCAAAGGACTATAAATCATGCTGCCATAAAGACACATGCACACGTATGTTTATTGCGGCACTATTCACAATAGCAAAGAGTTGGAACCAACCCAAATGTCCAACAACGATAGACTGGATTAAGAAAATGTGGCACATATACACCATGGAATACTATGCAGCCATAAAAAAGGATGAGTTCATGTCCTTTGTGGGGACATGGATGAAACTGGAAAGCATCATTCTCAGTAAACTATCACAAGGACAAAAAACGAAACACCGCATGTTCTCACTTATAGGTGGGAATTGAACAATGAGAACTCATGAACACAGGAAGGGGAACATCACACTCTGGGGACTGTTGCGGGGTGGGGGGAGGGGGGATGGACAGCATTAGGAGATATACCTAATGCTAAATGACGAGTTAATGGGTGCAGCATACCAACATGGCACATGGATACATATGTAACAAACCTGTACATTGTGCACATGTACCCTAAAACCTAAAGTATAATAAAAAAAAAAAGTATTTTTATGGATTATATAAGAACAAATTAGAAATAAAAATAAATGGATTGACCAAAAATAAAAAAAAAGAAGAAAGGTAACTTTTCTCTAAATGGTTATTTCAAATATAATTGCTTTATTAATGTTTTCAACAAATGTTTATTGAGCTTCTACTATGTCCAGTATCATATAAAGCAGTGGGCTTATCTCTCTAAATGTGACACATATTATCCCTGACTTTGTGGAACTGAGAATTTAATGAATAATATTGATTTTAAACACTGAATTTAATGATCACACTTGTGATCATTCAAGTGATAAAAATAGGGTCTATAAGTATATATTACAAGGGTACCTGATTTCATTCCTTGAGAACTGAAAATGGCTTTTCCTGAGTAAATGTTTAAGCTGGGTACTGGAATAGGAGTTATGAAGTGGCCAGGTCAACACAAAGCCAATTTAACTCATGTTAAAAGGCCAAGACAACCAAAGACAGTAAGAAAGGAAGGAAGGAAGCAAGGAAGGAAGGAAGGAAGGGAGGGAGGGAGGGAGGGAGGGAAGGGAAGGGAAGGGAGGGAAGGAGGGAAGGAGGGAAGGAGGGAAGGAAGCAAGGAATTAGGGTAACTTGGGCCAGAGTCGGGGACAATAGATGTGATACTAAAGGAAAGTAAGGCATCAAGGTTAACTCTCCCACGTATATTCCTTATGTCTCATTATCATCAGAAGAATAAGAAATACAGCATCACGAAAAGAGAAACCGCTTTGAAATCAGCCATATATAGTTGAATGCTTTCTGTTCCTTTACTGACTTTGTTACCTTGGGAAACAGTTATCCTCTCTCACCCTTAATAAGGTTAAAATAATAGATTGTTAGCAGTGTTGTTGCAAGGATGAGAGAGATCATTTGAATACGGCTCTTTGACAGATCAAAAATTCTCCATAACAGTTGACAAAATGGTGCTGATATTAATGTTATCATCCAATGTTAAGATGGCATCAGCTGGGCGCAGTGGTTCATGCCTGTAATCCCAGCACTTTGGGAGGCCAAGGTGAGCGGATCACAAGGTCAGGAGTTCGAGGCCAGCCTGGCCAATACAGTGAAACCCCATATCTACCAAAAATACAAAACATTAGCTGGGCATGGTGGCAGGCACCTGTAATCCTAGCTACTCGGGAGGCTGAGGCAGGAGAATCTCTTGAACCCAGGAGGCGGAGGTTGCAGCGAGCCAAGATCACGCGACTGCACACCAACCCAGGTGAAAATGAGAAAATCCATCTCAAAAAAAAAAAAAAAAAAAAGATGGCATTGTATTTTTGAGCAGTTCAACAAACTGAACAGGGACGATACAGCTGCTGTTACTTTATTGGGGAATGTTCAATAATTATTTTTGCATATTTAAAATCCTTTCCCATATACTTCTTTACGTAATATTTATGTTGTCATGTTTTTCTGGACTCTTTCTTGTTACTGAAGTAATTGCTCTTTCTAATCTAGACAGGCAATGTATTCCTGCTCCTTGATAGATGCATACGCAGGAAAAATCCTGGTATTCCCAATCATGAGGTGATTTTTTAAAATGTAATCATTTTATTCATCTTTTGTCCAGTGATTCATTTTGGAGAATGCAAGTCTGCTTTTCAAAATGCACATATGCGATGGACCACTAGAGGACATCAGACATTTCCGTAAACAAACAGATCCGCATACCAGTAATGACTTTAATTGACAGGCAAACATTTGTAATAATAGCTGGAGTAAATAAGTTTTTCAGGGAATGTTACAAATTTAGAAAAGGAGAAATGACATGTTATATGTTGTTTTCCATATTTAATATTTTCTATGGAAATAACTTTATAATTTAATTGGTAAGGCATAAAAAATAGTTAAAAGCATGAATTGCTGATAGATACTGTTTTTCTTATGAGCCGTGAAGAGATTTTTGAATTTCTCGTTATCACAGAGAAAGTTAAAATGAGTAATACATTTCTTTTCAGCCTTCAATAACTAGACCATGAAACAAACAAACTGTTTTTAAGATTATAACTAGTTATAAGACAAACAGAATCAGGTAATGGGAGAAGTCACACATTTGCCAACCTTTTGTGTTTGAGCTTTTGTTATTTGTTAAAAAAAAATCATTCTTATAAATTGAAAATGTGTGTGAACATGATACTGTGCAAATATATGCAAATGTTTAATTGTAAATTTCTAATTTTGAGCCTCAAAATCTTAAATTTATCTCAAATGTACCTGGTTTTCAAATCTTCAAATATATGCTTTTACCATGTAGATTGTTTACAATTCAAAATGGCATTGTATTGACCATTGAATCTCTCTTAAGTATAGCAGAGAAGCCTATTGGTAAAATTTGAATTCATTAAATTTACTGCAGCAGGGGAAAACATAACTTGATTTAGTGTCTCTGAGGTAGGCTGAGAAAGGATATTTACAGATTTTTGTGTGTCTAGCCTCATGTGATTTAAGGAAGGTATTTCAGAGAGAGGAACTGATATGGATTGGACAAAGTGTATGGGATAATTTGAAGAAAGTACTAAAACCAAATTGTTTTGAAAAGTGTACAAAATACGTGTTATCTAATAAGCAGACTGTTTGCCCATGTGAGCAGCCTATTGTTTCAATAAGAGAGGTGTCTGTCCAGAGGAGCAAACTGCTTGGACAAAGTGGTTTGCAGGAACTTCCTGAAGCAAACAGTGAATTTCTTTGGTTTAAATTCATATTTTCTTGTTAAGAATTTCCTGAAACAGTTTTATTAACACAGGTGCTTTACTGAGTTATATTTATGCTGATTCTATCAATTCTCAGGATCCGCATTCTCATCCCCCAACCATATGTCATTCTCCAGCCTAAACTGGAGGATGTACTTCTACTATCTGGAAATGTGATCAGATCAGATTTCCACCTTATTATTATTGTTATTGTTATTTTCAAAGACAGACGGAGTCTCACCATATTGCCTAAGCTTGTCTTGAACTCCTGGGCTCAAGCAACCCTCCTGACTTGGCCCAAGTAACTGAGATTTATAGACATGAGCCACCATGACTGACTCAGATCTTGTTCTTTATGTGAGAGCATCTGTGTCAATGTGTTGAATTGTCTTGGCTGACAAAATAAATGTTGTTATATTTACATCATACATTCCTGAGAATTACCAGTCTGTAGTTTTAGGTATCAGTGTTATGCATGCTTTATAGAAGGGCGTGGAAAAGTCTTCTACCTCTTTAATGTCTCAAATAATTTACATAATATTTGGATTATTTAATCTGTAAATATTTGGCAGAATTTCTTTGAGGTCTTGTAGGTCTGATGATATTTGGCTGGGTAGTATTTTAATAATGGCCATAATTTTATTTTTACTTTTTAGAATATATAAGCTTTCAATAGGATCAACTTTTATAGTCTATTTTCTTAGGAAATTAACCATTACCTATAAATGTTCATATGTATTTGTACAGTCTGCATATTAGTCTTATGATTTTTGAGTCACTTATTTTTAATGTTTATTTCCCCTCACATTTTTTGTTTTATTAGTGCTTTCTCTCTTTTATTCTTAAGCAAGTTAGCTAGCAACTTCTGAGCTTTGATTTATTGGTTATATCTACAGTTTTGTTGTTTTGGTGTTTTTTGTTTGTTTGTTTGTTTTTAAACAGAGTCTTGCTCGGTCACCCAGGCTGGAGTGCAGTGGTGCAATCTCAGCTCACTGCAACTTCTGTCTACTGGTCTCAAGCAATTCTTCTGCCTCACCCTCCTGAAGAGCTGCAAATACAGGCATGCGCCACCACGCCCAGCTAATTTTTTGTATTTTTAGTAAAGATAGGGTTTCATCATATTGGCCACGCTTGTCTCAAATTCCTAACCTGGTGATCCACCCGCCTCGGCCTCCCAAAGTCCAGGAATTACAGGTGTGAGCCACCACGCCCAGGTGATTCTATCCACAGTTTTTCTATTTTTTACCTCATTTTTTTTTTAACCATTAGTATTCCCTCCATTCTCATTTGATACAAAGACTTTTTTTCTTTGTCTAGCTTTTGTGAGGTGAGATGTTAACTTTTATTTTCATTCTTTCTGTATTATTAATAAACTTTTTAGTAACAGGAATTTTTATCTACTTCTGATTTAGATGTACCATGTATTGTGATGTATAGTGTATTCCTTGTCATTAACTTGTTTATTTGATTGAGATAGGATCTCACTCTTTCTCCCAGGCTGCAGTGCAGTGGCACAATTATAGCTCACTTCAGCCTCAAATTTTAGAGATCAACTGACCCTCCAGCCTCAGCCTCCCAAAACCCTGAAATTACAGGTGTGAACTACGACACCTGGAAAAATTTAAATTTTTAAAATTATCTCTCCTTCCTTGTCTTTTTATTTGTTTTGGACTTACATGTATATGGAAACATTTTAAGATACTCATCATTAAGACCTTTGCTGATGTTTTCTCAGGCATCATTTTGTTGAATGAAGGACATTCTCTGGTGTATTTCTCAAGAAGGGATAATGGATGCAGAATTTCCTAAGTTTAAGATGAATTTTTTTTCCTTATAACCCTGTTATTTTAAATACTGAATGGCTTCATATAAACTCTTTCACCTTTGTTCACTGAATTAAAGTAAGAAGAATGTTGCTCCATTGTTAACTTGCTTTGGATATAGGTTTTGAAAAGGCTGATGCTAGCTTAGTTCTTTTGCCTCTGAAAGTTGTAATATATTTGCCTTGGGGATTTTAACTTCACTTTTCATATCTGAGTATTTTGCTTAGCTATTTCTCAGAGTGGACCATTCCCCCACATCTCTCATCTCCCTATTCCCTATCCCCTCCACCCCACGTCTTTCCACATAGTCAATGTTCCCTTCCAAATTTCAGACATTTTCTGAAAATATTTCTTATAGTTTTAAATATTAGATTTGCCTTTTTTTACTTCTTTAAGGACTTTGAAAGTTTGACTATTGCTCTTTCTTTGCCAGTTTTCCATGTCTGTTGTTTCCCTCTGACCTTTTTTACTTCCTTATGTCACTTCCTTTCTCCTTGTGTTTCCTTGCCTTTGATTATTGCCACTTACTAATTTTGGACACTGTTGTATATCAAGTAATTTTATTTGAGATAATCTTGAGTTCAATTAACTCTTTGCCATTTCTTTCCAATTTTTGTACACTTCTTTTTAAGTTTTTGTAATTCTGATTCCTAGTTTTTCATACCATTACACACTTGTTTGTATATATTTGCTTCTCCTTGGTGTACTATAGTTTTCTTCAGGTTCATGGTTGTTATTGGGAGGAAGAAGATTTTTTTCCAGTTAATATATGTAAAATTATCTTCTTGTTTAGAGTAATTTATAATATCCCTAGTTTAATGGCATATACTTCTGTCAGTGTATTAAAATCCCGGCTGTTTGGTAGGCTTTGTTTCATGATGGTTGGGAGAATTGTTAGTGCTCCAATTTTATGGTTTGCTTTTGTCTTTTAGAATTGTAATGTTCACATTGGCCTTTTTTTTTTTTTTTTACCTTCACACTTGAAATTCCAATGGGTGCTTTTTACTTTTTCTCTTTTATTTTAAAGTATATTTTATTAATTAACACATAGTAATTATGTGTATATATTAGGAGATATAAAGTGATGTTTTGATACATACAATTTATACTGATCAGATAAAAGTATTCACCTATCAATCCTCTCAAACATTTATGATTTCTTTGTTTTGGGAACATTCAATATCCTCATTCTACCTATTTGAAACTATATATTAATCTCAACTCTGGTAATCTTACAGTGCTACAGAATGCTAGAACTTATTCTTCTATTTAGCTATAATCAAAATATGGTACTGGCATAAAAACACATAGCCCCCCAGTGCAACAGAATAGAGAGTCCAGAAATTAATCTTCATGTCTACAAGCCAACTGATTTTTGACAAAGATTCCAAGAACATACACTGGGGAAAGGACACTCTTCTCAGTAAGTACCACTGAGAAAACTGTACTTTCATACACAGAAGAATGATATTGGACCCTCTCAGCCTAAAAAAAAAAAAAAAAAAACTCAAATGGATTAAAGACTTAAACGTAAAACCCAAACCCATAAAACTACTAGAAGAAAACATATGGGAATGCTTCAGGACATTGGTCTACAAAAAGATTTTATGAATAAGACCTCAAAATCACAGGTAACAAAAGCAAAAATAAATAGATTATATCAAGCTAAAAAGCTTCAGCACAGCAAAGGAAACAATGAGAGTGAAAAAACAACGTACAGAATGGAAGAAAATATTTGTAAACTTGTTATCTAACTGGAGATAAATATATAAAATATACAAAAACGTAAACATTAATAGCCAAAAAAACTAAACAATTCAATTTAAAAATGGGCAAGTGGGCTAAGCATGGTGGCTTACGCCTATAATCCCAGCACTTTGGGAGGCCAAAGTGGGAAGATCACTCGAGGTCAGGAGTTTAAGACCAGCCTGGCCAACGTGGTGAAATCCTGTCTCTACTAAAAATAAAAAATTAGCTGGGCATGGTGGCACATGCCTGTAATCCCAGCTATTCAGGATGCTGAGGCAGGAGAATTGCTTGAACCTGGGAGGCAGAAGTTACAGTGAACTAAGACCATGTACTGCACTCTAGTCTGAGCAACAAAGCAAGACTCTGTCTCAAAAAAGTTAAAAAAAGAAAAAGTGGGCAAATGATCTGAACACACATTTCTCAAAAGATGACATGCCAACGGCCAACTCATGTATTTAAAAATTGTCAACATCAATAATCATCAGGGAAATGAATATCAACGCCACAATGAGGTATCATCTCATTTCAGTTGGGGTGGCTATTATCAAAAAGACAAAAACAAACAAATATACCTGGGTTGTTTGTATACCCATGGGTTGTTTGTATACTGTTGGTGAGAATGTAAACTAATACAGCCATTATAGAGAATAGAGGTTCCTCAAATGTCAGTTTTGAAATATGTTTTCAAAAGATAATAGATTTTAATCTGACAGCTTTTAACTTTCAGTGCTTTAAAGAAGTTTGTAAATGTCTTTTGCATTATTAAAGGAAGAGACATCTGCTATCATTCTTATCTTT
The DNA here is from genome assembly GCF_028878055.3 of Symphalangus syndactylus. NCBI lineage: Eukaryota > Metazoa > Chordata > Mammalia > Primates > Hylobatidae > Symphalangus > Symphalangus syndactylus. The sequence continues at coordinate 114,556,629 of NC_072425.2, forward strand.
GTTCCCCTTCATTTAATTGGTTTTCACCACATTAAATTTTCTCTTTATTATAATTTTTAAGCAATTTGATTATGATATGACTTGGTATAGTTTTCTTCGTGTTTATTCTGCATTGGTTTCATTGCACTTCTTGGATACAGGGGTTTATATTAGTAAAATTTGGAAATTTTAGTCATTATTTCTTTAAATACTTTCTCCAATCTCCAGCCCATTCCACCTGGGGACTCCCATTATACTTATATAAGGTCATTAGAAGTTTTACACAGATCACTGATACTCTATCTTTAAGTCTTTTTCTCCCTATTTAATTCTGGATAGATTCTGGTGCAATGTTTAAGTTTATTCAACTTGTTTTCTGCATTGTCTAATGTGGCATTAATCCCAACCAGGTTATTTGTTATCTTAGTCATTGTAATTTCTATGTCTAAATCTATGATATGTCTCTTTTGTTTATCCATTTTTCACATTTTTACTTAGTATTTTGACTTTCCTACAGCATCTTAGACAATACAAGTTATAGTTTTACTGTCCTTTTTTTAAGTATTTATCCCTTGTGGGTCCTATTTTCCTGATTTTGTATTTTACTTTGTTGTTTGCTTGATAGTTTTGTGTTTTTGATTTTAATTTTGTGCTTAATTCTGGTAGACAGTTAAGTTACTTGGAAACAGTTACATACTGTTTGTCATATTTCTTTTAACCATTATTTGGTAGAACTAGAGGAGTGTCTGGTCTAGAGATAAGTGTGTGCCACTGCTTTGCCAAAATCTCTTTAAATAGTTTGTTCAACATTACGTGGTTTATGAAGGTTTGGGCCATTTGGGGTGAGAATAGCATTTTTTCCTATCCCCTTAGGACTTCAGGGGATTTCTTTCCTCTTATTCTTCTGGATGTTTCTTTCCCTTTCTCCAGTGTTACATAGCTTTACTGTCTACTTCACTGATAAGTACTCAGCTGTAGACTCAATGATGACCCTCTTCACATCTCTGGAGCCCTCTCCCTTTGGAGCTCTGACACATTGTTTATATATTAATGAACTGATTTTTAGTTTTTTTCCTCTAAACTGTTTTCTCCATTATCTACTGCAAAAGGTCATTCTGGTTTCTACATTTACAGACATTATTTTTTCACTTTTCTTGACTTAAAGTGAAATTTAATTCAACTCAGCATATAAAAAGTATTACTTCTCCTATGAATAAAACATGAGAATATGTCCTCACTGTCTCATACTAAAATGTTATGTATGATCTAAGACCCAAAACTAGTAAAGACTCAATTAATCACTTCCATTCTACTGCAATCCATACATTCTATTTTCTGAATTTCAGCAGTTGCCAGCAACCATCAAAAGGTAATTAACTAATTTCTTTGCTCAGGTTTAAAAAAAATGTGGATTTGGCTCTCTGAGTATATTTCTTCTTATCAGCAACTTCTCTGTAGTATGTATTGTACAGAGCTTAGAAAGCTAAAATTTGTATTTACTAGACAGCCTTTGAAGCTAGCTTTCAAATTAGCTATTCTTATTTCAGAATTGAGTTGATAAAGAAAAGATGAAAAAAATGAGTAATATATTTGATAATATGATCCTTAGTAGATATAGAAAGACCTTGATAATTTTCCATTTTAACAGTTCTTACTTTTGTATCATATCAAGACAGTATACTTAGATGTTTTATCTGTTTAATTTTTTGAGAATGATAGTTCAATTTAGTTTGTGTAGTCTTCCCAATGTATATAAACCATTAGTAGATATTTCACAAAATTAAGAATCACTTCTAAGAGCAAATATTTTTAAACTAACTCTGCAATTGAACACACTGACACTTTTCCCTACAACACTAGTCATGTACTGTAATTCTGTAATAAGGAAACTATTATTTTACTTCAGCAATGTCTCTGGTAACACCAGTTATGTCAACTTGAGAAAATTGCTTAAATTCTCCAATTTTCTGTACATTCTCCCCATCCCCTTTTTTTGAGACAGAGTCTTGCTCTGGAATGCAGTGGAGCAATCTTGGCTCACTGCAGCCTCTACCTCCTTGGTTCAAGTGATTCTCATGTCTCAACCTCCCAAGTAGCTGGGACTACAGGCACGCACCACCACACCCAGCTAACTTTCTGTATTTTTAGTAGAGACGGGGTTTCACCACATTGGCCAGGCTGGTCTTGAATTCCTTCCCTCAAGTGATCTGCCCACCTCGGCCTCCAAAAGTGCTGCTGGGATTATAGGCATGAGCCACTGCCCCAAGCCCATTTCACCTCATATAAAAACATATTTCTTTCATCAACCTTACTTGCTTATATATGCTAGCATGCTGAAACAGTACTGCAGTATTGGGTATATGGAAGTTACACAAAAATTACTTGCTACAAACATTAAATAAATGCTTTCTAAGCAGTAGCAGAAGGTGACATAAAGCCTGGTGTTTTCTTACTCCAACCTAGAAAAAATAAATAAATAAAAGGCAGCCAAGGTAGCTTCATTCTTCCCCAGATAAAAGAATGTTGTAACAATACCAGTCCAGAATCTTCATACTATATCTATACAGGGTTATTGTCTGCTAAATAGTTTAATAGAACCCAGAGACCTCTTATGTTATAGAGGAAATATCCAGGATACAATTTATAAAAATTATAGTAAGAACCAGGAATCACAACTTCAATAAGAAAATCAACTGACACCAACACTAAGACAAACCCAATGATGGGATTATCTGACCAGGATTTTAAGGTAGCCATCATAAGATGCTTCAGTTACAAATTATCTCCAAACAAAATAGAAATTTCAACAAAGAAATAGAAATTGTTAACAAGAACCAAATAACATAGAATAAAAAAACATAAATTTTAAAATGTGATTAGTGGGCTCAAATTACAGTGGCAATAATTAACATGAGGCTAGATCAATAGAATTTTAAAAATATAAACAACACTGAAAAAGAGACTAAAAATAAAAAAATACAGCCTCAGGAAACTGTGGAACTACAACAAAGATTAATTATGTACGGCATCAAAATCCCACGAGAGAAGAAAGTATCCAAATAAGTAACAGATGAAAACTTTTCAAATTTGGCAAAAGACATAAACCTACAGATTCAAGAAGCTGAGCAAACCACAAATGGAAACAAAAATCAAGACACATCACAATTTGCTTTGAGAAGCAAAGACAAGAAAAAAGTCTTGAAATTTCCCTGAGAGAAATGACACACTATCTACAGGAGAACATCAAACTGAATGACAGATTTCCCACCTTAAATCATGGAGGCCAGAACAAAGAGGTACAGAGTTTTTTGAGTGCTGAAATAACTTTCAACATAGAATTCTTTAACCAGAAAACCCATCTTTAAGGAATGAAAAAGAAATAAGGATGCAGAAAAAGAAAAATTAATACAATTTGTCTGTGAAAAATCTATCTTTAAGATTGGGTAAACGAATAAACTCAGCATAAAGAAAATAATTTTTTAAGGTAAACTTAGACTTCCATTTCATGGTCTCACATGTAAGAAGCTTAGAAGTGGCTACTCTATCTTCAAAATAAGAGGAAATCTTATCAAACTGAAAAAAACATCAACTCTCTTTAGGTCTGTCAAAGAAGTGATGTCATGGGGCAAACCACTGTGCCAAAAATTGTAGAGAGAGACAGGCAGGTACAGAGAATCACAACTTCATGGAGCAGAAATATATGATCAAAAACTTCCATGGGAACCAGTGCTGGGGTAAGAAGGCGCGAACTATAACAGATAAATTCTGGATGCTCAGTACTCAGTATTGACATGCTGAGAGTTAAATACTCCAGGGGGACCCAGTCATGGAGGATGGGAGGTGTTGTACTTTTGTGAGTTTTACCTTCAGGGGTTCTACCAGGTCCTCACAGTGAGTATCACAAAAAAATAGATAAATAAAAATAACGACAACAACAATAACAAAAAAACTGCCTCATGAAACCCAGGATGTGGAGGGAAATAATGATTAATTTTGAAATATACCAGGGTATTCTGTTCTTCTTAACAAGGCCTTACCTTAGGAGAAACTATTTAACCAGAGCCTGATCCACCTCGAGGAAAGGAACTATCCTAATCCAGCTGGCTCTAGCATTTCATGTGGAAGAAATAAAGTATTCAACCCCAGCTAGTCCTCTCCAGCCATCCTGTCTAGCCTAAGGGGTGATGGAGGAGGGGCAAAAAATAACTAAAAAGTGCTGATGACTTCACAGTCCAGGAGCACAGACACATCAAAAGACAGAGATCTAATCATAGTGCTATAGAATACTTCCCCTTCCCCTCAACCTTAACACTCCATTACTAAAGGCCTATTTACCATACCACCTTTATTCTAGTATACTCTGACTCCCTGTCCTCCCCCGCAACAAAAACCAAAACTATAGGACATATTAAAAGGCAGAAAAATACAGTCTAAAGAGACTGAACAAGAATCAGAACTACAGTCAAATATGGCAGGCCAAGTAAAGTGTCTCATGCGTGTAATCCCAGCACTTTGGGAGGCTGAGACAGGTCTTGATCACTTGAGGTTGACAGTTCGAGACCAACCTGGCCAACATGGAGAAACCCCATCTCTATTTTAAAAAAATAATAATAATACAAAAATTAGCCAGGCATGATGGCAGTCGCCTGTAATCCCAGCTATCTGGGATACTGAGACATGAGAACCACTTGAACCCAGGAGATGGAGGTTGCAGTGAGCCTAGATCATGCCACTGCACTCCATCCTGGGTGATAGAGTGAGACTCTGCCTTAAAAAAAAAAAAAAAAACAAATGTTGGAATCATCAGATTAAGTTTTTTTAAAAACTTTAATATTCTAACAGCTTTAATAGCAAAAGTAGACAACATATAGAATAACTGGATAATACAACCAAAGAGGTGCAAATTCCAAGAATACGAAGGAAATGATAGAGAACAAAAATAATGTAATATTAAGAAAAAGCCTCTGGTGGGTTTATTATGACTATGCATGGCTGAAGAAAGAATGACTCAGCTTGAGAATATGACATTAGGAACTTCAAAAAAGAAAAAAAAAGACTGCAAAAAAAATGGTCAATAACAGTGGGACAACTACAAAAGGTATAAATATGCAAAATTAGAATACCAGGGGAGAAGAAAGAGACAGTAAGAAAAAAATATTTGATGAATAATGACTAAAAATTTCACCAAATTCATGCCCAAAACCTCATAGATCCAGGAAGCTCAGAGAACACCAAGCAAGATAAATGTCAAAAATAAACTACAGTCAGGCATGTATGTCATATTCAAACTTGAGAAAAATCAAAGATAAAAGAAAAAAATATATTGAAAGAAGCCAGAGGAAAACTATACCTTACCTACAGAGGAGTGAAAATAAGAATTCCATCTGATTTTTCAGAAAGCATGGAAACAAGAAGACAAGTATGGAGTGAAATATTTATAGCGTTGAGAGAGAAGAAAAAAAACAAAGAAAAAAACCTGCCACACCTGTAATCCCAGCACTTTGTGAGGCTGAGGCAGGCGATTACTTGAGCCCAGGAGTTTGAGACCAACCTGGGCAACATGGCGAAACCACATCTCCACTAACAATACAAAAAGTAGCTGGCACTGTGGCACATGCCTGTAGTCCCAGCTACTCAGAAGGCCAAGATGGGAAGATTGCTTAAGCCTGGGAGGCAGATGTTGCAGTAATGCAGTAAGCCAAGATCATGCAACTTCACTCCACCTGGGCCACAGAGCAAGACGTTGTCTCAAATAATAATAATAATACACCAAAAAACTCACTTTATTAGTTCATTCTCACACTGCTATAAAAATACTACCTGAAACTGGGTAATTTATAAAAAAAAAGAGGTTTGACTCACAGTTCCATATAGCTGCAGAAGTCTCAGGAAATTTACAATCATGGAGGAAGGAGAACAGGAAGTAAGGCAGTCTTACATGGTGGCAGGACAAAGATCAAGCGCTCACGGGAAACATGCCACTTGTAAAACCATCAGATCTCATAAGAGCTCCCTCACTATCATGAGAACAGCATAGGGGAAACTGCCCCCATGATCTAATCACCTCCCACCAGGTCCCTCCCTCAACACATGGGGATTACAATTTAAGATGAGATTTGGGTGGGGACACAGAGCCAAACCATTATCATTCCACATTTGCCCCTCCAAAATCACATGTCCTCTTCACATTTCAAAACCAATCATGTCTTCTCAACAGTTCTCCAAAGTCTTAACTCATTCCAGCATTAGCCCAAAAGTCCAAGTCCAAAGTCTCATCTAAGACAAGTCCCTTATGCCTATGGACCTGTAAAATCAAAAGCAAGTTAGTTACTTCCAAGATACAATGGGGGTACAGACATCAGGTAAACATTCCCATTCTAAATAGGAGAAACTGGCCAAAACAAAGGGGCCCCAGGTCCCATGCAAGTCTGAAACCCAGCCGGGCAGTCATTACATCTTGAAGCTCTGAAATCTCCTTTGACTCCATGTCTCCCATCCAGGGCTCCCACTGCCTTGGGAAGCTCTGCCCCTGTGGCTCTTCAGAGTACATCACCCCTGGCGGCTTTCATGGGCTGGCATTGAGTTCCTGTGGCTTTTCCAAGTATATGGTGCAAGCTGTGTCAATGGATCTTTCTGCCGTCTGGAGGACAGTGTCCCTCTTCTCACAGCTCCAATAGGCAGTGCCCTAGTGGGGACTATGTTGGGGGACTCCAACCCCACATGTCCCTTCTGCACTGCCATAGCAGAGGTTCTTCAACCCATTTCTTCTGCCCACCCAGAGGCCCACCACCACATGGAAGCCACCAATGCTTGGGGCTTACACCCTCTGAAGCAATGGCCCAAGCTATACCTTGGCCCTTTTTAGCCATGGCTGGAGTGAGCGGCTGGGATGCAGGGTGTCATATCCCAGGGCTGCACAGAGCAGCAAGTCCCTCAGCTCGACCCTCGAAGCCATTTTTTCCTCCTTGGTCTCCAGGCTGGTGATCAGAGGGGTTGCCACAAAGATCTTTGACGTTCCCTGAAGATATTTTCCTCATTATCTCGGTGATTAATATTTGGCTCCTTGTTACTTATGCAAATTTCTGCAGCAGCCTTGAATTCCTCCCCCAAAAATGGGTTTTTCTTTTTACATGGACAGGCTGTAAATGTTCCAAACTTTTACACTCTCCCTCCCCTTTAAACATACATTCCAATTTCACATGATCTCTTTATGAGTGCATAAAACTGCATGCTTTTAGTAAAAATGAGGTCACCTCTTGAATGCTTCGCTGCTTAGAAATTTCTTCTACCAGATACCCTAAATCATCTCTCTCAAGTTCAAAGCTCCATAGATCTCTACAGCAGAGGCAAAATGCCACCAGTCTCTTTGCCAAAGCATAGCAAGAGTGACCTTGCTCCAGTTTCCAATAAGTTCCTCATCTCCATCTGAGACTACCTCAGTCTGGACTTCATTTTCCATATCACTATCAGCATGTTGGTCAAAACCTCAACAAGCCTCTAGGAAGTTCTAAACTTTTGCACATCTTCCTGTCTTCTTCTGAGCCTCCCAAACTATTCAAACCTCTACCTGTTATCCAGTTCCAAAGTTGATTCCACATTTTCAGGTTATCTTTATAGCAGTACCCAACTCTGCCAGTAATTCTCTGTGTTACTCAGTTCTCACACTGCTATAAAGATACTACCTGACACTGGGTAATTTATAAACAACAGAGAGAGATTTGATTGACTCACAGTTCTGCATGGCTAGGGAGGCCTCAGGAAACTTACAATTATGGAGGAAGGAAATGGGAAGTAAGGCAATTTTACATGGCAGCAAGAGAGAGAGAGTGTGCACAGAGAAAACTTGCCAGTCTTAAAACCATCAGATCTCCTGAGAGCTCCTTCATTATCATGAGAATACTATGGGGGAAACCACGCCCATGATCCAATTACCACTCACCAGGTCCCTCTCTCAACACATGAGGATTACAATTTGAGATGAGATTTGGGTCAGGACACAGAGCAAAACCATATCAACCACCAACCTCAAGTTCTGTACCCTGCAAAATTATCCTTCGAAAGTGAGAGAAATAAAAACTTTCTCAAACAAAAATTGAGAATCTCTTGTTAGTTGACCTATTTTTCAGGAAATGTTAAAAGTTCTTCAGAGAGGCCAGGCACAGTGGCTCACGCCTGTAATCCCAGCACTTTGGGAGGCCCAGGCGGGTGGATCACGAGGTCAGGAGTTCGAGAGCAGCCTGGCCAACATAGTGAAACCCCGTGTCCACTAAAAATACAAAACTTAGCTGGGCATGCTGTCTCACACCTGTAGTCCTAGCTACTCAGGAGGGTGAGGCAGGAGAATCACTTGTACCCGGGAGGCGGAGGTTGTGATGGGCCAAAAGCACACCACTGCACTCCAGTCTGGGCAACAGAGGGAAAATCCATCTCAAAAAAAAAAAAAAAAGTTCTTCATACAGAAAGAATTTTATAAAGGTCAGAAATTCAGATCAACATAAGGAAAAGAAGAGCACTGGAGAAAGGAGAAGGTAAGGAAATGTTTTTCTTACTGCTAATTGATCTAGCAGATAATAGTTGTTTCAAGATAATAATTATAGCAATAATGTTTTCAATTATGGAAAATTGTTTCTTTGGTGGTGACATGTTTCCTTGATTATTTGTGTGTTTGAAGAAGCAGTCATCCATCTCCTCCAGTCATCTCTTACTGGCTTCAGAAAAGAAAGGCCTTCACCAGTAGGCCTGCCTGTGGGTTCTAAGAGTATCTCAGATTTTTCTTTTTATAGGAATGCACCTGCTCCACTCCTCCTGTTTTCTCTTGGGAAAGTGGGGTGGGGTAAAGACTGTTAGGATTGTATGCCTTTTCCCTCAAGACCAGGCTGAGTGCTAAGAGCCTCCCATTAATTTTCCCTAGTGCAGTGTCCTGAAGCACTCAATGTTAAGCTGCTTCTCCCAATCCAGCAGAGTCTACCTGTCTGTGTGTGTGCTAATACATGACCTGTGGAGGCTTGTGTGAACTACTTGTATAGAGCATACCCAGGGTGGCAGCTACATAGGAATAGGATGGGAGGAGTTCTATAGGTGTTCATGGGCTGGATGCAAGAGTCCTCAGGGGATGTGTACTACAAAGTTAATGGGTGGGTCTCTTAGTGGAACTGACAAGGGAGTAATAACTGTGGCTCACTGTTGAGTTCTGTGCCCCAGTTGCTGTGCCTTTCTACACTGTTTTCCTGCTCCTAGCTGCTCCAGGCTGTTTAGATATGCCAGGCCCCTCAGTGCTCTGGGTAAGGTGTGAAGTGGTCCTCTTGGGCAGTGTCCAGCATGGCTGGGGAAGACTGGTACTTACTATCCACTCACTTTCCTCAGTGACATAAATCCTGAGCCAAGGGGATTCTTTCTTGGCACTGAGCTGTGCTGACTTAGGGGAGGGATTATTCAGGTAAAGTGTAACTGTTCTTACTCTCTTTGATGCATCTACTCAGATTGTTCTGCTCAAGCAATGCACTGAAGAGGGTAAGTCTTCAATGGTACTCTCATTCATGAGTGGTTATCAAAATTTTTTTTTCTATGGTGGGAGAAGGGCTGAAAACATTGATTCTGCCATCTTGTTGATACCACTTTCAATACTTTTACATTTTTCCCCCAAGCACCCATGAAATATCCCCCATGGTAGATCATGTTGTGGGCCATAAAATGAAACTTGACCAATTTAAAATAATTCAAACTACACAAAAAATTTACAATAGAATGAAACTAGAATCAGTAACATTAGTACAAAATAAAACAAAATCTCAGGACCCCTCAAATCGGTTATGCCAACAGGAAAGTTACACCTGGGAACTGAATCAATCAACACTACCATTCCTCTTTTCCAAATAGCTGTGACTTCACAACCCTGTGTCATAACACTAGAAGCAAACCAATTTCTCACAAAGTCAAAAGGCCTCATTCCTCTCTGGATGGCTGCCCTTACAAATTCCTCACAAGGAAATTCCTTGGTGGCCCCTAACCTTTCAGAATATATATCCTCCTATAAAACAAGCACATACCAATTATAATCTTAGGTCTCCAATCTAAGTTTAACTCTTAAAACGGAATTCTGCTAAAACTTCCACTGACAAGGTCGATTACAAGACATCTTCCCAGGTATAGGATGCAGACACAATGAGATCAATCACTCCTCCACTCACCCAGAGACTGCTACATAATTGACAGTTTCCTCCCTCTTCTTCAAACATTCACCTTACCTTCTGTAAAATGTATATTTACTGAGCTTTAATTAGAGCTTCATAAGAATGTGACCATTTGCCTCAGTGCCTGTCACCACTTCCCCCACCGCATCCTTATTTTTCCTGCATGCTTTCCCCCTTAAATAGCAAGCTTCCCAAACCCTCTTTTCAAAACACAGGTAACAGATGCTTCCGTGACATGTTTTTCCCCAGGTAGGCCCTCAAATTTTGGCTCAATAAATCTTGACTGATTGACACTCTTGCCTCACTTACTTATTATGGGTTACATTAGAAATTGAATAAAGTTCTAAAATTAAAATATAAGTTTTTCCCTCAAGGCCAAAGTAAGTAGAACAATACAAACCTAAAGTAAACAGAAGAAAGGAAATAATAGTGCAAATCAATAAAATTGAAAGTAGGAAAATAAAAAAACAAAAATCCAGTCATTTAAAAAACTGATAACCCTCTAGCAAGAATGACAAAAGAAAACACAATTACCAACGTCAAGAATGAAATGTAAGCTATCACTACAGATCCTACAGGCATTAAAAGGACAATAATTGAGTACTATAAACACCTTTATGCTTCTAAAATCAACAACTTAGATGAAAATCTAGTATCATAAAAACAGCAAAATACAAAAATTGAATGAAGATGAAATATATAATCAAACTTGCCCTATAACAAAAGAAATTGAATTTATATTTTAAACGCTCCTTAAAAAATGTCCAAGTCTAGATAATTTTATTTAGGAATACTATCAAACATTTTAAGAATTAGCTTCAATTTTGCAAAATCTCCTCCCAAGAATAGAAAACACTTCCTGAAAAATTTTATGAGAACAGAATTACTCATGTCAAAATCAGACAGCAGAAAAAATATAAAACTATGAGTAAAAATTTATAAATTTACACAAAAAGTACACACCAAACACACACACACAGAAAAATTAGAAAATAAAATTGTAAGAATAATTATACACCATTACCAAGTGAGATTTATTACAGAGACACAGGCTTGATTATTGGAATATCATATTCATCATATTAACAGATTAAAGAAGAAAAATCGTATTACATATAAATTGATTTAGAAAAAGTATTTGACAAAATTCAGTGGAAATGAATGACAAAACATTTGGCAGTCAGAAGACAAAGGAATTATCTGAACTTGATAATGGGTATCTTCAAAAAACCCAATAGTTAATACCATCCTATAAATAAAGACCATCGTTTCTCACCCCATCGTTTGCCAAGATCAGGAATAATGCAAGGATGTGCATTCACATCAATCTTACTCATATAATTTCTAGCCACTGCAGTAAGACAGGGAAAAGGTATACATATTAGTAATAAAATTCCATGCATAGGTGCATACATTATAATTGTATGCACAGTGTACACATATATGATAGTTATATGCATAATATATGCATATATTATGATATTCTATAAATAAAATTCAAATAAATTTAGATTTAAAAAGCTGATGAGTTTAACAATGCAAAGACTCATCAACCCACAAAAATCAATGTTGTTTATAATTTTACATAGGAACAATGAATATGCAGAAGTCCAAACTAAAAACACAATACAATTTATAATCACTCCAAAGGAAATGGAATGCTTGACAAAGTATATGTTATATATTTAATAAAATATTTGCAAGACCTGTATACTAAATTTTATAAAATTCCGATGAAGCAACTCAGACACTAAAATGAATGGATACATTTTGTTCATTGATTGAAAGACTCACATAATAAAGATGTGAATTGCCCCCGAAGAATTCTACAAGCCTAATTCAATTTCTATTAAAATTCTAGCATATTTGTGGACATAGATAATCTTCTAAAATTTATCAAGAATGGCACAGAGCCTAGAATTTAAGAGGGAAAAGAAGAGAAAATATTGACATGGAAGATGGTAAGATCTTTCTCTACCTATTTTTCAGACTTGCTAAATACCTACCTAAGCATAATCAAGAAAGTGTGGTTTGGGCAGGATAGACACATAGGTCAAAAGAATAGAAAACTCAAATAGACACACATGAACACATTCAAGTGACTTTTTAAATAAATGTGCAAAAGCAATTTGAAAGAAAGTTACAGTCTTTTCAAATGGTACTAGAGCAATTGGACATGCATAAGCAAAAAAATTTTTGAAAATTTCCTTAATACAGATTTCACGCTTTATTAAAAAATTAACTCTTAGATCAAATGTGAAACAAAAATATAGAAGGAATTGTTTTGGATCTAGAAATAAAATTCTAAGACCTGATGTCAAAAACAGTTCATAAGAAAAATAATTGATGAACTGTACTTCTTAGACACAAACATCTTTCTATATATAAGACCAGGTGAAGAGGATGGAAAGACAAGCTTCATTTAGAAATGAAGGACAGAAAAGTGGTATACGGGGGTTAAAGATGAGTGAAGGAGAGAAAGAAAAAAGAATTGGGAGAGTCAGGTGTGGTTATAAAAGGACAAAAAGAAGGATCAGTGTGGTGATGAAACTGTTCTATATCTTGAATATGATAATGTATATATAAATCTATACAAGTGACATGTTGTGGGAAGTCAGGGAACCCGAACAGAGGGGTCAGCCGAAACCACAACAGAAGAACATAAATTGTGAAGATTTCATGGACATTCATCACTTCCTCAATCAATACTCTTATAATTTCCTATGCCTGTCTTTAATCTCTTAATCCTGTCATCTTCATAAGCTGGGGATGTATGTCTCCTCCGGACCCTGAGACGATAGGGTTAACTGCACAAATTGTTCATAAAGCATATGTGTTTGAACAATATGAAATCTGGGCACCTTGAAAAAAAAAAAAGGATAACAGCGATGTTCAGGGAACAAGGGAGATAACCATTAGGTCTGACTGTCTGGGAGCCAGGCAGGACAGAGTCGTATTTCTCTTATTACCAAAAATGGATAAGAGAAATATCGCTGAATTCTTTCCCCAGTAAGGAATATTAATAATTAACAGCCCTGGGAAAAGAATGCTCTCCCGGGGTGGGGTGGGCTCTAAAACGGCCGCTCTGGGAGTGTCTGCTTTATGCAGAAGAAACATGCTCTGGTCTCCTGCAGCACTCCCAGGCTTGCTGGGATTAGGAAATTCCAGCCTGACGAATTCTAGTCAGACCGGTTCTCTGCTCTTGAACCCTGTTTCCTGTTAAGATGTTTATCAATGACAATGGGTGCACAGTGGGACGTGAAACTTCATCAGCAATTCTAGTTTCACCCTGGCCTTGTGACCTTGCTCTGCCCATTTGCCTTGTGATATTTTATTGCCTTTGAAGCATGTGATCTCTGTGACCCACACCCTATTCGTACACTCCCTCCCCTTTGAAAATCGCTCATAAAAACTTGCTGGTTTTGCAGCTCAGGGGGCATCATGGAACCTGCTGACATGTGATGTCTCCCCCAGACAACAAGCTTTTTTTTTTTTTTCCCGGTAGAGATGGGGTTTCACTGTGTTAACCAGGATGGTCTTGATCTCCTGACCTTGTGATCTGCCTGCCTCGGTCTCCCGAAGTTCTGGGATTACAGGCATGAGCCACTGCACGTGGCCAGACACCCAGCTTTAAAATTTCTCTCTTTTGTACTCTTTCCCTTTATTTCTCAGACCGGCCGACACTTAGGGAAAAATAGAAAAGAACCTGCATTGAAATATTTGGGGCTGGTTCCACCAACAGTGACAAAATTGTGTAGAATTAAACACACATTAATACTGTACACATGAGTACACGTAAAACAGGGGATATTGAAACCTTAATGTTGGTTTGTATTAATATCAACATCCTGATTGTGATATTGAATCATAGTTTTTAAAATTATTACCACTGGTGAAAACTGTGTAAGGTTTTTCAAGATCTGTTTGTATTATTTCTTACAATTCATGTGACTCTACCATTATCACAATAAAATTTTAATTAAAAATAAGTGTATGGATATAAATACAAAAATTTTATGTCCAAACAAAATGCAATTATGTGAACAATCTTACTGTGAAACTCATAGAAGTACCTAGTAAAATATAACATACTAACACCATAATTTTGGTTCAAGAAAAGGGACAAAAATTGATGAGGAAGGATAAAATTATCATGTTACACTGGAGTGATGGGCAAATTTACAAATTTGTCTACTATACAGGATTGGTAGCAGCCACAAAAGTCAAAGAAGTGAAAGAATCAATAACGAAAGGTGGAGAGAAAAGTGGAACAGAAAGCTAAGAACCACAAATATATTTGCCATCATTGAAAGGATGTACTAAAATAAATCAGTCCTAAACAAACAAAGGCAAATGAGGAACTCAGATGATGTACCTTTCTTTTAAATGGTAAGATGCAGCTTCTCAGATTCGTTAACCACAAGTCTTCCCCCACATTCATTTGAAGTTATATATATACCACTTAAATGATTCGGAAACCACAAGCTACTGCCACCCCCAGTTAACCTGAAGCCATTCTGGCTTGGTAGAACTCTGGTATAAATAAAAAGCCCATGCCTAAGCATTATAAAGGCAGACTATAAAAAGTGTAAAGAGGGTCTGGTGAGGTGGCTCATGCCTATAATCCCAGCATTTTTGGAGACCAAGGCAGCAGGATTGTCTGAAACCAGGAGTTCGAGACCAGCCTAGGCAACATGGGGAGATCCCCATCTCTATGAAAAATCACAAAAATTAGCTAGGCTTGGTGTCACACACATGTAGTCCCAGCTCCTCTGGAGGCTAAGGCTGGAGGATTGCTTGAGCCCAGGAGTTGCAGTGAGTCATAATCGCTCCACTGTACTCCAGCCTGGGTGACAGAATGAGATCCCATCTCAAAAAACAGAAACAGAAGACATTAAATGTGAACAAGAAAAGACTGCTTACAAAGAAACTATTACAACTGAAAGTAAACTTTACAACAGTACCAAGGAAAGCCAGAAGACAATGGAACAATATCATCAAAGTATTGAAAGGCAAGGAAGATTTTAAAAATTGTATAGTCCAGTACACTTTCCAGGCATATCATTTGAACAAATTTAAATATATTGATGTTAAAAAGTTTTCTTCAAATACAAATGGTACTTTATACACTAAGAGGTAGATCTTTTCCAAATATACACTGAAAGCATTAGTGGCCAGTCTTTAAAAATACTCAAATAAACCACTAAGAAAAGAGAGGCCACAAAAGTGATTTGACAATATTTAGTAAAAAAGATGTTAATACCCTGAAACTGGTAATTGCCTTCTCAACTGTAATACCATAAATTTTAGACACTTATGTGTATATCATGCTACCGTTTATATAAAGTTTCAAAATATGTGATGCCATACTATGTATCTTCTGAGATATATAACTATAAACTATTTTTTAAAAAGACACCTGATGATAGAAACTCCCTTCAGGTATACCATTACCTCTAGGCAGGAGAGGGGAAAACGCTGCATAGAGAAAACATTTCTACTTATTAGTAATGCTTTTTCCTCTATGTTTGTCATTGGTACTATACTGATGATATGTATGTATATGTATATATATGTTTTAAATATTTCATACATTTAAAATTTTCAGTTTTCCCAACTACAGTTGCCTTGCTTCTATTTAAAGAAATTAGTGATAACAAGCTGCTGTTTACCTTCTCTAAATATAAATGAGGAATCAGGTTATTATAAATATATATAAATGAAATATAAATATATAAACACAAATTAAAATTTGCAATACTTACATTTTATAAACATAACTATTCAACTCACAAAATTACAAATTACTTGAAAAATGATGTGATTAAGTTGGTACATGATTCATTTACCTGGTGAATACTTCCATGTTATGACTTTTACTTTCTAAAATACTTGAAACTTCAGGGAATTAATACTCATAATAAAAAGTCCTTCTCACATTTGCAAATAATTTATCTAAATTCTTACATTCCTTAAAATGTATTTTATTTACTTTGAGATATCAATGATATCTTGGTGGGTATAGACTTTTTACCCTTTCTCTCATTGGCATGCATATAGCTTTATAGTGATTTTAGTATTCAAGATTTCAGGTGAGAAGTCAGATGTTTATAAGATCACTTTTTTAAGCAGCTTTTCCTTCTATTTGGACCCTTATAATAGTTTGTATTAGCTTTGGAGTCTGAGAATTTCACCAGAATATTCTAGGTCTGAGTCTTTCAAGCCCTTTTAATCCACACACTTCAAGAGAACATTTTTCTATTCTTAATAGTTTTAACATAACACAAATTGTGTGAATATTTTCAAAGAGGACATAATGCTTAAAGTATATAATCTATAGAAATGTTCCTGATAAGTACAAATATTAATTAGTATTAATATTTTATCATCATGTTATCAAGTATCAACATTCTTTTCTAAGTGTTCTTTTTCAAACTGTATTATAGATTATTGCTGATATCTAATAATGGATTTTTCAAAGGGAATCCTTAAGTAGTTTAAAACGGGGAATACATTTTAAGTAATGGAAAATTGATATTAAAAAATAATTTTGGCCGGGCGCGGTGGCTCACGCCTGTAATCCCAGCACTTTGGGAGGCCGAGGCGGGCAGATCACGAGGTCAGGAGATCGAGACCATCCTGGCTAATACGGTGAAACCCCGTCTCTACTAAAAACACAACAAATTAGCCGGGAGAGGTGGCGGGCGCCTGTAGTCCCAGCTACTCGGGAGGCTGAGGCAGGAGAATGGCGTGAACCCCCAGGGGGCGGAGCCTGCAGTGAGCCGAGATTGCGCCACTGCACTCCAGCCTGGGCAACAACAAGACTCTGTCTCAAAAAAAAAAAAAAAAAAAAAAAAAATTATTTTGAGTGTAGATGACATCTTACAGGCTGTGATTAGTCTTGCCTCTTCCATAGCACATTTTTGTCACTAAATCTATGTTGGTTCTACTTTTCCTTTTCCTTTATACCTGTGTACCCAGTTCATATCCCATCAAAAGGCTATTTCCACCATACACAGTTTTTAATCCTCATTTTAGAGAAGAAACCACATATTTAATAAGCTATGATATGAATTATTTTTTCCTGAAGCTCTCTATGTAGCTGAGACATGGTATTAACCATTTTTAAGTCTTCTTGAAAAGAAATATAGTACTTATTATCTGGATATAACTACAGAAAAAGTTTGAAGAAGCAAATATTAATACTAAATAAAGAATTCAAGTGATTGGTTTTTGTCATTCATAGTCAATTGCTCAGAAAGACTTGGAAAGGAATACTTGTGTCATTCATATATCTACTGCAGGTCCTAGAGGTAAAAGTAAAGATAGGAAAACTAAATGAATGGCCTTTGGGTGATTTGAGGTGTGATCTGGTCTGGATGTCAAGAAAATACATATGTCTGTCTTTTAACAAAATGTCTACATTTGAGTCATTCAAGGAAATAGATTCATTTAGTTGTCTATCTTCATGGTAAAAATAAGATTGACACAAGTGAACGCAGAAGAGTAAATATGAGGATTCATATTTATATAAATGTACATATAAATTTATTTCTGATCTGGGAAAGGTAAGAGGAGAGTTCACATACACAATATTGATGCTTCTGAATTCTAGCTTCAGTCAAAGGATTATTGGCCCCTGCTGAATGTGCCACACTATATTATATATTAAAGCAAGATTTAACATACTTATGTGAATATTATAAGTTGTTATTAATGTCAGAAAAAATGGCAAGTAAACACAGAAAACATATTAAACTAATATTTTAAAGCTCACGCCAGTTGAGAAAGCTCAGGTAATCAAAGTGCCAGTCATGTTCTAATAAAAGACCTCTCCATGACATACATAATTGCTTAGTGTAACATCAATATTTTCGATTCCCTGAGAACTTGGAATAATAGCTCAGTATTATTTTGAGAATTTCCATTTAAAAATCCCTGGACATAGGTCAGGCTGAGCCACATATTTGAGAACAAAAACTATAGACTGCTTGGGCCAAAACAACTTTAACTAACTTGACCAAATACATTTAATAAGTTCTTTTTTTTCTGCCTCGTCAGTGGTGAAGCAAGTAGTCCCCAGTGAGTTTAGGGAGGTCAGCTGTGGAATGAGATTTAATTTGAGAACAATTTATCCTACTTTAAGGGCAATGGTTAAATCGATGCAAAATTTACCCAAGAAAAACTGTATCTTGAGGATTTACTATGGACAAATCAGTTGACCAAACACCACGAGTGACACAAATATGGCTTTGTATGTGTCATAATTTCTAAATTCTAGGGTCTCAAACTAGTCAATGTTGTAGATAGTGTTTCAAGGCATACTGTCTTGATCTAATAAATAACAACAGAGATAGAAAAAACAATGACCTAGAAGTGATTCTTAAAGAAGTTGCATGGATAGATCTGACAAGATAGTAGAACACTGATGGACAAATATTTTAGGGCAAGCTTAGAAAGCTATGGCTACAAAAGACACTTGCTCAGGTGGTGATTTTGGGAGTTTCAAGATGAAGGAGCAATAGAAAAAATTGCAGAGTTACAAGAAATAGCTAAACTGCAAAATACTCTGTATATCTGACAGATAAATTTGAAGATCTTGAATCATTAAGGCTTCATTTTCATGATATATTTAGAGCAACACCAAGAAATGGTGGAAAGAAATGACATATGGAAGTATGAAGAAAGGAAGAAATTATCATCACTATCCCAATTAAAGAGGAAGAATAATGAATATAGAGAGGTAACTTTTAAAATTAGACAGTTAACAAGTGGCAATTGGGATGTAAACCTGGGTCACTATAAATAAAAACTTACGTTTTTTCTACCACATCCAGCTATTTTGAGGGAATTTGGTCATACAGCTTTTGTAAAACCTACCACTACAGCTTTTTTTTTTTTTTTTTCAGTTCACATAACTGAATCCACATCGCAAGGTGCTACTTCTAAAAAGAGTCGAATACAATGTGTATCCAGATGCCTATAACACACACACACACACCATTGGAAGGAATTGGTCCTAAGACAAACTTTTATTGGGGTTCAGGGCATACTACCCCAAAATATGACTGTAGGAGACCAGAATAGGCCACCCCAAAATATTTCTCTTTGACATATTGATTACTTCAAGCTGATTAAGAAACTGCAGACACAGAGGTGGCTCTGAAAAGCTTCTATTTTGTAAATAAAATGTCCATCAATAAAGGAAAGGTTTTTCCTAGAAAAATATCTACAAGAGAGTGGCTTAGAGATAACATTTATCACTTGAGAGATTTTATCTTCATAGCAAAGCAACAAATTGCTTCCATACATTTGCTCCCCTAATACTCTCATAATTTGTCTCCACCATCCCCCCAGAAACCCCAAGCCCCTCTTCCTTTCTGTAGCTCAAGATGCTATATAAGCTCTAATCATCTGTCCCTTGAGTCTCATGTATCTGTGGGACTCCTGTGCATATGTACACAACTTAAATGGCTTTTCTACTGTGAATCTGTTTTCTGTCAATTCATAGACCAAAGGACCTAGAAGAGTAAAGCCTATTTTTCCCTTCTCCACACTTTCAACTTATCATATTTACACTATATTATTGTTTAAAATTGCAGTACTGTAACCTCATCATTCACATTCTAAAAAGTGTTATTGAGAACCTAAAAATTTCCTACTTTCCCATTCTTCTCAGTATTCTGTGCTTACCAAGGCAAAACTTATTCTATAAAGTTTATACTTATTGTATAAAACATAGCATTTCCTATTGTGAAAAGTTATTATATATTATATATAAAACAATAGTTTTTATAAAACCTATAAAATCACCTAGAAATTCAGCCTCCCAGAGGAAACCCCCATTAATCTGTTGATGTATTTGGTCATTTCTATTGCCCAATGTACATATAAGAAAAATGAGTAATATGTTTGAAAGCATTTGCCTAGTTCTACAATTTCCAAGAAATTTTCATAGCCAAAGACCCCGTATCTGATAGCATGACTGGGCAATAATCTTATGCTGTTTCGAAAGGTAATTTCAGATTTGACATATAAAGAAAACTTTATATTCATCATTCCCACCCTTACAACCACAAAGCTAGACATAACGGAAATAAACAATTTTTCTTGGACTCACCAGAAAATTGAGTTCTCAGGGCAAACTGTCACTGCAAGAGGCCGGAGCATTCAAGGAATCAGTGGAGGTGTTGTTTACCTGGAGCAAAAGCCACCAGAGCCATTAATTGGTAGGAATACTTGAAATGCCAGAGGGTGAGTATGAGACATGAAACTCCACGAATCACAGCTTTAAAGGGGCCACCACACTTTTGTGGGTTTTACCTCCAAGAATCCCATAAAGTTCTCACAGTAAAGGGCCAAAAACGATTCTAGCCAGGCTCTAGCAAGGCTCTAGCAAAGTGAGAGGAAAAGGAGCCATTTTGAAATACCTCTAGAGGCTTCCTCTTAACAAAGATTTACTCTCCAGGTGATAAGGCTTTCAGAGCGCCTTATCACACCTGGAGGGAAGGGCATTTATCCACAGACAGCTACTCCAGAGCCTCCTGTCTCTTGTAAATGAGGGGTGGGTAGAAGATTAGAACCATTTGTGAAGGGCTCATCATAGCCCAGGAGCAAAAACATTAAAATAACTTGATTTAATTATAAGATTATAAAAGCCTTTCCTCCCTCACATCTTAGTATCACAGCAATAGGGATCTAGTATAATGACAGTGGATTGCAGCAAAAGGAGACTTTTCAGGAAGAGTTCTTAGACAAGGACAACAGAAGAGGTAACAAGAAGGAAACTAGACCTATAGCTGCAGCAATCATCACACAAAACTCACCTCCTGGCTACTAACCTATTAACCTCAATGAAGCTCAGACAACTTCAATTATCCTCAGATTATAGGCCTTTCCCTTAGTTGCTACTACCTAGTATATCATCTCCAGCTTTTGGCAAACAAAACAAACAAAAACAAGGAAGGCTAAAGGTAAGACAAAGCATATTGTGAAGATAAAACAAACAACAGAACCAGACTAAAAAATGACACAGATGTTATTATGGAATATAAGAAAGGACGTTGAAATAACTATGATTTATCAAGATATTTACTCACAAAAAGTAGACAACATGTAAAAGCAGATGTGTAATGTAAACAAAAAGATAAAAACTCTAAGAATTAATCAAAAGAAAATGCTAGAAAAAAACATAAATAAGCAAAGTGAATGTTTTTGAGATGCTCATCTTAGCTTGGGTATGGCTGAAAATAAATCAGTGAGCTAAAGATATGCCAATAGAAATTTCCAATACTGAAATGCAAGGATAAAAACTAATGAAAAATGCAAAACAACACAGAAACAGACAATCCAATAACTGTGGAATAATTTCAAAAGTTATAAATACATGTAATTGATATATCAGAAGAAGAAAGGGAATAGAACAGAAAAAAATATTGGTAATAATAGTCAAGAATTTTTCAAAATTAATAACAGATAGTAAACTACAGATCCAGGAAGCACACCAAGGAGAATGAATACCAAAAAAAATCTACATGAAGGCATACCACACTCAAATTGCATAAAACCAAATGAAAACAGAATCCTGAAAGAAGCACGAATAGGGTGGAAGGAGATAGAGAAAACATCTTACCCAAAGAGTAACAAGCAATAAAAATTGCAGCAGTTTTCTCATCAAAAACCATGCAAAGATGAAGAAAGTAAAGTGAAATAAATGTTGTTGAAAGAAAGAAAAAAAATGCAACCTAGAATTTTATATTCATCAAAATTGTCTTTCAAAAGTGAAGGCAAAATAAAGACAGCAAATGATTCAGCAAATCAAAAGACAATGCAATCATTCAGAAACTATTATTTTCTTTGAAGCCTGGATCTCTAGATATGGTTAGCAGTCACTTCTGAAATAATTGTTCATTTGACTTTTCCTAGGTCATACAGTAAATACTGCACAAGTTAACATTTCAGTTTCTAAAATCACTTTTCCATCCACAGCATAGAAAAGGTATGCATACTGATGTGCTATATAGATGAGTTTGCTAGATAAAATATAGTTAACTTTGAATTTATTATAAATAACAAAAATGTTTTAAGTAGATCCCATGAAATATTTGAGCTCTCCTTATATAAAAATTTTTTTTGTTGTTTATACGTAACTCAAATTTAATTGAATATTTTATATTTTTTTTTGGCTGAATATGGTAAGCCTACATACAGGTAAAACAAACCACAGCCTCAATTATACTGAACTCATCACCAAAAACTGCCCAAAACACTAGTTCCAAGAAGGTAGCTTTAATTAGAATAATCAGATGTCTCTAGCAGTTCATTATGCCTTACATCTTAATAAATACCAGTTGTCACCAATAACAAAAGCCTCATGTTATTCTTTATGAAAATTCATTCTATTTGTTAAGCAAAATACTCTATAACTTCAATGTTTGCTTATTTTTTAAATAATAATAATTATTTTTTTGGACTCTAAATAAAACTTTTCAAAGTCTCCTGATTTTAACTTAAGTAGTCATCATTTAGTGGTAGCTGTTATTTTTCTCTCCCATACCAATCAATGTAGGGAGTATAGTTGAGGTAGGTTTGCTTCTTGCTGCTTCTTGGAAATTCCAGACTGTAGCTCTTGTCACATCTCTAAAATCTTGAGCTCCTTTAAAGCAAATGCTGTTGGCTATACCACCTGTACTGTTACTGGCTAGTGGGTTGTTGACTCTCAGTAAATAGAAATAAACTAAGAGTCTCAGATGGGTTTGAGCAAGGCAGTTTACTGGGACTTTCAGCTCCAGCAGAAAGGGAAACAGCAAAAGGAAGAGACCTGAAGCTGGCTTCAGAAAGTAAGTTAGTCATTATTCTGAGGTTTTATTTCCTTTGGACCTCCTCTGGGTGACATCATTGCATATTTGGGGTGGTCTGTACATTTCAACTGTGCAGTTTCTCCTTAATGCTTCTTCATGTGATGCCGGTCTCATTAGCATCTTAAATCTCCATTTAGGAGTGTGATTTTTACTATTAAAATGAAGCAAAGGTCAGGATGGGACATTACTGGGCATGCACATTTGGGGAGGGTCTTTTGGAAAGTGCTTGCACTTGTTAACCAGGGTGTTTATGGTCAGAGTGCTCCGTTCCCTTCTGTTCTGTGTTGGTTCACTTTGTGAAAGAAAGTGTTCATGGTTGCCATGTAGCAGGACAAGCCGCAGACAAAACCCTTCAGAGTTAAAGAAGGAAGGGCTTTATTCCACCAGGAGCTTCAGCAAGACTCAGGTCTCCAACAACTGAGCTCTCCAACTGAGCAATTCCTGTCCCTTTTAAGGGCTCACAACTCTAAGGAGTCCACGTGAGAGGGTCCTGATCAATGGAGCAAGCAGGGGGTAGGTGACTGGGGGCTGCATGCATGTCTAATTCAAATGAAACAGAACAGGACAGGGATCTTCACAGTCCTTTTCTTATGCAAATAACCGATTAGGTCAGGGGACTATCTTTAACTACCAGGCCCAGGGTGTGGCACCAGGCTGTCTGCTTGTGGATTTCATTTCTGCCTTTTAGTTTTTACTTCGGAGGCAGAAATTGGGTATAAGACAATATGAGGGGTGGTCTCCTCCCTTAGCCAGGCAGCAAGGCTGAACACAGCACAGTCAAGTGCACACAAGGAAAAACGGGGAGGAGTTTCTCCAGCCCAGTTTTCCCTATCAGTCTCAGTACTTTCCAGACTATCAAATCCAAGATTACTTGCCTCTTTAGTTGAAGATTTTAACACCTTCACCATCTTCATTGCCATCACTATTTAGAGCATCAATCCTCATATTTCAACATCCATTTAGAGGATCCATCCAATGCCCTAACCTCTCAACTGCTTTACCACATGCCAACAGAATTTACACCTCCTTCACCTTAGCCACCATAGTCATCTATGGTCTAAGGTTAGGCCAGAGTCTCTCATCATCTTGCTGTGATATGCATTTGTGTCGTTATTAAAATACAAGTGTATTCCAGATAATCACTTCAGTCACAAGGACAGCTATGTGGGGAATATGAGGGTCTGAGTCTGGTGCCTTGCTGGCCCTGAATGAGAAGAACTCTGTTTACCTCAGCTTGCCCATGTACATGTTTTTATTTTGTATCTGTGCCCTGAATAGAAAACATTTGTGAAGCTTCTTAGTTTAATAGTAACTAATGTACAGCCTCTTAATATTAATTTCAGGCATCCACTTTCAACCAAATTTCTCACACTTCCTGCTCACATATTCTAAATAACCTCTCTAACAATTTTGAATCCCAACTGAGGCCACCTACCAATTGACTCCACCATATTAACATTTTCAATTGTTCTTCTATCCTGACCAGATGGGTCTGTGACTATTATCACATCCTTGAACATACACAGTGGCTTAGACCAACTCTCCTTGTTCTCCCCTGACAGATTTTTATCCCTGATTCAAAGTAGCTAAGCATGCCTAAAAGAGTAAAATATGAAAACAAGCACATATGTTCCACCTTAAATAGTTTACCACAAGTTACCTCTGGTCTCTCAATACTGTTAGTGATCTTATTTTATTTCCCACTGAATTTCCCATTTAATTACACACTTTCTAAGTTGACTATACCTCACCTTGTCTTCTCTACTCAAACCTTTGTTTTACTTATTTGCTGTTTTAGGTTGCTTCTTAATTTACTGAAGGATCAAAAGTATTACAAGAGATATTTTGATACCACCAACTCTGCTAACCAATCAGGATCCATATAACTTAACTCTCCTTTTTCTAATGAGAAGTGGTTTTGACTTCTGTACTATTTACCTAGTGGTGTCCTAATAAAGTTTAAGCAACCAAAAACTAGGTGGCTTAAAATAACAAAGATTATTATCTTACAGTTCTGGAAACTAAAAGATTGAAATCATCATGTCAGTGGTGCCATGCTTCCTCTGAAACCTTTAAGGAACAACCCTTCCTTCCTTTTCTAGCTTGTGGTGGAGGCTGTCAGTCCTTGGCATCCTTTGGCTTACCATTTAATATAGTTTGGATATTTGTCCCCTCCAAATTTCATGTTGAAATGTGATTTCCAATATTGGAGCTGGGGCCTGGTGGGAGGTGATTAGATCATGGCAGTAGACCCCTCATCAATGGTTTAGCACGATCCCCTGCATGATAAGTGATAACTCAGTTAGTTCACATATGATCTGGTTGTTGAAAAGCCTGGGACCCCCTTCCTCCAGTCTCTCACTTCTACTATCCCCATGTGATGTACCTGTTCCTGCTTTACCTTCAGCCATGAGTAAGAGCTCCCTGAGGCCTCACCAGAAGCTAAGCAGATGCCAGCAGCATGCTTCCTGTACAGCCTGCATAACTGTGAGCCAATTAAACCTCTTCGTTAATTATCCAGCCTCAGGTATTTCTTTATAGTTATACAAAACAGCCTAATAACCAGGTGCATCTCTTCAATTTCTGCCTCTGTTATGTGATATTCTTCCTGCGTGTTTGTCTCTCCATCCAAAAGTCCTTCTTAGGATGCCAGTTATATTGAATTAGGACTCACCCTAATGATCCCATTTTAACTTGAATACATCTTCAGAGACTTTATTTCCAAGTAAAGTCCCATTCAAAGGCACCAGAGATAACTGTGACTTAAGACTTCAACATATTTTTCAAGGGGACACAGTTTTAAGAACTTCTAATAAAAAACAACCACTGAATTCCAATCCCTCTCCCTTGTCTCTTAGATCATATCAAGATGAAATTATGTACAGTGATATCTATACAGAATTATTGATGTAAATATGTCTCTTAATGAATTAAGCATGGTGTCTCACACCTGTAATCCCAACATTTTGGGAGGCCAAACATACGAGGATTGCTTGAGCCCAGGAATTCCAGACCATCTTTGGTGACATAGTAAAACCTTGCCTCTTCAAACATTTAAAAATGAGCCAGGTGTGGTGGTGTATACCTGTAGTCCCAGCTACTCAGGAGGCTGAGGTGAAAGGATCGCTTGAGCACTCCAGCCTGGGGGAAAGAGTGAGACTCATCCCTGCAACCTTTCTTTTTACACACACACACACACGTACATACATACATATATACATATATATACAAACTCCCTTGACATCATACATATCAACAAATATATCCCATCTAGAACTCCCTACCTCCATCAAATCTTTAGAAACAATTGTCTATGTTATCTTCCTCCACTTCAGTACCTCCTATTATTTCATCATCTAGATACTTTTTCACACATTATATCATAATTTATAGGTAGCTGTATCTATCACCATTTCCACCCTATTGCATTTTAGATTTATATGACCAGCTCTTACATGATTTTTGAGCTCAAATATGTAGGAAATTCAGTGTCAGCATGTCTCAAATTAACCTTCGGTTTCCTCCATTAAGTATCCAAATCTTCCTATTTTAGCAAATGACACAACTATTCTCAGTTATTTAAGCCCTAATAAAGATACCACATCAGAAAGTCATCATGTTAAAATGAGGGAAAACCAAAAACACACAAAATATTTTTTTAAAGTCAGAGCAACAAAAAAAGTATTAGCCCTAAAAATGTACAAGATTGTCTTAGAATTGACTGTTTACCTAAAATAGAAGTCAGAAATCAAAGGACTGATGAAACAAAATTTGAAATAATGGGATAAATGGTAGATTAAAAACAATACATTTTTACATTGGATTTGAATAATAAAATTTTTTTTTTTTTTTTTTTGAGACAGAGTCTCGCTCTGTCGCCCAGGCTGGAGTGCAGTGGCACAGTCTTGGCTCACTGCAAGCTCCGCCTCCCAGGTTCACACCATTCTCCTGCGTCAGCCTCTCCGAGAATAATAAATTTTTAAATTACAAGTTAAGGACTGTAAAACCAGATTTTAAAAAGAAAACAAATATATGCCATATGCAAGAGATATCTTAAAAAAAGGATGCAAATATTTGATAGTAGAATTGTGGAGAAAGACATACTAGACAAAGACTATATAAAAGGAGGCTGACATATCTATACTAAAATGGAAAAGCATAAACTCTGGGGCAATAAATAATATAAAAGATAAAGAAAAAACATAATTATAAAAGAAAAGGTCAATTTAAAACTAAGACAAAGCAATCATAAAAATGCATGCATCCTATAAAATAGTTTTAACATATATAAGGTAAAAACTGAAAAAAAAGGAATAAAATTAATGAAAAATGCAGTTGAAATTAAAAAAACTCTTAGTAACGAGATTAGAAAAATATTATTTAGAATGTAGAAAATTTGAATGACATTTAAAAAATGATATACAGAAAATAGTACATAACAACTGTAGGGTGTACATTCTTTTCATGTGACTATGAAAAAATACCAATATTTGGTTCAATTAATATCAAAGTTTTAAAACCACACTAAATATGCAATCTGAACTGCAGTAGAATTAAACAAGAAATGAATAACAGAAATACAACTAGAAAATTCTAAGTAGTTTGGAAATCAAATAATATGCCTTTATTTAACTGATGGATCAAAAAAATAAGTTATAGAGAGTTATTAAATGTTTTGAAAACACATAATGCAAATGTATTTCAATTCTCTGTGACATATTTACAGAAGTAAAATGATGGAATTTTATGCATTTTACAATGATGCAGAAAGAATAATGATTTATGAAACTAAAAAATTAGAACCAAAAAATCATAAAATAAAATAGTGAAAATTAAAAGCCCGACATTTATTTATGTATTTTATATCAAATATTAATACAATTGTTGAACTCCTAGAAAGACTAATCAAATTTGAGATACATAAGTATCAGTATAAAAAATATAAAATCAGAATTAGGAGAAATATGGCACTTAGGAGACAGGGCTAATGTGCAGCTCCCACTTTGATGGACAGAACAGTGTGTGGAGACTCACATGAATGCTTGCTCCAAGAACCACCACAAGAACATAAACAGGAAAACTGAAAGAATTCATGGATTCTTTTAAAGAAGTGGCATGCCGCTGCAAATTCTGTGAGATAGGTGAAAAACTGTGAGTTCCTAAAGCATAAGAGGAGGAAAAACTACCTCTAAAAACACATCCCCACTACAGAATTTGAAAATCCAGATCACAAGAGAAGGATTTAACCTTACCTAGAGGTAAAATGGACTTAGGGAGCTGCACAAAATATAAAAGTAGAAACAGCTGTGGAAAGAGCCATGTAAACACTCACAGTCTCTAGCTAAAGCCCAGGGAAGCCATCCCTGACTATATCTCACAGTGGCCCTTGGGGAAGGCAGCCAGCAGGATTAGGGAGAGCTCGCAGGGTGAAGGAAGCTTCCAACTGAAATTTGTAACAATTTCAACTGGGTGTATGTTTTCTTAAGCAAAATTGGAGGGGCAAATGAGAACTGCTGCAGTTAACAAGCATTGGACCACTACCGACAGCGTGGACAGAGGGTGGGGGCAAGGCCTGAAAGAGGTGCTTGTTTTCTCAGTGGGGAAGCTCATGGCCTGGCACAAGATCTGAGTAGGGCACTGCGGGAGCAGGACTGATCTTGCCAAATGCATGGGAGGAGGGTGAGGCCTCTTGCTACTATCTATCCCCCACTTCCATGGCAAATTATAAGACACAGCAGAGGCAGCCATAATTCCATCTGGAACATAAACCCATTCGGTCGAGAACCATATACCCTTATCCCCCACCATAGTTGAAGTAAGCCCTGCAGAAAAGAGTTTGGGCACAGACCCGCTTAACCCTGTCCCCACCTGATGGTATTTCTCTGCCCACCCTGGTAGCAAAACAAAAAAGACAGAAACTCTTGGGAGCTTTATGGCCCCACCATTGCCTGAGAAATCAGAAAAGTTACCAACTTAGGGCAAGCTCAGTTACCCCTACTACTACCACAGCTGTTGCTGTCTAGAAGACACCACCTTCTTGCTGGAGGCCAACCAACTGAGGCCACTGCAGCAACTCATGACAGAATAACCCTGTTCCCAGGAAGCAGAAAACAACAGCTAATTCCACTGCCTAAAACATCCTGACTAACCAGAGGTCCTGAGTCTATCCATAAGACAACTTCACTGCTAGCATAACAAGCATTTGAGAAAGCTAGCACACTAACATATCTACAACCAAGGACTCTCACAGAGTGTACTTAACTCCCCTGCTACCTCCACTGGAGCAGGGAAGTGCTGGTATCCATTGCTGGGAGGCCTGAAGAAGAACCACATAACAGGACTCTTTGCAGACATTCCCCAGTACTGGCCCAGAGCCCAGTAGCTCTGCTGGGTAGTTAGACCCAGAAGAGCAATAACAACCACTGCAGTCTGACTCTCAGGAAGCCCTTGCTCTAGGGGAAGGCGGAGGGCACCACATTAATGGATCACCCTAAGGGATGAAAGAATCTGAAGAGCGGGACTTGACTTCCAGATCTTTCCACTCAAATAGTCTACCTAAATGAGAGGTAAGTAATGTTATCAAAATGACAAAACGGGGTTCTATAACACCCCCAAAAGATTACAATAGCTCTCCAGCAATGGACCCAAACCAAGATGAAACTCAGAATTGCCAGATAAATAATTCAGAAAGTTGATTATTAAGCTACTCAAGGAGATAGCAGAAAAAAGTGGAAAACAACTTAAATAAATGTAAAAGAAAATACAGGATATGAATTAAAAAATTCTTCAGAGAAATAGATACCACAAAGAAAAAACAGTCACATCTTCTGGCAATGAAAGACACAATTACATAAATACAAAATGCACTGGAAACTTTCAACAATAGACTAGAACAATGAGAAGAAAACTTCAGAGCTCAAAGACAAGGCTTTTGAATTAACCCAGTCAGACAAAGACAACAAAAAATAATAATAATAAATAAACAAAGCCTCCATGAAAATTGAATTTTATTAAATGATCAAACCTAAGAATAATTGGTGTTCCTGAGTAAGAAGAGAAATTTAAAAGTTTGGAAAACTTATTTGAGGAAATAATTGAAGAAAATTTCTTTGGTCTTGCTAGACACCTGTATATTCAAACACAAAAAGCTAAAAGAACACCAGGGACATTCATTGCAAAAAGATTATCACCTAGGCATATTGCTATCAGGTTACCTAAAGTCAAGGTAAAGAAAATAATCTTAACAGCTGTGAGACCAAAGCATTGGGTAACCTATAAAGACAAACCTATCACATTAACAGTAGGTTTCTCAGCAGAAACCTTACAAGCCAGAAGGGATTGAGGTCCCATCTTTAGCCAAAACAAAATAATTTTCAGCCAAGATTTGTATATCCAGCAAAACTAAGCTTCATAAATGAAGTGGAGATAAAGTCTTTTTCAGGCAAACAAATGCTGAGAGAATTTGCCACTGATAAGCCAGCACTACAAGAATTACTAAAAGGAGCTTTAAATTTTGAAACAAAACCTCAAAATACATCAAATTAAAGCATAAACCTCAGTGAGCCTATAAAACACTAACATAATAAAAAAATGTATTAAGGCAACAACTAGCATAATTAATAGAACAGTACTTTATATCTCAATACTATTGCTGAATGGAAATGACCTAAATGCTCCACCTAAAAGATGCATAATGGCAGAAAGGATACAAATTCACCAACCAAGTATTTGCTGTCTCCAGGAGACTCACATACATTTAAGGTAAAGGGGTGGAAAAAGATACTCCACACAAACAGAAACCAAAAGCAAACAGGAATAGCTATTCTTATGTCAGAAAACAGACTTTGAAGCAACAACAGTAAATTAAGACAATGAGGGACATTATATAATCATAAAAATTTAGTCCAAGAGGAAAATATCACTATCCTAAATATATATAAAACTAATGCTGGTGCTTCCAAATTCATAAAACAATTACTACTTGACCTAAGAAATGAGATAGATGGCAACAAAATAATAGTGGGAGACTTCAATACTCCACTGACAGCATTAGACAGGTCATCAAAAAAGAAAGTCAACAAAGAAAAAATGGACTTTAACTATTCCCTAGAACAAATGTACTTAACAGATATTTACAGAACATTCTACTCAACAACTGCAGATACACATTCTTTTCATCAGCACATGGAACATTCTCCAAGATAGACCATATGATAGGTCACAAAACAAGTCTCAATAAATTTAAGGAAATCTAAATTACATTGAGCATTCTCTCAGGCCTCAGTGAAACAAAACTGAAAATTAACTTCAAAAGGAGCCCTCAAAACCATACAAATGCATGTAAATTCAATCATACTCTCTTGAATGATTTTAGGGTCAACAATGAAATCAAGATAGAAATTTAAAAATTCTTTGAATGGAACAATAGTGAAACATCTTATCAAAACCACTGGAGTACAGAAAAAGCACTACTAAGAGGAAAGTTCATAGCATTAAATGTCTATATCAAAAAGTCTGAAAGAGCACAAATAGGCAATTTAGGGTCATACCTCAAGGAACTAGAGAAACAAGAACAAACCAAACCCAAAGACTGCAGAAGAAAAGAAATAACAAATTTCATAGCAGAATTAAATGAAATTGAAACAAAAAATATGAAATATAAATAAAACAAAAAGCTGCTTCTTTGAAAAGATAAACAAATTTGATAGACTACTAGCGAGATTAACTAAGAAAAGAAGAAATAAGATCCAAATAAGCTCAATTAGAAACAAAACAATACCACAGAAATACAAAAGACCATTCAAGTCTACTATGAGCACCTTTACATGACAAATTAAAAAATCCAGGGAAGATGGATAAATTCCTGGAGGTATAAAACCCTCCTAGATTAAATCAGGAAGAAATAGAAATTCTGAACAGACCAATAACAAGTAGCAAGATTGAAATAGTAGTAAAAAATATTGCCCAAAAACTCCAGAACCAGATGGATTTACAGATGAATTCTATGAGACATTCAAAAAACAATTGGTACCAATCCTGCTGAAACTATTCAAAAAGATAGAGAAAAAGGGAATCCTCCCTAAATCATTCTATGAAACCAATATCATCCTAATACCAAAATGAGGAAACAACATAACAAAAAAGAAAACTACAGACCAGTATCCCTGATGAACATAGATGCAAAAATCCTCAACAGAATACTAGCTAACCAAATTCAACAGAAAATCAGAAAGATAATCCACCATGATCAAGTGAGTTTCATGCCAAGGATGCAGGGATGGTTTAACATACACAATTTAATAAATGTGATACACCACATAAGCAGAATTAAAAAGAAAAATCTTATGATTATCTAAATAAACTCTGAAAACTCTCAGAAAAATAATTTAGCAAAATTCAGCCTCCCTTTGTGATTACAACCCTCAGCAAAAATTGACATAAAAGATATATACCTCCAGGTAATAAAAGCCATCTATGACAAATCCACAGCCAACATTATACTGAATGGAGAAAAGTTAAAAGCATTTCCCCTGACAGCTGGAAGAAGACAGGATGTCCACTTTCACTACTTCTATTCAACATACTACTAGAAGTCCTAACCAGAGAAACCAGCCAAGGGAAAGAAATAAAGGGTATCCAAATCAGTAAAGAAGTCAAACTGTTGCTGTTCACTGAAGATATGATTGTATACATAGAAAACCCTAAAGACTCATCTAAAAAGCTCCTAAATCTGATAAACAAACTCAGCAAAGTTTCAGGATACAAAAGTGGTATACAAAAATCAGTAAAGCTGCTGTATACTAACAACTACCAAGCTGAGAATCAAATCAAGAACACAACCCTTTTTATAACACCTCCAAAAAAAAATAAAATTGTATTACCCAAGTTCCAACTATACCTCAAGGCTATAGCTACTAAAACAGCATGGTATTGGTATAAAAATTGGCACATAGACCAATGGAACAGAATAGGGAACCCAGAAATAGAGCCAAATACAGCCAATGAATCTTCACAAAGTGAACAAAAACATAAATTGGAGAAATAATACTGTATTTAACAAATGGTGCTGGGATAATTTGCAAGCCACATGTAGAAGAATGAAATTTGATCCTCATCTCTCATACAAAAATCAACTCAAGATCAAAGACTTAAATCTAAGATCTGAACCTATAAAAATTCTAGAAAACAGCATTGGAAAAACTCTTCTAGACATTGGCTTAAACAGAGTTCATGACCAAGAACACAAAAGGAAATGCAACCAAAACAAAAATAAAAAGTTGGGACCTCATTACATTAAAAAGCTTCTGCACAGCAAAAGAAATAATTGGACAAGTAAACAGACAACCTACAGATTGGGAGAAAATATTCAAAACTATATATGTGTATCACATATATCGCATTGATATATATGATATATATCACATAGATATATATCATATATATCACATATATCACATTGATATATATGATATATATCACATAGATATATACCATATATATCACATATATCACATTGATATGTATCACATATATCACATATATCACATTGATATGTATCACGTGTATCACATATATCACATTGATAGATGTATCACGTGTATCACATGTATCACATTGATAGATGTATCACGTGTATCACATGTATCACATTGATAGATGTATCACGTGTATCACATGTATCACATTGATAGATGTATCACGTGTATCACATGTATCACATTGATAGATGTATCACGTGTATCACATGTATCACATTGATAGATGTATCACGTGTATCACATGTATCACATTGATAGATGTATCACGTGTATCACATGTATCACATTGATAGATGTATCACGTGTATCACATGTATCACATTGATAGATGTATCACGTGTATCACATGTATCACATTGATAGATGTATCACGTGTATCACATGTATCACATTGATAGATGTATCACGTGTATCACATGTATCACATTGATAGATGTATCATGTGTATCACATGTATCACATTGATATATACATATAGCATAGAATACTACCAGCCATAAAAAGGAATGAAACAATGGCATTTGCAGCAACTTAAATGTAGTTGGAGACCATTATTCTAAGTGAAGTAACTCAGAAATCAAAAACCAAACATCATATGTTCTTACTTATAAGCAAGAGCTAAGCTATGAGGACACAAAAGCATAAGAATGATATAATTACTCAAGGGGAAGGGTGGGAGATGGGTGAGGGATAAAAGACTACACATTAGATACAGTGAACACTGCTCAGTTGATGGGTGTTCCAGAATCTCAGAAATTACCACTAAAGACCTTATCCATGTAACCAAAACCACCTGTTTCCCAAAAGCGATTGAAATAATAAAAAAAGAATATAAAATCACTTCCCAAATCTATAAAAGTAAAGTAGCAAAACAAAAGAAAGTAAAGGTTTAGATTACTACAGACAGTAAAAAGCGAACCAAAGAGACTGAATGAGTAACTGCATGTCAATGAATTTCTTAGACAAAGTGAAAAATTTGTTAGAGAAATCTAGCATAAAAACTGGGCCAAACTTGATGGCTCATGCCTGTAATCCAGCATTTTGGGAGCCTGACACAGGAGCATTGCCTGAGGACAAAGTCTGAGACCAACCTAGGAAACACAGCAAGTCTCTATAAAAATATTTTTAAAAACTGAGAGAAGTAATACTATGCAATCTAAAAAAACTCATATCTATTTTTAAAAAATAGGCTATTATTAAGAACTTTCCCTCAAATGAAACTGTAGCACAAGATGGCTTCACCACTGAAAATGATTAAGGAAGGGAAAACACCAATCCTACATAACTAGGTCAATTGGATATCTACGTGGAAAAATAAAGCATAATGCACAACAAACCGAAGTAAATTCCACAAGGATTGTGGATATAAACGAAAAAGTTAAAATAGTTTCTTAATGGTACTATTAAAGAAACATTTATATGACTCCTTTTCCTCCTCCCACCCCAACCAAGTGGTGGGAACAAGGAAGGCAGATGTGCAATATGTAACATGTCTTCGACAGGTCGCAGAAAGTACTAACCATAAAGAAAAAAATTGATAAATTGAACTCATTAAGTTAAGGGCATATTCCTTAAAACACACCAACAAGAGAGTAAAAAAGCAAGTTAAACAATGGGAGAATATATTGTAATACATATACCACGCAAAGGAGTTATGTGGAATAAAGAACTTATAAAAATTAATAAGGAAAAGCAGACAACTACTCAAAAAATTGGCAAAAAATTGAAAAAGTATTTCTTAAAAGAGGATATTCAAAACCCCCATAGGCATCTTGAAGACATACCAATTAAAACCACAATGAGAGATGACTATACACTCCACAGTGTGAAAAAAGTATTAGACTTTTCATAAACTGCTGGTGGAAGTATAAATTAGAATATCTACTATGGAATACTGTTTGTCAATATCTTCTAAAACTGAGTGTACAGCAACCCTGTCACTTGGTATTGCTCCACTACATCTATAAAAAAGACAAATATACCAAAAGATATACACAATTATGGACATAGTAGCATTATTCATAGTAGTTCCAAACTGGAAGTATCCTAAATGTCTATCAACATTAGACTGGGTTAAAGAAAATTATAACCTATCAACCAATTACTGTTCAACACAACAGCAGATGAGTATCAACAAGTATCACCATCATCATAGTTAGTAAAAGAACCCTGCCACAAAAAGCAAATACTATAAACTTCCATTTGATTGGAATTTAAAATAAGAGAAAACTAGTCTATCATGATAAAGGTCAGAATATTGACTATTTCTTAGAATAACAATTATTGGAAGGAGGCACAAGGGAGGCTTCTGCATGTTGATAATATCCTACACATTGATGAGGTGGCCTCATTTTTCAAATAATTAAACTAAAAATCACAGCTATTAGTTTAATTATTTGGCTCACAGAGCCATTGAATGAAGAATACAGGAGGATGCAGAGCCTGGTTTTCTCATGTTGACCATGGGACAACTGGAAATACAAGCTAGGGACATCTATGGAAAGGGCAGTGATTGAGAGATTGAAAGACTGGATATTTCACTCTTGGGATCGTGCTGGGTAGCAGATTTTTCTTCACCAATTGACAGTGATGAAAACATGCAATTTGGTATTCAGTGGTTTCTAAGCCATAGAGTCTCAGAAGCAGCTATATATTACATTTCAATAATATGGGAAAACAGACTAGCAGACAAACAGTGAGGATGGCTTGTATCATTACTCAGGGGTCCAGGAAAGAAAACTGTATAAGCAACTGCCCTACAAAAATATTTCCCTGCCTCTGAGAAAACAGTGTTTCCCTAACAAGGGTTGACACTGAGTCAAGTATGCTTGTTTTATAATGGCAATGTTAACTTTGATTTTAGATCCCTGCAGATGTTTTAAATTGTGAGTATACAAAGCCTAGAAAAACCTATGTTGCGAAAGCAAATACTTCAACAAAAATTATTCCTTTTTTGTAGCTTATATGGTAGAAAATAATGTTATGAGAATTTTACTAATCTTAAAAATTGCTATTCTAAAACTAAGCATTCTTCATACCATTTGGATAGGTTTACTAAAGTAACAATATTAAAGAAATGATTAAAAGAAGTGATAGTCTGAACTTGTATTTTTTAGAAATCAATTGCTTTACTAAAATAATTATCATATGACTGCCAAGTATTCAAGTGTCTAGGACATGGGCTTAATAGATAGTTTCCATCAAAATTAATTATATTTATATAGAAATAAAAAGAAAAAACACTATATAACACTATTTAAATGATATTAACATTCCCAAAGACAAAAATAATTGACCCCAAATCATATCTACTTTCACAAAAATAATACATCACAGATTAAATACTCACTAAGAAATCTTAAAAATAAGGCAAAATAGTAAATTAACTGAATGTTCAGAATATTGCTGTTATCTGTTAGCTATTTTTCAACTTTTACACAGTGGATGGGGTTACGCATTTGTGTCTGAGCCTTGTCATATATTTCACTATTTTGAGCATATCATCTGATCAATTATAAAATCTGTTCCTGCCACAGTTATCACTGATTCAAAATTTCTATGCATTAAAATACTTTTTTAAAGTGTGGAAAATTTTTATGTTAAAAAGTTCATCTATACCAGTACTCCTGCTATTAATAATAGTCAATTTTATTAAATGCTTACTATTCACTAGACTCAACTTAAGGTGATTTATTCATATTATTTTTATCAAATTAGTACAACAAGGCTAGAAGATAAATACTAGTACTGTTGCTGTTTTAGAGGTGAGGAAAATAAAGCCTGGAGAGGTGAAGTAGCTTATTCGAAGTCATGCAGTTTTTAAATAGTAGCTAGAATTCAAATTCTAGAAGTCCGAATCCAAACCCAATGTAATCAAATATATTTGTTTTTATATAAATATGAACATATGGTATGGAGAAAATAGTTATATACATCAAATGAGAATAAAAGTAACCCCAAAACACAGAATTACATAATTTATCAGATATTCCATAGATAATATGAAATGATGAAGTAGCCATTAATAAGTTGCATTAATAAATTTGGAAAGTCATTAATAAAGTTTCAAAGTGTCTCAGAAATCAAAGAAGATGACAAATAATATGAAGTTAGTTATGATGAACAAAATATCCACTTTATAAAAAAGGGAGCTCTTAAATGTGTGCTTTCTGAAAGACTGGGCTGTTATATAGACTTTAGAATTGTATATGAAAGACATACCAAAAGGAAATCTTTTAATATATATTAGTTAGGAAAGAAGCATATGTTCCAAATGATGCCCTTCATGTTAAAACATGGAAAGAAAAAAATGTTGAAAGGAGTCACAATAAAATGTTGAGGCTTTAAAAACTGTGTTACATTTTTTTTCAAATTGTGCACATGAAATACGTATTACTTACATGGCCTCAAAAACAAATAGTTACAGGAATCAATAATATATACCTCCTGCAGTAATTTTACATTTCTAACAGTCTCATCTGATTCTTTATAATAAAAATAAAATCTTTTTTGTTGTGAGTTCTCTCTGCACTGTAATTACATTGACACCTTACTGTAGATGATGGCACATTTTACAAGCTGAAGGTACACAGAATACATTTTCTCTTTCCATTTCTAAATCTTCTAGTGTTTTTATTCATATGGTGAAATATATTTTCAAAGCAAAATTTGCCTATCAGTCTCAGTTAAGAGGATTCTATGGAAGTGAGAGAGACAGAGGACCATTTGGGAAAAAAAAAAAAAAAAAAAAAGAATATGCTATTATTCTCCTTTATCTTTGAAAATAACTTGGAAAGTATTTTAATGTCAATGTTAAAATATTAACATTAGGAATATTGTTAAAGGATAAAGAAAATATTTTAGTATTAAAGATCATGGGTGATATATATTTTGTTTTGGATGACAGAACATTTTCATATGGAAATCAGTGGTTACTAGGTGAGGTGTGGAGTCTATGGTCCATGCCTTCTATTCCTCAGGACTAGATTACTTTACTCTTTATTGACTAGCTTTCCTGTTGGGTCACTAAATCAGACAGCACCCTTTAGACATCTTTCTTTTACACGATGAAGATGAATGTGTTTCATTGCGACTACTCTAGGCTAGTCAGTAAGTTTGCTTGCTCCTTTTTTTAAAAAAA
Source organism: Symphalangus syndactylus (assembly GCF_028878055.3). Lineage (NCBI taxonomy): Eukaryota > Metazoa > Chordata > Mammalia > Primates > Hylobatidae > Symphalangus > Symphalangus syndactylus. The sequence goes on from NC_072425.2 coordinate 114,595,336, forward strand.
TAATAAATTGTATTAAAAATAATATTAAGGGCCAGGCACAGTGGCTCATGCCTGTAATCCCAGCACTTTGGGAGACCTAGATGAGTGGGTCACTTGAGGTCAGGAGTTCAAGACCAGTCTAGATGGCATGGCAAAGCCCTGAAACCCCATCTCTACAAAATATATAAAATTTAGCCAGGCATGGTGGCTGTCACCTGTAGTCCCAGCAACTCCAGACGCTGAAGTTGCAGGATTGCTTGAGCCTGGGAGGCAGAGGTTGCAGGCAGAGAGCCAAGATTGCACTACTGCACTCCAGCCTGGGCAACAGAGCGAGAACCTGTTTCAAAATAATAATAATAAAAACAATAATAATAGTAATTAATAATAATAATCAACAATAACATTACGTGTATGAAGCATGATGCAGCCTATCTCTTCAATTAGGGTTCATGGAGACCATTAATTGTAGTTGGCACTAGATGGATTTAGATGTCATCCGAAAACAGGATTACATTTGTTGTCAGGACAACTTTTTCTTCAATACTTGGGTATATCAAACTTAGGAAATAATTGTTTATACCAACATAATTCTAAAAACAAAAGATGTCTCAAATGTATTTTTCATACTAGACTTTTGTCATTTAAAATATTGCTGTACAATAGTATGCTAATTATACATATGAGAAAACTGAGGCACAAAAAGTGGCATGGCTACTCATCAGTTGATTTTTCACTAGTGATATTTATTATTTATTATTCATCAAATGCAGTGCCGTGTGCTGGGAATATGGTGATAGATAAGAATGCAGGCAAGAATGCCCTAAAGTAGGTTGCAGCTCACAGGAGAAAATGGACTAAATAGGAAATCATAATACTTGTTAAAAATATCTCTGATATGGAGAAATAATGGGGTTTGAACAGAGTTTAAAGGCCCTGATTTTTCTTCTACATAATCGTATGTCAATGAAACATCAGACTAAGTTGAAAACCCCAGTAAAGGAGCGAAAATATAAAAGATAAATTTTCTTTAAAAATTTTAAAATATCTATTCATTCTGAAAACAATGTTGCATGATGAATTTTATTCTAATCAATAATTTGTATCATTTGAATTATGTGTGGAAATTTTTCTTACATTGGACAAATAGACTCAGTACTGTCAGTAGTTTATACTTTCTGCAGCTAATGATATATTAGATCATAATATAATAAAATAATATGTCATTATATCCAGAATTTAAATATATATATCTTCAGATATATAATGTATCATTTTCATACTTTTTCTTTGAAAAATCTGAAGAGAGGCAGGGTCTTTGAAACATTTTTAGAAAAAATCAAATTACTATATGTAAAACTCATTATCTACAATAAGAAAACAAAATTTTGCTAAGCACATTAATGAGAGTTGTAGGAAAATTCACAGTAGAGTTTGATCAAAATCAAACAAAGGAATGGGAATAGTAAATATTCATTTAATCCTTTCTTTATATCATGGTTTGTGTTGAAAATTTACAGATATCATTTTATTTAATCAATATAAAATGTTTAGAGCTTGAAGGCCCCTAAATAACGTCTAATAAAGTACCTAACTCAGATGAGGAAACTGAACCCAAAGGAATAAATGGTAATCATCTAGAAGTCTTGACTCTGTCTAATGATTTTTTAAAAATCCACATTTGATCTTACTTTGAGGATCAGGAAGAGTGATTTGCAATAATGCTTCTTGCATTATAGTATTAGATTACATTACATACTTAATTTTATTGCAGATGAGATTTAAATGCATTTTGCAAAACTATGTAGAAATAAATAAGCTATTTTTAAAAACCTATCATTGGATTTAAACCTACACACACACACACACACACACACACACACACACGTGTCTCTCAGCATGAGTCCACATGATTTGAGAGATGAAAAACCCAGTTTACAACAGTGTCCTCTATGTAGCTTGCACAGATGGCGTATTCTTTTTGAGATGTAATTGGGCCGAACTCAGTGACCTAACTACCCTTTCATTCTGCTACAAAACACCCATAATACTCAGTAAAAAAGCTTACACCTCAGAAAAACAAAATGCCATAAGAAAGACCATATGTTTTAAAAAAAAAATGTTTCCCAAAATGAAGACCCTGAACTTCTTACCTAGAGTCCTTATTTTTCTGGCCAAAAATATTCTCTGAGATTCTATTCCATATAAACATGCCACTCATCTGCACCCACCTGGAAGGTGGCACAGTTTTCCAGAATTCATGTGGTTCCAAGTATAATCTCCATGACACAATTGACACAGTTGCTGGCAATTTCTAAGAAGTGGCCCTTGAAGTATTACAGGACACTGTGTACTTTTTGATTTTAGTCATTTTTATCCAGGTATATTTAGAGAAGAATTAAAATATATCATTGAAATGGGGACACACATCACCAAAGTACAATTACATTGCAGCAGAGATTTTGTGGGAGAGTAATCTCACCCAATTCGTTTTCCTGAGATGAATCTAATCTGTTTGGTCTGTTGATAGCTCGGAGACCTTTAGTACTTAATTCGTAATTCCTGAGGGTTCATTGATTGTCCAGTCCCTCCTGGGGCTCTCAGAGGTGCTGGGCACACATACTAACGCACCAGGGCAATCTTCAACATTCAAGCCAAGCCAAGCCAAGCCAAGAGTACTTTTGTTTTAAGTATTACTTGTACTGCTCTTTAATATACCAAAAGCAGAAGAAAACTTTCAGGGAAAAGATGCAAACATCGTCCACACAGAAGTAAGAACTTGTAATTTTTCAGTGGATTTTCTGTTAATGTCAGCATATGCCTATGAGTAAAATTTAGCCTGGCTTCACACACTTTGGCAGCCAAGGATATTGGAAAGACCGTGCTCCTTTTCCACTTATTAATCAGGTATTGAATTGATTCTAGGTAGAGAGCTTTCTGAACAGTTTATTTTCTAATTGTATATGGTAATTTTCTAATATAAAAAGTGGGATGTCTTTGAAGCCCTGACTAGGCAGGCTCTACATTGTGTCAATATAAAAAATAAAGTAAAAGGCACAGTATTATATATATTTTGGATAATTTGCAGATAATTTGTCAGGATATTTAATGTTTACTCTCTGGCCTTATCCTTCAAGAAAACAATCAATCTTGTCGGAAACGTATAACTTTTCATTGCATTAGGAACTACCTTCCCATTAAGAAATGAGAACACAACACAGATGACAGAAAAGAGGAAAACCATGGATTATTTAACAGAAAGAACTCGGCCTCCTGTATTCAGCAACCATTTTTCTGAAGCTGTCTTATTGTAATTACAAAGATAAAGCTACAGTTTCTTCCCATTCCTTGTCTCTGACACATTTGGCTAACATTTGCAAGCCATGAAGGTAGAAAGTTTACTAAAATATTTATATTTAAGAATTATTAATTCATTTAAACAGTAGCCATTGTGGGCATACCATAACACACACAGTCAGAATAAATAAATAATAAATAAATAAATATCTTAGGCAGTCAGGATTTGAGACATCCACTGCAGCAGATAGCATATTGAGAGCTTACAGTTAAGCAGAATGATAAATATGACTTCAAGCTATATTTGTATAAAGGATATGGGACTTCTGATAAATATGAGTAATAAAGCCAAAGTAGGCTGTACCTTATTGACTGTTTTGGATGCAAGACCCTCATAAAGCACACCTTCCCAGTTGACCTATCTCATTATCCTTGACATCAAGCTCCTCTAAGTTGCTGGCATGGCCTTTTGGATGTAAGAGCTAGAAAGTGACTACTTGAGACTGATGCATTTTTAATAATGGCAACTCTGAGATACCGTTTGGCAGAAATTGCAACTGATTCCAAGGTGATTAGCATATATTCCAGCTGCAGCCAGCCCTTCTGCTGATTTCCCCAATGAACTGTGAACCTCAGAAGTGTTTTGCTGACCTTGTGTTGAATGTGCTTTTCTGGAATTCCCACTTGGAAAGATATAAAATATATTTAACTCACAGTGGCAGCTGTCTTTTGCTTACTGGTTAACTTGGGTGGTGATGGCACCTGGGTCCAAATCATAACAATATCATCTTGGATGGAAAAGGATGATAACAGTCAAAGACAGAGACAGATAGCCCAACTATAAAGATAAATTAATAGGGTGAAACTTTAGAACTGTACAATAATTTATAATTCAAATACTGTGGATTTGTTTAAAATCTTCACCTGAAGTGGCAGTACAATTGTCCCGGTGCTGCTACCATTGATCAAAACAGTTTAGGAACATTGAATTTTACTGTAAAAAATCCCTTATACTTTTAGTTACTTTTAGATGAATCACTCTCATTTAAGTATTTTTTTCTGTCACAACCAGCATTAAGCCTACAAATAATGCATTAGCACTAGTTTGAAATTGCAGGGAGCTGCATCTGTAATATCATAATCATGGAATTTTAAATTATTTTCATGAAAGGTTAGTTTTAAAGTCTCTCTAAGGAAATTTTTACATAGTTTATATACACCATATAATTCTGATAAAATCAAATCACCCCAAGGGACACGCTAGGTAAATATATAGTATCTATTAATATATCATTCCTAGATTATTGGATAAGATGATAGCAAACATAATGAAAATTTCCATTTGACATTTATATCATTCAATAAAAGAAAAATATATCTCTGAAGTCCCATTTCAAACAAAATACATGTAGAAATAAGCATCCCATAGTCTGAAGCAAGGATATTTTTAAATGTAAATTTTGATTTTGAATAAGCTAACACTGTAAAAGGAGAATAGCAGTTATGTGAATCTTGAGATGTCTTTCATTTACGGACACAGCCATTTTGCAAAATGCTAATTAAGTTCCTAATGTGCAGTAGGCTATGCAGAGATTGGAGATTCTTAGATAAAGCACGAAAGAGTTGGTAATTTTATAGGGAATAAATTAATTCCAGTGTTCCTGAAAAATAGCTCATGGTTTGATCAGTAAATATTAACTCAATGACAGCTTAGAATTCAGGATAACTTCAGAGCTAGAGGAATGAGACAGTTCAGTATATATTTCATAAGGTAAGAGAGAGAGGCAAATTTAAACGCACATCTGCAGTGATGGAGCAGGGAAGAATCACTATCATTTGTTGTCTGGAGATGTAGTCCAGATTGAATTCAAAGATATTATTTGCAATAGCTAGCAACAAAGATCTCTGTTTTCTCATTAACTGGGAATGTGAAGAGAAACCTCATTCATGGACTGATGATAAAGGTTAAGTGATGCAATTTCAAAAAAAGAGAGAATAGCAGGATCAGTAACAGCATAAATAAAAACTTGATCCACGAAGGAGGTGACAGTTGACATTGAAGATCACTTGAGAAAATGCTTAATATTTAATATATGTGGAAAAGTGAAAATAATGCATATCATTACCTCGCTCCACACACAAAATGAATTTCAGGTAATTAAATACATACGTCTTAAAAGTAAAACTATATAACTTTTCAAAAAATATGAATGAATACTCATGATTTGAAAGCATTTACTAGAGAAAATAAAAGTACAAGCTATAAAAGTGGAGACTGCATAATAAATGTTAATTAATTACATCAGAGAATTTTATTTATCCTAATATTTGTTACTCAGTTTTCAGTGCTTGAGAATACATCAGTAAGCAAGACAAAGATCTTTGCTCTCTTGGGGTTTATATCCTAGTAACGAGACAGACTGCAAACAATTTTTTTAATGCACATAATAAAAATGTCATTACACAATATGTTAGAAAGTTACACAGGGTTAAGTTAAAAGTAGACTAAAGACATTAGAATTTCTGAAGTGAGAATTAAGAGAAATTGTCATTTTTTAAAGGGAAACTTGGGTAGGTCTTGTGAAAAGGTGATGTTTGGAAAAAAGATATTGGAAAGAGATAAAGCATCAACAACCATGGAGATAATGGGGGAAAGCATTCCTGGGACAAGGAAGAATGTGTACAATAGTCTTAAAGTATAAAAAGTTTTCATGTATTTGAGAACACGATGAGGTCAATATAGCCAAAGCAGAGTGAGCAAAGGGCAGAACATTAGTAGGCGATATCAGAGGTAGAATGATCAAACAGAATATTGATTTCCATGTTATGTTTCAAAAATCGTTGCTTATTCTGGACAATAAAGATATTCACATGCATTTTATTCTTAAAGTTTAATGTTTTGACTCTTACAACTTGTGATATATTTAATTACATGGAGCTGTCACTCATCTTCAGAGAATTGTTACAATGGAGGAGGCAGCTCTCATGTCACAAGTCTGTACATTTTTCCAGAAAAGCTGGGTTCATGAATTTTGACGTTAAATATCATATAAGTAAAATTTTTTCACATTGATTATTTTCTATAAGAGGAAATTGTCTAATTATATATATTTTTCTTATTGAAAATCAAGTACTCTACCACTTGTCAATGAATAGTCCCTCTTATTTCCACTGCTTTCTTTTGCCACCAGTGCCATATCATTTTATTTACGCATAGGTTGTATTCTGGGTTATTTTGGTCTTGCTTGTTCTATTCCTATAATAAAACTTCATGGTATTACTCACTATAGTTTTGTAATAATCCCTGTTACCTTGTGCCTCTGATGGCCAAATTGTCTTGCTATTCTTGGCCCTTTGATCTTTGTTTAAAAAAATAGAATTAGTTTGCCAAGTTCCACCAGAAATAACAATTTTAAGAATGTGAATAAAATTACACTAAATGGTTAGGTTAATATTAAGGAAAACTGACATTTTTAGAAAACTGCATCTGACAATTACCCCTTATATATCCCCATTTAGTCAGAATCATTTTATACATATTTAAAAATATATATTTATTTCAATTACTTTATAGCTTTAAAATTGTGTAAAATTTTAAAATTACATCTCTAATGGTTCCTGGCATAATCTCATTGATTTTTGAAATATGTGCCTTATATATAGCAGACTTACTAATCTCTTTATCATTTATTACTTTAGCTGTACATTCATTTGTGTTTCTGAGTAGGAAATCATAGTATCTTTGAATAATGATTTTTTTCCTTATAATTCCTAAATTGTAATTTTATTGTTTTATTTTTCTATACTTTCGTCTGACTTGATCTGTCTAGGTTCTTTGATCCAGTGTTAAGTAGAAATTAGGCTGTTGGACACCTGTTTCCTTCCTGACTTCTTAAAAAATTTTTTTAAGTGTTACTTCTGATGTGTGATATTTGTAGACACATTTTAACCTGGTAAGGAAATTCAGTTCTATTTTAAGGTAAATTTTTAAAAAAAACCACAGTAGTTGATAGTTTTGCAGATAATTTTGCCTCTGTTTCAATAATTTTATTTATATATTTTTTTACTTTAATCCATTAATGTGGTAAATAATTTATTCCTGAGATAAACCTAACTTGGTCATGCTATATTTTTATGCACATTTATAGATTTTATTTGCAAATATCATGTCTAAGAAAAAATATGATGAATTTATTATTCATAATCTTCAAACACATATCACAAGGTTAAATTTAAGCATGTTCCATTGACATGTTTTGTTTGGCCTTATGTTTCAAAATTTTAAAATTGTTACAAAAGAAACTTTTGCCAATCTGGAGATTTAACATTAAAATCCATAGTCCCACCTTTTCTTGAAAAAAATCTACAGATTTGCTAACATAAGAGCTATCTCTTCCATTACAAGAATTATCTGAAAGTGAATGACAGCTGCAATATTTAGTCAAAAAAACAAAACTTGCCAGAGTTCTGACTACTGTCTGTGGTTTAGACTTATCCCACTTACATGATTTTCATAACAATTCTGGCACACACAGCCCTTTTCTTGTATTTGTTTTTCATCTCTTCTTCTCTTTGCTACGTTTGGAAACAAAGAATTGAATCCCATTTCTAAGAACATGATACTTAGTAGCAAGAAATATTTCGGTGCACATGAGCGTATATATCCTTTTATCCAGCAATAATAAATATGTAATCAACTTTTATTTTATGCTATACTATTAGAAATATCAGAATTAAATTTAGTGGGTTTTTTTTTTGAAACACACTTCCCATTGAAATAATTGAGCAACATCTCTCTAAAACAGGAGTTAGTTTTGAGTTTCATCTGAGTCACAAATTGTGTAATCTTAGCCTAGTAACTTTATGCCTGCTTTCTTATTTGCAAAATGGAGATAATTTTAATTTCCATCATTTCATAACACTGTTTTAAGTATCAAATATATTCAAAGTGGAACTATCTCACAATCACGACATAGTGGGCTGAAGTTAGGTATAAATTTGATGACCATCAATTCTCAGGATGTCTATCACCCTTCTTGTCATACCTTCTTTTTTCTCCAATACATTTTTTAAAAATTGGAACATAACTCACATACCATAAAATAAACACTTTTAAAGTGCATAATTCAGTAGTTTTTGGTACATTGAAAAGGTTGCAAAACTAACAGTAGTAACTGATTCTAGAATATTTTCATCTGCACTGAAACAAACTTGTCTCTATTAGGAGACACATCCTATACCCCTTACTCCAGGCCCTGGAAATGGCTAATTAATTTCCTATCTTGATATGCTTTCCAGTGTTTAAATATTATGTAAATAAAATCATACAATATGTGATCTTCTGTGACTGGCTTGTAAACCTTGTAGCATGTTTACAAGGTTTTCATGGTTTAGCATGTATTAGTATTTAATTTCTTGTATTTTACCTGAATAATATTTCATTGCATGGATATTTTATATTTTTTCATGCATTTACCAAAGTATAGACAAAAATTGCTTTCCTCTTTTTGGCTATTATGAATAATGCTATGAATATTCATGTACAAACATCTGTTTTGTCACACCTTTTCATTACACTTATATGCCAGGAATGAGAGTATTGGTCACTCTATGTTTAATTGTTTTGAGGAACTACCAAATTGTTTTCCAAAGTGCTTGCCTCATTTTATGTTCTCATAAACAATGTATGAGAGTTTCAATTTCTCCAGTTATTTGTCAACACTTGTTATTGCCTGATGTTTTGATCAAAGCCATCATAGTGAAACAGCAGAGTTCCCTTATCCCCCTCGCAGGGCATGTGACAGAGGTGTGGCTCACATTTTCTTTGCCCTGCTACTCAAACTCCTAGTAGGAACGTGCAGACAGGCAGGTGCAGAGGTCGTGGGGAGCGCTTTTAGATTCTGACCCCATGGCAGCATCTGAGGGGGAGGGTTTATGACTCCCAAAGCCCAAGTGGGTGTGTTTTACAGCTCTTTCAGCTTTGTCATCTGAAGACATCTTGTATTAGTCAGCTCAATTAGATTCTCTGCCTTATTGTAAGGACAGAGGACTTTCTGTATCCTGAGTTCTTGCCCAATGAACCAGAAAAATAGGAGCACATTTGGGCGTAAAAGGTGAGTGCAAGGTTTTATCGAGTGGTGGAGGCAGCTCTCAGGGAGATGGATGGGGAGCTGGAGGGGAGCTGGAGTAGGAAGGTGGTCTTCCCCTGGAGTCAGGCCTCCCAGTGGCCCGACTCTCCTCCAACCACTCCCAGCCAAACTCCCCTTGGTGTCTGCATCATTCCTCCATTGCTGGTCTGCCAGTGTCTGCTGGTATGCCCCTCTGCTCCTCTCAATGTCCAGCCACTTGTGTCTATGCCCGCTTAAGGTCTCAGGCTTATATGGGCACAGGATGGGGAGTGTGGTAGGCCAAAAAGCAACTTTTTGGGCACAGAAACAGAAATGCCTGTCCTCATTTAGGTTCATGTGCACAGTCCTGAGGGTAGAGCCCTCACCAGGGATCTGCCCTTCTCTACCCAGCACTTTTTTGCCCCGCTCCCATATCATCTCTCCCCTCTGAAGAGACACATCTAACTGCCTTTAGAATATGGATGACGACCAGTCTTAGCTACTTCCTGCTGACAGGAGGTGTTGTTTTGGGGAAAACAGCAGTCAGATTCCTTCCTGAGGTCTATCTAAGGGTTCCTGGCAAAGGGAAGCCATCATCTGAAGCTCCAGTGGCCTGACCGTTTGGAGTTTGATGCCTCTGAGAGAGAAAAAAGTAAGTTTTATAAAGGTTAAATATGCATGGATTAAACACATGCATTATACAAGGAAAGAATTTAGGGCCAAAGATTACAGAGATAAGAAGGGAAATATACTAACAACCCAATGTGGTATGCACCCATGAAACAAGGAAGACCTAGAGAATAGGAATTAATTGCTCTCACCTATGCCTCCTTCTTCCCCTGCTGTTGACAACCTTTGAGTTCCCTGGGCCTCATTTATGCCATGGAGTATGGCCTGCTTCCATGGGGTAGGGGTTCAGTGGGCAGGAATTGTTCCTGCCTATTTACATTGTGCCTGTCACCTGGCTTTAGATCCCTCAGATCTGGTTTTCCTTTCTAGGGCCTCAGCCTGAAGCTTGGAATCAAGTTTGGGACTCAAGGGGCTGCATGTATCTGTTTAGAGTGTCTCAAATGAGTCCTGCTAAATTTGCAGTTATCAGCCAGCAGGGGTCATTCCTCTGTTAACTTCCCTAGCAGAGGGAGAGTGCTGGAGAGGGGAACTCTCTCACTCAGAAAAGCAACGAATAAAAAAATTAAAAATACCAGTTTAAGGGGCCAAAGGGAGAGGTCCTGGGGGAAGAACCCCTTGCTCAGTGCAGGTGGGTCCCTTTAATCCTTGTATCCTTTTCCTGCTTCAGGCTAGGTTGAATTCTTTGGCTAGGGGAGAAAAAGTTCTGTTGGTATGGCGGGTGGGGAGTACCAGCCAATTGGCCCTGCAGGGTCCCTGTGGTAGCCGCAGTTTTCTCCCACCCATTGTGGCCACGGGGCATGGCCTATGCATGCTGTGAACGTGCCCAGGTGCCTGAGCTAGTAGGGGAGAGGGTAGGAAGAGGAGGTGCTATCCTTGCAATAGTGAGCAATAGTAAGTTCTCACGAGATCTGGTTAAGTGTGTGGCACCCCCCACCTGGCTCCCACTCTACCATGTGACATGCCTGCTCCTGTTTCCACTTCCACCATGAATAGAAGCCCCTTGAGGCCTCCACAGAAGCTGAGGAGCACAATGCTTCCTGTCCAGCCGGCAGAACTGTGAGCCAATTAAATCTCTTTCCCTTATAAATTACCCAGTCTCCAGTATTTCTTATAGCAATGCAAGCATGGCCTAACACAGTTCTTCTCACCAAAGTATTTTGTGACCTCTCTACTTTAATTTTTGTTCTCTAGCAAAATTGGTCATTGTTCAGTCGCTCAAACCCTTCAATAGCATACCTGTTACTTGCATTTGGATGTATTATTTCCACTAACTTGAGCTCTCTTCTGGAGGCTCTTCATAAAACTGGCTTATTACCTTCCTGCAGCTCTCTGCCTATATACCATCCCCTCAGTGTGCTCTTTCCTGAGTAAATACATCTCACTATTCACATCAGTGTTATATGCTCCATTAGAGCAGCACTGTGCTTGTTTGCTTCCTTAAGAACCTTTGTTATTTTATAATCATGTACTTTTTCACAGCATCACACAGACACAAACTATGAAACTATGTTTCATTCCAAGTAGTCCCCTGTATGTGGCATTGTGCACAGACTGGTCACTCAAATGCATTTCTCCGGTGAATTATTCTTTCAGAGTTGAATGTAATTTTCTTTCTAATAATCCTTTTAGTAAAATAAAAGAGTATTTTATTGTTTGTAGAAAATAAGATTTAAGTTTGAAACAAACTTATTTACAAGCTATTTGCCCTTGGCTAGTTTAGTAAAGACCTCAGGGACTCAATTTTTCTTTATAAAGCATAGATAATCATTTACATATTTTTATTATTAGAATAAATTATACAAAATGTTATTCATGCTCAAGTATTTACATAAAATTTTATTATTGATATTGAATTATTCACTGAGATTATTATGGACAAGGACTGCTCCCAGGGATGGAAGTGAAAAAGAAGATGGATGAAGAGTGTTAGTTTAAAAATTTAATAAATAAATATGGTACAAATTGAGCTCTGAACTTATGTAGATCAGATCTGCAAAATGCCAAAATTACAAAATAAAGCACATATTGAGTGTGTATCTTTCATCCTCTTCCTGCCAGTATTTGTCAGGAAATTCTCACTAAACACTTCATTTCTGACTTCCCACTTACAATGAATAATATTTCCTTTTCTTAGTAAACTCATTATTGAACTGAATCAGCCAACTTACTCTCCATCTTGAGAGCTCTTGTTTAACTCTCCCTTTTTTTAACTTCACAATGCTAACCACCAAATTGATAGATACATTCTCAAGATGTTATTTTAGAGATAAATTGCTCTTTTAAACTGTGTCTTTGTTTCATATTCTCTTCAAAGTGATGAACAGATTTTCTGAAAGTTCTAATTTATATTCCTATTTTTGTACTGAGGTAGAATTATAAATAGAAATGAAAATATTACTATAATACAATTACTTATTAATACAGTTAAACCTTAATAAACTAACATATTATTATAATAGCATCCCGTGGCTGGTGTAGGAGCCAATGCAACACAACTATTAAATTAAAAAGGGATACAGAGACAGTTATTACTAGGTATAAAACTTGGCTCTTTGCTCGCTCTGTCTGCATAGCCTTAAACACATTATTTAATAAGAATTATTAATGTTCTTTGATTTTACCTTACTTTCGAATGAACAAGTTAGCTTGCTACTGTTCCATGAATGCTGGTAGAAGACACAAGATTCCTGATCAGAGAAAAAGCACTTTGTGTTGGTAAGCAGCATAAACCTTATGACTGCACCAGTGCTCCATGCCTCTCGGCCCCATGGTGGAGACACAGGTGGGCCTAGTGCATGTATCACATCTAGTAGGTTTATATCTGAGCCAAGAAAGGCAAACCTTTGAAAGCCCCAATCTTCTTCAATGATGTTCAGTCAAACTTGCCTAACCTTTCCCCAGAGGGAGACATTATATTTATTATACTGGACAGGTAACAAACCTGACCTCTGCTCTGGTGGCAGATGCTGTCTCTAGCTCCCAAGGCCATTTGCTATATCCTTAGAAAATATAGTCTGTCAGTACCTCTGCTCAAAGCTATGGAAAAGAGTGAGAGTCCTATGGAGAATTTTCTCCCAACATTGTTTACCCTCTCTTAAGACCTGTCTCATTTATTTAGTAGGAATAGTAAAAATACCCAATTCCTAGAATTGTTAAGATAATTAAATTTTATATTGAGTAAAGTATGGTGCCTGCCATGTAGAACTCAACTAATACTAAGTAGTAGTAGTCATAGAGTGTGAATTGCAGAGTAGCTACAAAATCATTTTTTAATGAGATTATGTCTTGGCTCTGTGTGTGTAAAACAATAAAATATAAAATCTGGTAAACTAAACCTATAAATTAAAATGACTCATCAAAATTGTTTTTCTATCTCTACCTGAAAATGTACATTAAATAAATCTGATGACATGCTATATTTTCTAGGACTACAGGTAAGAATTTGCTCTTTGATCACTATATAAACAAAAAGCTACACTTGTTAATGAATGTAAGTACACAGTTTTGCAGATTTTGTGTGTGTTCCCAAGGAAAGGTAAAGAATTACCTCAGCCCAAATGTTCATAGGCATTATTCCTGGGCTTTAGTTTCAACTCTCTTTCATTTGGTTTCAGTTCTCCTTCTCTTTTCATTATCTTTCATTATTTCATTTCCCTTTCTCTATCTCTTTATGCTTGCCTCTTATGTCCCAGGTCTCAAATCTCCATTTATGTCTCAGGTGTCTCACAGTGAGTAGCCCTCATTATTAGGTTTCCTATTGAAATGAGAAATATCTTCAACCACTTCCTCATTTGGAATTAGACAGATTTATTTATTAATTGAAAGTCTGGCAACCATGAGAGAGAGTCTTTTAGGATTTGGTACACTTTATAGTAAGAAACCTACCTTTAACATTTGTTTATAGTCAAGATGCTTGCAGTTGCAGATGCCAGGAACTCAGCTCTCACTAAGAAAATGTGTCTATTATCAGTCCTCATCTCCCAAAGTCCTGAGAACGAACAGGACTCCCAAAGTCCTGAGAATGAACGCGTCACTGAGGACAGACCAACCACTGTAATCCATCTTTCTGACCACAGATATTACTTCAGCAATTGTTTCTTATTATTCAGTAAGCAGAAATGCACTTCATCTTTTCCCCAAAGTAGGCTACCCAAAATCACATCCAGGAACTGTATTGTAAAATACTCTCATTGAACCACTTGTTTATGGGCCAGAATCTCTGGTCATACTCACACCTACTCTTTTTATTAATAATATTTTCAATACAAACATGCAACAATATATATAACCATAAGAAAGCAAAAGTACATTTGGCAAGTAAAATTTTTGGCTCATCTCTCTTAAGTTTTCCAAGAAAAAAATCTGCTCTCAGGTAGAGCTGTTTGCAGGGGCTTGACCACTATAATCAGAGGCCTCTGTCCGTCTGTCAGCTCTGTGTGGTTTGCCATGACTTCAGTCTTCAAGTATAATCTCTCCATAAGATAGGTAAGAGAGCTCTAACAATCAGAGGCAAAAATGCAGAATATCACATCTCTTTGTCATTTGTCACTCATATACACCCTACAGCCCATATATTAAACATTAAGTATATGGTACTCACTGTAATATAGCTATGCTATGTAGAATAGAAAAAAAAACCTTGTCAAATCCACAACAGAATTAAACTAAGTTATTCTCCAGATATCTTATTCTAAAGTGGTATCATGATAACCACATGAATTTAAGATATATCTTTAATTTTGTGGTGATCTCCTTTCAGTATTCAGTAATCTCCTGTATAAATGAAAAATTTAATATCTACATTCAATATGTAACGGTAGAAGATCAGGACGGAAGATAAATAACATAAGGCATTTACAATTTTTAACATAAATCATATTCCTTGGGCCAGGTTCAATACGTATTTCCTTCCCAGATAGTGAAGGGTCTCCTCTTATGTTACTCACTACAGATAACTGAGGTTCTGTCTTCTTGGTTATGGTCCTCAATATACCAATTTGAGATAAGTGAAGGGTGGAGTTCTCTTCAGAGAGCTATTCAGACTCTTCTCTCTAACTGCCTAAATGTCCTATTATGGGTACTTAGAGGATGCTTTCAGGACAGCATTCATAATGACTCATTAACAAGTCTTACTCTGGTCACGTATTTCCTAACAACCACAGAAAGACTCTGGCCAGTTTTGGTTTTGCCTATGTCAGAGGTTGTAATGAAATTCAGAGACTGAATAAAGTCACAAAACTTGAATTTGGACACTGGTGATATGATTTATCATCCTTTAGAAACAACTCTTCATATGCTGCACATGTCCAAAGCCTCTCAGTCTAATAGACCCTGTCTGACTGTGGGATAAAGCAGGAACACGGACATAGTATTTTCTCAACTTTAATAAAGTAATTCAGTTTGGGAATTAGATTTATAGCAATTCTTTTGTTAATCTCAGGTACCAGTCTTATATACTTCTGTTTACCATCATCACTCTGAATTCTGCTTAAAATACAGATTTTCAGGTCTGTGAGGATCTAATTATCTTTAAAAATAAATTTCAGCAATTTTAGTTTTTAATTATAAGCCAGAACGTGTCATTTTGCAAAAACTCCATTACATTTCCTCCTTCTCTTCTTTAGAATGGGCGAGTGTAAAAGAAGCCTGAAACTGCTTTGGAACATCTAATTGAAGGTGAAAAAGAGGTAGCCAAGAGTTCAGGACAAATTTGTTAACAAGACATCTAAATCTTCATATTCTGTGAATGTGTAGTCCAAATTATGATAATAATGTTTCAGAAATAGAAACTGCAAACCCTAACTCGTTCTGTAACTTAGGATTCATCATTTGTAACTCCCCACTTCTAAGTAGCACTGTTCATGATGGACAGAATTGAGTCCCAGTTAGAAGATATTAATCAAACTAACTTAAACAAAAGACAATGCATTTTGACGCAATTAAAGTCAAAACTAAGTGTAGAATACCTTTAGGCAAAGCGTTTCAAATTGTTATCACATTGTCTCTCTCTCTCTCTCACATACACACACACACACACACCCCACAGCCTATATAACAAGGAAGGGGTGATCAAGTCATCGATAGTTCTAGTAAAACCCCATAGATTAGAAGAGGAGTAGATATTCACAGACGTATGTTATCAGACAAAAGCAGTTATGTGTTAACTAGAGCTACTCTGCAAGATACCGCCTTAGATACTTAGCATGAGTTAGAGGGGTTAAAGGGGTGATTAGCCAACAGAAAAATAGGTATGACACATTCTTTCTTGAAGGCATATAAAAGCTGATAATTTAGTTAGTAAAATAAGAGATATTCACAAATAACTATAATACAAAGTAAAATATAGTAAGGCTATTATAGAATATTTGTGGCAGCCTTTGAAGAGTGGTGGGTGGCTAACGTTGTTCCTGGTTCCTTCTGCTTCAAGGCTATTTCTGTAGCATCTTCTGTATTGATTTCCTCTTTTATACATTTTATTTCCTTTTGTGTATATCTCACTGCTAGCTAGCCCTGTAATTCTTTTATTCTCTTGAATGACTACAAACACAGGGAGGCAACATTTTACTGAAAAAACAGAGCAATCAATTTGCATATTTACAGTACAGGACAACACTTTGCACATTTAAAATGAAACATTGTCATCTTAAAATCCTTTGTCCAGCTCCTACCACTGGTCTTTGAAATCCCATCATTTCTTCTATTATGAGATTGTGAAAATAGTTAGATACACCCCTTTTAATATTACTCTGTGTCAATCATGGTTTGCTCAGAGAGGCAGAGTTCTTACAATTGTTATGGGAATAAGAGATTTCTTATAGTTAATTAGACTTTACACAAATATGGAAGAATCTAGGGGAACTGAAGGAATGAAAGGACTGTTACAGAATCAGAAAAAGAGTGAATTACTAGCTCACAGGAAATAAACTGAGACCTTGCAGGGAAATTTTGTCAAGCAAATATGTCAGATCGCTGAAGTGAGGAGTTGTGAAATGGGAGCTTGAGGAAAGGTCTATTGGGAATTGTTACCTCTATAAAGTTAAAATGTGTGCTCTGCACAGAGACAACAGTTGAGGAGATAAGCTCAATGAAGACAGAGAAAAGCGGATGAGCTGAGACCATTTGGATAAATCTGTGTCTCTCTAACTGCCTAACTTATCATTACAACCATTTAGTAATAGTGGCTGCTTCTTACTTTTATCTTCACATTACACTCAAGTTCCTTTGTGGCCAACTCTACCCCAGAGGCTTAAATGGAAGGGGATTATGGGAATGTAGTTACCAGCTTCAAATATATGTTGACTAACACAGTCAACTACTGTCTGCCATTTCCGAATTTGTCATTCATACATGACTCACTTGACAGTCGTATTTAACATCCAAATGAAGAAATAGAAAAACCATGTATTAACCTAATAAAACATTAGGTCAAATAAATAAATACATATCAACCTTCTTCCAAAGAGAATATATGATGACATATGTTACTCTAGCCATAATAGGGTAATGTTTATTTTTCCTCAAGCTGATTCAACCTGTCTTTGATATGTGGTAAATTAATACAGATAATATTAACATATGTCATGTAACAGCAGTGAGAAGGGAAAATAATATACACATGTATACAAATATATTAATATTAATAAATACAGGAAAGACATACAAATACTACTGTTTTTATTTCCATAACTAGTCATATTTTCATAACTGGTCATTCTGTTATGTGTAACAAATTACCACAAATTTCATGGCTTAGAAAACATCCATTTATTATCTCACGGTCTTATCATTGAGATACTAGGCTAGCATAACTGGGTTCTCTGTTCAAGGTCTCACAAGCTGAAATAATGATTGGAGCCAGACTTCTCTCCCTTCTGATGCCTGGTGTCCTGTCCTAAGCTCATGTGGCTATTGGAAGTATTTGGTTTCATGTGGTTATATGACTGAGGTCTCTACTTTCTTGTCTTGTGGCTAAGGATCACTCTTAGCTCTTAGATTCCATCCACAGGTCTTAACACCTTGACCTTTTCACAATATTGCACCTTACTTCTTCAAAGTCAGAAGAGGAATCTCTCTCAAGGAAGATCCCAATCCCCCTTTTACAGGCTTTCTTTGATTGTCAGTTCTCTCTAGACTAACTCCCTTTAGATGAGCTCAAACACCTATAAAATTCAATCATCTTTGTATGTAATATAATCTAACTATGACACTGAAATCCATCATATTCACAGTCTATCCCACACTCAAAGGGGACACCTGGGATTTGGACTACAAAACTATTTTAGAATTCTGCCAATCATATATGGTCATAGTTTGGATTCCTAACTTCTGTCTTCAATTCGCAACTATTTTATACACACACCTGCGTGCGTACACACACACACACACACACACACACATAGATATAGATATAGATGATATAGGTAGATATAGATAGATGATAGATAGATAGATAGATAGATAGATAGATAGATAGATAGATATACATATAGATATAATCTCCCTTGCTAGTTGTGGCCTCTTTTCTGCTGGGGTGAACCAAACCTTCCTTATTGAAAGACCTAGTACACTTGTAGTTTTGCCTGCATTCAGTGATGTAGTTTCAATTTAGCTTACACTGCAAGACATGAAAGTGCTAAAAGGATACTAGGATTCTAGACACTTAACGTGTGTCTCCATTATGCAATAATAGTTCCCCCTTGATTTTCAAGATTAACTACCCCAAGCAGTAAAGTAGTCCCTTTCTTTTTATCTTAGTTTAATGGCATATAAAAGGATGCTTTTTGTGTTTTAGTAAAACAAAGTAAAAAGAACACTCTCGTACAGTCCATGGTTGCCATGCAAGCTGCTCCCCTACTTGAGCCACAGGACTCAGTAGGTCTAATGTTGTCAAAGATAGCAATGCTCTGTGGAACTTTTGCCAGACTGAAGTAAGTGACCAGCAGTGTAGACCTTTGAAATTCCTGAACAAGGTGATTCCACCCTTTGCAGGAAAGTATTCTCTTTAACAACAAATTTTGGCTTGCTATTGGGCCTTGGTAAGGACTAAATGCTTGGCCATAGGTTGTAAAGTTTTGATCTAACATGAGCTGCTCGTCATAAATTGGACATAATCTAGCTTCCCAGGCAATAAAGTTGGGTATACAAAGCATCATCCTGTCATCAAATGGAAATGATATATACAATATCCGGCTTCAGCAGTTCCTCAAGGCACACATAAGTTGCATGAGCAAGTGACTCCAATTCATATGTACACTTTTTCTGCAATATCCCTGCCTCTGTCTCAGTCCACATCTGTGGCCTCCTGAGGTTTTCACTATGAACAGTTGATTGAGGAACAAAAAAATTGGGTCTGGTTTACAGAGAATAATGAACAATATTCTGCCATTACCTGGAAGTGGACAGCACTATCATTACAACTTTGCTCAGCATTTGCATTACAGACAGTCTTGAAAATAAATCATCCCAGTGGACAGAATTTAAAGCAGTGTCCACAGTCAAGGACTTGGAAGGAACACAATTGAAAACTGGCTCTGAGCAGTTCTTGGGAAGAGATGTATGGATAGCCTTCTTAGAATGACGACAAAGTGTGAATATATATATACACACACACATATATATGTCTCCATATATATTTATGTATAAATTTATATTTATGTTTATGTATATGTCTCCATTTATATCTATCTATATCTAATCATCTACCTATATCTTTGTTTCCACCCCTTTAGCCTGAGAGGAATATTGTTTGGTTGTACATATAGAAGCAATGAAAGATAATGAAGGAAGAGTTTAAAGAGAACTAGCATCTCTTGTAAATCAGCTGCCTCATCAATGCTCATTTTCCTTTCTGCAGGCAAGTGGAAATTTACCTGCTCACATAGGAAAGGGGAGCTGTTTCTAGAGCCAAAAGAATTTCAGGAAAGCTCTTCTCAGCAAATGTAAAAGAACAGAGATTATAACAAACTGTCTCTCAGACCACAGTGCAATCAAACTAGAACTCAGGATTAAGAAACTCAGTCAAAACCGCTCAACTACATGGAAACTGAACAACCTGCTCCTGAATGACTATTGGGTACATAATGAAATGAAGGCAGAAATAAAGATGTTCTTTGAAACCAACGAGAACAAAGACACAACATACCAGAATCTCTGGGACACGTTCAAAGCAGTGTGTAGAGGGAAATTTATAGCACTAAATGCCCACAAGAGAAAGCAGGAAAGATCCAAAATTGACAGCCTAACATCACAATTAAAAGAACTAGAAAAGCAAGAGCAAACACATTCAAAAGCTAGCAGAAGGCTAGAAATAACTAAAATCAGAGCAGAACTGAAGGAAATAGAGACACAAAAAACCCTTCAAAAAATTAATGAATCCAGGAGCTGGTTTTTTGAAAAGATCAACAAAATTGATGGACCGCTAGCAAGACTAATCAAGAAGAAAAGAGAGAAGAATCAAATAGATGCAATAAAAAACGAAAAAGGGGATATCACCACCGATCCCACAGAAATACAATCTACCATCAGAGAATACTACAAACACCTCTATGCAAATAAACTAGAAAATCTAGAAGAAATGGATAAATTCCTCGACAAATACACCCTCCCAAGACTAAACCAGGAAGAAGTTGAATCTCTGAATAGACCAATAACAGGTTCTGAAATTGTGGCAATAATCAATAGCTTACCAACCAAAAAGAGTCCAGGACCTGATGGATTCACAGCTGAATTCTACCAGAGGTACAAGGAGGAACTGGTACCATTCCTTCTGAAACTATTCCAATCCATAGAAAAAGAGGGAATCCTCCCTAACACATTTTACGAAGCCAGCATCGTCCTGATACCAAAACCTGGCAGAGACTTAACCAAAAAAGAGAATTTCAGACCAATATCCTTGATGAACATTGATGCAAAAATCCTCAATAAAATACTGGCAAACCGAATCCAGCAGCACATCAAAAAG
This sequence comes from Symphalangus syndactylus, assembly GCF_028878055.3. NCBI lineage: Eukaryota > Metazoa > Chordata > Mammalia > Primates > Hylobatidae > Symphalangus > Symphalangus syndactylus. The sequence continues at coordinate 114,616,306 of NC_072425.2, forward strand.
CTTATCCACCATGATCAAGTGGGCTTCATCCCTGGGATGCAAGGCTGGTTCAACATACGCAAATCAATAAATGTAATCCAGCATATAAACAGAACCAAAGACAAAAACCACATGATTATCTCAATAGATGCAGAAAAGGCCTTTGACAAAATTCAACAACCCTTCATGCTAAAAACTCTCAATAAATTAGGTATTGATGGGACGTATCTCAAAATAATAAGAGCTATCTACGACAAACCCACAGCCAATATCATACTGAATGGGCAAAAACTGGAAGCATTCCCTCTGAAAACTGGCACAAGACAGGGATGCCCTCTCTCACCGCTCCTATTCAACACAGTGCTGGAAGTTCTGGCCAGAGCAATCAGGCAGGAGAAGGAAATAAAGGGTATTCAATTAGGAAAAGAGGAAGTCAAATTGTCCCTGTTTGCAGATGACATGATTGTATATCTAGAAAACCCCATTGTCTCAGGCCAAAATCTCCTTAAGCTGATTAGCAACTTCAGCAAAGTCTCAGGATACAAAATTAATGTACAAAAATCACAAGCATTCTTGTACACCAATAACAGACAAACAGAGAGCCAAATCATGAGTGAACTCCCATTCACAATTGCTTCAAAGAGAATAAAATACCTAGGAATCCAGCTTACAAGGGATGTGAAGGACCTCTTCAAGGAGAACTACAAACCACTGCTCAATGAAATAAAAGAGGATACAAACAAATGGAAGAACATTCCATGCTCATGGGTTGGAAGAATCAATATCGTGAAAATGGCCATACTGCCCAAGGTAATTTATAGATTCAATGCCATCCCCATCAAGCTACCAATGACTTTCTTCACAGAATTGGAAAAAACTACTTTAAAGTTCATATGGAACCAAAAAAGAGCCCGCATCGCCAAGTCAATCCTAAGCCAAAAGAACAAAGCTGGAGGCATCACGCTACCTGACTTTAAACTATACTACAAGGCTACAGTAACCAAAACAGCATGGTACTGGTACCACAACAGAGACATAGATCAATGGAACAGAACAGAGCCCTCAGAAATGATGCCGCATAGCTACAACTATCTGATCTTTGACAAACCTGACAAAAACAAGAAATGGGGAAAGGATTCCCTATTTAATAAATGGTGCTGGGAAAACTGGCTAGCCATATGTAGAAAGCTGCAACTGGATCCCTTCCTTACACCTTATACAAAAATTAATTCAAGATGGATTAAAGACTTATATGTTAGACCTAAAACCATTAAAATCCTACAAGAAAACCTAGGCAATACCATTCAGGTCATAGGCGTGGGCAAGGACTTCATGTCTAAAACACCAAAAGCAATGGCAACAAAAGCCAAAATCGACAAATGGGATCTCATTAAACTAAAGAGCTTCTGCACAGCAAAAGAAACTATCATCAGAGTGAACAGGCAACCTACACAATGGGAGAAAATTTTTGCAACCTACTCATCTGACAAAGGGCTAATATCCAGAATCTACAATGAACTCAAACAAATTTACAAGAAAAAAACAAACAACCCCATCAAAAAGTGGGCAGAGGACATGAACAGACACTTCTCAAAAGAAGACATTTATGCAGCCAAAAAACACATGAAGAAATGCTCCTCATCACTGGCCATCAGAGAAATGCAAATCAAAACCACAGTGAGATACCATCTCACACCAGTTAGAATGGCCATCATTAAAAAATCAGGAAACAACAGGTGCTGGAGAGGATGTGGAGAAATAGGAACACTTTTACACTGTTGGTGGGACTGTAAACTAGTTCAACCATTGTGGAAGTCAGTGTGGCGATTCCTCAGGGATCTCGAACTAGAAATACCATTTGACCCAGCCATCCCATTACTGGGTATATACCCAAAGGACTATAAATCATGCTGCTATAAAGACACATGCACACGTATGTTTATTGCGGCACTATTCACAATAGCAAAGAGTTGGAACCAACCCAAATGTCCAACAACGATAGACTGGATTAAGAAAATGTGGCACATATACACCATGGAACACTATGCAGCCATAAAAAATGATGAGTTCGTGTCCTTTGTAGGGACATGGATGAAACTGGAAAACATCATTCTCAGTAAACTATCGCAAGGACAAAAAACCAAACACCGCATGTTCTCACTCATAGGTGGGAATTGAACAATGAGAACTCATGGACACAGGAAGGGGAACATCACACTCCGGGGACTGTTGTGGGGTGGGGGGAGGGGGGAGGGACAGCATTAGGAGATACACCTAATGCTAAATGACGAGTTAATGGGTGCAGGAAATCAACATGGCACATGGATACATATGTAACAAAACTGCACATTGTGCACATGTACCCTAAAACCCTAAAGTATAATAAAAAAAAAAGGAAAAAAAAAAAAAAAAGGAAACAAGGAAGAAGAAAGGAATAAGAGAAGGAAAGAAACTTATTTGTATGTGTTGTTTTTCATATTACACCCTGCTATCTGGTTTTATACAAATGTGAATTGTTTGTAATAATGTGTTCAGCAGAGGTGAACTTTGGCCGAGTTCCATTTGAATAAACACAAATGCTATATTTTATTCCTGGATTCACCACTGACTCATTGCATTTAATTGGATAAAGGCACTTCAATTTTGGGAGCCTCAAATGACTTCAATAAAATGAGGAGGTTGTACTGTATCTAATGTCTGAGGTCACCTCACATTTTAAAAAGCTGCAGTTCATTCTAACTCTATATAGATTTAGGTTTATCCTTTAGTGGATATGATACATCATTGAATTGAGATCAACTGATGGGGAAAATTTTGAGGTTATTACTCTCTTAGTATTAAGTCTCCGTGTATTTTTGCAAGGAGTCTCAGTTCCTACAGATTCCGTCTGCGTCCCTTTTGATGCAGGATGCATGATGCAGAGACCAGCAGAGGGCAGGAGAACTCTAACAATGAAAACGAAATGCTTGCGCTAGCACTGCACAAGTGGCTTTCTGGATAATTATTACTGCACAGATTTCTTTACTTGCTTATTTTTTTAAAAAGTCATGTGTAAACATATAGATATATGTATCCTCAGTGAGTAGAAATTAGTTATGATGATTACTATAAATATTTGCTACATCAAATATTTATAATATAATCATAGCTAATTTCTAATTACTAAATAAATAAAAACAAAAATTAAAAATATTTATCCAACTTGCTGTTGTAGAACTCTATAAAAATGAGTTCCTTTTTAAAGAAATCAAATTATTTCAGTTACAAGAGATAATAAAATTGATTGTTTTCATCAAATAAGGAAATAAGAATGTTCATAATAGTAAAAGAAATAAAATTCAAAACTACCTTACCTCTTGCTAGGAATTTTTTTTAAGTTTTTCTATTATTTTGTATCATCTATGGAGAATAAAAATTAATGAGGGAGCAAAAATAAACCATCTTAGGGCTATATCTGAGAGAACTAGTTAACTCTGTAATGGTGCTGTGTGTAAATTTGGGGAAATAATTTTTTATTTCATTTTATTTTTTATTTTACAGCCTTATTGAGATATAATTTATATACAATAAAATCTAAACATTTTCAATAATTGTATTCACCCAAAAAAAAAAAAAAATAAAAAATAAAAAAGAAATAAAATACCTAGGAATCCAACTTACCAGGGATGTGAAGGACCTCTTCAAGGAGAACTACAAACCACTGCTCAATGAAATAAAAGAGGATACAAACAAATGGAAGAACATTCCATGCTCATGGGTTGGAAGAATCAATATCGTGAAAATGGCCATACTGCCCAAGGTAATTTATAGATTCAATGCCATCCCCATCAAGCTACCAATGACTTTCTTCACAGAATTGGAAAAAACTACTTTAAAGTTCATATGGAACCAAAAAAGAGCCCGCATCGCCAAGTCAATCCTAAGCCAAAAGAACAAAGCTGGAGGCATCACGCTACCTGACTTTAAACTATACTACAAGGCTACAGTAACCAAAACAGCATGGTACTGGTACCACAACAGAGACATAGATCAGTGGAACAGAACAGAGCCCTCAGAAATGATGCCGCATAGCTACAACTATCTGATCTTTGACAAACCTGACAAAAACAAGAAATGGGGAAAGGATTCCCTATTTAATAAATGGTGCTGGGAAAACTGGCTAGCCATATGTAGAAAGCTGCAACTGGATCCCTTCCTTACACCTTATACAAAAATTAATTCAAGATGGATTAAAGACTTATATGTTAGACCTAAAACCATTAAAATCCTACAAGAAAACCTAGGCAATACCATTCAGGACATAGGCGTGGGCAAGGACTTCATGTCTAAAACACCAAAAGCAATGGCAACAAAAGCCAAAATCGACAAATGGGATCTCATTAAACTAAAGAGCTTCTGCACAGCAAAAGAAACTATCATCAGAGTGAACAGGCAACCTACACAATGGGAGAAAATTTTTGCAACCTACTCATCTGACAAAGGGCTAATATCCAGAATCTACAATGAACTCAAACAAATTTACAAGAAAAAAACAAACAACCCCATCAAAAAGTGGGCAGAGGACATGAACAGACACTTCTCAAAAGAAGACATTTATGCAGCCAAAAAACACATGAAGAAATGCTCATCATCACTGGCCATCAGAGAAATGCAAATCAAAACCACAGTGAGATACCATCTCACACCAGTTAGAATGGCCATCATTAAAAAATCAGGAAACAACAGGTGCTGGAGAGGATGTGGAGAAATAGGAACACTTTTACACTGTTGGTGGGACTGTAAACTAGTTCAACCATTGTGGAAGTCAGTGTGGCAATTCCTCAGGGATCTCGAACTAGAAATACCATTTGACCCAGCCATCCCATTACTGGGTATATACCCAAAGGACTATAAATCATGCTGCTATAAAGACACATGCACACGTATGTTTATTGCGGCACTATTCACAATAGCAAAGAGTTGGAACCAACCCAAATGTCCAACAACGATAGACTGGATTAAGAAAATGTGGCACATATACACCATGGAATACTATGGAGCCATAAAAAATGATGAGTTCGTGTCCTTTGTAGGGACATGGAGGAAACTGGAAAAAATCATTCTCAGTAAACTATCGCAAGGACAAAAAACCAAACACCGCATGTTCTCACTCATAGGTGGGAATTGAACAATGAGAACTCATGGACACAGGAAGGGGAACATCACGCTCCGGGGACTGTTGTGGGGTGGGGGGAGGGGGGAGGGACAGCATTAGGAGATACACCTAATGCTAAATGACGAGTTAATGGGTGCAGGAAATCAACATGGCACATGGATACATATGTAACAAAACTGCACATTGTGCACATGTACCCTAAAACCCTAAAGTATAATAAAAAAAAAAGGAAAAAAAAAAAAAAAAGGAAACAAGGAAGAAGAAAGGAATAAGAGAAGGAAAGAAACTTATTTGTATGTGTTGTTTTTCATATTACACCCTGCTATCTGGTTTTATACAAATGTGAATTGTTTGTAATAATGTGTTCAGCAGAGGTGAACTTTGGCCGAGTTCCATTTGAATAAACACAAATGCTATATTTTATTCCTGGATTCACCACTGACTCATTGCATTTAATTGGATAAAGGCACTTCAATTTTGGGAGCCTCAAATGACTTCAATAAAATGAGGAGGTTGTACTGTATCTAATGTCTGAGGTCACCTCACATTTTAAAAAGCTGCAGTTCATTCTAACTCTATATAGATTTAGGTTTATCCTTTAGTGGATATGATACATCATTGAATTGAGATCAACTGATGGGGAAAATTTTGAGGTTATTACTCTCTTAGTATTAAGTCTCCGTGTATTTTTGCAAGGAGTCTCAGTTCCTACAGATTCCGTCTGCGTCCCTTTTGATGCAGGATGCATGATGCAGAGACCAGCAGAGGGCAGGAGAACTCTAACAATGAAAACGAAATGCTTGCGCTAGCACTGCACAAGTGGCTTTCTGGATAATTATTACTGCACAGATTTCTTTACTTGCTTATTTTTTTAAAAAGTCATGTGTAAACATATAGATATATGTATCCTCAGTGAGTAGAAATTAGTTATGATGATTACTATAAATATTTGCTACATCAAATATTTATAATATAATCATAGCTAATTTCTAATTACTAAATAAATAAAAACAAAAATTAAAAATATTTATCCAACTTGCTGTTGTAGAACTCTATAAAAATGAGTTCCTTTTTAAAGAAATCAAATTATTTCAGTTACAAGAGATAATAAAATTGATTGTTTTCATCAAATAAGGAAATAAGAATGTTCATAATAGTAAAAGAAATAAAATTCAAAACTACCTTACCTCTTGCTAGGAATTTTTTTTAAGTTTTTCTATTATTTTGTATCATCTATGGAGAATAAAAATTAATGAGGGAGCAAAAATAAACCATCTTAGGGCTATATCTGAGAGAACTAGTTAACTCTGTAATGGTGCTGTGTGTAAATTTGGGGAAATAATTTTTTATTTCATTTTATTTTTTATTTTACAGCCTTATTGAGATATAATTTATATACAATAAAATCTAAACATTTTCAATAATTGTATTCACCCAAAAAAAAAAAAAAATAAAAAATAAAAAAGAAATAAAATACCTAGGAATCCAACTTACCAGGGATGTGAAGGACCTCTTCAAGGAGAACTACAAACCACTGCTCAATGAAATAAAAGAGGATACAAACAAATGGAAGAACATTCCATGCTCATGGGTTGGAAGAATCAATATCGTGAAAATGGCCATACTGCCCAAGGTAATTTATAGATTCAATGCCATCCCCATCAAGCTACCAATGACTTTCTTCACAGAATTGGAAAAAACTACTTTAAAGTTCATATGGAACCAAAAAAGAGCCCGCATCGCCAAGTCAATCCTAAGCCAAAAGAACAAAGCTGGAGGCATCACGCTACCTGACTTTAAACTATACTACAAGGCTACAGTAACCAAAACAGCATGGTACTGGTACCACAACAGAGACATAGATCAGTGGAACAGAACAGAGCCCTCAGAAATGATGCCGCATAGCTACAACTATCTGATCTTTGACAAACCTGACAAAAACAAGAAATGGGGAAAGGATTCCCTATTTAATAAATGGTGCTGGGAAAACTGGCTAGCCATATGTAGAAAGCTGCAACTGGATCCCTTCCTTACACCTTATACAAAAATTAATTCAAGATGGATTAAAGACTTATATGTTAGACCTAAAACCATTAAAATCCTACAAGAAAACCTAGGCAATACCATTCAGGACATAGGCGTGGGCAAGGACTTCATGTCTAAAACACCAAAAGCAATGGCAACAAAAGCCAAAATCGACAAATGGGATCTCATTAAACTAAAGAGCTTCTGCACAGCAAAAGAAACTATCATCAGAGTGAACAGGCAACCTACACAATGGGAGAAAATTTTTGCAACCTACTCATCTGACAAAGGGCTAATATCCAGAATCTACAATGAACTCAAACAAATTTACAAGAAAAAAACAAACAACCCCATCAAAAAGTGGGCAGAGGACATGAACAGACACTTCTCAAAAGAAGACATTTATGCAGCCAAAAAACACATGAAGAAATGCTCATCATCACTGGCCATCAGAGAAATGCAAATCAAAACCACAGTGAGATACCATCTCACACCAGTTAGAATGGCCATCATTAAAAAATCAGGAAACAACAGGTGCTGGAGAGGATGTGGAGAAATAGGAACACTTTTACACTGTTGGTGGGACTGTAAACTAGTTCAACCATTGTGGAAGTCAGTGTGGCAATTCCTCAGGGATCTCGAACTAGAAATACCATTTGACCCAGCCATCCCATTACTGGGTATATACCCAAAGGACTATAAATCATGCTGCTATAAAGACACATGCACACGTATGTTTATTGCGGCACTATTCACAATAGCAAAGAGTTGGAACCAACCCAAATGTCCAACAACGATAGACTGGATTAAGAAAATGTGGCACATATACACCATGGAATACTATGGAGCCATAAAAAATGATGAGTTCGTGTCCTTTGTAGGGACATGGAGGAAACTGGAAAAAATCATTCTCAGTAAACTATCGCAAGGACAAAAAACCAAACACCGCATGTTCTCACTCATAGGTGGGAATTGAACAATGAGAACTCATGGACACAGGAAGGGGAACATCACGCTCCGGGGACTGTTGTGGGGTGGGGGGAGGGGGGAGGGACAGCATTAGGAGATACACCTAATGCTAAATGACGAGTTAATGGGTGCAGGAAATCAACATGGCACATGGATACATATGTAACAAAACTGCACATTGTGCACATGTACCCTAAAACCCTAAAGTATAATAAAAAAAAAAGGAAAAAAAAAAAAAAAGGAAACAAGGAAGAAGAAAGGAATAAGAGAAGGAAAGAAACTTATTTGTATGTGTTGTTTTTCATATTACACCCTGCTATCTGGTTTTATACAAATGTGAATTGTTTGTAATAATGTGTTCAGCAGAGGTGAACTTTGGCCGAGTTCCATTTGAATAAACACAAATGCTATATTTTATTCCTGGATTCACCACTGACTCATTGCATTTAATTGGATAAAGGCACTTCAATTTTGGGAGCCTCAAATGACTTCAATAAAATGAGGAGGTTGTACTGTATCTAATGTCTGAGGTCACCTCACATTTTAAAAAGCTGCAGTTCATTCTAACTCTATATAGATTTAGGTTTATCCTTTAGTGGATATGATACATCATTGAATTGAGATCAACTGATGGGGAAAATTTTGAGGTTATTACTCTCTTAGTATTAAGTCTCCGTGTATTTTTGCAAGGAGTCTCAGTTCCTACAGATTCCGTCTGCGTCCCTTTTGATGCAGGATGCATGATGCAGAGACCAGCAGAGGGCAGGAGAACTCTAACAATGAAAACGAAATGCTTGCGCTAGCACTGCACAAGTGGCTTTCTGGATAATTATTACTGCACAGATTTCTTTACTTGCTTATTTTTTTAAAAAGTCATGTGTAAACATATAGATATATGTATCCTCAGTGAGTAGAAATTAGTTATGATGATTACTATAAATATTTGCTACATCAAATATTTATAATATAATCATAGCTAATTTCTAATTACTAAATAAATAAAAACAAAAATTAAAAATATTTATCCAACTTGCTGTTGTAGAACTCTATAAAAATGAGTTCCTTTTTAAAGAAATCAAATTATTTCAGTTACAAGAGATAATAAAATTGATTGTTTTCATCAAATAAGGAAATAAGAATGTTCATAATAGTAAAAGAAATAAAATTCAAAACTACCTTACCTCTTGCTAGGAATTTTTTTTAAGTTTTTCTATTATTTTGTATCATCTATGGAGAATAAAAATTAATGAGGGAGCAAAAATAAACCATCTTAGGGCTATATCTGAGAGAACTAGTTAACTCTGTAATGGTGCTGTGTGTAAATTTGGGGAAATAATTTTTTATTTCATTTTATTTTTTATTTTACAGCCTTATTGAGATATAATTTATATACAATAAAATCTAAACATTTTCAATAATTGTATTCACCCAAAAAAAAAAAAAAATAAAAAATAAAAAAGAAATAAAATACCTAGGAATCCAACTTACCAGGGATGTGAAGGACCTCTTCAAGGAGAACTACAAACCACTGCTCAATGAAATAAAAGAGGATACAAACAAATGGAAGAACATTCCATGCTCATGGGTTGGAAGAATCAATATCGTGAAAATGGCCATACTGCCCAAGGTAATTTATAGATTCAATGCCATCCCCATCAAGCTACCAATGACTTTCTTCACAGAATTGGAAAAAACTACTTTAAAGTTCATATGGAACCAAAAAAGAGCCCGCATCGCCAAGTCAATCCTAAGCCAAAAGAACAAAGCTGGAGGCATCACGCTACCTGACTTTAAACTATACTACAAGGCTACAGTAACCAAAACAGCATGGTACTGGTACCACAACAGAGACATAGATCAATGGAACAGAACAGAGCCCTCAGAAATGATGCCGCATAGCTACAACTATCTGATCTTTGACAAACCTGACAAAAACAAGAAATGGGGAAAGGATTCCCTATTTAATAAATGGTGCTGGGAAAACTGGCTAGCCATATGTAGAAAGCTGCAACTGGATCCCTTCCTTACACCTTATACAAAAATTAATTCAAGATGGATTAAAGACTTATATGTTAGACCTAAAACCATTAAAATCCTACAAGAAAACCTAGGCAATACCATTCAGGTCATAGGCGTGGGCAAGGACTTCATGTCTAAAACACCAAAAGCAATGGCAACAAAAGCCAAAATCGACAAATGGGATCTCATTAAACTAAAGAGCTTCTGCACAGCAAAAGAAACTATCATCAGAGTGAACAGGCAACCTACACAATGGGAGAAAATTTTTGCAACCTACTCATCTGACAAAGGGCTAATATCCAGAATCTACAATGAACTCAAACAAATTTACAAGAAAAAAACAAACAACCCCATCAAAAAGTGGGCAGAGGACATGAACAGACACTTCTCAAAAGAAGACATTTATGCAGCCAAAAAACACATGAAGAAATGCTCCTCATCACTGGCCATCAGAGAAATGCAAATCAAAACCACAGTGAGATACCATCTCACACCAGTTAGAATGGCCATCATTAAAAAATCAGGAAACAACAGGTGCTGGAGAGGATGTGGAGAAATAGGAACACTTTTACACTGTTGGTGGGACTGTAAACTAGTTCAACCATTGTGGAAGTCAGTGTGGCAATTCCTCAGGGATCTCGAACTAGAAATACCATTTGACCCAGCCATCCCATTACTGGGTATATACCCAAAGGACTATAAATCATGCTGCTATAAAGACACATGCACACGTATGTTTATTGCGGCACTATTCACAATAGCAAAGAGTTGGAACCAACCCAAATGTCCAACAACGATAGACTGGATTAAGAAAATGTGGCACATATACACCATGGAATACTATGGAGCCATAAAAAATGATGAGTTCGTGTCCTTTGTAGGGACATGGAGGAAACTGGAAAAAATCATTCTCAGTAAACTATCGCAAGGACAAAAAACCAAACACCGCATGTTCTCACTCATAGGTGGGAATTGAACAATGAGAACTCATGGACACAGGAAGGGGAACATCACGCTCCGGGGATTGTTGTGGGGTGGGGGGAGGGGGGAGGGACAGCATTAGGAGACACACCTAATGCTAAATGACGAATTAACGGGTGCAGGAAATCAACATGGCACATGGATACATATGTAACAAACCTGCACATTGTGCACATGTACCCTAAAACCCTAAAGTATAATAAAAAAAAAAAAAAAAAGAAAAAGAGAGCACAGAATGTGAAAGAAAAATACTAAGAGACAACAATTTATATAAGATCTCAACAATTTATATATTATCTCAATTATCTCTATTATTCACTTCCAACTAAATATTAACAAAGTAATAAATATTCCCCAAAGACATTTAGAGATTTGCGTCTATCAGAATATGTCAAAACACATCCCTTCTGTACTATGAAAATCAGCTGTGATGTTAGTGTATTTCCTTAGTAGTTTTTAAATTCTAGGTTTTTAAAAAAATTAAATAAAAATAACTGCTTTTTTCCTTCTTCCTTCCTTCCTTCCTTCCTTCCTTCCTTCCTTCCTTCCTTCCTTCCTTCCTTCTTTCCTTCCTTCCTTCTTTCTTTCCTTCCACCATTCCTTCTGAAACTGTTCCAATCTGTAGTAAAAGAGTGACTCCTCCCTAACTCATTTTATGAGACCAGCATCATCCTGATACCAAAGGCTGGCAGAGACACAACCAAAAAACAGAATCTTAGACCAATATCCCTGATGAACATTGATGCAAAAATCCTCAATAAAATATTGGCAAACCAAATCCAGCAGCACATCAAAAAGCTTATCCACCAGGATCAAGTTGGCTTTATCCCTGGGATGCAAGTCCAGTTCAACACATGTATATTTGTGTAAATGTAATCCATCATATAAACAGAACCAAAGACAAAAACGACATGATTATCTCAATAGAGTCAGAAAAAGCCTTTGACAAAATTCAACAGCCCTCCATGCTAAAAATTCTCAGTAAATTAGGTATTGATGGGATATATCTCAAAATAATAAGAGCTATCTATGACAAACCCACAGCTAATATCATACTGAATGGGCAAAAACTGGAAGCATTCCCTTTGAAAACTGGCACAAGACAGGGATGCCCTCTCTCACCACTCTGATTCAACACAGTGTTGGAAGTTCTGGCCAGGGCAATCAGGAAGGAGAAAGAAATAAAGTGTATTCAATTAGGAAAAGAGAAAGTCAAATTGTCCCTGTTTGCAGATGACATGATTGTATATTTAGAAAACTCCATCATCTCCAAAATCTCCTTAAGCTGATAAGCAACTTCAGCAAAATCTCAGGATACAAAATAAATGTGCAAAAATCACAAGCATTCCTATACACCAATAGCAGACAAAAAAGAGAGCCAAATCCTGAGTAAACTCCCATTCACAATTGCTTCAAAGAGAATAAAATACCTAGGAATCCAGCTTACAAGGGATGTGAAGGACCTCTTCAAGGAGAATTACAAACCACTGCTCAACGAAATAAAAGAGGACACAAACAAATGGAAGAACATTCCATGCTCGTGGATAGGAATAATCAATATTGTGAAAACGGCTATACTGCCCAAGGTAATTCATAGATTCAATGCCATCCCCATCAAGCTACCAATGACTTTCTTCACAGAATTGGAAAAAACTACTTTAAAGTTCATATGGAACCAAAAAAGAGCCCAAATTGCCAAGTCAATCCTAAGCCAAAAGAAAAAAGCTGGAGGCATCACACTACCTGACTTCAAACTATGCTACAAGGCCACAGTAACCAAAACAGCATGGTACTGTTACCAAAACAGAGATATAGACCAATGGATCAGAACAGAGCCCTCAGAAATAATACCACACATCTAAAACCATCTGATATTTGACAAACCTGACAAAAACAAGAAATGGAGAAAGGATTCCCTATTTAATAAATGGAGCTGGGAAAACTGGCTAGCCATATGTAGAAAGCTGAAACTGGATTCCTTCCTTATACTTTATACAAAAATTAATTCAAGATGAATTAAAGACTTAAATGTTAGACCTAAAACCATCAAAACCCTGAAGAAAACCTAGGCAATACCATTCAGGACATAGGCATGGGCAAGGACTTCATGACTAAAACACTAAAAGCAATGGCAACAAAAGCCAAAACTGACAAATGGGATCTAATTAAACTAAAGAGCTTCTGCACAGCAAAAGAAACTACCATCAGAGTGAACAGGCAGCCTACAGAATGGGAGAAAATTTTTGCAATCTACCCATCTGACAAAGGGGTAATATCCAGAATCTACAAAGAAATTAAACAAATTGACAAGAAAAAATCAAACAACCCCATCAAAAATGGGCGAAGGATATGAACAGACACTTCTTAAAAGAAGACATTTATGCAGCCAACAGACATGTGAAAAAATGCTCATCATCACTGGCCATCAGAGAAATGCAAATCAAAACCACAATGAGATACCATCTCACACCAGTTAGAATGGCAATCAGTAAAAAGTCAGGAAACAATAGGTCCTGGAGAGGATGTGGAGAAATAGGAACACTTACACTGTTGGTGGGACTGTAAACTAGTTCAACCATTGTGGAAGACAGTGTGGTGATTCCTCAGGGATCTAGAACTAGAAATACCATTTGACCCAGCCATCCCATTACTGGGTATATACCCAAAGGATTGTAAATCATGCTACTATAAAGACACATGCACATGTATGTTTATTGCAGCACTATTCACAATAGCAAAGACTTGGAACCAACCCAAATGTCCATCAATGACAGACTGGATTAAGAAAATGTGGCACATATACACCATGGAGTACTATGCAGCCATAAAAAAGGATGAGTTCATGTCCTTTGTAGGGACATGGATGAAGCTGGAAACCATCATTCTGAGCAAACTATCACAAGGACAGAAAACTAAACACCACATGTTCTCACTCATAGGTGGGAATTGAACAATGAGAACACATGGACAAAGGGTGGGGAACATCACACACCAGGGCCTGTGGTGGGATGGAGGTATGGGGGAGGGATAGCATTAGGAGAAATATCTAATGTAAATGATGAGTTAATGGGTGCAGCACACAAACATGGCACATGTATACATATGTAACAAACCTGCATGTTGTGCACATGTACCCTAGGACTTAAAATATAATAAAAAAAGCTCTATCAAGGAAAAAAAATCAAAATAACTGTAGAAGCAGATCAAAGTAATAAGCCCTACATCAATCCGTAAACTGGATTTTCTAGTTCTAGAATTTTATATTCCTATTTTAATTCATCTAAACAGTGTTTCAAAATCCTTCATCTCCTTTGATTTCTCATTTTTCTTTTATGTCTGATCGATTATCAAAGACAGGACAGACGTGGTTGCTCTTGTCTAATCCTAGCATTTTGGGAGGCCAAGATGGGAGGATTGCTTGAGGCCAGGAGTTCGAGACCAGCCTGGCCAATGTGGTGAGGCCTTATATCTACAAATAAGTAAGTAAATAAGTAAATATCAAGGACAAATTATTTATCCTCCTTTCGATTTTCAATACCAAATTTATACTTTTTTTTTTTTGATATGGCTATAGTAAGAATTCTGTACCTGGCCTACATTCAGTATCTTCTATCTCTCTTCCATTCTAGTCTATATGGCATCAGACGTTATTATTCCTAAATCATGGTCCTGTTTACATTATTAACTTATTCTAAAACCATCAATGGTTTTCTATTATCTAGTGAATAAATAAAATAATGTTGGCTATATAAGACTACTGCAATCATATTTCAAAGCATATTAGAGCATAAACCATATAGAAATAAATTTTCTCCCACTGTAATGCAATTCTGACATGAACTGCTCAGAGATAGACTAAATTTCGCAACTTGAGGACACAGTGCTTCACAAGACTGCCCCCATTAAAGAAACCTACCACAATCTTGGATGTCCCCAGGCCACCTGCAGTACTGACCAACTACTACAAATTTGGAGGTCCCCACCACCTCCTTTGGATTAATGACTCACAGAACTCAGCAAAATAATATATTTAGGATTAGAGTTTTATTATAGAAAAAGGATAAAAATTAAGATTACCCAAAAGACAAGATACAGAAGGGAGGTCTGGGAGGTTCCCAAAGTGCAAAGCTTCCATGGAGTCTGGACACATTACCGTTAAAGCACATTGCTTAGTTAAAAGACAAACAGTGTATTATTAAGGAGGACAGCTCATTGTTGCTTTGGCCTAAGGTGTTCAGTTTTTATTGGAGCTTCATTACATAGGCATGATTGATTAAATCATCACTCACATGGCTCAGTCTCCAGTTCTTTAACTCCCAGAGGTTGGGCTGATATTCTGTGGCTCAAATCCTCAAACTTTTGATCAGTTTTCGGTTTTTCTGGCATGTCCAGCCCCCATCCTGGGCAATCTTGTTAGCATAAACTCAGGTGTGGTCTGAGAGGACCACCATGAATGGCACAGACACCTCAATTACTTGGAAAATTCCAAATATTTAGAGACCCTACCCTAGGAATCAAGGGCAAAGGCTAGCCAATTCCTTATTTTGTAATACCTGTCAAACTAAACAGTTTTCTCAATATTCTTTCCCATTTTACCTTTACCCTAAATTCTGCTTTATTGTCTCCACATGCAGGAGTGCTACCCTTTCTACAAATCTCATCACAAACACTACTTCTTCAGTGGCACACTCCTCAATTACTTCAACTGCAGGCGTTTTTTAACTTGAGCAGCTTTTGTTTTGTGACTCTTACTATATTTGTTGCATACAAACAAATCTTAAGATTATATACTCTACTAAACTATAGATTACTTAATAAAAAATTATGCCATTCATCTTTTTATTTCAGTAATATTCAGCAAAGAATTATTCACATAATACTTGCTCAGATATTTAATGAAATTATTCATATTGATTGGATCACTACTTTGTGACAGGCATTAGACAAGCAAAGAAAATATAAAAAATAACCGTAAATAATAAGATCGATTTCTCACCCCAAAATGTTTTTACTCCTGAAGAGAGGTGAGTCTTATTGAGAAAGGACAACAATTAGGCCATGGATCTAGAGAGAAAAATTACATATACAGGAAAAGAGCTTAAAAATAACTTCTAGGACATATGATTTTGTGACCTTAAATGTTTGTGAATATTCCCCATTTGAAATTCAACTCTCCTCTATAGCTTTCGAAGTAAATAGAAACATAGATATTATTCCTTCTCCTTTAGAAAGCCAAGATATAACTCACTTGGACACCTGGCTACAAGGTGCAAGAAACAGACAAGTTTGGTCTGTTTCAAGTCTAAGTAGATTAAGTTCTCGACGGTCACAAAGCCTAAATTGGAGCTACATATGATTTTAGACTAAAAGTCATAGCAAATATTTGGCTCCCTTTTGAAGCAGTATTATAATATCTTTTCAGGGGACAGAAAGTAGTAACTTCTTATTTTCCTCTGATGAACCTAGTAAGGTAAAGTTAGCTGGCTGTTTGGCATAGGTAATATCTGGCATAGCTAGAAGGATCATATAGCTGTTATTTGTAAGCATTTATTTGTTCATACTTTTTGTTTAGGTGAGAAACATAACTAATAAAACTCTTTACATTTGTTGTTGTAGTGAGTTAGAACATAAGTGGAATATGATTTTTCACAATCAAGAGGTTTGCCTAAAATATTTTCTGTATTCCCTAATTTTGTCCTTTGTGTTAAAGCTAATTGTTTTCAACTAGAAAATACTAACAATAACATAGATTTATAGCTCCTTATTTTCTATGCAATAATTGGCATCTGTTAAGATCATGAATAAATTTCTTAATCTTTCTGAGCCAATTTTCTTATCTATAAGCTTACAATGATAATTCTTTCTACAAAGTTTTCTTGTGAGCATAAAATGTTCCCATATCTAAAAGATACTTACTGAGTTGTTAACATTCAGCATTTAATCCAAACATCTTAGCTCTGCCCATCACAATGCCTTGAAACGAATCAGTATTGAATTCTATTTTTTTAAAACATTCAAACATACCATTCTTGTGTCAACATAGATTTTAAGAAATTGTAAACTTGAACATAAATAATCCACTTAATTATCATCTTGTTATGTTTCCTCATTAAAATGTTCTCTAATTATTCACAAGACTAAGTACCATTCATACATAAAAAGGACCTAACTTGGATGAATCATTACCTTAGGACTGGAAGTGAAATATCTTTTTACAAAGGAAAATGTTTGCATTTGGGCAAGCTGTGTGCAGCAGCTAATGGGGGTGGAATTCAGAAGAAAAGATGTAAGTTTAAAAATATCTTCCTACGAAAACAGAAGACGAGAAAGAATAGAAAAATTCCCTAGGGATGCAGCATGCAACAAAATTTGAGCCTGCTAATAAGAAAGGCTATGAAAATCAGTCAATAAGAAAAAGTCCCTGATTAATGGTGTCCATATGGTTTCTCTAGACCCATTTGACATTTTTCTATGTATTCAACTTGAAATCAGGTTGGAACCATAATCTATACAGTTGTGTGATTCTTTTGCATTTTTTGTTTTCATTCAATAGCATAAATTTCAGAAGGCCTGTATGAAATAGAGAAAAAAGCACTAAGCAAAGCTGTTAGTCATTTTCTAGAGTAGTGTGGAAAACTTCACTGCAGAAGAAAAAACACACAATTAGGATTCTTTTTTGTAAATCCTTGCATTTTTTTCCGTGAATATTTATTTTGACATTATATATCTCATAAATTTGCCTGAAGAAAATTAAGGAAACAATATCATTTATTCTGTCATCTCATTCACACACACAAAAAAACAGTTCTCATAGTTATAATTTTACCAGGAAAATCACTTACAAATGTTTGGGAACACAAGGGGAAAATATCCAGCTTTCAAGTACATGTAGTGGGAAAAATTGGTAGTTTGCCTCTAGTCTCACTGGTTATTTATGATTTAAAACCTCACTTTGTGTTCCACTTCTAATCAAATCTAAAGCTTTAAAAAAGTACAGTGCAATAATGTTGTCACATTGAGTCAATCCAAAGCATTGTTTCTATTAGCATTTATTTTATTTATTTATTTATTTATTATTTTTTATGTTTTTGAGACGGAGTCTCACTCTGTCGCCCAGGCTGGAGTGCAGTGTCGCGATCTCCGCTCACTGCAAGCTCCTCTTCCCGGGTTCACGCCATTCTCCTGCCTCAGCCTCTCCGAGTAGCTGGGACTACAGGCGCCCGCCACCATGCACGGCTAATTTTTTTTGTATTTTTAGTAGAGACGGGGTTTCACCGTGGTCTTGATCTCCTGACCTCGTGATCCGCCTGCCTCGGCCTCCCAAAGTGCTGGGATTACAAGCGTCAGCCACCGCGCCCGGCCCTCTATTAGCATTTATTTATTAGAATCTGAGATTCCCATTCAGGTTTTGGCAGGTAGTCATCCTTACATTGCAGGAACATTCCATCAGTTAGTACTACTCTGTGCCTTTTTAGTCATCTCTTCAGATAAAGAAAATTAGAAACAATATAAAAACTGATATATATTCTTACCATGTACTGGAATAATTCATGTTTTAGTAATTTTGGAGACTTTTTCAAATCGTATGCATAATTTTATTATTTTTCATAAAGGTCTTAGGCATTAATTAATTTCAAGGTAATTATTTAAATAATACACAAATACCCAAAGACATATTAAATTTAAAAAGGACTTTAGCTTCTTTCACATATATATCAAGATATGCTTGTTTGAGATGTGAAAACATCACAAAAGTAGATGGAAATTTGATTATTCATATAAGCAAAATTGGTATTTGTGAATTACCATACATGTGTACACAAAATGAGTAATATACAGAAAAATGATTGTGTGTTTTAATTTGAACACTGTATGTGAATTTAAAAACATTTTAGGAAGTTTCACATATTATCTTTGACTTCAATGTGTCTTCTCTGCTTAGGCCATTCTATATATGCTGAACTAAAATATTTCTTGTATTTTCCACAATGTCAATTTATTAAACACTTAATTTTAGAAAATACATAGCATTTATTTTGTGTACGAGTGTTAGGGGTTGGGGGAAGACTGAGTAAAAGGGATGAAAGCCTCAGAAACTTGTATGAAGTTTGAAAAAGCCTCAAGGCATTTTGATAAGGTTTTTTTTCTATAGTTTTTCCCCAAACAAGATTGAGAACCACGTATAATGAACATTCAATATTTTATATTTTAAAACTTAGAATATCAATCTGTTTTTTAATTTTTTTTACTCTTTCTTTATAAGAGAAATAATATAGCATATTGGTCATACATTCAAGCCTGGAACCATACCATGTGGGTTTGGTATGTTAAAAGCTTATATTCTGGTGACTTTTCAGTTTTCCTGGTGTTGATACAGTTATAGCAAGGAGGGGCCTAACTTCCGCTCTCTTGCCTTAACCATGGCTCAGAGGTTTGGACAGGGCTGGGAGTGACAGTGGACAGTCACCAGTCCTGGGGATTGACAGTTCTGAGGTTATATAAGATTGCATTTTACTAGCTTAATTACGAAGCAAATTAGATTCACAGCATTTCACTTTCTCTTATGTCATAGTTAGGGCAATGATTGAGAAGGAACAGAATTTTAAAACTGGGTTAAGGTCACATAGGCAGATTCCTCTGAAGATGAAAATTTTACATTTTAAATTTTTCCTGAAATTCTTTTTTTTTTTTTTTTTTTTTTTTTATTATACTTTAGGGTTTTAGGGTACATGTGCACAATGTGCAGTTTTGTTACATATGTATCCATGTGCCATGTTGATTTCCTGCACCCATTAACTCGTCATTTAGCATTAGGTGTATCTCCTAATGCTGTCCCTCCCCCCTCCCCCCACCCCACAACAGTCCCCGGAGTGTGATGTTCCCCTTCCTGTGTCCATGAGTTCTCATTGTTCAATTCCCACCTATGAGTGAGAACATGCGGTGTTTGGTTTTTTGTCCTTGCGATAGTTTACTGAGAATGATGTTTTCCAGTTTCATCCATGTCCCTACAAAGGACACGAACTCATCATTTTTATGGCTGCATAGTATTCCATGGTGTATATGTGCCACATTTTCTTAATCCAGTCTATCGTTGTTGGACATTTGGGTTGGTTCCAACTCTTTGCTATTGTGAATAGTGCCGCAATAAACATACGTGTGCATGTGTCTTTATAGCAGCATGATTTATAGTCCTTTGGGTATATACCCAGTAATGGGATGGCTGGGTCAAATGGTATTTCTAGTTCGAGATCCCTGAGGAATCGCCACACTGACTTCCACAATGGTTGAACTAGTTTACAGTCCCACCAACAGTGTAAAAGTGTTCCTATTTCTCCACATCCTCTCCAGCACCTGTTGTTTCCTGATTTTTTAATGATGGCCATTCTAACTGGTGTGAGATGGTATCTCACTGTGGTTTTGATTTGCATTTCTCTGATGGCCAGTGATGAGGAGCATTTCTTCATGTGTTTTTTGGCTGCATAAATGTCTTCTTTTGAGAAGTGTCTGTTCATGTCCTCTGCCCACTTTTTGATGGGGTTGTTTGTTTTTTTCTTGTAAATTTGTTTGAGTTCATTGTAGATTCTGGATATTAGCCCTTTGTCAGATGAGTAGGTTGCAAAAATTTTCTCCCATTGTGTAGGTTGCCTGTTCACTCTGATGATAGTTTCTTTTGCTGTGCAGAAGCTCTTTAGTTTAATGAGATCCCATTTGTCGATTTTGGCTTTTGTTGCCATTGCTTTTGGTGTTTTAGACATGAAGTCCTTGCCCACGCCTATGACCTGAATGGTATTGCCTAGGTTTTCTTGTAGGATTTTAATGGTTTTAGGTCTAACATATAAGTCTTTAATCCATCTTGAATTAATTTTTGTATAAGGTGTAAGGAAGGGATCCAGTTGCAGCTTTCTACATATGGCTAGCCAGTTTTCCCAGCACCATTTATTAAATAGGGAATCCTTTCCCCATTTCTTGTTTTTGTCAGGTTTGTCAAAGATCAGATAGTTGTAGCTATGCGGCATCATTTCTGAGGGCTCTGTTCTGTTCCATTGATCTATGTCTCTGTTGTGGTACCAGTACCATGCTGTTTTGGTTACTGTAGCCTTGTAGTATAGTTTAAAGTCAGGTAGCGTGATGCCTCCAGCTTTGTTCTTTTGGCTTAGGATTGACTTGGCGATGCGGGCTCTTTTTTGGTTCCATATGAACTTTAAAGTAGTTTTTTCCAATTCTGTGAAGAAAGTCATTGGTAGCTTGATGGGGATGGCATTGAATCTATAAATTACCTTGGGCAGTATGGCCATTTTCACGATATTGATTCTTCCAACCCATGAGCATGGAATGTTCTTCCATTTGTTTGTATCCTCTTTTATTTCATTGAGCAGTGGTTTGTAGTTCTCCTTGAAGAGGTCCTTCACATCCCTTGTAAGCTGGATTCCTAGGTATTTTATTCTCTTTGAAGCAATTGTGAATGGGAGTTCACTCATGATTTGGCTCTCTGTTTGTCTGTTATTGGTGTACAAGAATGCTTGAGATTTTTGTACATTAATTTTGTATCCTGAGACTTTGCTGAAGTTGCTAATCAGCTTAAGGAGATTTTGGGCTGAGATAATGGGGTTTTCTAGATATACAATCATGTCATCTGCAAACAGGGACAATTTGACTTCCTCTTTTCCTAATTGAATACCCTTTATTTCCTTCTCCTGCCTGATTGCTCTGGCCAGAACTTCCAGCACTATGTTGAATAGGAGCGGTGAGAGAGGGCATCCCTGTCTTGTGCCAGTTTTCAGAGGGAATGCTTCCAGTTTTTGCCCATTCAGTATGATATTGGCTGTGGGTTTGTTGTAGATAGCTCTTATTATTTTGAGATACGTCCCATCAATACCTAATTTATTGAGAGTTTTTAGCATGAAGGGTTGTTGAATTTTGTCAAAGGCCTTTTCTGCATCTATTGAGATAATCATGTGGTTTTTGTCTTTGGTTCTGTTTATATGCTGGATTACATTTATTGATTTGCGTATGTTGAACCAGCCTTGCATCCCAGGGATGAAGCCCACTTGATCATGGTGGATAAGCTTTTTGATGTGCTGCTGGATTCGGTTTGCCAGTATTTTATTGAGGATTTTTGCATCAAGGTTCATCAAGGATATTGGTCTGAAATTCTCTTTTTTGGTTAAGTCTCTGCCAGGTTTTGGTATCAGGACGATGCTGGCTTCGTAAAATGTGTTAGGGAGGATTCCCTCTTTTTCTATGGATTGGAATAGTTTCAGAAGGAATGGTACCAGTTCCTCCTTGTACCTCTGGTAGAATTCAGCTGTGAATCCATCAGGTCCTGGACTCTTTTTGGTTGGTAAGCTATTGATTATTGCCACAATTTCAGAACCTGTTATTGGTCTATTCAGAGATTCAACTTCTTCCTGGTTTAGTCTTGGGAGGGTGTATTTGTCGAGGAATTTATCCATTTCTTCTAGATTTTCTAGTTTATTTGCATAGAGGTGTTTGTAGTATTCTCTGATGGTAGATTGTATTTCTGTGGGATCGGTGGTGATATCCCCTTTTTCGTTTTTTATTGCATCTATTTGATTCTTCTCTCTTTTCTTCTTGATTAGTCTTGCTAGCGGTCCATCAATTTTGTTGATCTTTTCAAAAAACCAGCTCCTGGATTCATTAATTTTTTGAAGGGTTTTTTGTGTCTCTATTTCCTTCAGTTCTGCTCTGATTTTAGTTATTTCTAGCCTTCTGCTAGCTTTTGAATGTGTTTGCTCTTGCTTTTCTAGTTCTTTTAATTGTGATGTTAGGCTGTCAATTTTGGATCTTTCCTGCTTTCTCTTGTGGGCATTTAGTGCTATAAATTTCCCTCTACACACTGCTTTGAACGTGTCCCAGAGATTCTGGTATGTTGTGTCTTTGTTCTCGTTGGTTTCAAAGAACATCTTTATTTCTGCCTTCATTTCATTATGTACCCAATAGTCATTCAGGAGCAGGTTGTTCAGTTTCCATGTAGTTGAGCGGTTTTGACTGAGTTTCTTAATCCTGAGTTCTAGTTTGATTGCACTGTGGTCTGAGAGACAGTTTGTTATAATCTCTGTTCTTTTACATTTGCTGAGAAGAGCTTTACTTCCAACTATGTGGTCAATTTTGGAATAGGTGTGGTGTGGTGCTGAAGAAAATGTATATTCTGTTGATTTGGGGTGGAGAGTTCTGTAGATGTCTATTAGGTCCACTTTATGTAGAGCTGAGTTCAATTCCTGGATATCCTTGTTAACTTTCTGTCTCGTTGATCTGTCTAATGCTGACAGTGGGGTGTTAAAATCTCCCATTATTATTGTGTGGGAGTTTAAGTCCCTTTGTAGGTCACTGAGGACTTGCTTTATGAATCTGGGTGCTCCTGTGTTGGGTGCATATATATTTAGGATAGTTAGCTCTTCTTGTTGAATTGATCCCTTTACCATTATGTAATGGCCTTCTTTGTCTCTTTTGATCTTTGTTGGTTTAAAGTCTATTTTATCAGAGACTAGGATTGCAACCCCTGCCTTTTTTTGTTTTCCAGTTGCTTGATAGATCTTCCTCCATCCCTTTATTTTGAGTCTATGTGTGTCTCTGCACGTGAGATGGGTTTCCTGAATACAGCACACTGATGGGTCCTGACTCCTTATCCAGTTTGCCAGTCTGTGTCTTTTGATTGGAGCATTTAGCCCATTTACATTTAACGTGAATATTGTTATGTGTGAATCTGATCCTGTCATTATGATGTTAGTTGGTTATTTTGCTCGTTAGTTGCTATAGTTTCTTCCTAGCCTCGATGGTCTTTACAATTTGGCATGTTTTTGCAGGGGCTGGTACCGGTTGTTCCTTTCCATGTTTAGTGCTTCCTTCAGGAGCTCTTTTAGGGCAGGCCTGGTGGTGACAAAATCACTCAGCGTTTGCTTGTCTGTAAAGTATTTTATTTCTCCTTCACTTATGAAGCTTAGTTTGGCGGGATAGGAAATTCTGGGTTGAAAATTCTTTTCTTTAAGAATGTTGAATATTGGCCCCCACTCTCTTCTGGCTTGTAGAGTTTCTGCTGAGAGATCAGCTGTTAGTCTGATGGGCTTCCCTTTGTGGGTAACCCGACCTTTCTCTCTGGCTGCCCTTAACATTTTTTCCTTCATTTCCACTTTGGTGAATCTGACAATTATGTGTCTTGGAGTTGCCCTTCTCGAGGAGTATCTTTGTGGCGTTCTCTGTATTTCCTGAATCTGAATGCTGGCCTGCCTTGCTAGATTGGGGAAGTTCTCCTGGATAATATCTTGCAGAGTGTTTTCCAACTTGGTTCCATTCTCCCCATCATTTTCAGGTACACCAATCAGACGTAGGTTTGGTCTTTTCACATAGTCCCAAATTTCTTGGAGGCTTTGTTCATTTCTTTTTATTCTTTTTTCTCTAAACTTCCCTTCTCTCTTCATTTCATTCATTTCATCTTCTATCAGCGATACCCTTTCTTCCAGTTGATCGCATCTGCTACTGAGGCTTCTGCATTCTTCGCGTAGTTCTCGAAACTTGGCTTTCAGCTCCATCATCTCCTTTAAGCCCTTCTCTCCATTGGTTATTCTAGTTATCCATTCTTCTAATTTTTTTTCAAAGTTTTTAACTTCTTTGCTATTGTTTTGAATTTCCTCTCGTAGCTCAGAGTAGTTTGATCGTCTGAAGCCTTCTTCTCTCAACTCATCAAAGTCATCCTCCATCCAGCTTTGTTCCGTTGCTGGTGAGGAACTGCGTTCCTTTGGAGGAGGAGAGGTGCTCTGTTTTTTAGAGTTTCCAGTTTTTTTGGTCTGTTTTTTCCCCATCTTTGTGGTTTTGTCTACTTTTTGTCTTCGATGATGGTGATGTACAGATGGGTTTTTGGTGTGGATGTCCTTTCTGTTTGTTAATTTTCCTTCTACCAAACAAGACCCTCAGCTGCAGGTCTGTTGGAGTTTACTAGAGGTCCACTCCAGACCCTGTTTGGCTGGGTGTCAGCACCGGTGGTTGCAGAACAGCGGATTTTCGTGAGACCACAAATTCAGCTGTCTGATAGTTCCTCTGAAAGTTTTGTCTCAGAGGAGTACCCGGTTGAATGAGGTGTCAGTCTGTCCCACTGGGGGGGTGCCTCCCAGTTAGGCTGCTCAGGGGTGAGGGACCCACTTTAGGAGGCAGTCTGTCCGTTCTCAGATCTCCAGCTGCGTGCTGGGAGAACCACTACTCTCTTCAAAGCTGTCAGTCAGACAGGGACATTTAAGGCTGTGGAGGTTCTCGCTGAGTTTTTGGTTGTCTGTGCCCTGCCCCCAGAGGTGGAGCCTACAGAGGCAGGCGGGCCTCCTTGAGCTGTGGTGGGCTCCACCCAGTTCGAGCTTCCTGGCTGCTTTGTTTACCTAAGCAAGCCTGGGCAATGGCGGGCGCCCCTCCCCCAGCCTCGTTGCCGCCTTGCAGGGTGATCTCAGACTGCTGTGCTAGCAATCAGCAAGACTCTGTGGGCATAGGACCCTCCGAGCCAGGTGCGGGACACAATCTCCTAGTGTGCCGTTTTTCCAGGCCCGTTGGAAAAGCGCAGTATTAGGACGGGACTGACCCGATATTCCAGGTGCCGTCTGTTTTCCCTTTCTTTGACTAGGAAAGGGAACTCCCTGACCCCTTGCGCTTCCCGAGTGAGGCAATGCCTCGCCCTGCTTCGGCTCGCGCACAGTGCGCTTCACCGACTGTCCTGCACCCACTGTTAGGCACTCCCTAGTGAGATGAAACCGGTACCTCAAGCAGAAATGCAGAAATCACCCGTCTTCTGTGTCGCTGGGGCTGGGAGCTGGAGACTGGAGCTGTTCCTATTCGGCCATCTTCTGTGCTCTCTTTTTCACAACTAAATTATAAACTCATGTAACGCTATGTGATCAACTCAGAAGTAGTAAACATTGATTAAAATAATGAATGAAACAATTATGTCCCTCACAATTTTTTATTCGCTGTCACGTAATTTGATGCTAGTTTACTGAATACTGGGGAAGAAACAAACTAATGTTTGAAAAGTGAACTAGAAACCACATTCATATTCAGCTTAAATAAATCTGACACTATAAGTCTAATGAATAGTGATTCTTATGTACATACTAACATCAGTAACATGCAATTACATACTGGGAAATTTCTTTGGACATGCCCCTGTTGAAGTTATTTGTTTTTCTTGGAAAATGTTGAAGCACTAATCATGAGGTGAAATCTGAATCTAAATGAAAAAGAACTAAATGTAAAGATTGTGTTCTTCATCTAAAATTTAAAAGTGCAATATTTACAATATGTCCAGAGTGTATCTTCCTTTCTCACTAGCTAAGAAAGAGAAAAATATAAAAGGAATGTAAGTTATTCCATATCATGATAGTGAGATAAAGAATATTTTGCTACAGATGAGCAAAAGTGCATCCTACTTCAGGAAACCCAAATCTAGTTTATGAGTTTGAGGAAAGAAATAAAATCATTTTCTAAATTTTAAAATGACCTAAACTAGTCCCAATAATTGATAATTGACATTAGTATTTCTAAAGTTGGTTTTTAAGACATTATTTCTTGAATTTCATTTTTTTTCACTCTTGCAAACAATAAAAAGTTTCAATCGGGCATGATATGCTCACACCTGTAATCCCAGTACTTCAGAAGGCTGAGGCAGGCAGGTCAAAAATAGCTTGAAATATATATGTATGTATATATTTTATACAATATATACAATATGATAATATAACTTTATATAATATTGTTAATTATATATTTAATATGTTTTAAATATACATAAAACTATATAACACAATATATAGTTGAATACATGAGCTGTAATTTACTTATTTAAAAGAAAAAAGTAAAATGAAATGTTTTTAATATCAGTGGCAGATTGATGATTACATTTTCATGTTAAATGACTTAGGAATCCTTGTTACCTTATCATTATTCTTTCCCATTAAAAAGACATAAGCCCAGAACTCTTCTAATTCTACTGAAAATTAGCCACTGAGAAGAGTTCCCACAAATCACACTTCAGAATAGACATACGCTTCAGCTTTAGTAACTGTTTTTCTTACATATTTCTCTAATTGTCAGTTGATGTTAAAATGTATACAGACCACTTGAAGCACAGTAGTATATAAGTCAGACTATAATTATTTATTTATTTCTGCCATTTCATGTATCATTTTTCTCCACTGCCCCCCTCATGTGCACACACACAAAACAAACTTTAAAAAATGAAATGAAAAATTATGGCTTCCAGCTGCCAGCACAGTATGTCCCAACTCTTAAGAAATACATAGTCCAGTAAGGTGAGACAGATAATAAGCATGACATGAACGTGACAATTAAAAATTCCAACTTGTACTATGAAGGAAATAAAGTAGTATGATGAAGAATGCCTAGAATTGTCAGTCTCCAGCAAGACTATACTTTCGGATTTAGTGACGGTTTAAATTGCTTCGGTTGGTCCCATGATCTTCTATCTGCAAGCTAAAGACCCAGGACAACCGATAGGTCTGAGGCGCCGTGGCTCACGCCCATAATCCCAGCACTTTAGGAGGCTAAGGCTGGTGAATCACTTGAGGTCAGGAATACAAAACCGGCCTGGCCAACATGGTGAAACTCTATCTCTAATAAAAATACAAAAATACACTGAGAATGGTGGCGGGCAAATGTAATCCCTGCTACTCAGGAGGTTGAGGCAGGAGAATCCCTTGAACCCAGGAGGTGAAGGTTGCAGTGAGCCGAGTCGCACCACTGTACTCCAGCCTGGGTGACAGAGTGAGAATCTTTCAAAAAAAAAAGAAAAAAGAAAAGAAAAGAAAGAAAGAACTGAGAGGAGATAAAATTAGATGTCTTAGCTCAAATAAGCAAAGAGATGTATTGTTCGTTCCTCTTCCTATTGTTCTATTCAGGCCCTCAATGGCTTAGATAATGACCACCACACTGGGGAGGGTAACCTACTTTGCTTATTTCACCAATTCAAATGCTAATCCTATCTGAAAATATCCTCATGCAGACATCCAGAAACAATGCCTAATCTGGGACCCCTATTACTAGTTAACACATGAAATTAAGCATCACAGGAGATCATAGCCAAAATTTTAATACATTCAGTTTTTACTCCAAACATAGTGTTGACTGTTATCTAACATTGTATAAAATCAATTTCCTTATTTCAGAAGGATTTATGATACATTGTTCGAACTATTATGTGTTACATTGACATTTTCTAACCAAATTTGTAATTTGTATTTTAAGCATGATAATAAAGCATATTCTCATTAGTTATCACATCTTTTACTTGGTCTTTTTAATTCTGAAATGTTATTACTGTATTCATCCATTCACAGAAGATAAACACTTTCTTCCCTTTATGCTTCTTAGTTATTTCATAATACTTCTAGCCTCATTGTACATAATGACTTCGTTAGGAAACTTTGTGTGAAACTTTCCTGCTGTTCTGTAGCCTAAATCAGAAAGGTACAAAAGCACTGATCAGAGCTGTAAATAGAAATTGCTTGTTGATTACACATTATGAAAAATCTTAGTTATGGTGTATTTTCACAATATTATTATATCAGACTTTTATCACTTTAAAATGTTTCTAGAACTATTTCTATGTAGCTATATAATCATTAATTTCTCATATATTGCATTTAAATTGCAGAATTCATGAGGGCTTATTCTTTCCATAATAAGATAATGGTGTTTATGTATTATATGCCATTCTATTATTTTTCTCTTTCAGTATAATATGCATGAAAAACAATACTAATGTTATTAAAATTATGATGACATTTGAACAAAACATGATTTTTTGTGTGTTTCCAAACTTATGAATACATATAACAGAGATAATTTTATACACTGTTTTTTCTTAATATGCCACTCAATAATATATGTGACTATGCATTTACTACCAGTGTCTCTATACCTCTCATTATACAGATGAAGAAAATGAGACCAGGTATGTTTGTTGATTGCTTAATGTACCAATTTGGCTTAGAATCCTCATATATTGGTAATAAAACTAGTACATCACAGTCAATGAAATCAAAATTCAATTTGTTTAAATAGGGCAATACAAAGACAAAGATATAAACCTGTTGGCTATCAATTTTAAAAATAATTAAATACATGGTAGCTTATTTATTTACATATTTCAGTGAAGAAGAAATACTTTACTGTTTCTGAAACTTCTCTATAAAAGACAAATGGCAGTTTAGGGGAATAATGTATTTTTAAAAATATATGTAAAAATAAAATATGTGACAACAGCAAAGGGGCTGGGAAAGAGAACACAGAAGTACCTGCTATAATGATGGTACTGGTACCAAAACAGATATATAGACCAATGGATCAGAACAGAGCCCTCAGAAATAACACTACACATCTATCACCATCTGATCTTTGACAAGCCTGACAAAAACAAGCAATGGGGAAAGGATTCCCCGTTTAATAAATGATGTTGGGAAAACTGGCTAGCCATATGCAGAAAACTGAAACTGGACCCCTTCCTTACACCTTATACAAAAATTAACTCAAGATGGATTAAGGACCTAAATGTAAGACCTAAAACCATAAAAACACTAGAAGAAAACCTAGGGAATACCATTCAGGACATAGGCATTGGGAAAGACTTCATGACTGAACCACCAGAAGCAATGGCAACAAAAGCCAAAACTGACAAATGGGATCTAATTAAACTAAAGAGCTTCTGCACAGCAAAGGAAACTAGCATCAGAGTGAACAGGCAACCTACAGAATGGGAGAAATTTTTTGCAATTTATCCATCTGACAAAGGGCTAATATCTGGAATCTACAGAAAACTTAAATTTACAAGAAAACAACAAACAACCCCATCAAAAAGTGGGCGAAGGATATGAAAAGACACTTTTCAAAAGAAGACATTTATGCAGCCAACAAACATATGAAGAAAATCTCATCATCGCTCATCATGAGAGAAATGCAAATCAAAACCACAATGAGATACCATCTCACACCACTTAGAATGGTGACCATTAAAAAGTCAGGAATCAACAGATGCTGGAGAAGATGTGAACCAATAGGAATGCTTTTACACTGTTGGTGGGAGTGTAAATTAGTTCAACCATTGTGGAAGACGGTGTGGCAATTCCTCAAGGATCTAGAACAAGAAATACCATTTGACCAAGCAATTCCATTACTGGGTATATACCCAAAGGATTATAAATCATTCTACTATAAAGACACATGCACATGTATGTTTATTGTGGCACTATTCACAATAGCAAAGATTTGGAACCAACCCAAATGCCCATCAATGATAGACTGGATAAGGAAAATGTGGCCCAAAGTGTAAGATAAAATCTCAGTAACTGTAAATTTGTCAAAGCTTTCTTAACAATACATAAATTTTAAAATAAAAAATTGGGAAATGCAACTTCGTCAAAATTAAAACTTTTTTTTTTTTTTTTTTTACTGTTACCGATTTCTGATTTCATTTCATTATGGTCAGAGAGACCAAAATTGATGACTCTTTATCAACTAAAATGGACCATAAAACTAAAGAAACAAAGTTAACTAGCTGAAGGTTCAGGGCCTGGCTGTCTTGGCAAATTTCGAAATTCCTAAAGTACAAGAAAAACCACTCTCTTGTTAAACCCTGATAATAGGCACTATCAGGAAAATTATCAGACCTTTCCTAACTCTGATTTACAACTCAGACCACTACAACTCTGATTGGACAAAAGAATGGCCTTACAAACATTCTCTTCTGATAAACTACTGCAGACCTTAAACCAGTTTCAGATGGCTCACAGAGTCTGCACACAAACTCTGTCTTATAGCTTACCTTTTATGTAAAGAGCCAAATTTCACTCCATTTTAATGCTAAAACCCCACCCCAAGTGAAAATGAGATGTATGTTATATATATGTTTACCCATTGCTCACGCACTCAGCTCCCCTCATAAATATATATAGCTTTTCCCCCAAACTTGCTGAATATGTATGACTCTACTGTGTGATACAGGCCCTGTGTGGCCTAAAACTCAGCATGTCCTTCTCCTCTCCGGCACACACAAGACTGTCTCTTCTTGGCTTGCAAACCAATATTATCAATAAAGCTCTCCTTTCTACTGTTTACCCATCCTGGTAGTCTTTTGGATGACAATTTTGATCTTCAATATGGAAAAACATTTTCTGGCCTAAATTTTCAGTGAAATTCTAGCAAACTGAATTAAACGCTACATTAAAAGTGTTAGATGTCATGGCCAAATGGGATTTTTCCCTGGCATGGAAGGATAGTTAAACATAAGCAAATAAAGCAATGTGATACACTACATTAGCTACATGAAAGAAGAAAGTGACATGATCATTTCAACAGACACAGAAAAAGTATTTCACAAAGTTTAAGATCCATTCATGATTAAAACTGTTGATAAGTGAGGTATAATAGGAAATCACCCGGAAATAATACAGGCCATATATCTAATAATCCACAGTTAACATCATAATCAAATGAGAAAAACTGAAAGCTTTTCCTCTGAGATCTGGTCCAAGCCAACTCTCACCACTTCTTTCTATTTGACAGTCCTGGAAGTCCTAGCCAGAGCAAGTAGATAAGAAGAAGAAATAAATGACATTCAAATATGAAAGAAAGAAAAATAATCTCTGATTCCAGATGACATGATCATACATGTAGAAAACTCTAAAAACTCTACAAAAATCTGTGAGAACTAAAAATTCAGAAAAGTTGCAGCATACAAAATCAACATGCATAAATCAATTGTCTATACAAACACAAACTATACACAACCAAGAAATTATCCACAAAGGGCATTCAGAAAGCAGCCATATTTACAATAGCAACAAAAAGAGTGAAGTACTTAGGAATAAACTTAACCAGGAGATAAAAGACTTGTACATTAAAAACCATAAAACATTGATGAAAGAAGTTAAAGACACAGATATATAGAAATATATCCTGTGTTCACAGATTGGAAAAATTAATATCATTAGCATGTTTATGTTATCCAAAGTCATCTACAGATTCAATGAAATCTCTATCAAAATATCAATGGCAGTTTTTACAGAAATACAAAAAAAATCTAAAATTTATATGGTAACACAGAAGGCGCTAAATAAAAAAAAGCAGTCTTGAGCAAAAAGAATAAAACTGGAAGTACCACACTACCCGATTTCAAAATATTCAAAGCTGCAATAATCAGACAGCAGAGTACCTGCATAAACCAAAAACGTATAGGCCAAAGGAATAATACAGAGAACCAAGAAACAAATCCACACATCTACAGTCAACTGATCTTCAATAACAGTGTCCAGAACACTCAATAAAGAAAGGATAGTCTCTTCAATAAGTGGTGCTAGGAAAACTGGATAACCACATACAGAATACCCATATTTCATACCATTGTCAATCTTAAATAATAAGGTTCAGAAAAATATATTAACTATAGAGTTTATATGAGTGCAAATCTTCAGGATGGCGACCCATTAAAAAAACCTAATCAGATAGGGTCAACATTACAAAGAAGAGAAGCTAAGCATTCACTAGAATAGGCAGAGACAGAGAAGTTTTAGCAGTATTAGAACATTTTTCATACAACACCAATACATACATTACAACAATTTCGTTACAGATTGCTACATTCCAAGGAAGATTACTTTATTACTCCTTGAGGAGAGGTAAAGGTCTAAGGGGGTCTTATCTTGGGTGTGACTTGCTCTTCATAATTATTTACAGGAGAAAAACAGGTAGAAGTTACAGCTGCATGCCAAATGACTCAGGCTGTACAGCCATATTCCTTTTAAGTCTCAGGATAATTTAAAGTTGCAATCACTTTGAAAAGTGTTATTAATAGACTAATGATGCACATCATGCTTAGCCTATTGTTAAACACCAATAACTGTTCTTGAGAAAAAGGTATCTATTTCTGATATTCTCTTTAACCCTGTCCTTAGAAAGAATATACCCACCATCATAGGCCAGAACCACTGGAAAGTGGCATGAGGCCCCATAACCAACAAGTGTTTTTCTGTAATTTATGAGCATAGTCTTGAGCCCATTGCAAAGAGGTTTGCTTCGTGGGCAACAGCTGGTGATAATAATAACAAAACGTAAAAATTCAACATGAAAAGAAAAAAAAAGTCAGTAGGAACCTGAAAAGGAAGACCTTCTCTATTGTTAACAATTATTAATATTAAGTGTTCATTTAAATACAGGCCTGATCTAGTGTTTTGAGAGAGCTGACTACCTAAGATATTGTCTTTTTCTCACCCTTGTTGGTTCTGGAGAATTTCAATTTTAGATCACCCATTTGAGATAAAGTCCAAATTGGTGAAACACCTTTCTTTAAATGGGTGACGTGTATTCAGGAGCTGATTCCTTTTAGCTTAGTGACACAAGGGTTTGTTAGAAGAATCTAATAACATTCACATGCCTGTTCATGTTTTTTGCCCACTTTTTATGACGTTGTTTGTTTTTTTTCTTGTAAATTTGTTTAAGTTACTTATGGATGCTGGGTATTAGGCCTTTGTCAGATGCATGGATTGCAAACATTGTCTCCTATTCTGTAGGTTTTCTTCACTCTGATGATAGTTTATTTTGCTGTGAAAAAGCTCTTTAGTTTAATTAGATCTTATTTGTCAATTTTTGCTTTTTTTGCAATTGTTATTTGTATCTTTGTCATGAAATCTTTGCCTGTGCCTATGTTCTGAATGGTACAGGTTGTCTTTCAGGCTTTTTATATTTTTGAGTTTTACATAATTTACATCTTTAATCCATCTTCAGTTAATTTTTTATGTGATATAAGCAAGATTTCAAGTTTCAATCTTCATATGGCTTTTCATATTAGTTTCTGATGGTTATTTTTATTTCTGTGGGATCAGTGGTATCATTCCCTTTGTCATTTCTAGATGTATTTTTTTGGATTTTCTCTTTTTTCTTCTTTTTTAGTCTAGCTAGCAACCCATTTATTTTATTCAATTTTTTTAATGGATTCATTGATCTTTTGAGTGGTTTTTTATGCTCAATTTCCTTCAATTCAGCTTGGATTTTGGTTATTTTTTGTCTTCTGCTAGGTTTTGGGTTGATTTGTTTTTGATTCTCTAAAGTTTTCAGTTGTAACTTTAGGTTGTTAATTTGAAGTATTTCTATTTTTTTGATGTAGACATTTAGTGCTACAAATTTCACTGTTAAAACTGCTTTAAAGTTTTCTGCTACAGATTCTGGTATGTTGTATTTTGGTTCTCATTAGTTTCAAAGAACTTCTTGATTTCTGCCTTAATTTTACTATCCAAAACTCATTCAGGAGTATGTTGTTTAATTTCCATGTAATTGTATTCTTTTCAACGAGTTTCTTAGTCTTGGCTTCCATTCTTATTGCATCATTGTCTAAGAGTGTGTTTGGTATGATTTCAGCCCTATTGTATTTGCTGAGGATTGTTTTATGTGCAATTATGTGGTTGACTTTAGAGTATACGCAATGTGACAATGAGTAAAAAGATGTATATTCTTTTGTTAGGGGCAAAGATTTCTGTAGAAGTCTATCAGATTCATTTGGTCTAATGTTGACTTTAGGTCTTAAATATCTTTGTGAATGTTCAGCCTCAATAATCTGTCCAATACTGTCAGTGGAGTATTGAAGTCTCCCACTATTATTGTGTGGGAATCTATGTCTCTTCTTAAGTCTCTAAGAACTTTCTTTATACTCTGGGTGCTCCTGTGTTGGGTGCATATATATTTAGGACAGTTAGGTCTTTGTTGAATTGAGCCCTTTACCACTATGTAATACTCTTCTTCATCTTATTTTATCTTTGTTGGTTTAAAGTTGGTTTTGTCTGAAATTAGGATTGCAGCCTCTGCTTTTTTCTGATTTCCATTTGCTTGGTAGATTTTCCTCCATCCCTTTATTTGTAGCCCGTAAGTGTCATTTCCTGTGACATAGGTCTCTTGAAGACAGAATACTATTGGATCTTGCTCTTTTAATTCAGCATGTCACCCTGTGCCTGTTAAGTTGGACATTTTACTCAATTACATTCAAGGTTAGTATTGATATGTATGGATTTGATTCTGTCATTGTGTTGCTATCTGGTTATTGTGCTGGCTTGTGTGGTTGCTTGTAGTGTCACTGGTATGTGTATTTACATGTGTTTTAGCGTCAGCTGGTAGCAGTCTTTCCTTTTTATATTTAGTGCTCCTTTAAAAACCTCTTGTAAGACAGGTCTGGTGGTAATAAACTCCCTCAATATTTGCTTATCTGAAAAGGATCTTATTTGTCCTTCGCTTAGTTTGGCTTGATATGAAATTCTTGGTTGAAGATTTTAATTTTTTTAATGTTTAATGTAGGCCCTCATTCTCTTCTTGCTTGTAGGATTTCAGATCAAAGGCATGCTGTTAGCCTGATAGCTTTCCCTTTGTAGGTTGCCTACTCTTTATTTCTAGCTTCCTTTAACATTCTTTCTTTTATTTTGACCCTGAAAAATATGATGACTATGTGTGTTGGGGATATTCTTCTTGTGTAGAATCTTGCAGGGGTTCTCTGTATTTCCTGAGTTTTACTCTTGGCCTCTCTAGCAAGGTCTGGGAAGTTTTCATAGATGACATCCTGAAATATGTTTTCCAATTTGTTTACTTTCTCCCCTTCTCTTTCACAGATGCAAATGGTTTGTAAAGTTGGCCTCTTTACATAATCACATACTTCTTGAAGGTTTTGTTCATTCCTCTTCATTCTTTTTTTTTTTTTTAATTTTGTCTGACTCTTACTTCAGAGATGCAGTCTTCATGTTCTTAGATACCTTTCTTAGCTTGGTCTATTCTGCTGTTAATACTTGTGAATGTATTGTGAAATTTTTGTATTATGTTTTTTAGCTCTGTCAAATCCATTAGGTTCCTTTTTATATTGGCTATTTCATCTTTTACCTTCTGTATTATTTTATTGTGATTCTTAGTTTTCTTGAATTGGGTTTTGCCATTCTCCTGAATCTCAGTGATGTTCATTCCTATTCATATTCTGAATTATTTTTCTGTCATTTCAGCCAGCTCAGCCTGGTTGAGAACTCTTTTTGGAGAACTAGAGCAGTAGTTTGGAGGACATACAACATTCTAGCCATTTGAGTTACTGGAGTTTTTGCATTGGCTGTTTCTCATCACTACATGTGAGTGTTAATTTAACTGCAGTGTAGATTGAGCACAGTCAATAGACTTCTTTTCTGGATATTTTCACAGGGCTGAGGCTTTGTTCAGTGTCTTTATTTGAAGCTGATTTCTTGTCTTGAATTTCACAGGAAAGAATTTTAGGGAAGTATTTTTGGTGTGGAAGCTTTAGGGTGTGATCCAGTAGGTGGCACTTAGGTGTACTGGTGAGTTGGTAAACTCTTGCTCAGGTGCGTGGCTCCCCTATATTTTCTCACAGTTTCAGCCATGTTTTCTCTCAATGCTCTCAAAGTGTGGGTTCCTCTCCTCCTTGAGTGCTGCCTGTAGATCATGGTTTGGTGCTTCGTGGCTGCTCACTGCCTAACTTGGAGGAGAAAGGGACCTTAGTAGTCATTGTGGCCAAAGGTCTTTTGCTTGTCTCCTGGAGTTTCCACCTAAGAGAGATAAATGTCCATAATCACTCAGTCTAATCAGTCCAAAATGGAAAGGCTGTGCTGTGGGCCCAAGCCAGGGATTCCCTGTCCGGTGATGAGTTGTGGTTTGGGGGGACAATGAGTGGGACCCATGGGAGAGTGACTGGCCTCCTCTCCTTAGGTCAACTGCAGCTTGTTAAGGGTAATGGATAAGGCACTTTGAGTCTTTGCTGCTTCATTAATCCAAAGATAACAAGGGCAGGTCCACTACAGAGGCAGTGACAGAGATGCTTTCAGTTGCCTCTGGCTGCTCTGTCCAGAGCTGATACTAGCTCAATAGCCCTAGAAAGTGGTGGCTTGAGGCCTAGTCCTAGAGGATCTACCCAGTTAGGAGACATGAGAATAGGCACCCACGGAACAGTGTGGCAACTTTTCTGTAGGGCTGCTGTGGTATGCTGGTGGTCCACTCCATTTTCTAGTCACTGTAGATTTTCTGGTATCTGGAAGTATCAACAGTGAAGCCTGCAAAACAGCAAAGATGGTGGTCTTCCACTTCCCAACACTGAAGGCTGCAAAACAGCAAACATGGAACTCCACCCCAGGGAGGTATGGACATGTTGCCGGGCCAAATGCCCCTATAGGAGGTTGCCTGGGATCCTGGTTGGGAGGTCCCACCCAGTTAGGAGGAACAATATTGGGGACCCACTTAAAAGAGTAGTCTTGCCATATTTTCACAGAGCAGTTATGCTGTGCTGGGGGTCCGCCTCAGCCCCTGGTCACCTCAGACTCTCCCAAGCCCAAAGGTTAAAAAAGCTAAGTTGGCTAAACTTCAAAGATGGCAGCCCACCTCTCCATCTGGAAGCTCTGTCTCAGGGAGGTGTAAGGCTGCTATGAGTGGCTGGCTGGAGTTTCAAGCCAGTGGGTTTTATCCTATGAGGTGCCGTGGAAGCAGGGCCTACCGGCTGTTGCTGCTCAGCCCCCTGGATTCAGCCCTTTTCCTAGGAATTTGTGCAGGAATCTAACCTCCTGCTTTGCCAGATTAGTAGTTGCTTTTGCAGGGAAGCCCTGAAACCCCAGGTATCTAAGGTTCCCAGGTCTCTGTGTATGCCTGAATGGCTACTCTGCTGAGACTACATGTAGCTCTGTGTGTCAGACTGAAGGCCCTGGTGGAGTGAGTTCATGAGGGGATTTCCTGACCCAACGGTTGCAAAGATTCATGGGAGAAGCATGAGTTCCCAGGGTCACACATTCATTCACCACTTCCCTGAGCAGGGGAGATTCCTTTGGCTCTGTGTCACTCCTGCATGGGTTATTGTCCTGCCTTGCCTTTTCTCTATTCTTCATGGGTCAAGTTGTTTTCTTGATTAGTCCCAATGTTTGTACCTAGATGTTTTAGTTGGAAAAACTGTATTTATTTTCCCTTCCATTCCAGTCCATAAAAGCAGTGCACACTAGCTGCTTCTAGTTAGCCATCTTGGACAGCTGGTTTTTAAACTATGTAAAGGCAGCCTTTGAAATTACCCTTAGCCTCCCTGAATGCTTTGTAAAGTGTAATTAATAAGGAAGGAAGATGTTAAAATTGATTGAAAGATCATTTGAGGGCTTACATATTTATAGAAAATATAATAGTGGTATGTTAAGATTGCTAGATTAATTTCAAAACTGACTTAATGTCCCATTAAGCAATAATTCTCAACATTTAAGTTAACTCTTCTACCATGCATAAATTATTTGAATTTTAGCCTGAACATTTATGTAATTTAATATATAACTATACTAAGTCTAGGAACTTCTTGCAATAGTACACAGTGACTCAAACACATTTCCTTAGAAAATTCTTAGATGGACTTGAATTATCAAGTGACATTAAAATTACATCATCCAACTTTCGCCTTATTTCTGTATTTTGGATTACTTCCCTAAAAATTTCCAAAAATTAAATGATCTGAAGAATAGTTACTATTCGAAAAAAGTAAGATAGCTATGTTTGATAATGTTTCAAAAATTAAAAGAAAAGATGGAAATGTTGCCAATACATAAAATCCTATTCTCATATCTTTGTCCTCAGGTAGGATCATTTATGGACCGGATATTCTTTTTCACAAGATGAACATGGTTGACACCTAATATAGCAGTAACAGTTTCTACTTTATTATGACTCTGTGTCTATGTTTCCTTTACATCCATATTCAGAGAGTTGGAAAGCTAGAGTTAGGTTTAAGAGTATGTTTCAAATCAGAAATATTTAGGGCTACTAGGAAAGTTTCACACTGGGGCAAGTTTCCCCTAAGATGATCCATTAGGGCCTGACACTATCTGGTACATCTCCTTCAAATTCCTGCTTGGAAGCAGCTGCATGTGTGTCTGTAGTGGGGGTAGGGTAGACTCAACTGCAATAATCTGGGATTTTAGGAATACTCTTCTTGGTAGCTCATATGGAACAGCATTAATATATTTGCATTTTATTATATATTGTAGGTCAAATTATACTTACTATCTCAATATCATATTTGTGAATATGACTTTCACTTCTTTTTCAATAATAGGTTATATCTTTATATAGCAGCAGAAAACTCCCAATAAATAGGATTAACATCTCTTTTTCCATTGTCAGATAACCATAAACAGAAATTTAAGAGCTAGCTTACATAATACTAAATATGGCTACAATTATCAAATATCAGCCAGGTGTGTGGACTCATGCCTGTAATGCCAGCATTTGGGAAGCCGAGGTGGGTGGATCACTTTTGAGGTCAGAAGTCCAAAATCAGCCTGGCCAACATGGTGAAACCCCATCTCTACTAAAAATAAAATAATAATAATAATTAGCTGGGCATGGTGGCACACATCTGTAATCCCAGCTACTCGGGATTGCCCACTATGTAAATTAGAATTACTTAAACCCAGGAGATATAGGTTGCAGTGAGCCGATAATGCGCCACTGTACTCCAGCGTAGGCAACAAAGGAAGATTTTGTTTCAAAAAAAAGAAAAAATTATCAAATATCTTCTAACACTAATATGCTAGCAATGTAACTAAATAATATTATTACTGAAACTGTAATAATATACTCTCAAATTAACACTATAAATTTAAGATATACATCTTAAATATATATAAGATATATATATATAAATATATCAAATTTTATTCTCACAAAAATTACATGAAGTAGTTGAAATAGGTAGTACTAACCAATTTAATGAGTAAAAATACAATAAGAAGAATTCTGTTTTAAATTCATATATTTAGTTTCCAAACTAGGTTGCTTATCTGCCTTTGAAACTCCTAAGTTATAACAATAATGTGATAAGATTGACTTCACAAAATATGCAGGGTGTCTCAAAATATTTTAGACTAATTTAGGTTGCATTTGGGTAATTCTACAGTGTTTGTGGAAAGTAAAACTTACGTACTCATGCAATTTTATTATTTCTGTTTATACTCCCCATATAAATGAGCAATAAAATAAATACCAACAGTGGAAAAGCCTTAGATCTTGGGGTAGGAT
Organism: Symphalangus syndactylus; assembly: GCF_028878055.3. Lineage (NCBI taxonomy): Eukaryota > Metazoa > Chordata > Mammalia > Primates > Hylobatidae > Symphalangus > Symphalangus syndactylus. Next base: position 114,656,510 of record NC_072425.2, read on the forward strand.
TAGAACACATAAGAAGTATAGCTGTTTATTATTAAATAAGATTATAGGCACACCAAGATTTTTAATGTAAGTTTTGTTGGACAGGTCTACTGTATTTTAGTTCTGCACAAATTAGTATTTCAGGGAAATAAAACCCCAAATAGAAGATGGCTCATTTTCAGGCATGTCATTATTGTTCGAAGATTTAGGTCAGAAGTTAACAAATTATAGCTGAAGAGCCAATTCTAACTCTGACATATTAATTTTAAAATAAAGTTTTATTGAAGCATGACCATGCTTATCCATTTCCATGTTCACTATGAGTACTTTATCACTACAATTATGAGAAGCCATATGACTGGCAAGCCAATTTATCTGACCCTTTACCAAAAATACCTGTTGATATCTTTTATAGCAGAAAACATGTTGCTATTTTTATTATTTATATTTTAGTGAATACATACATAATATTAGATGGGAAACAAACTTTTGAATTGAAAATATCATGTAATTTTTGTACATTTTATGCTTGTTGCTAATTCTCTCACTATTGGCCTCAAATCTCGCAGGGTATGCATTTTTACCTCTCTATTCTCTCATCAGTGTGCCTACGTATAATAATTGGATACATCTTAGCATATGTTGATGTTTCACACAATACAGCTGATGAATGATTCATTTCTTAAGGAGGAAGTCAAAGTTAATACATCTCATTGTAAAATGTATATCACTCTAATATACTCAATTTTGGTCACTTAGCCAAGGTAAACTTGGTGTTGTTTTATATTATTTAGAGTTCAAATTCAACAAGAAATCTCTTGTGAGCCAAGAGTAAGCACCAATGAAATGATCTTACTATTATTTTTATCTTTTCTACAGAAACTAGCTTCATAATAGAAACATTCTAGGTATATACAGAGATAAAACAAAGTGCCCGCAGGAACAACTCAGAAGCACACTTTTCTTACATTTCACTCTGTAGTACTGCTCTAGGATTTAGATACGACTGCGATCAGAACAATTATGTGTCAAGGATGTGTACTTTTACTATCTTATGGAATATTCTGTAGACTTTATACTCACATGTACTCTTTATAATAAAAAGCCAATCCAGAATTAATGCCAATATCAAATTGCAACTAGCAACCATAAAAGAAAAGTGACAGTGTAACTTTAACAGTTATAATGACAAAAATCATAAGAGAAAATTTGCAATATAACTTTTACAATCTAGAGACTTTCTTTCTTAGTATAAGAAACTCTAGAACTTTACAACGGAGTTTCAAAAAAAGGCTTATTTTCTATTCATCCAGGACAAGGCATTCCAGAACAAAAACTAATTAAAAATGCCACACCGACACAATTTCTTCTCAATTCCTGTTCATTTAGTGTTAACTGGAAATGAATAATTTCAATGCTAATAAACTATAATGATTTATTCCTATCAACTCTATCTTAATGTTGCTTTCAAAATTACTGATGATAAAATTTGCCCAAAATGACCTGTAATAAGAACCGATTATAATTGCCAGTTCATTATAGTATGCATAACAGAGCATACCACATTTTTCACTGAACAGAAAAGACAAAAAAAGATTGTCTTTACTATTATTCATGAAAATGACCACTATGTAAATGATATCAGTCTACAGCCAAAACACATTGAATGTGCCCAATCTCATCTGATCTCAGAAATGAAGCAGGATTGGGCCTGGTTAGTACTTGGATGAGAGACCAGTTGTGAAGACTGGGTGCCGTAAGCTTTCTTTTTTTTTTTTTTGAAAATAAAAAATTTAAAAATATCAATAGATGCCATCGTATAGTATAGATTTAATGTGTCTTTACAGACAATTCAGATCTTTTCTTTCCCATATAAACAGCATGACCTCTTATCTATCCATTGTTCCTTTTTAATATATTATGACCAAATCTATATTAGTTCATTTTCATGCTACTTTGAAGAAATATTTGAGACTGGGTAATCTATAAAGGAAAGAAATTTAATTGGCTCACGGTTCTGAAAGGCTGGGGGGGCTTCAGGAAACTTACAATCATGTTGGGGGTGGAAGCAAACATATCCCTCTTTGCATAGCAGCAGGAGAGAAAAGTGCAGTGTGAAGGCAGTGAAAGCCCCTCATAAAATCACCAGATCTCGTGAGAACTTACTACCACAAGAACAGCATGGGGAACTGCCCCATGATCTAATCACCTCCCACGAGTTCCCTCCCTCAACACATGTGGATTACAATTTGGATTACAATTCAAGATGAGATTTGGATGGGGACATAGAACAAGACCATATCAAAATCCAAATGATTGGTGAAGTGGAAGTATGACCATCAATTAATAGTTGTATAGGCTGGGCGCGGTGGCTCATGCCTGTAATCCCAGCCCTTTGGGAGGTTGAGGCAGGCAGACCACCTGAGGTCAGGAGTTTGAGACCAGCCTGACCAACATGGAGAAACCCTGTCTCTATTAAAAATCCAAAAAATTAGCCAGGCATAATGGTGCATGCCTGTAATCCCAGCTACTCAGGAGGCTAAGGTAGGAGAATCGCTTGAACCCAGGAGGTGGAGGTTGCAGTGAGCTGAGATAGCGCCATTGCACTCCAGCCTGGGCAACAAGAGTGAAACTCCATCTCAAAAAAAAAAAAAAAAAAAAAAAAAACGTGTATAAATGTTTCCTCTAGATGGTTATTCTGAGATTAATGTGAGGTTATCATGCAGCTGTAATGTGTAACTAAGTGAAAAGGAGTAAGCTATACCCACATTTAGAAGTTATCTAATTACAAACTCTCTTCACATTTAATTATAGGAAGGAAAAAGAATAGAAGACTCATTATTATTGCTACAACTTATTTGATTAGTTATTAGTTACCAGTAACATAAGACACATTCCACACATAATTTCTACTTATATTTATGAAATCCATCTAATCAAACCCACTTGTGACTAAATACATGCATTCTCTAACCAGTTATTATTTTTTGTTCTAATTTTTTATTAAAAATTTACTTTATTGAAGTATGATTGCCATACAAATAACTGTATACCCATCACCTCTAAAATCTCTCTCCTGTGCTCTTTATTATTATTACTGAGTGTGTGATAACAACACTTAATATATGCCAGGGGTGGTGGCTCATGCCTGTAATGCCAGCACTTTAGGAGCCTGGGGTGGGAGGATGGATTGATGCCAGGAGTTTGAGACCAGCCTGGACAACAAAGTGAGGCTTCATCTCTATAGTACCAGACAGAGGTGGTTAAATTCTGAAAACACTGAGAAATTAGACATAAGGACAGTCACTGATAAAATAGTGGGATAAAGGAAGAAATAAAGGAAGACTTACAGAAAATAACCTATAGAATGTAAATGGATACTGGTGCCATTAGCTGAAAATGAGAAGACAGGAAAAGGTGTATGGTTAGCAGGATTGGTATGGATCTTGAGTTCAAGCCTCAGTAATTCTTTGTTGGATTGTTTCTATTTATATTTCTTCTCTCCTAGTGTATAACACATTCTTACAAGTTTGCCAATGTATAATTTATATATATGTGAGTAAAATGTACAACTTGACAAGTTTTGAGATATGTAATTGTAGATCTCCATCTTATATAATTATATTTTCATGAAAACAGCACCAAAATTAATATGAAAAATATACCCATTAGCTGTTCATTCTCATATCCATTTGTAATCTCTCACTCTTTTCCAGCCCTCCCTCCTGCCCAAGAAACCAAGCACTGCTCTGCTTTCTGTCAGAATAAGGTTGAATTGTGTTTTCTGAAAACACGTATAAATAGAATCATACCATTTGTTCTCTTGGTTGACTGAATTTTTTCACTCAGAATAATTATTTTAACATACATCCATATTGTATAAAATCAACAAAAACAAAGCAAATATATTTCTAATAGATAAAAGGCATTTCTTTGCAGGCATATACCACAACTTATTTATCTATTTACCTATTGATGGGAATTTGAGTTGCATCCAACTGGTGGTTCCTACGAAGAAGGGTAGTATGGAAACTTATGTACACATATTTGCAAAGACATACACTTTTATTTCTTGTGAATAGGTACTTAGGAATATAGGAGACTGAACTGTATAGAAGTGTGTTTAATTTTTAAAAGGAATTTTCAAAGTGTGTTTTATTTTTTTCAGTTCTACCAGCAGTGGATGAGACTGAATTATGGTGCGTTCTTATCAACATTTGGAATGGTCAGGGTTTGTAATTTTAGTCATCCTGATGTGTTTATAATGATATTAATGGTTTTAATTTTCATTTTCCAAATGAGTTATAATTTATTTTCCTGTGCTTACTTGCCATTTTTTCCAGCTTTATTGAAATATAATTGACAAACAAAAATTGTATATATTTAAGATATATATGGGATGCTTATACATACACACACACACATTATCACAATAAAGCTACTGAACATATCCATCATCTCCCATAGTTACTTGTTCTGTGGTAAGAACACAAGATTAACTCCTTTAGAAAATTTCAAATATATCACACAGTATTATTAATGATAGTCACCATGATGTATATTAAATCTCTCCAAACTTATTCATTCTGCAAAACTGAAAGGTTTTATCCTTTGACCAGCATCTTCCCAATTACTCCCATGCCCCAGTCCTTGAAAACCATCATTCTATAAGATTTCTAGAAAATAACCTACAGAAGGAATACTGGTCTCAGCCCTCCCTCTCTGCTTTTATAAATTTAACTTCTTTAGAATCCATACATAATCATAGAGTTTTTGGCTTCATCTGCTGTTATGTTTCACTTAGAATAATGTTCCCTATGTTATTTCAAATGGAAAGATTTCCTTCTTTTTTAAGTCTGAATAATATTCCATTTTGTGCGTGTGTGTGTGTGTGTGTGTGTGTCTGTGTGTGTGCATCTGTATACTACATTTTCTTCATCTGCTTATCCATGGACAGACATTTAGGTGTTTTCAAATCCTGACTATTGTGAATAATGTTGCAATGAACATGAGAGTGCAGATACCTCTTTGAGATTCTGATTTCAACTGTTTTGAATATATATCCAGAAGTGGGATTGCTTGACATATAGGCAACTTAGTCTTCAGTATTTTAGGAACCTCTATATGTTATCCATAGTGGCTATACTAACATATATTCCAAACTACAGTATACTAGAGTTCCCTTTTCTCCACATCTTCACCAAAATTTACCTTTTGTATTTATAATAATAGCTACTCTAACAGGTGTGAGGTGGTATCTCTGTGGTTTTGATTTAGACTTCCCTGATGATTAGCGGTGTTGGGCACCTTTTCATATACCTAATGGTCATTATATTGTCCATTTTTCTCTAGATAAATGTCTATTCTGGTCATTTGTCTATTTTTAAAATAATGTTATATGCAGAGGTTTTTTTCTGTACTGAGTTGTCTTTATTTTGGGTATTCTAGGTAATTAATATTTGGGGTATTATCCTATGTTTTAGTCAAGGTTCTCTAGAGAGACAGAATTAATGGAATATATATATATATATATATATATATATATATATATATATATGGAGTTGATTAGGTTATATATATACATATATATATATATATATATAGAGAGAGAGAGAGAGAGAGACAGAGAGTTAATTAGGTATTAACTCACATGATCATAAGGTCCCACAATAGGCCATCTGCCAGCTGAGGAGCAAGGAGAGCCAGTCTGGGTTCCAAAACTGAAGAACTTGAAGTCTGATGTTCTAGGGCAGGAAGCATCCAGCACAGGAGAAAGATGTAGGCAGGGAGGCTAAGCCAGTCTGTCTTTTCACATTTTTCTGCCTGCTTATATTCTAGCCACACTGGCAGCTGATTAGATTGAGCCCACCCAAATTAAGGATGAGTCTGCCTTTCACAGCCACTGACACAAATGTTAATCTCCTTTGACAACACCCTCACAGACACACCCAGGATCAGCACTTTGCATTTTTTCCATCCAATCAAGCTGACACTCTGTATTAACCATCACAAGTCTATCCTTTGTCAACTTGAATCCACACACATCTCCTGAGATCATACATAATCTTCCAATAAAGACAACAATAAGCTCGTAATTACACCTAACATAACTATCCTTTCTACAACCAGAAATGCACCAATCCCCAACACAAATACTATTACATAAAGTTAACAATACTTAAATGCTGATGTGAAGTCAATAAAGCTTATATCACATGATATAGGAGAAAGGAAACAAAATGAAGATATTTTCTTAGTACAAGTGCATACATGCAAAAGCATGCTTTTAAGAAAAGAAGGAGGAAATACTCATGATAATTACAGTCCTCGTTTCTGCAGTGGGTCATGTGGTCGTAGCTGGTATTGATGACTGACTGCCTTCTTCTACTACCCATTCTTTGTTTACCTTTGCCTTCAGCAAGCAGCTTGGCAGGTCATGGTTTGTTTCCTTCTGGAGTGACCCAAACCTTCATTCCTAAAGAGTCTGGGCCATTTTTAGTCCTGCCTGGATTGGGCTGTTGTAGTTTCCCATTGACCTTAATAACGGGGCATGGTAATAGTAAGAGACGCTTTAAATGGGTCTCCTCTATTCCATGCAAACTTTTCCTTACCTCTGTTGTGGAGTAGTAGACTGGTTTCATCTTGATAGTCCAGATCAATCACTCCAGTCAACACTGTAACTTCCTTCTTAGCCTGTTGACTTAAAGGTAGGAGGAGCCCAAAGTGTCCAGGTGGCAAACTTAAATTCCAGTTTAATCAAATCTTTGTTGTGTCTCCTGGTGGCAGCATTCCTCCCTCTGGAACTAAGACCTCTAGGCCAGCAGAACGTAATGTCACGGGAACAGAGAGCAAAATTTTGCTAGTGGATCACTAAGGGTGATGGTGAATGGTGCCACTTCCATTTCCACCCCTTGATTTCTGGACCTGTGAATCCTGGCTATGGGAGAAACAGTACCATATACTGGATGCTGAGTTCAGAGCATACACGGCCTTCTGGAGAACTTTGCCCCAACCCTGCAAAATATTGTCACCTAGTTGGCATTGTAATTGTAACTTCAAAAGGCCATACCACCATTCTGTCAATGCAGCTGCTTCAGGATGATGGGAAATGTGGTAAGACCAGTGATTTCCATGAGCATGAGCCCACTGCTGCACTTCTTTAGCCATAAAGTGAGTGCCTTGGTCAGAGGCAATGCTGTGTGAAATATCATGACAATGGATAAGGCATTCCATGAGTCCACCAGTGGCAGTCTTGGCAGAAGCATTTGCGTGCAGGATAGGCAAACCCATATCTGAAATAAGTGTCTATTCCAGTGAGGACAAACCTCTGCCCTTTCCATGATGGAAGAGATCCAATATAATCAACCCGCCACCAGGTAGTTGGTTGATCACCCTGAGGAATGGTGCCATATTGAGGGCTCAGTGTTTGTCTCTGCTGCTGGGACTCAGCAGTGCCCATAGCCAGGTCAGACTTGGTAAGTGGAAGTCCATGTTGCTGAGCCCATGCATAACTTCGATTCCTGCTACCATGGCCACTTTGTCCATGGGCATATTGGACAATGGCAGGGGTGTCTGGGGAAAGAGGCTGAGTGGTGTGCACAGAATGGGTCATCCTATCCACTTGATTATTAAAATCCTCCTCTGCTGAGGTCACCCATTGGTGAGTCATATGGGATACAAATATCTTCAGCTTTTGACCATTCAGAGAAGTCCATCCACATACCTCTTCCCCAAATTTCTTTGTCACCAATTTTCCAATCATGCTTCTTCCAAGTCCCTGACCATTCAGCCAAACCATTGGCCACAGCCCATGAATCAGTACATAATTTCACATCTGGGCACTTTTCCTTCCATGGAAAGTGCACAACCAGGTGCACTGCTTGTAGTGCTGCCCACTGGGAAGATTTCCCTTCACTGCTGCCCTTTAGGGATGTCCTAGAAAGAGGCTGTAGTGCTGCTTTCAGGTGGAACCTGCATATTGTCCAGAACTATCTGTGAACTAGGCCCTAGTCTTCTCTTCCTCTGTCAACTGATCATGGGGAACTCCCCATGTGGCCATGGCTGCAGGCTGCAGGAGAGAAGGCAGGGTAGCAGGAATGAAGACCATGGGCATTTGAGCCACTTCCTCATGTAATTTACCTGCTTGAGACTAATCACGTATATACCACTTCCATTTGATGTTGGAATGCTGCTGTGCATGACCAACTTTATGGCTAGATGGGTCAGAGAGCATTCAGTTCATGACAGGCAGTTCAGGTCTCATGGTGACTTGATGACCCATAGTTAAACATTTGGTTTCCACCAAAGCCCAGTAATAGCCCAAGAGCTACCTCTCAAAAAGAGCGTAGTTATCTGCAGAAGATGGCAGGGCCTTGCTCCAAAATCCTAGAGGCCTCCACTATGATTCACCTATGGGGGCCTGCCAGAGGCTCCAAGCAGCATCCCTATCTGCCACTGACACAATGCACCATTGAATCTGCTGGGCCATACGTCCCAAGTTGCAGAGCAGTTTGCACAGAAGCCTGAACCTGATGCAGAGCCTTCTCCTGTTCTGGACTCCACTCAAAACTGGCAGCCTTTCAGGTCACTGGATAAATGGGTGGAGTAACACATCCAGATGAGGAATGTGTTGCCTCTAAAATCCAAATAAGCCCACTAGGTATTGTGCTGCTTTCTTGGTTGTAGGAGGGGCCAAATGCAGCAACTTATCCTTCACATTAGAAGGAATATCTCAACAGGCCAAACACCACTGGACCCCTAGAAATTTTACTGAGGTAGAAGTTCCCTGAATTTTAGTCAGATTTATTTCCCATCCTCTGGCACACAAATGTCTCACCAATAAGTCCAGTGTGTTCGATACTTCTTGCTCACTGGATCTAATCAGCATAATATAATCAATGTAATGGACCAGTGTCATATCTTGTAAAACCATCAAGGTTTTTTCAAATAAAATTTTGACACAAAGCTGGAGAGTTGATATATATAGGAGTATATTGCTGGCCTTTCTAGGTGAAAGCAAATTGCTTCTGGTGGGCCTTATGGACATGAATGGAGTAAAAGGCATTTGCCAAGTCAATGGGTCCATCATCAGGTACCAGGAGATGGGTTAATTTACTCAAGCAATGAAACCACATCTGGTACAGCAGCTGCAATTGGAGTCACCACTTGGTTAATCTTGTGATAATCCACTGTCATTCTCCATGATCCATCTGCCTTCTGCACAGGCCAAATGAAATTGTTGAATGAGGATGTGGTGGGGATCACAACTTCTCTGTCTTTCATGACCTGGATGGTGGCACTAATCTCCATAATCCCTCCAGGGATGTGACATTGTTTTTGATTTACTATTTTTCTGGGTAGAGGCAGCTCTAATGGCTTCCATTTGGACTTTCCCACAATAACAGCCCTCACTCTACCAGTCAGGGAGCCAATGTGAAGGTTCTGCCAGCTGCTAAGTATGTCTGCCAAATAGGCATTCTGGCACTGGAGAAATGACCACAGGATGAGTCCTGGGACCCACTGGACCCACTGTAAGTTGAACCTGAGCTGAAACTCCATTAATTACCTGACCCTCATAAACCCCTACTTTAACTGAAAGACCACAGTGACTTTTTGGGTTCCCCAGAATCAATGTCAGCTCAGAGCCAGTGTCCAGTAGTCCCAAAAATGTCCGATCATTTCCTTTTCCCCATGCCTCACAGTTGCCCTGGTAGAAGCCTGGAGGTCTCCGTGGGAAAGAGTGAGAGAAAGATTAACAGTATAAATTCTTGGTAATGCAGTGAGAGCCTTCCCCAAGGGGATCTGGCCTCTCCTTCATTCATGGGGTTCTGGGTCTGTAAAGTGGCTCAAGTTTGGAAATTGGTTGAGAGGCCGTAGTTCTCTGTTTTTGGAATTCAAATTAGTCTTTTGTATATTCGACCTAGAAGTTTTCTGTTTATATAAATTAAGTAGGAATGCAGTAGTAGGCTTCCTATCAATTTCACTTCTGGGAACACTGTGATTCATTAGCCAGGGTCAAAGCTCTACATGAGTCATACTATCCTGATTGCTGCTTTGCCTCTGCTGTCCATTACAGTAGCTACATCCACTTGCCTTTAATGGTTGAGCACTGCCACTTGGCCCTTGCCACCTTGGTGTCCAATTATACTCATTATATTTATATTTATATTTATTTATTTATTTGAGATGGAGTCTTGCTCTGTCGCCCAGGCTGGAGTGCACTGGGGTGATCTCGGCTCACTGCAAGCTCCGCCTCCTGGGTTCACACCATTCTCCTGCCTCAGCCTCCCGAGTACCTGGGAACACAGGTGTCTGCCATTGTGTCTGGAATTGGTGGGTTCTTCATCTCACTGACTTCAAGAATGAAGCCACGGACCCTCACAGTGAATGTTACAGTACTTAAAGATGGTGTGTCCGGAGTTTGTTCCTTCTGATGTTCGGACATGTCTGGAGTTTCTTCCTTCCGGTGGGTTCGTGATCTTGCTGGCCTCAGGAGTGAAGCTGCAGACCTTCTCGGTGAGTGTTACATCTCATTAAGGCAGCACAGACCCAAAGAGTCAGCAGCAGCAAGATTTATTGTGAAGAGCGAAAGAACAAGGCTTCCACAGCGCAGAAGTGTGGAAGGGGACCCCAGCGGGTTGCCGCTGCTGGCTCTGGTGGCCAGCTTTTATTCCCTTATCTGGCCCCACCCACATCCTGCTGATTGGTCCATTTTACAGAGAGCTGATTGGTCCATTTTGACAGAATGCTGATTGGTGCGTTTACAATCCTTTAGCTAGACACAGAGTGCTGACTGGTGCATTTACAAACCTCTAGCTAGACACAGAGTGCTGATTGGTGCATTTATAATCCTTTAGCTAGAGAGAAAAGTTCTCAAGTCCCCACCTGACCCAGAAGCCCAGCTGGCTTCATCTCTCAATGGCACTCGCAGCAGGGGTTTGCGGCACCTAGCCCGGGCACTCTGGCAGCCCAGAGGGAGCTCATCCCCTGATCAAGCCCAGGACTCACCAAGTATGGGGCCCACCAAGCCCACCCCCACCTGGAACCTGCGCCGGCCCACAAACACTGCCACACACAGCCCCGGCTCCCGCTCGTGCCTCTCCCTCCACACCTCCCCATGAGCAGAGGGAGCCGGCTCTGGCCTCGGCCAGCCCCAGAGAGGGGCCCCCACAACGCAGCAGTGGGCTGAAGGGGCCCTTGAGCACAATCAGAGTGGATGCTGAGGCTGAGGGGGCACCGAGAGTGAGCAAGGGCTGCTAGAATGTTGTCACCTCTCATCATCACGCCCGGCTAATTTTTGTAATTTTTGTAGAGACAGGGTTTCACCGTGTTAGCCAGGATGGTCTCTGTCTCCTGAACTTGTGATCCACCCACCTTGGCCTCCCAAAGTGCTGGGATTAGAGGCATGAGCCACCACGCCCAGCCTATATCCATTATATTTAAATTTTGTAGTTGAGTGACTACAGTTTCCACTGTTAGATCTGACATATAGAGAAGAGCAATTACAGGGCTCTTCAAAGATGCAGGTGCTGTCTTCAGAAATCTATTTTGCAAAGTATTGGTGAACGGCTAATCTGGACTCTCCCAGCTAATATCAGTAGGTCTAAAGTGCCTAATCCACTCCACCATTCCAATATCCCTAAGGCTTTGGATCCCTTCCTCTATGTTAAACCAAGGGAGATTAGGCATTTCTAGCTCACACACAGTGGAACATCTTTAATCCATATTTCAGTTAACAAAGCAAGTAAATTATTAGAACATTTTTAATGCCCTGAGTTGCAATATTAAATGCGAAGCCCCTACTTACTGGGTTCCAATCAATAAATTCAGCCTGATCCAACTCTATGTTTCTTCTACCATTATCCCACACCTTTAATATCCATTCCCATGGCTGTTCTCCAGATTTCTGTTTATATAAATCAGAAAACTCAAGCAGTTATTTTTGAATGTATCACACCTCTAGTCTAAATTTTAAAGGTCAGGCATGGTGGCTCATGCCTGTAATTCCAGAACTTTGGGAGGCTGAGGCGGGTAGATCACAAGGTCAGGAGATTGAGACCAGTTTGGCTAACATGGTGAAACCCCGTCTCTACTAAAAATACAAAAAATTCGCCAGGCGTGGTGGCGGGCACCTGTAGTCCCAGCTACTCGGGAGGCTGAGGCAGGAGAATGGTGTGAACCCAGGAGGCAGAGCTTGCAGTGAGCTGAGATTGCGCCACTGCACTCCAGCCTGGGTGACAGAGTGAGACTCCATCTCAATAAATAAATAAATAAATAAATAAATAAATAAATAAATAAATAAAAAATAATAAATTATACTGAATTGGTTTTGCTATTAAATAACATGGTCATGTGAAAACATCATTTCCTCTCTGGGATATAATCTTGTTTGTAAAATAAGTAAAAAGAGTAAGGTTCCTTTTAAATCTGTTCTTCAATGATTTGTATGTTATTTGCATACAGTCTCCTGATAAGCAGTGACATGGAGCATGTGATACTGTGAGATAATACATACACTCTGTATCCTTTCTTTTTCCCTTGGTTTTAAGGGGGATCAGAGTTTTATTCTTTTTTATTATAATTTTTTGAGGTGAAGGATGAGGGTAAGATCTTGATTTTGTTTAGGAATACAGCGTAAAAACTGTGGATTCAGCCAATAAATATGTCCCAATAAACTTCTGAGCTAGAAGATCATAGCGTGAGATCCCCAAATTTCAATTTCAGGCTTCTTAGGAGAAAGAAGTTGCAGCTTAAGAATTGAAGAAAATATTTTTAACAACAGAGTCACTCATGGGAAGTTATATAAATGAATTCATATTTTGTTCATTCCTGGTTTAGTAATTTTCTTTCATCTCAATCAAAATCATGATAAAATGTTAACATCTGAGAATTGTATTTAAAGTCAGTATATCATATATGCATAAAATAATTGAAATAAAAATAAATGTAAATAGATTGAATGATGTAGTTGAATAAAGTTTGTGCTAAAACAATATTGAGACAGCCAAAGTACTTTTTGGAGTCAGATTTAATACTCAGGAGAATGTTGGTGAAGAATAAAGTAGAGCTTGTCTTAATTACCAGAATTTTTTAGAAAAACATAGACGTACATGGAAATTTCTTAAAAGTCTATATTCAAAAACAAACAAACAAACAAAAACCACCCTGGCAACACAATCTGTTTTTTATACAACACAGGAGCTGATCAGAAATGGAAGATACACACATGGGAATATTTACCCATAGAAGAAAATAATCATATACTAGTTAGGGAACAACATCTGCTCAGCTAGCTGCTGCTGATCAGTTGTGTCACCCAGAAGAGAAGGAAAACCTCCGGGAAAACAAGCAGCAGGGATGTGGTGCAAGTCAAATTAGCAAAGCAGTTCCTTTAGAATAACAAGGATTTGCAGCTTCGTAGTCTAAATAGTCTGGGGAAATTAAGGTGTTTTCCCTAAGGTGAAAAACAAAAATCTGGCTATATTTTACTGAGGACCATGGCTAAAATACCTTACGAAACTCTGCATTATCAACCAATGATTGCTAGGACCCAGATTTTTTGGATATTCTTAGGAAAATTTCGTTTCCTTCAACAGTCCTATTCCTCAAAATTAAAATTCACCATGCCAACTTGCATGCCTGAAATTAACAGTTAATTCTAAAATTAAATTCGTATCAGTACTTCCTTTATTTCCTTTGGGGTTATTAGAATTAAACATGCCAAAATCATGCCACTGTTTTAATACGTTTGCTCCAAGGGATAAACGCAACTGTCTTTGCTTTCCAAAGACTCTAATTTAGTTGCCAATAAATAAGTACATCCACAAAATAATTTAAATTTTTATTATGACCAGTGTACACATACATATAAAACTGAATGAGTGATTTGAGTAATAACATAAAAGTCACAATCTATTACTAACTCCATACTTTTCATAAAGACAAAATTGTACTGAATTTCGTTTTCATTTGCATACTCTTCAAAAATAATTTTGCCACTGGCACAATATTTTCATTTTTCAGAATTTCATGCTTCACAATTTTACAATTTCTTCACAGTTTAGATGCAACTGACATCTTGATGATGAATTCAGCTGTACAGCATAAGTCACTATTCTTTGGGTAATTGAATGTTAAGTAATTATTTTATTAATAAAATAATTTCAATGTGATCATATGGAAACAACCTTTATATTACTAATTTAAGAGGCTTATTTAGTTTAAAAAACTAAATGTTTCTGTGTTAACTTGTTTACTTTCTTATTTTCTGTTATTTCAACTCCCTATATTTCTGATTACCTTCTTTGAAACCTATATCCAAACTTTCAGGACTGCATATATATCTTTTCAATACATACATTAAATATTTTACATGTATATATGTAAAAGAAACATATTTGATTTTAGAACAGTCTGAAATACACTGAATCCCATATCTAATTTATTGCTTCTTTCTAGTGGAAAAGTGTCTTTAAGTCATTTAGGAGAAGCAACATTCTTACAGCCAATTACAAACACAAACAAAAAAATCTTTTTTTCCTTCAGAAAATTGAAGTGCATTCAAGTGATGGTTGTTATACTTTTTAATTTGCTAAAGGATGAGGGATTTTATAAAATTCCATGTGTGCTTATTAACTACTGTCTTTTAGCTTCAAAGCCATCTTTCTATAAGTGATTTGTCATGCTGGGGCTGGGACTAGGAAATCACACTTTCCCTTGCCAGTTGCTCCCCATTATATCCTGTCTGTGGTAGGTGGAGTGTGGGGGCAGTGTTAGGAAAGGAGCGTGTTGGGCTTGAGGAAGGAAAACAGGTCTCTTTCTGTTTGTTGTCTGTTCCTGAAAGCTTTACAGAAGCAATAATTGGACACAAAGGCAGTGGGTATCCGTTTTAGTAACCGTAACAACAATTTGTTTCAATTTCCAGTTATTTCCTTTTTTTTTTTTTTCAGATTCCCTAAACCAGCCTTATTGTGTCCCCTTAAGATACCACATCAACCAAGCTCTACCCACACCTCAGAAATCCACGCTCAATTTCCAATCGGTTTCTCCTTCAGCCTACTGAGTGGTGACAATGTGCTAGCAGCCCTTGCTGGCTCTGGGCACCTCCTTGGCCTTGGCGTCCACTCTGGCCATGCTTGAGGAGCCCTTCAGCCCACCACTGCACTTGGGGAGCCCCTCTCTGGGCTGGCCAAGGCCGGAGCTGGCTCCCTCTGCTTGCGGGCAGGTGTGAAGGGAGAGGCGCAGGTGGGAACCAGGGCCACATGCGGCACTAGCGGGCCAGGGCGAGTTCCAGGTGGGCACAGGCTCGGCAGGCCCCCCACACTCGGATCGGCCAGCTGGTGCCACCAGCCCCGGGCAGTGAGGGGCTTAGCACCTGGGCCAGCAGCTGCGGAGGGTGTGCGGAGTCCCCCAGCACTGCCGGCCCACCACTGCCATGCTTGAATTCTTGCTGGGCCTCAGCCACCTCCCTGTGGGGCAGGGCTCCGGACCTGCAGCCCACCATGCCCGAGCCACCCCTGCCCCACAGAGCGTTCCCGCACGGCTGGAACCTCCCCAACAGGCACTGCCCCCTGCTCCACAGCGCCTGGTCCCATCAACCGCCCAAGGGCTGAGGGGTGCAGGCACATGGCGCGGGACTGGCGGGCAGTTCTGCCTGTGGCCCGGCATGGGATCCACTAGGCAAAGCCAGCTGGGCTCCTGAGTTGGATGGGGTCTTGGAGAACTTTTATGTCTAGCTAGAGGATTGTAAATGCACCAATCAGCACTCTGTGTCTAGCTCAGGGATTGTAAACGCACCAATCAGCACCCGTGTCTAGCTCAAGGTTTGTAAACGCACCAATCAGTGCTGTGTGTCTAGCTAATCTAGTGCGGACTTGGAGAACTTTTGTGTCTAGCTAAAGGATTGTAAATGCACCAATCAGCACTCTGTGTCTAGCTCAAGGTTTGTAAATACACCAATCAGCACCCTGTCAAATAGACCAATCAGCAGGATGTGGGTGGGGTCAGATAAGGGAGAAAAAGAAGGCTGCCCAAGCCAGCAGTGGCAACCTGCTTGGGTCCCCTTCCACGCTGTGGAAGCTTTGTTCTTTTACTCTTTGCAATAAATCTTGCTGCTGCTCACTCTTTGGGTCCGTGCTGCCTTTATGAGCTGTAACACTCACCGCGAAGGTCTGCAGCATCACTCCTGAAGCCAGCGAGAACACGAACCCACTCGGAGGAACAAACTCTAGACGTGCCACCTTTAAGAGCTGTAACACTCACCGTGAAGGTCTGCGGCTTCACTCTTGAAGCCAGGGAGACCACGAACCCACCAGAAGGAAGAAACTCTGGACACATCTGAAACATCTGAAGGAAGAATCTCCAGACACACCATCTTCAAGAACTGTAACACTCACTGCAAGGGTCCACAACTTCATTCTTGAAGTCAGCAAGACCAAGGACCCACCGATTCTGGACACACTACTAAGGTATTTGTCCAGCCAGCGTGGACCCATTCTTCAGAGACTGGGTCTCGGCTCTGCCCCAAGATTTTTCGTTTTCTCAGTTCTGGGGATGGCAATTGCTTTATAAGATTACCATCTCTATGGTACCTCAGTGCCCTAGTTTTGCCTGTAATACATGTGTAGACAATTTCTTACGTATTAAAACACCTGATGTGGTTTTTATTTTCTGGAGTAACCTTAACTGAAACACCGTGACTAAAGTCTCCTAAGAATGACCTTCATAAATTAAGATATTTTGTCTTCCACAGTAAACATGCTTCCGGTAAGTTTGCCTTTATTTTACTGTAGCCATCAATAAAAACACTACTGTGGTTGTTCCTGTTCAAATCCCAGTTTCTCTGTCCATTTACATTATGAAATATATTAGATGAAAAATAACGAAGTTTCGTTTGTGGTTTTGGGACTGTATCATAGAAAGCATGATCTTCCCCCTTAATTCTTAAAACAGCACAATGCATAAAGATTATAAAATATTATGATCTGTATCTAAACACTGACTTAAGCTGTCAATATTTTAAATCCGGTATTTTTTTTGAATCCGGTATTTTAAACCAGATTTTAGAGTTTAGTTTCTACAAGCCAGATAAAACAAAACACTAATTCTTATTCTCTCCACTCCTATGTATCTTGTGCATAAATCTATGGTGTATTTCAGACAGAGAGGATGTGCTGCTTTACATTCTTCCCGCTCCATACATGTTAAACTAAAAGGTCCAGAAAAGATATCATTGAGTGAAAAGAAAATATTGAAAAGGCTAGAAACATCAGAATTTTTCTAATACTAGAATACATTAAAGGGAGAAAAGAAAATAAATAAATTAAAAAAATGTAAAGGGATGATACAAAACTTAAAAAGTGCTATTGTTTAAAAATATGAGTGCATGAGTAATACATCTCAGTGCTTCCTAAGGATATGGCAATATTGTCTGAAATAATAAAGAAGGGAATTCATATATCTTTTGGAATGTACACAAATACAAACACATACGAATATACATCTGTTTAACATTGTCTGAATAAGATGAATAATGGCATAGCCCATGACCCAGCTCTTCCACTCTTAGGGTTTGTTTTATCTTACAAAATTTCATGCCCTAATACCCATGTAAAACAGTCATGGAGCAGCATTTAGGATGGCCTCAAAATGAAAACAACCCACATATTCATCAGCAGGAAGGGATAAATTGTGATGTATTAGTATTATTAAATACTATTCAAGAAGCACAAAAGAGAACATATAGTATAATCTTATTTATGTAAATTATCAAAACCTGATAAAACCAAACTACATTGTTTTACTCAAAAAAAATGGAGTATACACAATCTTTTCCAAGTCAGAGAATTATAATTGTTCTTTACCATGTTTATTTATGGGTGTTTTGTTTTGTTTTGTTTTGTTTGGAGATGGAGTCTCACTCTGTCACCAAGGCTGGAGTGCAATTGCACAATCTCGGCTCACTGCAACCTCTGCCTCCTGGGTTCAAGCGATTCTCCTGCCTCGGCTTCCAAAGTAGCTGGGACTACAGGTGTGTGCCACCACACCCGGCTGATTTTTGTATTTTTAGTAGAGACATGGTATCACTATGTTGGCCAGGTTGGTCTGGAACTCCTGACCTCAAGTGATCTGCTGGCCTTGGCCTCCCAAACTGCTGGAATTACAGGCGTGAGCCACCATGCCTGATCTACTTATGTTTTATATGCTATTTCACATATATGTTACTTTTCAAAATACTAATTTATATAAAACTAATTTTATTTTTCAAACTTAATTGCAATATTCTAGAACACTTTTAATTTCAAGTTACTTTTTAAAGCCTTTTCATTTTTGTTTTCATTTTTATTTTTCAACTTCATTGAGGTAGAATTTATATACAACTAAATGCACACATTTTAACTTTACGGTTTCATGAGTGACGGCAACTACATACAACATTGTCAACTTGTAATTACTACCTCCACCTAGGAGTAGATAGTTCCATCCCACCAAATAGTGCTCTTTTGCCTTTTTGCAATTATACCTACACACATGCACACACACAGTCCCAGGTAATCACTGACCTAGGTTCTGTCAACAGAGGTTAATAAAAATGAAGTCCTGCAGTACTACAGTACACATACTTTTATTCCTGGCTTCTTTTGTTCAGCATGTTTTTGAGATCCATCTATGCTTTTAAATGTATCAGTAATTTATATTGCTGAGTAATTGATTATTTTATATAGGGCAAATTGATAAAACGTTTGTGATATATAGATTTTTGGGTTACTTTCAGCATGAATTGTTAACATTTGTGTAGAATTTCTTATTTCTCTTGGATATTACTTAGGAGTGGAATTGCTGGGTCACATAGAAAGTATAGATTTTTTTGAAAAAGCATCACACTATTTTCCAAAGTGATTTTATCATTTTACACTCTCATGAAAATGCATGCAAGTTCTAACAATGATACATACCGTGCAATACTTAGTATTTTTTCTTATTATGGAGATGTAGGAGTGTAAGGATTTTTTTGTATCTACTGCACAAAGGCACTTTGTCATACATATGTGCAAATATTTTATCCCAATTTATGACTTTTTAAATTGTTTCAAAAGAGTCTTTAGAGTGTAAGTTTTTAATTTTCATTAAGTCCACTCTATCAATTTTTTATGTTGTGCCCTAATGATTTTTTGCTAAAACATGTCAGGAAGATTTTCTATTAACATTTTGTAAGATTTTATATATATATATAATTTTTTTTTCCACAGTATGAAGTCTCAAAGGCCATGTAACCCCAAAACTGCTAAGGTCAATAGGTCTAAATAAAATGTCCTAGAACATTAATTGGAATGGAGGTCACTATTCCTTTTTTTTTTTTTTTTTTGAGATGGAGTCTCACTCTGTCACCCAGGCTGGAGTGCAGTGGCGCAATCTCGGCTCACTGCAAGCTCTGCCTCCAGGGTTTACACCATTCTCCTGCCTCAGCCTCCCAAGTAGCTGGAACTACAGGCGCCCGCCACCTCGCCTGCTGGTTTTTTGTATTTTTTAGTAGAGACGGGGTTTCAACGGGTTAGCCAGGATGGTCTCGATCTCCTGACCTCGTGATCCACCTGTCTTGGCCTCCCAAAGTGCTGGGATTACAGGCTTGAGCCACCGTGCCTGGTCCACTATTCCTTTATGAATACTATCTCAGAATTAGGAAGCCATGAGAATAAGTCATTTAAAGTTTTCAGTTTATAATTATTCACGTTGTAATAATTACCGTGTGTCAGGCAGTGTTCTATGTGCCTTACAAATATTTCTTATAAAATCCTGATAATCATTCTATAAGATAGTGATTTACTAATTTTACAAAGAGGCAAAGTAAAGCCCATAAATCTTTCATAAAGTCATTGACTCATACATGGTGCCAGAATCCTAGAAGACAGATTCCAGAGCATATTCTCTGAACCACTATACATGTTTTAACTTACTTCCAGTAATGGAGTATTTTCCACACTTTCTTTGTCAAGCGCATCTCTTCTTATTTAACTTAACATAGTTTAACATCCTACACCGTGGTTAGTCCTGAGTATGAATCCTATAAAATTAGGGCCCTGTTTATGGAAGACAATTTTTTTTTCTGATTGATTTTTGTTTGTTGACTTTTTCCATTTTCCATTTAAGTAGGAATTCATTGTCATTCAACTTACCCATGAAACTCAAATAAAAATTAATGATATTCTTCTAAACACAAAGGCTAAAATTTAGCAATAAGTAGCAAAATAAAAAGAGAAAGAAAAAATCAATACAACATAACAAAAAAACCAAACCACAATAACACAATATGTTCTGACAATTCGTAATTGGCTTTTTTATAGGTAAAGAAAAGAAGGGGAATGTAATTAGTTCCATAAGGTTTTATATTTACGTGGAAGTATAAGAATTTTTTCTTTTGTTCGATGTTCAAATGAAATGGCAGATGGTCCACTGGACTGCTTTTGAATTCACCGAATACAAATTATGTACAATGAAGTTTTTTCAGGAGTTGAGATTGTTCAAAAAGCAGATATGTGAGACAAAAATATAGATTATTACTGCTAATGTAAAACTGTTTTAAAGTTTGAGCTGATGTTGCTTGAAAATACAGGATTACATTTCTCTCTTTTCCATAACAGCTGTCACAGACTCTATAGGGCCATTTAATTAGTCATAATCAAAATGGTATGATTTTCCTTGGTAATATATGAAATATCAGGTCATTTTAGAATTTTAGAATCTTTAGAAATTAAATAATTTGGTTACTTTCTTATGAGTTGTATATTAAATACATTAATTGTCTAATTCCAAATCACTACACAACAGCATGACACATGGGCAGATGAACTCAGGCAGTCTGAATAATAATCCGTTTAAACTTCATGTGTTGAGGTGGCTGAAACTTTATGGTTAGATTGGCTTAGTCTGTCTTTCAAAGAATGAACTTGATGTGAGGCAGATTCCTATGCAAAAGCCATTTGGTTTTAACCTAGCCTCCACCCCAGGACCCACCGTCAACCTCCAGTACTTCCCCAGCACCCTACCTTGAAAGGTAACCTTTATCTAAGGGATTACATCCCTTAGATTATTATCTAAATTATAAAGATATTTCTAGGATTTGATTAATAAATGATTAATTTTAATGAGATAAAGTTGCTGCTACCTAACTAAATTCTTCGCTGGATTCTTCAACAAGAGCTCTCACAATCAAACTATTTTTCCTTAACCAAATTTACAGAGCCTATGGCTATTTCACTGTCATACACACACACACACACACACACACAGACAGCAACACATTTTTTCACAATTTTTCAAAATTCCTATAATTGCCAGTGATTAAAGCTGCTAAAATAAAATACATGACTAGAAAGCACCCTTTTTTTTTTTTTTTTTTTTTTTTTTTTTTTTTTGAGACGGAGTCTCGCTCTGTCGCCCAGGCTGGAGTGCAGTGGCGCAATCTCGGCTCACTGCAAGCTCCGCCTCCCGGGTTCACGCCATTCTCCTGCCTCAGCCTCTCCGAGTAGCTGGGACTACAGGCGCCCGCCACCACGCCCGGCTAATTTTTTGTCTTTTTTTAGTAGAGACGGGGTTTCACCGTGGTCTCGATCTCCTGACCTCGTGATCCGCCCGTCTCGGCCTCCCAAAGTGCTGGGATTACAAGCGTGAGCCACCGCGCCCGGCCGAAAGCACCCTTTTTTTAAAGTATTCTTCAAAATGTATTGGGTATTCCTTCTTAGTGAGACAACTGGTCATTCTGGTAGCATAGAATTTTACCTTAAGTATTCCTTCATTGTACTTAAAGCACTGAATAAAATTTAGATTTGTGTGTCATCATACTTCATTAATATATCAAATAGGATAGAAATTATTAAAATCAGTTGATGATTTATGGATAAATACATAAAGGAAATTTGATACTTCAACTAACTTTGGAGGAAGACTTAAAACCTGCACATTACCCCCCGATAGGTCTAGAAATCTTAGATTTAAACTCTTCACTTTTTCTTGTTGTATAGATCACTACATCAAAACTAACATTGCTTATCATTTGAGCAGGTTTCCTGTGTTCAATTCCCAAACATAAATTTTTTATTATCTTCTAGTAGTCAGTAATGACACACAGCCAACTTAAAATAGTTTGGGGAAAAAAAGGAACTGCATTGGCTGAAAGAATCAAGAGTGATTGAAAACCAACGGTAGGAAGTATGGTTATTCAACACAACTTCAGGAATAATTGAAAGCAGGTACATACATCCAATAGAGTAGAAAGATGTCTTTTCTATCTCCTTTTCTCTCCGAATTGGCTTTATTATTTTGTTCTCTTTATACGGACTGAGTTTCTCTACTAGGCAAAAAAGTTGGTTTCCTACAGTTCAGAGCTTCTTCTCGCATACATACATATACATATGAAACACTTTCTCCACTAAAAGGGGATAATCAATGGTATCAGTGTGACAGTGCTGCAAGTCCTGGCAAAGAAACTCAGGCATGACATGAATTAGGTGCCCTGCCTGAAATTTGATATGGGTTGAAGGAATAAATAATACCAAAAATATATTTGATTCTCACAAAAAAATTATTACTTATGAAATACCAGTATCTAAATTTTACAGATATTTAATTGATTTAGAAATATTAAATAACTTCCTCTAATCACAAAAATCACCCTTAGTGGATTCAGGGTAACTCAACAGCAGTATTTGTGGAGATACTTGAAGGGCAAGGAATGTGATGTCTATTGTCTCAGTAAAAGGGAAAGATTTTAGATAGACGTTAATATAAATGTTCATTAAGGTCATTCCTAGAGCTCTGGAATATCTTGTGAATTTTTACACACCTGGACAATTAGATGGGGGAACAGAGGAGGTAAAAGGGGCAAACTCATTTTACACTTTAAAAAAAGGGGACACAAATTGAATTATCCAAATTGACCAACTATGCCATTTGCTTTATTATAATAATTAAATAATTATCTATAATATACCACAGACCATAAAAAGATCACATTGTTATTCAATATATGGATTAAAAAACTGAAATTTTCCTCCCAGGTGGAAAAAACAATCAACGAAACATAGGAGGCGATTTTTAGCATGCACATGCGTGCATACACACAAAATGAATTAAAAATTTACTCAGTTGGCCTGGCGCAGTGGCTCACGCCTGTAATCCCAGTACTTTGGGAGGCCGTGGTGGGCAGATCACGAGGTCTAGGGTTTGAGACCAGCCTGAACAACATGGTGAAACCTCATCTCTACTAATAATGCAAAAATTAGCCGGGCATGGTGGCACATGCCTGTAATCCCAGCTACTCAGGAGGCTGAGGCAGGAGAATTGCTTGAACCTGGGAGGCAGAGGTTACAGTAAGCCGAGATCGCACCATTGCACTCCAGAGTGGGCAACAAGAATGAAACTCCATCTAAAAATATATATATATATTTACTCAGTTATGTTAGCAAAGGCATGCCAGTTATGGGCATACGGGAGAAGGAAGGAATCATTAAAAATTGTTTTGTTTGCTCTCAGTTGCTTAATTAAGAAATTCAGGTAGTCAGATGGGTTGTAGAAAGAAGCTTAACTCTTCTGTCATTTGAGAATGTGCTCTGAGACAAAAGCCAGTGCAAGGTGACTGTTAGGGAATGGCTGTCTCACAAGTTCAACACAGAAGAAGCATGGTAGCCACAGTCCAAATTCTATTTTGTGCTTGGATTTCAAGAGAGTGCATACAGTAGAGGAAGACTTCCTTAAGCCAAATTTCATTTAATGACACTGAACAAAGGCAAAGAACGGTAAAGGTGTGGGTTTAACAGAAATATTTTATTACGATTTACTAAACATTAAAAAACTGATTGTAATGAAAAAACAATTTTGTATTCTCATCTTTAGTGTTCATGACTTTTAGCTTCTTTTAAAAAATTGGTCTTTAGAGTAATGTAAAAAAAGGCAAATTATTTGTTAGGTTGAAATTTGGTAGATACCAGTAGTTATATTTTTCTCAATAAGACAAGTTTTTTTTTATAATTTTATTATTTGTTAGTAAAATTTAAAATAGGTTGTCATCTTTGTCCATTTTGTGCTGCTATTGCAAAATTCTTGAGACTGGATAAACTTCTGTTCTTTTTTTTTTTTTTCGAGACTGAGTTTCGCTCTTGTTGCCCAGGCTGGAGTGGAGTGGTGCGATCTCAGCTGGGTAATGTTTAAAAAGCACAAAAATTTATTTCTCAGAGTTCTGGAAGCTAGGGAATCCAAGATCAAGGTGATGGCATCTGGTTTAGTGACAGCCTTCATGCTTCATTCTAACATGGCAGAAGGTGGAAGGGCAAGTTAGCCAAATGCTCGCCAAAACTTCTTTCACAAGACCCTTAATCCCATGGGTGACAGCCTATCCCTCCTGGCCTAATCACCTCTTAAAGGCACCACCTTTTAATACCATCACATTGGCAGTACCTGGAGTTTTGAGGGGATAAATTCAGACCTTAGCATCTGCCTTCAGTATGCATTTTGTAACAACATTTTTTTCAATACTCTTATGAATTTCATTATTATTATTACAGGGAAGGTCTGAAGATAACTGAAGGCAGAAGAGAGATTTTAATCTGTTCGTGGATCGGTAACAGGCTAGACCAAGACTCTTATGTAATGAGCCATGTGTTCATGTCACAGTTCCTTCTGTTTCCTTAAATAACAGAGAATCATTGAATTTAAAATGCACCATCTTACTGACATTTCTGTCTTTTGTCTACGTCTATCAGAAAATGTGTAATTGCACCTTGTGAGTTTGTGTGAAGGTTACAGTGGACTTCTGTATGAAGAGAAAATAACTTTAACAATAAAGTTTCCTGTACTGTATACTGTGTTCTCTTTATATATATACTATATTTTATATATATATATACATATATATACACATATATATGTATATATATATATATATATATATATATATATTACTCTCAAAGTCAACTGCATTTCATCTTAAGCATACAGGTTTCAAAGAAGGAATAAATAATATGACTTCAAAGGAATTGCAATAAGCCTAGCAGAATGTCAGATATATATGCATATAAGAAGCAGAAGATATAATTTTAAGAACTCGAGAAGAATAAAATTAATTCTATTCCTAATTGTTTTCTACTGCTTATTTGGCATTTCCTTTCTTGGTACTTGAGATTTTATATAAGAGTGTATTTTATGGTTATAAATACAAATGTCACTGTCTAATAATATCTTAGGAAAAAATGACACTTTTCATGTATATGGAACTTTATGTTTCACAAGACTTTTTTCATGTATTACTTGTGTAAATTACCGAATTAACTTTTAGATACACTCTATTGGGGTGGAGCCAAGATGGCTGAATAGGAACAGCTCCAGTCTACAGCTCCCAGCCTGAGCGACACAGAAGACGGGTGATTTCTGCATTTCTGTTTGAGGTACCAGTTTCATCTCACTAGGGAGTGCCAAACAGTAGGTGCAGGACAGTCGGTGAAGCGTGTTGTGCGCGTGCTGAAGCAGGGCGAGGCATTGCCTCACTCGGGAAGCGCAAGGGGTCAGGGAGTTCCCTTTCCTAGTCAAAGAAAGGGGTAACAGAGGGCACCTGGAAAGTCAGGTCAGTCCCACCCTAATACTGCGCTTTTCCAATGGGCCTGGAAAATGGCACACTAGGAGATTGTGTCCTGCACCTGGCTCGGAGGGTCCTATGCCCATGGAGTCTCGCTGATTGCTAGCACAGCAGTCTGAGATCAAGCTGCAAGGCAGCAGCGAGGCTGGGGGAGGGGCGCCGGGCACCCACCATTGCCCAGGCTTGCTTGGGTAAACAAAGCAGCTAGGAAGCTAGAACTGGGTGGAGCCCACCACAGCTCAAGGAGGCCTGCCTGCCTCTGTAGGCTCCACCTCTGGGGGCAGGGCACAGACAAACAAAAAGTCAGCAGGAATCTCCACAGACTTAAATGTCCCTGTCTGACTGACAGCTTTGAAGAGAGTAGTGGTTCTCCCAGCACGCAGCTGGAGATCTGAGAACGGACAGACTGCCTCCTAAAGTGGGTCCCTCACCCCGGAGCAGCCTAACTGGGAGGCACCCCCCAGTAGGGACAAACTGACACCTCACTTGGCACGCAGCTGGAGATCTGAGAACGGACAGACTGCCTCCTAAAGTGGGTCCCTCACCCCGGAGCAGCCTAACTGGGAGGCACCCCGCAGTAGGGACAAACTGACACCTCACTTGGCTGGGTACTCCTCTGAGACAAAACTTCCAGAGGAACTATCAGAGATGTGAAGGACCTCTTCAAGGAGAACTACAAACCACTGCTCAATGAAATAAAAGAGGATACAAACAAATGGAAGAATATTCCATGCTCATGGGTTGGAAGAATCAATATCATAAAAATGGCCATACTGCCCAAGGTAATTTATAGATTCAATGCCATCCCCATCAAGCTACCAATGACTTTCTTCACAGAATTGGAAAAAACTACTTTAAAGTTCATATGGAACCAAAAAAGAGCTTGCATCACCAAGTCAATCCTAAGCCAAAAGAACAAAGCTGGAGGCATCACGCTACCTGACTTCAAACTATACTAAAAGGCTACAGTAAACAAAACGGCATGGTACTGGTACCACAACAGAGACATAGATCAATGGAACAGAACAGAGCCCTCAGAAATGATGACACATATCTACAACTATCTGATCTTTGACAAACTTGACAAAAACAAGAAATGGGGAAAGGATTCCCTATTTAATAAATAGTGCTGGGAAAACTGGCTAGCCATATGGAGAAAGCTGAAACTGGATCCCTTCCTTACACCTTATACAAAAATTAATTCAAGATGGATTAAAGACTTAAATGTTAGACCTAAAACCATTAAAATCCTACAAGAAAACCTAGGCAATACCATTCAGGACATAGGCGTGGGCAAGGACTTCATGTCTAAAACACCAAAAGCAATGGCAACAAAAGCCAAAATTGACAAATGGGATCTAATGAAACTAAAGAGCTTCTGCATAACAAAAGAAACAGAATGGGAGAAAATTTTTACAGAATGGTAGAAAATTTTTGCAACCTACTCATCTGACAAAGGGCTAATATCCAGAATCTACAATGAACTCAAACAAATTTACAAGAAAAAAACAAACAACCCCATCAAAAAGTGGGCGAAGGACACGAACAGACACTTCTCAAAAGAAGACATTTACGCAGCCAAAAAACACCTGAAAAAATGCTCATCATCACTGGCCATCAGAGAAATGCAAATCAAAACCACAGTGAGATACCATCTCACACCAGTTAGAATGGCCATCATTAAAAAATCAGGAAACAACAGGTGCTGGAGAGGATGTGGAGAAATAGGAACACTTTTACACTGTTGGTGGGACTGTAAACTAGTTCAACCATTGTGGAAGTCAGTGTGGCGATTCCTCAGGGATCTCGAACTAGAAATACCATTTGACCCAGCCATCCCATTACTGGGTATATACCCAAAGGACTATAAATCATGCTGCTATGAAGACACATGCACACGTATGTTTATTGCAGCACTATTCACAATAGCAAAGAGTTGGAACCAACCCAAATGTCCAACAACGATAGACTGGATTAAGCAAATGTGGCACATATACACCATGGAATACTATGCAGCCATAAAAAATGATGAGTTCATGTCCTTTGTAGGGACATGGATGAAACTGGAAAACATCATTCTCAGTAAACTATCACAAGGACAAAAAACCAAACACCACATGTTCTCATTCATAGGTGGGAATTGAACAATGAGAACTCACAGACACAGGAAGGGGAACATCACACTCCGGGGACTGTTGTGGGGTTGGGGGAGGGGGGAGGGACAGCATTAGGAGATATACCTAATGCTAAATGATGAGTTAATGGGTGCAGGAAATCAACATGGCACATGGATACATATGTAACAAACCTGCACATTGTGCACATGTACCCTAAAACCTAAAGTATAATGATAAAAAAAAAAAAATAAATAAATAAATACACTCTATTAAATTTATTTATTGGAAAAGGAACTAAATCTTA
Source organism: Symphalangus syndactylus (assembly GCF_028878055.3). Lineage (NCBI taxonomy): Eukaryota > Metazoa > Chordata > Mammalia > Primates > Hylobatidae > Symphalangus > Symphalangus syndactylus. The sequence goes on from NC_072425.2 coordinate 114,684,531, forward strand.
TAATATTTAGCCACATTATTAAGTACTGTATTTTATAAGTTGCAGTGTCCCAAACAAATGTTTTTTTGTCCTTGAAGAAGCCATGTGCTAATATCTAAAGTGCAATGCTCATTAATATTAATATTGAATGCATAAATAAAGGAATAAGTGAAAGAGTCTGGGACAAGAAACCATCTCTTTTGACTTTAAAGGTGATGTTAACATTCACAAGTTATTTATTATATAATATTTTACTTTATCAGGCCACCTTTGGTATGATTGCTGGACAAGATCATAGTCAACAGCTGATATCTGAATAAGGACATTGCAAATGTGAAGCTCCAGTCTTCTATAGAGTTTATTTGGGGGACAAATAGGATTGAAAAGAGTTATTTTGCTTATATAGCCTCAACATTGATTTCAGTTTCCTGTGACTTTTTATTTCACAAATAATCCAGAAAAGAAGTAATTTAAGAAACAGATTTATTTATTTTTTGCGGCGGGTGGAGGTATAATAGGTTTATTAGTTTTAAGGAGTGGCAAGCAAGAAAACTAGTTTCTAGTTCCGTATATGATACTATGACTTTTGTGGGTACATAGTAGGTATAGATATTTATGGGCTATATTAGGCACGCAATGCATAATAATCACATCATGGAAAATGGGGTATCCATCCTCTCAAGCATTTATCTTTTGTGTTACAAATAATTTAATTACACTCCTTAACTTAAAATGTACAGTTAAATTATTATTGAATATAGTTACCTAGTTGTGCTATCGAATATTAGGCCTTATTTATTCATTACATATTTTTTGTACCCATTAACCATCCACATCCCCCCAACCCACCACCCACTACCTTTTCCAGCCTTTGATAACCATCCTTCTACTCTTTATGTCCGTGAGTTCAATTGTTTTGATTTGTAGATCCCACAAATAAATGATATGCAATGTTTTTCTTTCTGTGCCTGGTTTACTTCACTTAACATAATGAATGACCTCCAGTTCCATCCATGCTATTGCAAATGAATGAATCTCATTTATTTAGTGGCTGGAAAGCACTTTATTTTGTGCAAGTACCACATTTTCTTTATCCATTCATCTGTTGATGGACACATTGGTTGCTTCCAAATCTTGGCTATTGTGAACAGAGCTGCAAAGAACATGGCAGTGCAAATACCTTTAATATACTGATTTCCTTTCTTTTGAGTATATACCCAGCAGTGAGATTGCTGGATCATATGGGAGCTCTATCTTTAGTTTTTGAGAAACCTCCAAACTGTTCTCCACAGTGGTTGTACTAATTCACATTCCCAACAAAATATATGAGGTTTCCTTTTCTTCACATCCTTGCCAGCATTTGTTATTGCCTGTCATTTGGATAAAAGCCATTTTAACTGGGGCAAGATGATATCTCTCGGTAGTTTTGATTTGCATTTCTCTGATGATCAGTGATGTTGAGCACGTTTTCATATGCCTGTTTGCCATTTTATGTCTTATTTTGAGAAATGTGTATTCAGAGTTTTTGCTCTTCTTTTGATTGGGTTATGAGCTTTTTTTCCTGTAGAGTTCTTTGAGCTCCTTACACATCCTGGTTATTAATCTCTTGTCTGATGGGTAGTTTGCAAATATTTTCTCCCATTCTATGGGTTCTCTCCTTACTTTGTTGATAGTATATTTTGCTATGCAGAAGCTTGTTAACTTGATGAGATCCCATTTGTCCATTATTGCTTTGGTTGCCTGTGCTTGTGAGGTGTTACTCAAGAAATTTTTGCCCAGACCAATGTCCTGGAAAATGTTTCCAATGTCTTCTTGTAGTAGTTTCATAGTTTGATGTCTTAGATTATGTCTTTATTCCATTCTAATTTGAATTTTATATCTGGTGAGATATAGGGGTCTAGTTTAATTCTTCTGTACATGGATATACAGTTTTCCTAGCACCATTTATTGAAGAGAATGTCTTCCCCAGTGTCTTTTCTTGGCACCTTTGTTGAAAATGAGTTAATCACAGGTGTGTGGACTTGTTTTGGGGTTCTCTATTGTATTCTATTGATCTATGTGACTGTTTTTATGCCAGTACCTTGCTGTTTTGTTTATTATAGCTCTGTAGTATAATTTGAAGTCAGGTAAAGTGATTCCTCCAGATTTATTCTTTTTGCTTGGGACAGCTTTGGCTATTGCTGGTATTTTGTGATTCCATATAATTTTTAGGTTTTTTTCTATTTATGTGAAAAATGTCATTGGTTTTTAAACAGGGATTGCATTGAATCTGTAGATTGCTTTGCGTAGTATAGATATTTAGCAACCCATGAACATGGAATTTTTTTTTCCAACCCATGAACATGGAATATTTTTTCCATTTTTATGGTGTCCTCTTCAATTACTTTCATCAACTTTTTTAGTTTTAATTATAGAGATTTTTTTCACTTCTTTGGTTAATTCATAGATATTTAATTCATTGGTGGCTACTATAAATGGAATTACATTTAAATTTCTTTTTCAGATTTTTCACTCTTGGTATATAAATGCTCCTATTTTTTTCTATATATATTTTGTACCCTACAAAATATACTCAATTGGTTTATCAGTTCTAATAGTTTTTTGATGGAGTCTCTAGGTTTTTCCAAATATAAGATCATACAATCTGGAACAAAAATGATAATTTTACTTTTTTTTTTCCAGTTTTAACAGGTTATAACAATGTATGTCTTATAACCTATTATTTTATGCTGAGAACAACAATATTGTTTGCATAAACAAACAAGTAACAAGGAAACTAACAAAGACTATGCCTTAAATTTATTCCCTTGCTTTTTAACTTTTTGTTCTTAATTTCTCTTGTCTAATTGCTCTAGCTAAGACTTCCAGTACTACGTTGAATAGTAGACGTGAAAGCAGGCAACCTTGTCATGTTCCAGATCTTAGAGGAAAGGCGTTCACGTTTTCCTCATTCAGTGTGATACTGGCTATGGGTCTGTTACATATGGCTTTCATTATTTTGTAGTGTGTTCCTTCTACTCCCAGTTTTCAGGGCTTTTATCAAGAAGAGATGTTGAATTTTATCAAATGGTTTCTCAGCATCAATTTAAATGATCATATGATTTTTATCCTTCATTCTGTTGATATGATGGGTCACATCAATTAATTGGCATATTTTGCACCATCCTAACATCCCTGGGATAAATCCCACTTGGTCATAATGAATGATCTTTTTAATGTATTGTTGTATTTGATTTATAAGTATTTTCTTGAGGACTTTTGCATCTATGTTCATCAGAGATATTAGCCTATAGTTTTCTTTTTTTAATGTGTCTTTCTCTGGTTTTGGTGTCAGGGTAAAACTGGTACCATAGAATGAGTGTGGAAATATTCCTTCTCCCTCTATTTTTCAGAATAGTTTCAGAATAGCAGGATTGAGTAGGAAGAACTAAACCAAACATTTAGTTCTTCTTTAAATGTTTGGTAGAATTGAGCTGCGAGGCCATCAGGTCCTGGGCTTTTCTTTACTTTGAGACTTTTTATTAAGGCTTTGATCTCATCACTTGTTATTGGTCTGTTCAGGTTTTGGATTTTTTCGTGGTTTAATTTTGGTAGGTTGTATGAATTTGTCCATTTCTCCTAAATTTCCTAATTTATTAACATATAGTTGCTCATAGTAGCCACTAATGATCCTTTGGTTTACTGTGTTATTGGGTGTAATGTCTCCTTTTTCATCTCTGTATTTATTTGGATTTTCCCTCTTTTTTCTGATACAGTCTGGCTAAAGGTTTGTCAATTTTGTTTCACTTTTCAAAAAGCCAGCTTTTTGTTTCAATGATCTTTTGTTTTCCTCATTTCGATTTCATTTTTATGTGCTCTGATATTTATTATTTCTTTTCTTCTACTAATTTTGGGTTTGGTTTGCTCTTTCAAATTTTTAAGATTCATTGTTGTGTTGTTTATTGAATTTTTTCTTCTTTTCTGATGTAGGTACTGATAAATGCTTATAGCTATAAACATCCCTCTTAGTATTGCTTTTTCTGTGTACCATAGGTTTTAGTATGTTGCCTTCAATACCATTTGTTTCAAGAAATTTCTTCTTAATTTCTTCATTCACACGTTGTTCATTCAGGAGCATATTGTTTAATTTTCATGTATTTGTGTAGTTTTCAAAATTTCTCTTGTTATCTAGTTCTAGTTTTATTCCATTGTGGTCAGAGAAGATAATTGATATTATTTCAATTTTTTTTAATTGTTTAAGACTTGTGTTGTGGCCTAACATATGGTATATCCTAGAGCATGATCCATGTGCTGAGGAAAAGAATGTGTATTCTGCAGCTGTTGGATGAAATGTTCTGTAAATATCTATAAGATTTATTTGATCCATAGTGCAGATTAAGTCAGATGTTCCTTTGTTGATTTTCTGTCTGGAATATCTGTCTAATGCTGAAAGTAGGGTGTTGAAATCTGCAGCTATTATTGTATTGGAGTCAACCTCACTCTTTAAAATAATATTTACTTTATATATTTGGGTGCTTCAGTGTTTGGTGCATATATCTTTATAATTCTAATTTTCTCTTGCTGAATTTACCCCTTTATTATTATATAATAATATCCTCTGTTTCTTTTTTTTTTTTTGAAATGGAGTCTTGCTCTGTCACCCAGGCTGGAGTACAATGGCATGATCTCGGCTCACTGCAACCTCCACCTCCCAGGTTCAAGTGATTCTCCTGCCTCAGCCTCCTGAGTAGGAGGGATTACAGGTGCCCGCCACCATACCTGGCTAATTTTTGTACTTTTAGTAGAGATGGGGTTTCACCATGTTGGTCAGGCTGGTCTCAAACTCCTGACCTCGTGATCTGCCTGCCTCAGCCTCCCAAAGTGTTGGGATTACAGGCTTGAGCCACCGCACCAGCCTCTTTGTCTCTTTTACAGTTTTTGTTTTAAAAATTATCTTGTCTGATATAAATATAACTACACCTGCTCTTTTTTGGTTTTCATTGGCATGGAATATCTTTTTCCATCCTATATTTTCAGTCTATGTGTGTCTTTATAGGTGAAGTGTGTTTCTTGTAGGCAACACATGAATGGGTCTTGTTTTGTTTTGTTTTGTTTTGTTTTAATTTATTCAGCCACTCTATCACTTTCAATTGGAAAGTTTATTCCATTGACATTCAATGTTATTACTGGTAAGTAAGGGCTTACTCCTGCCATTTTGTTATTTGTTTTCTGGTTGTTTTGTGTTCTTCTCTTCTTTCTTTCTTTCCTTCCTGTCTTCCTTTAGCGAAGGTGAGTTTCTCTGTCAAAATTATTTAGTTTCTCGGTTTTTATTTTTTGTGTTTCTATTGCATGTTTCTTGGTAAGAAGTTACCATGAGGCTTGCAAATACCTTCTTATAACCTAATGACACTGTTTGCATAAACAAACAAACAACCAAGAAGAAAACTAATGAAGACTTTATACCTTAAATTCATTCACCCACTTTTTAACTCTTTGTTTTTACTATTTATATCTTACTGTAATATGTCTTGAAAATATGTTGTAATTATTTTTGATTGGATCATTTATCCTTTCTACTTACAATAAGTATAGTTTACACATCACTGTTACAGTGTTATAATATTCTGTGTTTTCCCGTGTACTTACTAATACCAGTGAGTCTTGGACCTTCTAATGATGTCTTGTTGCTCATTAACATCTTTTTCTTTCTGATTGAAGTACTCTCTTTAGCATTTTTTGAAGGACAGGTCTGGTGTTGATGGAATCGTCTTTCATCTGGTAAACTTTAATTCTTTTTCATGTTTGAAGAATAATTTTACTACATACACTATTCTAGGGTAAAGGTTTTTTTTCCTTCAGCACATTAAATATGTCATGTTACTCTCTCCTGGCCTGTAAAATTTCCTGAAAAGTTTGCTGCCAGAAGTAATGAAGCTCCATTTTATGTTATTTATTTCTTTTCTCTTACTGCTTTTATGAAACTTTTTAAAAATCTTTGACCACTGGAAGTTTGATTATTAAATGCTTTAAGGTAGTCTTTTTTAGGTTAAATCTGCTTGGTGTTCTATAACCTTCTTGTACTTGAATATGCATATCTTTCTCTATGTTTGGGAAGTTCTCTGCTATTATCCCTTTGAATAAACTTACTACTCCTATCCCTTTCTCAGTCTTCTCTTTGAGGCCAATATCTCTTATTTTCCTGTTTGAGGCTTTTTTTTTCCTGGATATTGTAGGCATGCTTCATTGTTTTTATTCTTTTTTCTTTTGTCTCCTCTAACTGGCTATTTTCAAATAGCCTGTCAAGCTCACTAATTTTTTCTTGTGCTTGATCAAATCTGCTATTAGAGGATTCTCATGCATTCTTTAGTATGCCAGCTGCAGTTTTCAACTTCAAAATTTCGTATTGATTTTTCTAAAATTACTTTAAATTTTTACTTAATTTAACCGATAGGATTCTGAATTCCTTCTCTGTGTTCTCTTGAATTTCTTTGAGTTTCCTAAAAACAGCTATTTTGATTTCTCTGTCTAAAAGGTTCCATATCTCTGATACCTGGTACCTTATTTTGTTCATTTGGTGAGGTCATGTTTTCATGGATCATCTTCATAATTGTAGATGTTTGTCTGTGTCTAGGCACTGAAGTGCTAGGCATTTATTGTAGTCTCTGCAGTCTGGGTTGTTTGCACTCATCCTTCTTGGGAAGGCTTTCCAGATATTTGAAAAGACTTGGGAATTGTGATCTAAGTATTATTTGCTTTTGAGAAGACCTGGAGCTTGGAGTGGTATAACACCAGCACCCCTGTGGCCACCAACCCTAGGACTGTGCTGAGTCAGATCTGAAGCTAACACACTGTTGGGTCTTTTCCAAAGCCTGCTGTAACCACTCCTTGTCTACCACTCATGTTCACTTAAAGCCCTTAGGCTCTACAATCAGCAGGTGCAAAGCCAACCAGACCTATGTCCTTTCCTTCTGAGTAGGGAGTTTCTCCAGGCCACACTCAGGTCTAGAGGTACCATCTAGAGCCAGGGAGTAGAGTCAAAAACCTTAGAAGTCTACCTGGTTTTCTGTTGTACTGTGGCTAAGCCGGCATTCAAACCACAAGACGCACCCCTTCCCACTCCCTCCTTCTAGTCAGAGGATCCTCACCCCATGACCACTGCCACCTCAGGCCTACAGGGAGTACTGCAGGCTACTGCTGATATTCCCTTAAAGCCAAGGGTTCCTCACTCAGCTTGTGGTGAATACTTCCTGGTTTGGGACTCACCCTTCAGGGAACTGGTCTTCCCTCTGGCCCAGAGCAGGTTCAGAAATGACATCCAAGAGTCAAGCCCAGAATCAAATGCCCCAAAAGCCCACTTTGTTCTCCACACCCCTCTGGCTGAGCTGGTACCTAAGGTATAAGACAAAATCCCCTCTACTCGTACCTCCACTTTTCTCAAGCAGAAGGAGTCTTGCCCAGTAGACACCACAGCTGATAATGTGCTGAGTCTCGCCTGAAGCCAGCAAGTTATAGAGTCTCACTCAAGACCATCAACATAGTACCTGGGTATTGCTGCTTGCTATTTAGGCCCCAAGGACTTTTCAGTTTGCAGGCAATAAATCCTGCCAGGACTGGTTCCTTCCCTTCAAGGCAGCTAATTTCTTTACGGCCCAGGGAGTGTCTAGAAATGTTCAGGAACTAGCGGAGTGGAAAGGGGGTCTCATGACTCTGACCAGTGCCTTATATTGCTTTGGCTGTGCTGGTATCCAAGATGCAAGACAAAGTCCTCCTCACTCTTCCATCTCCTCTCCTCAAGCAGAAGGAGGTCTCTTTTGGAGCTGTGAGCCGTGCAGCCTGGTGTTAGTGGAGTGGTGATGCCAGTCTTCCCTTTGCCATCCTGGCTGGTGTCTCAGTAGGTCACATGCCCTCCCAGTCTACTGTCTCTGGGCCTAGTTCAGCCCTAAGACTTGCCAAAGAGCTGCAGTTCTTATGGCCTAGACTGCCTTTCAAGTTTATTTGGGGCCACAGGGTACTTAAGCTCACAGTGGCAAGGTTGACAGGAACTCAAATTTCAACCCCTATGATTGGCAATACCCCTATGCCCAGGGCTGGTTTAAATGCTCCCTCTATGGGCAGGAATCAGTTTGATCTCATTTTGCTTTCTGCTATAACGAAGGCAGCACTGAGTTCAATGACTCACAATTGCTGGCTCTCCCTCTCCCCTAGGCACAGAAACACTCTCCACGTTAGGCCGCTGCTGCTGCTGAGGGATGAGAGAGGGGTGGTATCAGCAATTAATGGATGTGTTTTAAAACCCCTTCAGTGCCTCTTTCAATGATAGGAAGTTAAAACTAAGTATTATGAGTGCTCATCTAATTTTTTTTTTAAACGTGCTTTTTTTGTGTAGATAATTCTTAAATTGTAGTTGTTGTTGTAGGGGGGTGATGATTGGTGATGCCTTTTATTCTGCCATATTGCTCCACCTCTTCCAGGAAACAGATTTAAAATTAAGCTTTGGGACAGCATTCTAAATGTATTTATGGCTCATAATATGAGAAGGTCTCACAACAAAGCCAAAATCTGCAATGATGCTAAATGAGTAAACAAGGTTTCCCTTTTCGTGAATTCATGAGTTTGAGTTTAGATGGCAATGAATAAATACATTAATTAATGTAATATAATTTAATATATATAGTCACAGCATATATATCTATATATAGTCACAGCATATATATCTATATATGCTGTTACTACATATTAAATCATTTCAGGCTTTAAATCCATAGTTTTAACTTTGTAAATATAATTTAGGCATGGTATCTGATATTTTTAATGAAATAATTCACTTTTTAATTAGTGAAGGCTTGAGATAGACAAATTACAAGAGGGCAAGGAAAGAAAAATTGTTGTGGTCTTTCTGAGAATCAATACTTTGGGCTCCCAGATCATCTAGTCAATGTATACGCTTGGTAACCTTGGACTATGCATTTATTTCATATATATTTAATAATACTAATGTTATAAAAAGCCTACTATAGCATTCACAATAAAATGTTGTTTGTGCTTATTCAAATATATTTGAGGCACAGAATATGTTCTCACTGCTGGAGTTGGATGTTTGCCCCTTCCAAAACTTATGTTGAAATTTGATCCTCAATGTTACAATGTTCGGATGTGGGGGCTGGTAGGAGGTGTTTGAATCATGAGGTGGTATCCTTCATGAATAGATTATGGCCCTCTCTTCAAAGTGAGTGTGCTCGCTATTAGTTACTACAAGAGTTAGTTGTTAAAAAGAGCCCAGCCCCTCCCTCTTTCTTGCTTTCTCTCTTCCTGTGTGATATCTTGCCCATGAAGGCTCCCTTTTTACTTTCTGTTCTGAGTTGAAGCAACCTGAGGCCCTCAGCAGATGCACATGCCCAATCTTGAACTTTCCAGCCCCCAAAATTGTGAGCCAAATGAGCCTTTGTTCTTTATAAACTACTCAGTCTCAGGTATTCTGTTATAGCAACAGTAAACAAACTAAGACACTTATTAATAAATACATAGATACTTCCAAGTATCCATGGTAATGGGAAGAGGTGCAGATAACCAAGTAATAATCTGTTTTGATTTTAAATTGATTACATGAACATTTTATATTGTGTCTTTTATATCTTACTGGTATTTTTATTAGAATGGTATTTATTAAATAGATTACAAAACTGAATCATGTACAAATTGTGACACAGAGAAATGAACTCTAAATTAGTAAAAGAAAGCAAATCTGGAGCAAAAAATTTGCTGCAGAAAAATCCACAAAATTGAGATGCTTATGGGTATTATTATAATGTACCACTACTAATATTATTAATAATTATCTGATACTGATTAGTGAATGCTAAGCACATTGTATGAATTATTTTATTTTTTAAAACATTGCTTATTTTTACAGCAATGCTACAAGATCTGTATTATTATTATTCTCCCTTTTCTCATAAGAAAAGCTTAGAAATGCTTTAGGCTACAGATAAAGTGGTTGTCAAAACCAGAATATAAATCCTAACTATGGCATCCATATTCAACCATGACACTTTTCTACCATACAGTCATTTATTCACTGTATTTAAATAGAAATTATATCTTTGTAAAGTGCAATGTTCTGGGTACATCTGTGGTTCAAGATAATAAGTAATCAAGGTAACAAAAATATATGTATTCTACTTTGAAGAACTGTATACATAAGCTCACATGGAGCTAGAAGGTAATATGCAGAGTTAAAAATCATTATATGAACAGACTTGTTGTGAGTATTCACATTTTAAGTAATTTTAATTTAGAGTTTTAGTAATCAGTTGTGGTAAAATCTACAGTGGCTACCTTCTCCCACCCTCTCTTTTCTCTAGCGGAGCCTTAGTGATTGCCTTTTAGCCAGGGAGGGTGATGAGGTACAGCATGGGATTTACTGAATCTATAACACTGTAACAGAAGGGGTGCCCAGCAGAGCACAATGTAGGCGGGACTTAATTAGAAGCTAGAAGGAGACTGAAGGCCTACGACAAGAACAAATCAATGTTCTTGATCATGAGACCTTGCAGAGGCCAGGCTGCTATTGTAACAGGAAACTGGCACAAGCGATTGTCTTCAGAGGCCTCGACAAGCTGTGATACGCTCTATGGGTCCTGGTTTATAAGAGATCTTTAGACGCTCTATTGTAGCACGGCCATTCTCTTCCTTCTCCCCTTTAAAATGGGAGAAAAAAAAACTATTCTTCTACTGTGGCTTTCCTTAGAAACATCCTCTACATTCTATAGACATGTGGACATTAAATAAAAATCGTTTAGAGACTGAAACATAGTAAAATAGCATCACTAAAGGCAGTAGGAGTTTGAATTCTGTATGATATTTTTCATGTTTGAATCACTTGGAGGGTTTTATATTGGATAAACTGTAAAGCTGTATATAGCTTTTAACACTTAAGTCCAATTAAATATATTATCTATGAATATAAACTTTCCTGTGTAATTGAACTTATTTTTTAACCATATAAATTGTTGAAAGTTACTAATTAGAAATCAGAAAAGCAGGAGTGGTTAAAAGAATATCTAAGATTGTTGATGTCCTTTCACTTTAGATTTTTCCACGTCATAAAATAATTACAAAATAACTTCCACTTTGTCTTCAGACTCCTGTCTAGGCATACATTATTAATCAGTAATTATCTTTGCAATGGCATTATTGTTGCTCTTTTATTTCAAGTGTCCTCTTATTAGTTTGGCCTGAGAAAAATTAGCTACAAAACTTAGCTTACTTTTAGGCTATATCCTTTAATTATTTTACTATGGTATAATTTCCTACCCCTCAGGACCAGTCACCGAGCAAAGAACGAGTTATGTCACACAAATTAAGCACATATTCTGCTCTCAGTGGGGTGTAAAATCATAAGTGATTGTGAAATAATTATCAGCTTCCTCAGATATTGGGCATTCTTATTTGGTTAGTATTTCCAAATATACTATTTTTCTGATGGGAAAATTCGTATTAATGTTCAAGCCTCTTGTCTTTGTTAATGATTTTTTTGCTAGTGAAACAATCACAAAGCTAAATAAAAATGTATAGGCATTAGGAAACTAAATTATAAGAAATAGTTTATACGTTAAATGTGATACTAAATAACATAGAAAACCTGATGCAGTATTTTGAAAAGTACATTCTTTTTTTTCCTTTTCTTTTTTTTTTTTTTTTTTTGAGACGGAGTCTGGATCTGTCACCCAGGCTGGAGTGCAGTGGCGCAGGCTCGACTCACTGCAAGCTCCCCCTCCCGGGTTCACGCCATTCTCCTGCCTCAGGCTCCCAAGCAGTTGGGACTACAGGCGCCTGCCACCTCGCCCGGCTAATTTTTTGTATTTTTTCACCGTGTTAGCCAGGATGGTCTCAATCTCCTGACCTTGTGATCCGCCCACCTTGGCCTCCCAAAGTGCTGGATTACAGGCGTGAGCAACCGCGCCCTGCCTGAAAAGTACATCTTACTGTGCCCGATAACAAAGAGCAGATATGTGCTAATGATCTTTAAGAATACATCATTATCCTGATTAGTCTGTGACCTCTTTACCATACTCATTCATGAGAAAGTCTCATTTTCATCGTGCTAATCTCAAATACTACTACTACTACTGATTTAAAAATTATCCTTGATTGTAACTTGCTCTTCAAAATTCCTTCCTTGTCTCTGTACGTATATATTAGAACCTCTCATTCTCTATCCAGTCATAATTTCAGTTGTTGCAAAACTTTATCTAAAAACAAACAAAAGAATAATGAAAACATAATAAAGAACAGCAACATTAATTACTATAACAATAACATAACAATAGCCCCTTTCAATGGGCCAGGCTTGGTTCTATGTACATTATATGCTTTATCTCCAAGATAAAGATACTGTTGTTATGCCTATTGGGAAAAGAAGAAAATAAGGCTATAAAAAGCCTAATTTCTCAAGGTCTCAAAAATGAAAAGTGACAGCATCATAATTTGTACCTATGTTGTACCCATGACCACATTCCAAAGAAAACGTTATTAAGCAAATAGCCAAAATGTCCCCTACTGCTCATAACATGTTCACTAAGTTCTGGCTATGTGCTTATTCCTATTCTAAACGAAAGAAGTCAATTTTTCACATTCAGCAGATTACCACATTATTTCTCCCCTTCCTCCCTAATCCAAATGCCTCAGTTTTCTTCAATTATCTCTCTTATCTCCATATTCAGAATAGAAATTCTGATAAGTTCAACCCAATTAATGTATGGCATTTTCCAGACACGTTTTTGGTTTAGGTCTCCTGAACTAAATAGGGTCAATTGTGTCGAAGGGAAAAATTTTGTTGCTGTTGTCTTGTAGTGTTGCATATTTAAGAGAATGCTGTTTAGCTATCTCTCCAGAAATACATTATACAAGGAAATATGTCCTCCACTAGTCATTTTTTTTTTTTTTTTTTTTTTTTTTTTTACCACAATAGGAACGAGGTATAGGAAGAAGCCAACACAGAAAATTGCGGAACAAAGAAAAAGAAAGAACTTTGACCTGATGACAATCCTGACCCTTTAATCATAACAAACCTACAGCCTGCCCTAACACTTTTTATTGCCATTAATTTTTATAAACCACTTTAAGGGTTTTCTGCCACCTGCACCTAAAAGAATCCTGATATCAAGATTTAACAACATGTTAGGTTAACGTAAAGATGCTTTCTAATTCCTGGTATGTTTTGACTAACACTCGTTAACTTGCACTGACCTCTACATCCCAATGTTTTTTTTTTTCTTTTCATTTCCCATTTGAACATGCTACCTTATTGCACTCCCACATTTCTCTATGTCTGTTATCATCAGTCTGCCTGGTGTCTGTTGCGCTTCTTGCTGTGATTCTCACTATTCATCTGCATCCAAACTCTTGCTCCTCAGGGATTCTTTGAACTTTACTGATCCTTAAGTTTGATTCAGCTATCCTCAATCTGGCTATTGCAACTCACAACTCAACAGGACACCTCTCATAAACCTTCCTGCTAGCCATCAAACATTTCAACCATTTTAAAGTTAAATAAAAAAAAAAAAAACAAAAGCAGATCATTTCTAGATGATAGAATGGTAAGCTAACTCAGTTGCTATTCTTTGATCATTTTAGCTATACTAAGAACATTTTATGTTTATGGACCTAAAGTAGAAATTTGGCCAGCTGGAAGTACAGACAGTGCCTACTTATAAATATTTAAAATTGCATTATGGATTTCAAAAATATATGTGTGATAACAATGCTAATAATGACGATTTGATTTTGATTTGCTTGTTTTATCCTACAAAGGAGAAGCTCTATAGCTAAAGTTTTGGTTTTAGAAATGTTAACTACAGTAGCTGTTCTTGATATCCTTGATACCTCAGTTCTTAAAAATTATCTCTTTAGCCACTTGTTCTATTCATGTCTATTTTTCTTTCTAAATAGTGTGCATTATCTTTTCATACAATCAATAGACTCCTATAATTTTTTTCTTATTATAAATTCTTAATTTATCCTTTCATTGTGGAATATTTCTTTATGGCTTTATTATAATTAATAATTAAATTTTAAAAAGACCCCCTTTTGAGTGTCACATTAAAAATACACTACAGTTAAAAACATAATAAAATAAACATTAAAATTGAATAAAATATTTAAAAGCTCAGCAAACTAGCATCAATAAACCAATGTGAAAAAAATTTTTTCACCCAGACTGCCGAGAAGGAAACCAACCTGTAATCACATCTGGTGGTTCCTTATTTCAAAGGAAGGTGCTTCTGTTTAACTGCTTCCTGCTTTTGTAAGCTTTATTTTCTCAACTATTATTGGTTATTCTGTCATTTTGAGGAATAAATTTAAAAAAACATTTCTGGACTTCAAAATATCTGGAGACCCTGCTCCTCAAACAAAATTACATTAGTAAATGTACTTAACAATCTTTTAATAGCTAAATTGCATGACTCTATGTCTGGCTTTATTTGACTAGATCCAATTTAACTGATGCCTTCAGCATAATTAATCAGAAAATGCACTTTAGTGAATACCATCATTTCATGTCTTGAGGATAGTGCCAAAGAGACTGGTTTTGGTATCTTGGGTCTTGCTTGTCATTCACATGACCACCTAGTTTTATTTTATTTTTCTTTCTGAGATTAAAAAAAATGCTAGAATAAATGCTCTGTAAATGGATATCCATTGTTTGAGTTGACAAATGAAATAATGTTTGATGTGTTTTCCTCTTTACCAAAAGAAAAAACAATCAGAAAATTATTAAATGTCAAGAAAGAAAATAAAGATCCCTAGAGAAGAAAAATAGCATATTTGCACTGTCTTTAAAAAATATAGATACAATATTTTTGCAGTGAAAAACTGCAATTAATGACACACCTCAGAATTGTAAAGACATCTGTTTATAACTTTATCCCATGGCATTTATCTGTATAATTTGAGATGAAAATTAACATAGAAAAAAAAGTTTACCAACAAGCTAATTCAAACATCCTCAAATTAGATTATTTGTTATTCTTTCTCCAATAAAATAGAATCTCTTACTTTGCTCTCCAGACATACCAATGGCCACTCCTGTCTCTGGACATGTCATAACATGTCACAAATTACAATTCTATTATTTGTATATTCCCCAAAAAATCTTTTGCTTGAAGATATGTCTCTATTTTTATTTCAAGTTGATTATTTCATGCTATTGTTCCTAAACCTTCATTTTTTATTCAACCTTGAGTGTCAGGTAATCAATACTTTTTCTGCACTCTTTGATAATCTGGAAACACAAAAAACCCTGCAATTATTCACTATTATTTACTCAATAAGCTAATTAATTAATTACTAATTAAATACCCATGTAATTATCATGTGATGAACATATCAATTACCAGGTGATATACATATCACTTATTTATGAATAATATTATTAATAATTCCTTATTAACTAATTATTGGTATCTCATTAATAGTACTATTATTATTAATATTATCATTACTACTATATATTATAATATTGTCATTATTATTCTGCTTCTATCACTATTGTTCAGTAAGGCTGAGACCAGCAACTAATATGGCAAACTGAGAAGACCTGCTACTAATAGGACAAATTCGAGATACATTAGGGAAATCTGGATTTGGAAAATATTTCTCAAATTTCAAAAAAAAAGGCTGACAAATGAGTAGAAAGCTAAGACACTTTTCACAGAAGCATATAGGTTTGTGTAATCTCTGAGGAATAAAGATGTTATGAAGGCATTCTGTAATAGTGACATATGGTAACATGGCATACCCAGAACTCAAGAATGACTCAAGGCCACTCATTCTTCAAGGTCACATAAATGGCATATCTAAACCATGAGTCCCACTTATTCCTCTTGAATCAAAGATGAAACTTTTAAAAATATTGCATCACCTGCATCTCAGCATGTAAATTTTCAGCCTGTGATAATTATTTATGAAGCTAATGTCAAAAAGTGTGCTTTTTCTGAATTTTCCATCCACTTCAGTAAAAACACGTTTTTTAAAAAAATTGTTTTATTTGATCTTTGAAATTTTAGCCAAAAAATTTTAAAGAAAACTGCAGATATAGTCAAAAGAGTCAAGATACATGTGCCATGGTGGTTTGGTGCACCCATCAACCTATCATCTACATTAGGTATTTCTGCTAATGCTATCCCTCCCCTACCCCCTCAACCCCCCGACAGGCCCTGGTGTGTGATGTTGCCCTCCCTGTGTCCATGTGTTCTCATTGTTCAAGTCCCACTTATGAGTGAGAACATGTGGAGTTTTGTTTTCTCTTCCTGTGTTAGTTTGCTGAGAATGATGGTTTCCAGCTTCATCCATTTGTGCCTGCAAAGCACATAAACTCATCCTTTTTTATGACTGCATAGTAATCCATCGTGTATATGTGCCACATTTTCTTTATCCTGTCTATCATTGATGGGCATTTGGGTTGGTTCCAAGTCTTTGCTATTGTGAATAGTGCCACAATAAACATATGTGTGCATGTGTCTTTATAGAAGAATGATTTAAAATCCTTTTGATACATACGCAGTAATGAGATTGCTGGGTCAAATGGTATTTCTAGTTCTAGATCCTTGAGGAATCACCACACTGCCTTCCACAACGGTTGAACTAATTTACACTCCCACCAACAGTGTAAAAGCATTCCTATTGCTCCATATCCCCTCCAGCATCTGTTGTTTTCTGAGTTTCAGAAAACTCCATCTCAGCCCAAAATCTCTTTAAGCTGATAAGCAACTTCAGCAAAGTCTCAGGATACAAAATCAATATGCAAAAATCACAAGCATTCCTATATACCAATAACAGACAAACAGAGAGCCAAATCATGAGTGAACTCCCATTCACAATTGCTACAAAGAGAATAAAATACCTAGGAATACAACTTACAAGGGATGTGAAGGACCTCTTCAAGGAGAACTACAAATCACTGCTCAAGGAAATAAGAGCAATCACAAACACATGGAAAAACATTCCATGCTCATGGATAGGAAGAATCAATATTGTGAAAATGGCCATACGGCCCAAAATAATTTATAGATTCAGTGCTATCCGCATCAAGCTACCATTGACTTTCTTCACAGAATTGGAAGAAACTAATTTAAATTTCATATGGAACCAAAAAAGAGCTCATATAGCCAAGACAAAGCTAAGCAAAAAGAACAAAGCTGGAGGCATCATGCTACCTGACTTCAAACTATACTACAAGGTGACGGTAACCAAAACAGCATGGTACTGGTATCAAAACTGATATATAGACGAATGGAACAGAACAGAGGCCTCAGAAATAACACCACACATCTACAACCATCTGATCTTTGACAAAACTGACAAAAACAAGCAATGGGGAAAGGATTCCCTATTTAATAAATGGGGTGCACTTATACAAAAATTAACTCAGATGGATTAAAGACTTAAACATAAGACCTAAAACCATAAAAGCCCTAGAAGAAAATCTAGACAGTACCATTCAGGACATAGGCATGGCCAAAGACTTCATGACTAAAACACCAAAAGCAATTGCAACAAAAGCCAAAATTGACAAATGAGATTTAAGTAAACTAAAGAACTTCTGCATGGCAAAAGAAACTATCATCAGAGTGAACAGGCAACCTACGGAATGGGAGAAATTTTCTGCAATCTACCCATCTGACAAAGGGCTAATATCTAGGATCTACAAGGAACTTAAACAAATTTACAAGAAAAAAACAACCCCATCAAAACGTGGGTGAGGGATATGAACAGACACTTCTCAAAAGAAGACATTTATGTGGCCAACATACATATGAAAAAAAGCTCATCATCACTGGTCGTTAGAGAAATGTGGTTGTTTTTTAAAGCATCCATGAGACAGTTTCTTGTTTTTATCTTTTTAAATTATTATAATAAAATAATGTATATATTTTAATTTTGTTGGACTTCATATCAATTTTTCTATATAAATTAACTTGTTTAATTTTCAAAACCACTTTCCAAGGTATTATAAAAACCAGACTTAGATTAAATGAGATCTTTAGTGATATGGTTTGGATCTGTGTCCCCACCCAAATCTCATGTGGAAATGTAATCCCCACTTCTGGAGGTGGGGCCTGGTGGGAAGTGGTTGGATCATGGGGCAGAGTACTTATGAATGGTTTAGCACCATCCCCGCTTGGTACTGTATAGTGAGTGACTTCTCAGGAGATTTGGTTGTTCAAAAGTGTGCAGCACCTCCCCTCTTCCTCCTGCACTGGCCATGTGTGGTGTTCACTCCCCTTTTGCCTTCTACCATGATTGTAAGCTTCCTGAGGCCTCCTCAGAAGCTGAGCAGAAGCTATTATGCAGAACTGTAAGCCAATAAAACCCCTTTTCTTTACAAATTATCCAATTCCAGGTAAGTTTTTATAGCCATGCAAGAATGGACTAATAAAATTAGTACTATTTGGAGCTATACAATATCCAATTTGTATGAATATGCTCGCTCATGATAAGGCTACACATCTGCCCCACTCTGTCCAAAGCAAAATACTTTTATTTAGGATACATACACAACGAGTGAAATCCATGAAAGAGAGAAAGAAAGAACAAAATAATATAAAATTTAGGAAAATAATTTATTCAGCAGGAGTGAAGGAAGCAAATGCAGCAATGAAGGAAAAGTTTATGAGATGTTTCCGGTATTTGATGGTATTTTTACCACTAATACCTCTGGTTTTTGTTTTGTTTCTTTTCAAATTTGTGTCACCTGCAAGAACACAGATTAATGTTTATGTTTCATAGTATTTTAATTATTTTCAGATTTCTAATTATTTCATTTTTACTAATTTTTTGCTTTAGATTTGTTCTTTCTTTACTTGCTTCTTTGTATCTCATTGTTGTCCCCTCTTTTTTCTTATTTTTGTTTTATGTAAATAATATACTATATTTCTCTATTTTCAGAAAAATTGAATATTTAATTTTAACATGTATATATAATTTGTCAAAGTCTATAGTAAGTCAATTCACATATTATCCTCTAATCAATGAAAGGTATAGTAAGTCAATACATATACCATCCTCTAACCAAAGACTATATATGTTTGATACCACACACAACCCTTTTGACATTGATGTCATCGTTGTCATGTATTTAACCATAACTTATCCCCTGTCGTTCAGTATTAATGAAACTAGGTAGCTTCTTTATGTGCCTGCTAATCATCTCATTATGCCTACTCAAGAAAATGACTCCAGCCATACCTGCCCCCAATTTCTTTTGAAACATCAGGGTTTTTTTTCCTATTGGGTCTTTCACAGCAAATATAAAATTCTGTTGTTTCTCACTTCTTCACTCAGCTACTATCCCACTTCTTTTATTCATTTTCAAGAATAAATTCTCTATTTTTGCCTATACCAATTTCAGATACTTTTTCCTCGTACTCTTATGAAGCTACTCTAATAGACTTTTCCTTACAATTCTAAAAAATCTGTCTTGCCAAGGTCACCAGTAACATTCATAAAATATCCAAAGGAAAATTCTTAAGTCTCATCTTAAATCACCAGTAGAATTTGATTTGTTTCCTTGTATTTGACTTTCTTGGCATAGGCTTCTTGGTGACCACGCTTGTCTGGTTTTCTGTCAACTTCACTCCCTGTTCTTTCTCAGAATCCTCTTCATATTCATGACCAATGTTTGCCTATCTCAGGCTTCAATCTGTGTTCCATTTATATTCTCTATATATTCTCACTTGCTTGGAAACTTCACTCAATTCCATGGTTTCAAATCTCAACCAACAGACAATATCTCATAATCTGTTTTTGTAGCCCAGCTCTCTCCTCTGATATTCATACCTATATATCCAACAGGTTATTTGTAGAAACTTATCTTCTCTGAAGTTGAACCTCTAATCTATTCCTCCAAGTTTTTTCTTCCCAGTCTTCCGTATCGTAGTTAATGGCAACACCACACTCTCTCTTTGTCAGGTAACATTTTGAGACTAATTTTGACTTCATTCTTTCTTTCAACTTGTAAATTTAGTATGTCAGCATATGCCATTGTGGTTGTCTTTAAAATACGTGTGTTTATCTTTAAAACACCTCCACCTTCCAGGTTCAAGCAATTCTCATGCCTCAGCTTCCCAAGTATATATTTGAAAATAAAAAAAGGATTCTAGTCAAAATTACACTGGTTAACAGGTTAGTATACTAACTGGGATTCTCATGGACAAAGCTGGATATATTTACTTACCGTACTTGAAAGCTCTTGCCAAATCTGGTTTCCTGTTACCCTTTTAACTTAGTCTTCCTCTATTTACCCTTTTATTCACTCTTTCAGCCATATTGGTCTTCTTGTTTTTCTTCAAAATGCCATGGGTATGTGGGTATGTGCAAATTTGTAATGGCTGTATTATTTGCCTGAAAAGTGTGTCTCTAAGATATACACATGGATCACTCCTTTACAGGTCATTTCTTAAGTGTCATCTTTATGCTAGCTCTCTCTTACTGAGGTATTTAACATGCCAACTTCATAACACTGTCCCTCTTGCTACTTTATGTTTTCTCCATAGGATTTATCACCTTTAGATACAACATATGTTTGTTATATTTATTGTTTGCCTCCCTCCATTAGATTATATGTTTCACATAAAGAGGTATTTTTGTATTAAGAATCTTTTTCCCTTTCTTTCTTTCTTTCTCTTTCTTTCTTTTTCTTTCTTTCTCTTTTCTTTTCTTTCTTTCTTCTTTCCTTCTCTTTTCTCTTCTCTTCTCTTCTCTTCTCTTCTCTTCTCTTCTCTTCTCTTCTCTCTTCTCTTCTTTTCCTTTCCTACAAGTCTCGCTCTGTCACCCAGCCTGGAGTGCAGTGGCACAATCTCCACTCACTGCAACCTCTGCCACCCAGGCTCAAGCAATTCTCATGCCTCAGCTTCCCAAGTAGCTGAGATTAAAGGCATGCACCACCATGCCTTGCTAATTTTTGTATTTTTAGTAGAGATGAGGTTTCACCATGTTGGCCTAGCTGGTCTCAAACTCCTGGCCTCAAGTGATCCACCCCACTTCGGCCTCCCAGAGTGTTGGGATTATAGGCATGAACCACTGCACCTGACAGAGAATGTTATTTTCTAACCCATTTGGAACTTAGATTTATGGACAGGCATTTATCGAGCTTTGTGTTGGTTTATCTGGATTATGTTTCATCTCTCTCAAGCCACAGAGGTGTAAAAACTCTTATGTACAAATTTATGAAGTTTGACAAATGCCCTCAATGCCTGATTAACTAAGTATGAATTGCTTTAGTACCAACTCAAGAACACATTTAAGAAGTTGCATATCTTGTCAGCTTGTTTCATTTTTTCTAAGTGGGATGATTGAGGAAAGGGGAAATGTCAATGCAAGTGTTTACTCCAACATGTTGCCAGGAAATAAAGTTTCCTAGATAAGATTTTTAAAATTGATCAAATCTAATAAATAATTGCCTTGTGCTTCAATTCGATCTTAAAGTGCTGTCAGATCTGAAATGTTTAAGTATTTATTAAAACTAATATCAATACTCATGTTACCTTTTTATACATAACTCAGGGAGTTAGGAGACCAGTTACTTTCATAACATTCTTTCTCATTATTTATTAGAATCCCCATCCTGTCTCACATTTCTTTGGGTTCTGTACTCAAAAAAACCACTAAAAAAAAGTAGCATCAGAAAAAGTGAAACAAGTAGCATCAACTGTTGCTGATGTCTTCCAAGAAAACTGTACTTTTTAATCTAGGGTTCCCCAAAGTGGAAAAACTCTTTTTATACCAGAACAATGTCATGCTATGTCATAATTTGTTACTGTAGTGGCAGTGTCCAGTCTCTTAAGAAGAATTTCTTCTGCCTGTTCCTCTTTCTCTTCTCTCTCCAGGAAGGATCACAGTTAATGTATTGACCAGATAAAAGAAGAGAAGCCATGCCATTATTTTTCTACTCATCCTTTTTGCTATTTAAAAAAATTCCCATGCACATAAACTTGTGAAAAAAAGGCTAAGAATATTTGCCATTTAAAATTGGGAACCAATTTTGACTTTGGCTAAAGACACTGTGATATTTGCTAATGGTAGATTAGCTTTATGATTTCTTACCTTTCAGCAAATATCTTCTAAGGAAATAATTACCATATTGTGAACAAAATATTTTCTATATATTTATGTAATTTTTATTATCTTCATCTACATATTTTCTAAAATACTACTCATTTTTTAATAAATGAAGAAAGAATAATTATTCTAGTCCATGACATGTTTTTAAAAGATGTTATGACATTTCTTTGTTAACTAACTAAAAATTCTTTAAATATCAGCTGCCTCCAATCTCAAGTTTAATAAAGATGACAATTTTTTTTTGCAAACTTCTAAAATACTTAACTATCAGAAGAGTATAATTTAGCATTTTCTGATACAATATGTAGTTAAATACATCCCCCACAGACATTTCTGTTCCTTGTTTTATGATTTAATCAAAAGAAATATATGTTGACTCTTCTGATATTCAAATATTGTCTAAATATTCACACACACTCATATGTTAATTGACAATAGATTTCCAGTACCTTCTTGAATGTTCTAAGAATTTTGTGAGCACCAATTTTTTTCAATGCAGTATTATCTGATAGAAGGATAGGAATTTTAGATCCAAAATGACTGGGCTGTTATTACTACTTCTTAATTCATATACTACATAATTGTTGAAAATTAAACTTCTCTCCCCTTGCCTTCATTTGGGCCTCTAAAACTATGAATTACACTTATAATTGTAAATATTTGAACCCAATCAATCTTGTGAAAGAAAAGGGGAAATTGTGTTCATGCGAAGCAAGTTTTCTAAGATACCTGATAAACCTTGAGAACAGTCATGTAGCTGAGACTCCACATGAACTGATATCAAGTCCTGGAGCACTGTAAAGAGGCCAGCAAGTCACTCAACCTTTATGTTGTGTATCATTTGCTGTGCATTATTCTTCAACTCTAGAGTTTCATTTTTAGCTTATAAGTATACATGGGCAGAAAAATCCCCTTAAAAACTTAGCTGTAAATTTTATTAATTTACAAATATGTTTAAACTTAAGCTAAACTTTCCTGCCTCAATTTCAAATGCTCAGTTCATAGACAATTATTGACTGATTTTGTTCAAGTGATCACCCCTGGACCAAACTTCCTGGGGCCAGAGCATCAACTTCAAATTTTATGAACAGTTGGCTTCTGCTGCAATCAAATGAACAAAGTAGAATTAGGTGAGAAAAGATACTTAAATAGAAAAGGATGCCTGACTTTACAATAGTTGCTTAATACTGTCAAGAAGCTACTGTGAAAGTTGAAAATAGTAGGTGTGATGTCTGGCTAGTAGTTGTTATTACACTTTCATATATAAACATTGCCATTCCAGTTAGGTAGCTTCTTGTATCACCCTTCTGAAGTGGCATAGTACTTTCTTTAGCAGTTTAATAGACTTCAGCAAACTGAATATTGGCCCAAGAGACTTAAAAATAACTTAGAAATTAGATATAATTCAATAGAGTAAGAAAAGGAATAGAGCGCCATAGTAGATACAATGTGGTGATTGAGAAGACCACACTTGGGAGCACACTTGAAAAAGTTCCTGTGATTTATCTAACAATTAATCATTTTGATGTATGTTTTAAGGGAGGCTGGAAGTCCTGTAATATTAAGCAGGCACAGAAAAAGAGAAATAGTGCTTTATAAATGATATTGTTGTAAATGCGTTCAGATTGGCAGAAGTAGTTCTGAGTTAGTTTGGCTAAGAAACACCTATAAACATAGATAACAACTGCTGTGATATAGAGATCGACATTAGCTCTTATCTTTTTGTGCACTCAGCTAAACTACAATTCAAAAATCTTGCTTCAAGCTGGAAACTGTGGCTATGTTCTAGACAAGGGTAAAAATGCCCAATCCTGGCTATATAATGTATTATATGCCATTATCTGCTTGGTATGTCTAGGTTTTTGAGGGTCTAGAAGTCAGCAGGATCACGTAGTACAAGAAATCTCTCCCTTGGTTCCTGTTTATTGCAGTCACTCGGGGTACATAATAAGGAACAACCTAGCACGTATAAAAGCTAAACCTTTATTATGCTAAACCACTGAAACTTGAGTTGCCGGTTTCTACATTTAATGTTTATCATGGATATGGAAAGAGGTTTATAACATAAAGTAGAATAAAACTTCCAGAAGTTAGAACCAAAAAACAAAGAGATAGAAAATGGGGGCACAAATAAATCAAAATTAGAGATCTAAAAATCTAAAAAAAGAGATCTAAAAATCCAATCAATAGGTGTTCTCAGAAGAGGAAAGCTAATAAAATAAAATATTTATTTTATATTATATTTTATTTTATATATTCTCTCTTAACTCCTTATACTTTTCATTGAAAATTGTTAAAATTGAGGAAAGTACAAAGAAAAAGCATTCAGTACCCTATCTCCCCAAAATAGCTACTGCTAATATTTGGCATATTTTCTTTCCCTTACTGTTTGAGGCTTAACTATACTATATTATATATACTATATTATCAGGATTACATTATGCACATAATATTTATCCTTTTTCTTAACATTGTAACATATAAAATTATCTTTATGATAAATTTTTGTAAGTATAAATTTAACAATTAATCATCTCAGTAATGCCAATAATGTATTTAACAATTTTACTTAAGGCTGTGCATTTATTTTTCATATACCACATTTAATGCTGCATTAAGTGTCTTTATACATTAACATGTTTTGGGAAAATTAATATGACAAAATTATCAGAAGTGGAATGATCTCATTTTTGAAACTATAATTCTTACTTCCCAAAATACATACATCTAATCACTAATATTAACACCTTTCCATAAGCATGCTTTGATGGTGGCAATTAGCAGAGTACAGCCCCTCATCAGTGGATATGACCTCCACATATGTTAGGGTTTCATTTGTGTCCCCCTAAATGACATTAAAACCCCAATCACCAATAATTTGAAATGTAATGTTATTTAGAAATAGGGTTCTGGAAGACTTAAATAGTTAAAATAATGTCATACTGGAGTAGGGTAGGCATTGAATCCCATATGATTGGTGTCCTTATAAGAAAAGAGGAAGAGAGACACATTACTAGATTTAAGTTCTGCAGCTATAAGCCAAGGAATACCAAGGTTTGCAGGCAATCCATCAGAAACTGTAATGAAACAAAAAAAATCTCCCAAACTACTATCAGGGAGAGCATGGCCTTGATGACATCTTGATTTTGGATATCTAGTCTCTAAAACTATATTGCACTACATTTGTATTGTTTTAAAACACTGGGCTTGTGGTCATTTGTTATGACAGCTCTGGGAACCTGGTACAACTTGCTCATTCTTGCATGTACACCATCTCACACTCCTACTCCCCTATCCTCCAATACAATCCCTATCCAACTTTCCTCTACTTTATTGTTAGTACTCTTCTACCCATTCTTCTCTGTTTGTAGTATTGACTCAAGCAAATTCTTTATATTTTATTCTTTGGGCTGACCTGGATCTTGCCACCCAAGTACTTTCCCAGGCAGAAGTTCAGTTTTCTTCAAAACCTCCAGCAATATTTCATGCCTTATTCATTTCTAGGACAGCAAGTATCTTCTTCCATTTTCTGATTCTTTAAAAAATGTCTTGATATCCTTCTTTTATTGATTTCTTCATTTAACCTTTTTATATTTAATCACCTCTTATCTTTAAATATCTTTTCTCATTCTCCAAAAGTCTTTTCTAACTTTACTTAAACATTCATTCAATCAGTATTCAAAAAACCTCCTCACATTTACATTTTATTTTAGTATCCTTCTAACAAAAAAAATAAAATTTACATAACATTAGAAAAAATATGGGAGGTTCTAGTATATTTATTATGAAAATATCATTTTTATATATTAAGGGAAAATATCTTACAGCTACTAGGGATCAGTACTGAGCTTATTTAATGAGTTATAGTTTGGATTAAGCTGTTATTTACATTTGAAGACTTCATTTTTTTCAACTGATATGTTTAAAAATGAATTTTAATAATAAACTGCCAAATTATTCATTTTAGTTGATTTATAGCAATGTTTAGAGGACTTAGAAAGTTGATTAAAATAACTTGCTGTTGTATTTGTCATCCAAACCTATAAATTTTGAAGTACTTTAAAAATTTATTTGCTCAAATAAACTAAGCTTTTCGTTTGTACTCATTCAGGGGTGGTGTAAAGAGGAAAGGGAAGGCAGCTGCTCCATAAATTTTATCAAGCCTCAAGGCCTCAAATATACAATCTAAGTGAAAGTAGTTGTTTTCTAGGCAACTGCATCATCTAGATAAGCCTCTTAGTCTCTCTTCTACCACCATTACCCATAGCTATACTCCTTGGATATGGAAATTCTGAAGTCCCCACTGAAGTTATTCAGCTTTTCTCAAAGGTGATAAAGACTGACTGAACTTTGCTTAGGCTCCTCTGAAATCTTTTTCACTAGACCTCAACCCTGTGCTTTGTGTTCTTCCTTATAGAATCCAGTTTTAGCAGTAATCCTACTAAACTGATGTAGTGAGAATTCCCACATTCGGTTTCTAATCAAATCCCTCATCCCTCACCCTTGTTATCTGATCACCCTGCCCCTCCTTTAGCAAGAATCATGTTCAAGTCAATTTAGCCAGAATCCCCCTTACCTTTGATATTTCCTCTTAGTAATTTTCCATCCACTGACCCTCACCCTACTCCTTGGCTATAAATTCCCATTTATCCCCATTGTGTTTGGAATTGAGCCCAGTTCTATACTGAGGCGTCTTTTCTCCTACTCGAATCATTTTGTTTGTTTGTTTTTTAATAAAATTTATCTTCACTATTCTAACTTCTGTCCAGCTCTGGTTTTCTTTAACAAAAGTAAGGCATTATTTAGAAATATCTAAAATGGGGAGTGATATATTTGCTGTAAACACATTATTTTTTTCTTGTAAATAACTAACTTAGGCCTTGCTGAGAGACAATTTTCCATGCATCTCATGTTTCTAAACAGTCCAGGTCCTCTTAAAGTCATTTACCACCAGCTTAAGAATGTTTATATATATATAGAGAGAGACATTGCAGGATAGTAATGCTGAGGAACATCTTAGTACCTGCTGAGGTCCAAGAGGTAAAAATATAGAGCTCTCCTTCCCTAAGTAAATTCCAGAATAATGATAAGTCTCTCTCTTTCTCTGGAGGGGAGAATGTAGCCACTAGGCTTCTTAATTTCAAGATGGCTTTCCCGTAGTGCACTTCAGTACATGTGCAAGTACCATCTGTCCCGTACCACGTTCTGTTTTTGAGATTAGAGCTTGGGGTACTGAAGCAAGCTGTTGCTTTGGCTTCTGATTTTGCAACGAGTAATAAACTGTCTTTGTCTCTGAACCAGAGGCAGACATTTTATGTGCACACACACGTGTATATATACATATTAATATATCTATTATATGTATCTATATAAACATTTGTATACTATATGTGTATATATACGACACACAGACACACACACAGTGGGAAGCAAATTTGTTAGCACCTAAGTAGATTAAAAACTCAAACTCTTCTGACTTAACTTTCTGAATTAACTGGTCTCTGTTACCTTGTCCATAATACTGATACAGGTTTAAAATTGCTTTTAGCCAATTTGTAATATGGACTGTATATTAGATCATCATATTTGATAAAACTAAATTTTCTGATTTTGAAAATGTACTGTGGTTATGGAAGAGACTGTTCTAGTTCTTAGAAATGCACACTGAAGCATGAAGGAGTAAAGGGACATGATGTCTGGAACTTACCTCAAGTGACTGAGACAACATAATTCAAAAGAAAAAGATACTAATAAAATAAATGTAGCAAATGGTGAAACTGAGTGAAGATATAAGGGAGCTCCCCAAAAGACCACCAGAAAAGCTCATTGATCAGCTATAGCTCCTGCATTAATAGAGAATGCCGCTTTGATTGAGTCTTACTAGTATCTCAAAATGAGTAAATTAAGAGGATAAATAAGGCAGGTTTTGCCAGGTGTGAAACTGTTTAGAATGGAAAGGAACTGACAATAAATTGCCTTTGGATTGGCAAGCACAGCAAGGGAGTCTCAATGAGTAAACTACAGGTTTTAAGTAATCTGTTGTGTTTGTTTACAGTCTTATCTCCCTCGAGTAGTTATTTCGTGGAGAAGCAGCTAACATATTTTGTTTGATCCCAGTACTAACACTGGGGCAGAGAAGTATGTTGGTTTCAGTTACCATCTTGCAAATTTTTAATACATTTGAATCATAGCAAAATAAAAATTTTAAAAAATGCACATGATCCTGAGTTATCTGTCATTAGGGGTAAAATATTTAAAAACTGGAAAGGCTGTCTAAAACTAGAGACTGAGAAACTAAATGATGAACAGTTAAAGGCCTCTATGAGTTTAGTCATTATAATTTTATGTTCAAACAATATGAGACTAGCATAATGCATCAACTACATTTTTCTCAGTAGTTAACTCAGATTACTGATTAAAGCGGTCTACAATCCCTGTACTTTCATGAACAATTTCTTTTGTTTTATTCAGAAGTCAGAAATCAGGTAGGAGTGCACAAAAAACATACATTGCAGGAATATATGTAATGTCATATAAAAATATAAATGACTCAGAAATAACACCACACACCTACAACCACCTGATCTTTGACAAACCTGGCAAAAACTAGCAATGGGGAAAGGATTCCCTATTTAATAAATGGTGCTGGGAAAACTGGCTAGCCATGTGTAGAAAGCTGAAACTGGATGTCTTCCTTACACCTTACACAAAAATTAATTCAAGATGGATTAAAAACTTAAATGTTAGACCTAAAACCATAAAAACCCTGGAAGAAAACCTCGGCAATACCATTCAGGGCAAGGACTTCATGACTAAAACACCAAAAGCAATGGCAACAGAAGTCAAAATGGACAAATGGGATCTAATTAAACTAAAGAGCTTCTGCACAGCAAAAGAAACTATCATCAGAGTGAACAGGTAATCTAGAGAATGGGAGAAAATTTTTGCAATCTACCCATCTGACAAAGGGCTAACATCCAGAATCTACAAAGAACTTAAACAAATTTACAAGAAAAAAAAAAACAACACTATCAAAAAGTGGGCAAAGGACATGAGCAGACACTTCTCAAAAGAAGACATTTATGCAGCCAACAGACACATGAAAAAATGCTCGTCATCACTGGTCATCAGAGAAATGCAAATCCAAACCACAGTGAGATGCCATCTCACACCAGTTAGATGTCAAGAATATCAGCAACCATAAATACTCACATTGTAAGGTTTCTTCTTTCACTTTCCACAATACTTTTAAGTTTATGAATTTGCTGGGTGAAGATGCTCAATGATATTAAAATGTATCATAAGACTCAAGACAATCAATGTGATCATCTTAAGTTTTAAAATATCTTGGCATTTCCCTGCCATGATTGTACAAATGTGTAAGTTTTATACTGAGGTCACAATGATCCCAAATATGAAAGTCCAATATTCTATTTTCAAGCATCCCCAATATGCTATTTTACAACTTATGTTTGTATACCAATATGTGTTTATATGTAAATATTTTTGTAATGCCACACACATATCACCAGCTATTGCATATATTATAAAATATAATTTTAGCAATGTATACTCAAGATATTAATGTCTTCAAAACTAACAGGCAAAACAAATTATTCCTAAACCATTATATATAATGTTTCTCTCTTTCCCTCTCTATACATACAAACACACACATATGTAGCCATATTCTTCGTTAAGAGGCAAATTTCTCAGACCTATTTTTTATGTCACCTTCTGCTCTTTAACATGTTTACTTCCTCAGTAGTTGAAGTACCAATTCTCAGCTACTTAAATATTTTCTAACGTTAGAGGGGAAACAAGCAAAAGTGTTGTGTAAAAGATGCACGATCAAGCTTTTTTTGAAATGGATGGGCACGGATTGTGGAGCCTCATTTGCATTTTTCAAAACCACATTTACACATTTTCCTGTGGTATGAATCTGTGGATCTGTGGTGACAGGTTGGTATTACACTTCTTAAAGCATGATCACAGAAATAGATCTATAAATAATTGAGAAAATGGAGCTGGCCTAAACCACAATTATATAATGTATTCATAAGTAATATATCTGCATTTATATATTTCTAGTAATGTAGAAATTTTTATGCGAAATTCATAAAATAACTATTACATTAAAGATTGTCTCGATCACCACTAGTCTACCAGGTTTATCCCTAATAATTTATTCGGCTAGATCTATTTTTAATAGTTTGTCAAGACAAACAGTTTTGATTTTTTAAACCATATAGTCCTTTTAAAAAACAGGCAGTAGTAAATTATATTTTAACAAATCCACTTCTGACTGATGAGGCAAATTTCAGGTGCTACATCTACCGTGTGAGTTTAGCCATATTATTTAACTTTGTGATGGTTTTTTTTTATTTGTCTTTAAATAAGGCTGCATGTTAGTAGCATAACTAAATTACAGTTAAGAGGAAGGCTGGAGCAGACTTAGAATCCATGTTCTGATATGTACTACCTATATGACTTTAGCAACTTGTGCCTTGGTATTTTCATCTGAGAAAAAATTCCCTGCCTCATAGGGGTATTACGAGTATTAAATGAGTTAACTCATGTAAACATTGAAAATAGTGCCTCTTCTATAATAAATACTCAATAAACACTGATAGTTAATTAACCAGCATATATGTATTGCAGACATGAATGCTACACAGTATTTCTTAGATAATAGAAACAGAGACTGTCATATATTGTTTACAGGAATCAAATTTTAAAATGTGTTACCTTTTAATTAGCAAGTAAATTTCTAGGAACTTATCTCATAGAACTTATTCACACAAGTTTGCAAAGATAAATGCCCAAAGTTGCATTACTGATAATATTAAAATATGGGAAAATAACTAAATCTTCACATTAAAAATATCAAAATCTTGTCAATCCTATAGTTAGTTAACTTGGAGTTGATGCAAAGATGACAAAAAGTCTACATATGTTGTGAATAAGGGAAATACCGAATAGCATGATCCCATTTAGGAAATATGTATGTGTAAAAAAAGGTAATTTCAGAACACTATTTTATAATAACAACAAAACCATTCAATATATCAACTAACCCATATAGAAAAATATCTAGCATAGCAGCATACTATATTCCAAAGAGTCAAAACTAGGTATCTTTGGTCAGAGACATGCAAGAAATTATGGTTGTCTATTTTATATATGCCTGTATTACTGAACTTTTAATATTAAACATTATTTTTATAATAACAATAAATTTAATATTAAATCTACTGAAAAACCATGATAAGCAATGTACAAATAACAGTTTGGGGGTTTAACCAAATCACTATGTTACTCTAATGTCAAAAATTAATGTGTTCATTTTTACTTCTTACTTTTACCTAAACAATCACGGTGAATTCAGCCTATCCACTGCTTCCAAAGTACCTTCACTATACCCGCATTTATAGCTTTGTTCATGCTGCTATACCTGCCTGCAGTTTTCTTCTCTATTCAAATTTTGTCTTATATTTTTACCACACACTCTTTATGAAGCCTCATTCACCTGTTTCATTAACAATCCTTTAAATCCCTTTGAAATTTCTTGCTCTGCCTTTCAGTTTGACTGCATATCTCTTAAATTGCAATACTCTATCGCTGTATCTGTTTGTATATTTACATATGTCATATGTAATACAATATATACATTCTTCCTACTTGTTGGGTACCTCTTTGAGGGGGTGCCTATTATTAATAACTGTATTTCTTTATCTCCTCACAAGATCATCCATAATTGTTTCTGCATAATGCACAGTTGGAATTGCTTACTTAATTGATTGATTGACAAAATAATTATAATGTGAATAGAATAATGGTCATTTTAGCCAATATTTACATACTGAAGAAAATTATTCCCAGCTCAAAGTGACAAAAAAGTGCAGATTCAAAATTTCCTATTGCCTGAAGAAAGAAATAATGAGGTCTCAGTCTACGGGGAAAAAATCTTAAAAAGTCATTTTCGCAGAGTGCTTCTAGCAAAGTAGACTTTATCTATGCTCCTGAGAAGTCCCTAATATCCAGGAAATCAGGAGACTTAAGAAGTCCCAGAACATTCTTCAAGGTTAGGCTTTGCCTGGAGCAACTCGGTGGAAGTTACATGAGCCGCAGCTGCTGTCTAGTAGGCAAGGTCATATTTTATTATTTTTTAAAAGTGTTTTGATTTTTTAAGCAAAACATTTTTCCTTTGAGGAAAGAGCAGTAAGGAAATGAACTGTGTATATTTGTTTACTATATGAGCCAGCCATTGTACTCATACCTAGAATGCAGAAAGCAATACATAAACCCTGTAAATATCATGGTTAAGAACTAAGCTGTAGACCACACACATCCCCACAAAAAAATTAAATATGAAATTGAAACCTAATATGAGGCATCAGAAATAATAGGTGAACTCGATCTACAGGATTACAAGGTATTTAAAGCATAGCATCTTGGTACTGAAATTAGTAATACAAGAAGAAAATATAATCAATATCTTACCAACCAAAAAGAGTCCAGGACCTGACAGATTCACAGCCGAATTCTACCAGAGGTACAAGGAGGAACTGGTACCATTCCTTCTGAAACTATTCCAATCGATAGAAAAAGAGGGAATCCTCCCTAACACATTTTATGATGCCAGCATCATCCTGACACCAAAGCCTGGCAGAGACATAACCAAAAAAGAGAATTTCAGACCAATATCCTTGATGAACATTGATGCAAAAATCCTCAATAAAATACTGGCAAACCAAATCCAGCAGCACATCAAAAAGCTTATCCACCATAATCAAGTGGGCTTCATTCCTGGGATGCAAGGCTGGTTCAACATACATAAATTAATAAATGTAATCCAGCATATAAACAGAACCAAAGACAAAAACCACATGATTATCTCAATAGATGCAGAAAAGGCCTTTGACAAAATTCAACAACACCTCATGCTAAAAACTCTCAATAAATTAGGTATTGATGGGACGTATCTCAAAATAATAAGAGCTATCTATGACAAACCCACAGCCAATATCATACTGAATGGGCAAAACTGGAAGCATTCCCTCTGAAAACTGGACAAGACAGGGATGCCCTCTCTCACCACTCCTATTCAACATAGTGCTGGAAGTTCTGGCCAGAGCAATCAGGCAGGAGAAAGAAATAAAGGGTATTCAATTAGGAAAAGAGGAAGTCAAATTGTCCCTCTTTGCAGGTGACATGATTGTATATCTAGAAAACCCCACTGTCTCAGCCCAAAATCTCCTTAAGCTGATTAGCAACTTCAGCAAAGTCTAGGATACAAAAATAATGTACAAAAATCACAAGCGTTCTTGTACACCAATCACAGACAAACAGAGAGCCAAATCATGAGTGAACTCCCATTCACAATTGCTTCAAAGAGAATAAAATACCTAGGAATCCAACTTACAAGGGATGTGAAGGACCTCTTCAAGGAGAACTACAAACCACTGCTCAATGAAATAAAAGAGGATACAAACAAATGGAAGAACATTCCATGCTCATGAGTTGGAAGAATCAATATGAAAATGGCCATACTGCCCAAGGTAATTTATAGATTCAATGCCATCCCCATCAAGCTACCAATGACTTTCTTCACAGAATTGGAAAAAACTACTTTAAAGTTCATATGGAACCAAAAAAGAGCCCGCATCACCAAGTCAATCCTAAGCCAAAAGAACAAAGCTGGAGGCATCACGCTACCTGACTTCAAACTATACTACAAGGCTACAGTAACCAAAACAGCATGGTACTGGTACCACAACAGAGACATAGATCAATGGAACAGAACAGAGACCTCAGAAATGATGCCACATATCTACAACTATCTGATCTTTGACAAACCTGACAAAAACAAGAAATGGAGAAAGGATTCCCTATTTAATAAATGGTGCTGGGAAAACTGGCTAGCCATATGGAGAAAGCTGAAACTGGATCCCTTCCTTAAACCTTGTACAAAAATTAATTCAAGATGGATTAAAGACTTAAATGTTAGACCTAAAACCATTAAAATCCTACAAGAAAACCTAGGCAACACCATTCAGGACACAGGTGTGGGCAAGGACTTCATGTCTAAAACACCAAAAGCAATGGCAACAAAAGCCAAAATTGACAAATGGAATCTAATTAAACTAAAGAGCTTCTGCACAGCAAAAGAAACTACCATCAGAGTGAACAGGCAACCTACAGAATGGGAGAAAATTTTTGCAACCTACTCATCTGACAAAGGGCTAATATCCAGAATCTACAATAAACTCAAACAAATTTACAAGAAAAAAACAAACAACCCCATCAAAAAGTGGGCAAAGGACATGAACAGACACTTCTCAAAAGAAGACATTTATGCAGCCAAAAAACACATGAAGAAATGCTCATCATCACTGGCCATCAGAGAAATGCAAATCAAAACCACAGTGAGATACCATCTCACACCAGTTAGAATGGCCATCATTAAAAAATCAGGAAACAACAGGTGCCGGAGAGGATGTGGAGAAATAGGAACACTTTTACACTGTTGGTGGGACTGTCAACTAGTTGAACCATTGTGGAAGTCAGTGTGGCGATTCCTCAGGGATCTAGAACTAGAAATACCATTTGACCCAGCCATCCCATTACTGGGTATATACCCAAAGGACTATAAATCATGCTGCTATACAGACACATGCACACGTATGTTTATTGTGGCACTATTCACAATAGCAAAGAGTTGGAACCAACCCAAATGCCCAACAATGATAGACTGGATTAAGAAAATGTGGCACATATACACCATGGAATACTATGCAGCCATAAGAAATGATGAGTTCATGTCCTTTGTAGGGACATGGATGAAACTGGAAAACATCATTCCCAGTAAACTATCGCAAGGACAAAAAACCAAACACCGCATGTTCTCACTCATAGGTGGGAATTGAATAATGAGAACTCATGGACACAGGAAAGGGAACATCACACTCTGGGGACTGTTGTGGGGTTGGGGGAGGGGGGAGGGACAGCATTAGGAGATATACCTAATGCTAAATGACGAGTTAATGAGTGGAGGAAATCAACATGGCACATGGATACATATGTAACAAACCTGCACATTGTGCACATGTACCCTAAAACCTTAAGTATAATAATAAGATAAAAAAAAGAAGAAAATATTTAATGTCAATAGAAATCACCCTCTAAATCAATTAAATAAATGTGTTTCTGGTCATGAAAACACCTTGTGTCTAGTCATAGATTCTTTATTCATTTACATTTAATGAAAAGAAACTTATAAAATGACTGTATTGATACTCATTTTAGAAATGAGAAAATTGAGGCCTACAAAGGTTAATGGACAAAAACAGTTAGTAGTAGAATTTGTTTCAAGATCTCCCTATTCCATGTTGTCTTCAAGCATCTTTCATGGCTAAATGTTGTTGAACTCACCCGAAATATTACCGGAAGACCTGTTAATAAAGTAAAGCTACATTTATTAGGTCTTATTGCAGTAAGGAAGCACACTATTTTGACAGTGTCTCAAAAGGGGAGAAAGAAGAGTTTTTCCATTTGATAAGTGGGTTAATGCACCATCTTTCTAGGTGTTGAACTTATTAGGATTGGGCAAAGTTTGTGATATAATAGCTTAGGATTGGTGGACACAATGAAGTAACTATTTTAAAATGAGTCTTGATAAGCAAGCTATACTTGACAAATAAGCTCTGTGTCCACTTCCAATAATTCTGGTAATTTTTTGAAAAAAATATGTGATAAAGATATTTATTGGTTTACAGTCTTACCTTCCTCATACAAAGTTTTCCTGGAACACACAACTAAGTCGTGTTGAAGCCAGTAATCTATATTCTTATGTAAATTATGTTAATATATGATTTTAATTCTCAGTTCTAGTTTATGATCATTCTTCTGCCCAAGGTGGAATTAGATTGGAAATGTAATCTAATCATTCCAATCCACACCATGTTTTGAAGAGTCATCTGCATACATCACGTTTCCAGTCACAGTCGTTTCAAATACTACATATGTCAGTATTGGTCTCACAGACTACTCCTTGGGTGAAAACTCCTATAAGCTTACTGACATTGTCTACCTATCAATTCTGCCAATCCTCAAACCATAATCTGCTGGATTTTCACAACTCTTTATACTTCTTGCAAAGCATAATATGAAGAAGCTTGAGAATAGAAGTAGGCCAACCAGATATTATCTTAAGATTCTGGAATCAAGATAACTATAACTTTTTTTGAGTTAGGGAAATTGTGGGCCAAATGAAATAAAGTTTATTATTAGGAAGGTCCAGAAGAGAAGATGTTGAAAGCTAATGTTAAATCACATTTCTATACATATTTTGATTCACAAGTAAGATGATTGGTTATTATGTCTTAGTTAGGTTATATGTAAGCGTGACCGCTTCAGAAAAGCAGGAAATTCATTGTCTGCAGTAGCAAAGGAGAGTGGGAAATATCTTAATTTCTCCTAGTTTATGTCTCACAAGTAAAGAATATACTCCCTTGGGATAAATTACCTTAATTAATGCATTTAGTTCTGACTAAATTGTAACTCTTTTTGGAAATATATTGTTGTTTCTGAGTTAAAACATGAAATATATAGATAAAATCATAATTAAGGATCATCTCATCTTTATAACATGCCCAAAGTCATCCAGCTATTTATTGGATAAGGACAGATTTACAGGGAAATTTACAATCTTTATGCTCATGAGTCTGGACATGTAAAGAGTAGGAAGGTGCCTCCATAAACCTTTCAGGAATAACTATTCTGATATATTGTCGATTTCTTTTTTGTTTTTGTTTTGAGAGGGGTCACCCAGCCTGGCGTACAGTGGCAACTTCTACCTCCCAAGCTCAAGACATCCTCCCACCTCAGCCTCCCAAGTAGCTGGGACTATAGGCATGGGCTAAATGTGTATTTTTTGTAGAGGTGGGATTTTACCATATTGCTCAAGCTGATCTCCAACACCTAGGCTCCAGCAATCCTTTTGCCTTGGCCTCCCAAAATACTAGGATTACAGCATGGTGGCATGAGCTACCATGCCCAGCTCTGACATACTGTTGATTTTCTTAGGGAAAAAACAAATACTGGCAATCCCAATTTAATGGACCACAAAAAAAAAGGGGAACACAGATCTATAATTATATAATATGTAGTTTTGGGTGGTACTGAAGATAAAATAACATCAGGTTGAATACCATAGGAAAATGGAGGATAATTATATTATTTTTGGCTCTAAAGTCCTGAACAAATCAATATTATTCTCAATTGGGTTCAATTACATGAAGAATGTGAGTTCAGCATAGTTGACTATGCATTTTAGCCCTTTCTTTGCTGACAGTTCTAAAAGATATCCTGCACACAGGTAGAATGTATGGTTTTACATGAGGCTTCTTTCACTGATATCAAATCTCAGTGAAAATTTGCCCAGAGTCTGGCATCCCATGGAAATCTTGAATTCGGTCACGATTTGAACACAAAGATATAATGTAGTCATTGCCAAACTAACTAGGATCTGATTATGAATAATGAAATCCCAGAAATCTTTGTAAAAAGATCATTTAGGAGAATATATAATTTGACAACTCTATTTACATAGCAAATTCCTACTTATTAAGGACTGCATGTGGTGTCATACAGGAAAAAATAATATTAGAGTCCAAGGGTGATATTTATGAGCTAATATTGAGGAATAGTTTATGGATTACTAGAAATACCTCCTGGCTGTGTAATTGACACTGAGGGAGAGGTTGGGTGAGATTTTCAGGGGTTTTGATGAATATTATGTTCTTAGTGTCAATACAAATCTACAAGATTTTCATTAATGTTCACAGAAAATTCTCCTAACCTATTT
Organism: Symphalangus syndactylus; assembly: GCF_028878055.3. Taxonomy (NCBI): domain Eukaryota; kingdom Metazoa; phylum Chordata; class Mammalia; order Primates; family Hylobatidae; genus Symphalangus; species Symphalangus syndactylus. The sequence goes on from NC_072425.2 coordinate 114,722,479, forward strand.
AATAGTTTAAAATTCTGAATCCATTATTAAATGTTGCCTGGGTAAAAAAAAAATTAAGTGAATAATATTATCAATCTTTTAAAATTTAGCCATTCTAGTCCTTGGAATAACATTTAATTGTGATCTTCATTTACTAACGGTATTGAGCAAAAGTATATGCACTTATTACTCATGGTAATTACTAATGGTATTCAGCAAAAGTATATGCACTTATCAATTTATATATTTCTTTCAGTAAAGTGTCTGTATCTTAGAAGAGTTGGCACAAATAGAAAGCATATAATATAGCAGAAATGAGCAAAAATTAAATATATAAATAGATACACAAGTGCACCATAGAAGAAATACATGCCTTAATTAAGAAACAAAAACTATCAAATATAAAAGCTATTGAAAAATCTCACTTATCAGTATAGATACAAAATTTCTTAACAAAATGTTAGCATTCCAAACTCAGCAATTTAAAACTGTCAATCCTCAATTTGATTTTATAAAAAGAATACAGATTTAATTTTTTAAAATCAATTTTAGCCACATTTACACATTGAAGATGAATATGATTATCTTAATATATACAGACAAAATACGTGATAAAAAGCACCAGTCTTTAGTGGTGAAAGCCCATAGAAAACTCAGAATATACTAGAACTCCCTTAATTTAATTTTTAAAAAGTGCCCACCAAAGAAACTTCATACATTTTCCACACTGAATAATAAAATTTTGTAAGCCAATTTTGAAGGATAATGGACCAGGTAAGCTTTATTGGTTCACTTCTGTTAAATGCTATACTGAAATGCCTAACCCATAAAGAGCAAAAAAGAAATGAAAAGTATGAGGCTTGGGAAAGAGGACAAAAGTCATTATTTACTGATAATATGTAGGATATATAAAAATTTAAACAGGTTTACAAATTGTTTTGATTATAATTCAGACACATTTGTGAATAAAATTTAATATACAAACCCAATTTTATGTTTACATACAGCAATAACATAAAAAAGAAAAAATACCATAGAGGCATTATATACCTAGGAATAATTCTAACACCACCACAAATGCAAGACCTCTAATTCAACACAGTAAACCATAAAATAATAATGACATAATTTGAGACACTGTCTCAATAAAAAAGAAGATAGACTCTATATATACATATGTAGAGAGTGTATCTATCGATCTATATATATAAAGACTCTATTTTAAAAATAATGGTTCTCAAATATATCAATAAATTTTAGCCACTTGTAATAGGAATCATGTAACATTGTAGAGATGGTGAAACTCTGAAATTTATATGGAATTTACAGGAATAATAGCTAGAACCACTTTGAAAAAACACAAGGGATGGCCGCCTCTCCACTACATATCAACATTTGTTATTATTATCATAATTCAGAATAGTATTAGTTCAATTAGTACAACATAGGCCAGATATAAGCTAAGATATTTCATAGGTAGTTCAGCAAAGCAAAGGGGAAGAAAATGATTCAACAAATAATTATAGGAAAACTATGTGTATGAGGAGGGTATGAAACAGATTCTAAACTAAAACTGTACATAGTCATTAGATATGGGTAGATTTGAGAGCTAAATGTGAAAGTGAACACAATAAAAGATCACAAGTAATTTTTAAAAATCTTCATGACTTTGTTGTAACAAGAATTTGCTTGCTAAGTCCAAGATCAAGGAGCTGATAGATTTGGTGTCTCGTGAGAGTTTACAGGTGGCCATTTTCTTGATGTGTCCTCACGTAATGAAGAACAGAACAGAGACAGTGAGGGCAACCTTTCTGTCTATTCTTACAAGAACACTAATCCCATTCATGAGGGCTCCACCTGGGTGACCTAATTACATATTAAAGTTGCCAGCTCCTAACATCATCTCATTATCGGTTAGGATGTCAACATATGAATTTTAGGAGACAATTGTTTACTCCATAACACTTTAAGATTCTGTCCATATAAAGTTCAAACTGGGAAACAAACATCTTCTTATTTATGCACGTACCCATAGATAGTACCATTCTAAAGAAAACATGGAGTGATAATCAAAAGCCAGTATAATTTTTACCTCTAAGCAAAGTTGGAGGAATTGTAATTGGTAAGTAGCATTCAAAGAAGTAGTTAATTGATACCAATATTTGCATTAGAATAAAACAAACTATACACTTAATTTTATGCACTCCAGTGTCCATCTGATATATTCTGCAGTTTTAATACAGACTCTGCTCTTTATTCTTAAAAATATGTCCAAAATTCATTTTTTCCATCATCATCATGTTTCCTCTTTGTACATATGTGCTTTGTATATATCATAAAACTAATTGCAGAGTTAAGTATTTTCATTTCTGTTTTAACATGAGCACTAAGGCCAAGATAATTAAATATACCATTACACATTCATTGAACAAGTTTATCAGGAAAGAGATTCAAACACAGTACATATTTATTTTTTCAAGACTTGTGTAATTTATCCAATCCTTATTTTTCTCATACATATACTCCTTACAGTATGTTTCCTTTGATCATTGCAAGGAATTCTAATACCTAAGATAAAATTATTCAATCCTGGGAAATAAGGCATAAAAATAGAATAATGCCCTAAGAGAATAAAGTGAAATGAAGTCTCAGTAAAATGTACAGCAAAACACATAATAAAAGATTCAAATGGTAGTGTAAAAAGTGTGAAAGTGTCACTTCATTCAAAATAAACACAAATTAGCTAAAGGTGTGAAAACTACAGGAACAAAGTGTGAAAAAATAAATTTTTAAAACAAATGAGAACTCTTTTGATTATTTCACTTGAAATTTTAACTTTGGCTCTTAACATTATTAATAATTCAAGCCCTCTATACCAACGTCCTTTCACTAAAACAAATAATATATACTTAATTGAACACATAAAGTCCAATCAGGTAAGATTTCTTAGATTGAAAACTCTTGGCCTAAACATTTTGAGCTTGCAAATCAGTGACAGGCTTACATAATAAGGACTGTAGTAAGTAGTAACCTTAAAGCTATTTAGATAACCATGCAAAAACTAAGAAATTTCACCAAGTTTTACTCAGGAATTTTGAGGCTTGAATTCATTCCCTTGTCTTTTGCCCGGTTCTCACAGGCATCACTCAAGAATCTTTGTATCAATAGCTTTGTCATTTTCACCCCTATATCATCACTACCCTTCCTGTCTGTTTCTCATTCTTTCCACATATCACCTCTCTTTTTATTTTTCTGCTGGGTCCTACTGACTATATATTCTTTCAAACCTGAATTAAAAAATTAATTGTAGGCCAGGTGCAGTGGCTCACGCCTGTAATCCCATCACTTTGGGAGGCCAAGGTGGGTGGATCACCTGAGGTCAGGAGTTAAAGACCAGCCTGGCCAAGATGGTGAAACCCTGTCTCTACTAAAAATACAAAAACAATTAGCTGCGCATGGTGGCAGGCACCTGCAATCCCAGCTACTCGGGAGGCTGAGGCAGACAATTGCTTAAACCTGGGAGGTGGAGGTTGCAGTGAACCACGATGCTGTGTCCGGAATTCGTGGGCTCTTAGTCTCGCTTACTTCAAGAATGAAGCTGCAGACACTCGCAGTGAGCGTTGTAGTTCTTAAAGATGGTGTGTCTGCAGTTTGTTCCTTCAGATGTTCAGATGTATCCAGAGTTTCTTCCTTCTGGGGGGTGCGGGGTCTCGCTGACTTCAGGAGTGAAGCCGGGGACCCTCGCGGTGAGTGTTACAGCTCTTAAAGGCAGTACGTCTGGACTTGTTTGTTCCTTCCAGTGGGTTTGTGGTCTCGCTGGCTTCAGGAGTGAAACTGCAGACCTTCATGGTGAGTGTTATAGCTCATAAAAGCAGCATGTCTGGAGTTGTTTCTTCCTTCCAGTGGATTCGTGGTCTCTCTGGCTTCAGGATTGAAGCTGCAGACCTTCTGGGTGAGTGTTATAACTCTTAAAGGGGGCACAGACCCAAAGAGTGGGCAACAGCAAGATTTATTGCAAAGAGCAAAAGAACAAAGCCTCCACAGCGTGGAAGCGGATCTGAGCTGGTTGCCCTGCTGGTTCCGACGGCCTGCATTTATTCCCTTATCTGGCCCCACCCACATCCTGCTGATTGGTCCATTTTACAGAGAGCTGATTGGTCCATATTACAAAGAGCTGATTGGTCCGTTTTGAGAGTGCCGATTGGTGTGTTTACAAACCTTTAGCTAGACACAGAGTGCTGATTGGTACATTTACAATCCTTTAGCTAGACACAAAAGTTCTGCAAGTCCCCACCCAATTAGCTAGCACAGAGCACTGATTGGTGCATTTACAAACCTTTAGCTAGACATGGAGTGCTGATTGGTGCATTTACAATGCTTTAGCTAGACAGAAAAGTTCTCCAAGTCCCCACCCATCCCAGAAGCCCAGCTGGCTTCACCTCCCACTGGCACTCACGTGGGGACTTTGCGGCACCTAGCCTGGGCACTCTGGTAGCCCAGAGGGAGCTCATCCCAGACAACCAAGAGGAAAAGAGGGGAAGGGAGAAAGAGACGGAGACCTGCCATCATGGCCAACGACCCCATGAAGAGGGAACGATGGTCCACACACGGGACCCAGCCTCCAGTCAAGGACAGTAGGCACCAGCCGGGGGCGCCAAGGAGCCCACCCCCACTGGAACCCGCACCGGCCCACCAGCGCGGCACTCAGCCCCGGCTCCTCCACACCTCCCTGCAAGCAGAGGGACCCGGCTCCGGCCGCAGCCAGCCCCAGAAAGGGGTCCCCACAGCGCAGCGGCAGGCCGAAGGGCTCCTTGAGCATGGCCAGAGCAGACGCCAAGGCCAAGGAGGCCCCGAGAGTGAGCAAGGGCTGCCAGCACGTTGTCACCTCTCAACACCACTGCACTCCAGCCTAGGTGACAGAGTGAGACTCCATCTCAAAAAAAAAAAAAAAAAAAAAAAAAAAAATTGTAGTAAAATACATATAACATATAAGGAACTATTTTAACAGTACACCTCACGAGTGTTAAGTATATTTGTGTTGTTCTGCAACAAGTCTCCAGAAATATTTTATCTGGCAAAACCGGTTAGTCACCAACGAATGTGTAGAATAGTGATGCAGAAGGAAATAAGTAAGATAATTTTCTATATTAGGACAATTGAGTCATGTAAAGGCCCAAAATGAAATATAACTTTTTATGCCTCTAGTGGTAAAAGGTGATAACTTTAACAACACAACGGGGTGAATTAACAGGCACTCGTGAGTATACATTGGTACAATTGCTTTGATAAAAAATTGGCATCATATTGATATTGACAATACATACTTTCACAGACACCTCATTCTTAGTACGTATATACTCAACAAATCTCTTGCCTATGGACAGCTGAATACTCACAACAGCACTGTTTGAACTAGCAAAAACTTGAAAACAAATCATATACACTGAAAGTATAATGGATAGATAGTGGCATAGTCACACATTAGAATATTCCACAAAAGAAATGAAATAAAGCTACCAACAACAATGTCGATGATAAATCTTAGCACTGAGTGAATCCTAGCACTGTGTAAGTAAATACATAAGTCTTAGTAAAATATAAATGCCATGTACACTTTAAAAAATTAAAGGAAAACCAAAACAACAGAGAAAAATTTTTCTTAGAATTAAACATATAAAATTAAAGAGTAAGACTATGATGTAAGATTAATGATATTAATATATACCTTTAAAATATGATATTATTGAAATGTAATAAGGGATAAAAGATGGGAAAAGATGTATCATACAAACAATAACCATAAACGACCTGCAATAGTTCACAGCTGAAAATAGCCACACAAATAGACTTGAAAGTGAATAAATGTTGAAAAAAGAAAGCAAAATTTTAAAGAAAAAATAAAGCAAAACCTATAATTGATAAAAGGGACAGCCAAAGATGCAGATATAGCAATTATAAACATATTTCACCCAACAGCAGAGCCTCAAAATATTTGAAATAAAAGTGACAGAATTAAAGGAAAAATTAGGTGTTTCTCTATTAATAGTTAGAAATTTCAATACCCCACTATCAATACTAGATAGAAAAACTAGGCAGTATATTAAAAAGGAAATATAAGACTTGTACAACACTGTAAATTAACTAGATCTAATCTATAGAAAACTCCACCACTAAAAGCAGAATATACATTTTTTTCAAGTATACAGAAAACCTTCTTAAAGATGAGCCATATACCCCAAAACACAAGCCTCACTAAATTTAAAATGGATGAAAAAATACAGAATATGTCCTTTGATCATAATAAAATAATTATACATCAATAACAAGAGGGAACTGGAAAATTAACAAATATGTGGGAATTGAATAAGATACTCCATCAAGAAAGGGAAAAGACAATCCATGAAATGGAAAAAAGTACTTGCAAATCATACTTATAAAAAGGTACTTGTATCTAGAATATATGAATACCCCTTACAACTCAATAATAAAAGACAAAACTAATCCCATTAAATAATGAACAAAGAATCTGACTAGGTATTTAGCAAGGATGACATAAAAATGGCCAATATACACATACAAAAAAGTTGTGTAACATAATCACCAGGCAAATGTAAATGAAAACCACAATATTGTAACACTTTACACACATGAGGATTTGAGAAATAAAAACATCAGTTAACAAGTATTAAAAAGGATATGGAGAAATTGAAATGTCCATCACTCCTAGTATAAATTTAAAATGGTACAGCTGTTTTGGAAAACAGTTTGGCAGTTTCTCAAGTGATTAAACATAGAGTTACTATGTGATTCACTAATTCCACTCCTAGGTAAATACACAAGAGAAATGAAAACATATATCTAGACAAAAGCTTGTACATTAATATTTTAACAACACAATAATAGCCCAAAAGCAGAAGCAATGCAAATATCCATCAATAGATAAAAGGATAGACAAAATGTAGTATGTCTATAGATTAACTATTATTCAGCCATAAAATGTAAAATACTAACATTGCTAGAGCATGAATAAATCTTGAAACATTATGCTAACTGAAAGTAACCAGACACAAAACACTTTACATTATATTATTCCACTCATTTGAAAGGCAAAAATAGGAAACTATATAGACAGAAAACATATTAGTAGGTGCTTAGAACTGTGAAGGAGTGTTGGGGAGAGCTAGTGGGTATGATGTTAGTTTTTGAAATGATTACAGTGTTGTAAAATTGCGTATGGTAACCATTGCACATATCTCCGAACACGCTAAAAACAATTGAATTGTATAATTTAAATATGTGAGTTATATGATATGTAAATTATATCTTAAAAAACTGAAAAAAATAATGACTATTACTAACATATGTGTTTTGCTGTTCAGAGTTTCTCACAAAAGCTAATTACTCCACTTACAATGAGAAACTTCACACTTGACATAAATATGTGTTAAGACAGGTGAAGGAAGGGAGTCCCTTGGGTATAATGTAGCTTATTAATAATAAACAAAAGTATCTTCACCCAACATGTATATAGTTAGAAAGCAAAATTTTCACTATAAAATAAAAGAGATGGAAGATGTTAAGAAAGAACCTATAATTTTCAGTCTTATATTTGAATTAAGACTAACAATATGATGTTATTGGGTTTTCTCTAAATATTATGTATTTTGAGGAGACCTTTGGAAAATGGCAGATAGGAAACAGGGCTAACATGCATCTCCCACTTGTATGGACAGAATAGTGTGTGGCAAGTCACACTATGAACTTTTGCTCCGAGAGCTATTGCAGGAATGTACCAGGAAAACTGTAAGAATTCACAGATCCTTTGAAAAAAGCAGCACACCGCTTCAAATTCCATGAAGCAGGTAAAAAACTGTGTGTTCCCAAAGTGTGAATGGGGGAAAACCTGCCTCTGAATGCACATTCCTGCTGGGGAATCGGAAAATTTAGACCACAGAAGAAGAATTTAACCTTATCTAGAGCTGAAATGGATTTAAGGAGTTGTCTGAAATATACAAGTAGAAGAATCAGCAGGAAGAGCCTCAGAGGCACTTCCATTTTCCAGCTTAAGCCCAGGGAAGCCATTCCTGACTATATTTCACAGGGGTCCTCAGGGAAGGCAAACAATGGGATTAGGGAATGTTATGAAAAAAGCTTCCAACTGAATTTTGTAATAATTTTGAGTGTGCGCAAACTTTTTGTGAGCAGAATCTGGGGGCAAAGGAGAAGTCCTGCAGATATGAGTGCAGGAGCCACTGTGAACATTGTGGACAGACAGGGAGGGTCAAGGCTGAAAGCCTAGCTTGCTTGTTCAGTGGGGAAGCTTATAGCCTGGGACAAGGTCTGAGTTCCTCCTGCAGGCTGCCTGCATCTAAACTTGATTCTGTTAGCAGGGCACTGTGGGAGCCAGAACAGCCTCACCAACTGCATGGGAACTGGGTGAGACCTTTTGCTACTGGCTACCCCCCACTTCCCTGGAGAACTATACAGCACAGCACATTATTATTAACTATATAATCCTCTCTGGAACATAATCCCATTGACCTGAGAACCACACCACCATCCCCCACAATGGCCATAGCAAGCCCTGCCCAAGGAGAGTTCAGACCTGCCTAACCCTGCCCCTACCTGATGGTTTTTCTCTACCCACCCTGGTAGCCAAACACAAAAGACATATACTCTTGGGAGTTTTATGGCCCCGCACATTGCCTGAGAAGCCAGAATACCTACCCTGGACAACTTAGGGCAAGTTTATGTTACATTGTTAATACCAGACCTGGTGTTCTGTTGAAAGCACCGCCTCCTGGCTGGAGGCCAATCATCTCAGGCCATTATAGCAACTCATGACAGAATAATCCTGCTCCCAGGAAAAAGAAAATAATGACTAATACTACCAGCTGCAACATCCTGGCTAACCAAAGGTCCTGAGTCTGTCCATGTAACAACTTCACTGCTAGCATAGCCAGCATTTGATAAAGCCAGCACACTAAACAATCTACAACCAAGGACTCTGAATGAGTCTACTTTATTCCTCTGCCACCTCCACCAGAGCCAGTGCTGGCATCTATGGCTGGAAAACCTGAAGACAGATTACATCACATGACTGTTTGCAGATATTCCCCAGCACCAGCTTGGAGCCTGGTAGCCCTGCTGGGTGGCTAGACCCAGAAGAGCAATAAAAATCACTACAGGCTGACTCTCAGAAAGCCCCATTTCTAGAGGAAGCAGGAGAGCACCACATCAAAAGATCACCCTGTGTGATAAAAGAATCTGAACACCAGGCCTTGAATTACAGATCTTTGCACTGGTGGGTGTTCCTTACAGCAGAGATGCAATTACAGGGCTGGGCACAGTAGAGAAAGTCTGCATCTATACTCCAACAGCAGGCAGCTTCTCTGATCATGAAGCGCCTTGGAGAAGGGGTCCCTGTTCCCCTCTGACACTCCACCGCAGACACAGCTGGGGCTTCCCCTACAGGAATGCAGCCTGGAGGCACCTATAGTCAGACTTTCTGGAACAATTCAGGGTGAGTGCAGCCCCACAGGAGGAGCACACTCCAGATTCAGGCCTGCATGAGAGGCAGAGACACAATTCCCTCCTACTTGGAACATCAACATTCCTATAGATGAAAAGAGGTGCCTGTCTGATCTGAATAGCTGAAACAGTAGGACAGGAATGAGGCTGGGAGGTGCCCACAGGAGGAGCACACTCCAGATTCAGGCCTGCATGAGAGGCAGAGACACAATTCCCTCCTACTTGGAACATCAACATTCCTATAGATGAAAAGAGGTGCCTGTCTGATCTGAATAGCTGAAACAGTAGGACAGGAATGAGGCTGGGAGGTGAAGGGAGCTGAGGTGGCTCCCACTCTTCACCCTGATAAAACCTTAGCACAACTACTTGAGAGATCCCCCAGCTACCATCATCAAGGCTGGGACATTGGCTCACCATTTAGTATTACATCTACCCACCTCCCTTAGCCACAACTGAGCCAGCTAAAGGATTTATAAGATTTGTTATTAAGCTACTCAAAGAGATACCAGAGGAAGGTGAAACCAACTTTTAAAAATTAAAAATAAAAATACAGGATATGGATGCAAAATTTTCCAGAGAAATAGATATCATAAAGAAAAAACAGTCACAACTTCTGGAAATAACAGACACAATTAGAGAAATACAAAATGCACAGGAAAGTTCCAACAATAGACTAAAACAAGTAGAAAAGAGAAATCAGAGCTTGAAGACAAGGCTTTCAAATTAACTCAACCAGACCAAGACAAAGAAAAAAGTTTTTTTTTAATAACGAAGTCTGCAACTAATTTGGGATTATGTAAAACAGTCAAATCTAAGAATAATTGTTATTCCTGAGGAAGAAGAGAAATCTAAAAGTTTGGAAAAATTATTTGAGGAAATAATTGAGCTAAACTTCCCTGACCTTGTTACAGATCTAGACATTCAAATACAAAAGCTCAAAAAATTTCTGGGAAATTCATCACAAAAAGATCATCACCTAGGCGCACAGTCATCAGGTTATCTGAAGTCAAGGTGAAGGAAAGAATCTTAAGAGCTGTGAGACAAAAGCATCAGGCAAACAATAAAGGAAAACTCATCACATTAACAGCAGTTTTTTCAGCAGAAACCTTATAAGCCGGAAGGATTGAGGTCCAATCTTTAGCTTCTTTAAACAAGATATTTGGCAGCCAAGAATTTTGTATCTAATGAAACTAAGCTTCATAAATGAAGGAAAAGCAGTCTTTTTCAGACAAGCAAATGCTGAGAGAATCTGCCATTACCAAGCCAGGAGTACAACAAATGCTAAAAAGAATTCTACATCTTGAAACAAAACCTCAAAATACACCAAAATAGAACCTCTTTAAAGTGTAAATGTCACAGGGCCTATAAAACAATAATCCAGTGGGAAAAACAAGGTATTTAGAAGGCAACTACCATGGTGAATAGAACAGTACCTCACATCTCAATACTAACATTAAATGCAAGTGGCCTAAATTCTCCACTTAAAAGATGCAGAATGACAGAATGGATAAAAATCCACCAACTAAGTAACTGCTGTCTCCAAGAAACTCACCTAACACATAAACACTCACATAAACTTAAAGTAAAAAGGTGGAAAACAATATCCCATGGAAATGGAAACTGAAAGTGAGCAAGAGTGCCTATTCTTATATCAGACAAAACAGACTTAAAACAAAATCAGGAAAAAAAAATAAAAATTAGTCCTACAGAAAAATATCACAATCCTAAATATATTAGGTTGGTACAAAAGCAATTGCAATTTTTGCCATTACTTTTAATGACAGAAACTGCAATTACTTTTGCACCAACCTAATTATATGCACCTAACACTGGAGCTCCCACATTTACAAAACAATTACTGCCAGACTTTAGAAATTAGATGGACAGCAACACAAAAATAGTGGAAGAATTCAACAATTCTTCCACAATGCTCTACCGACAGCACTAGACTGGTCATCAAGACAGAAAGTCAACAAAGAAACAATGAACTTAAACTACACCCCAGAACAAATGGACTTAAAAGATATTTACAGAACATTCTACCCAACAACTGCAGAATATGCATTCTTTTTGTCTGCACATGGAACATTCTAGAAGCTAGATCATGTTGGCCACAAACAAGTCTCAATAAATTTAAGAAAGTGGAAATCACATCAAGTATCCTCTCGATCCAGAGTGGAATAAAACTGGAAATGAATTTCGAAAGGAACTCTCAAAACTATTAAAATATATGAAAATTAAATAATCTGCTCTTGAATGATCTTTGGGTTAACAATGAAATCAAGATGGAAATTTAGAAATTCTTTGAACTGAACAATCATAGTGACACAGCTTATCAAAACCACTGGGACACAGCAAAAACAGTGCTAAGGGGAGAGTTCATAGCATTACATGCCTACATCAAAAAGTCTGAAACAGCACAAATAGGCAATTCAAGATCACACCTCAAGGAACTAGAGAAACAAGAACAAACCAAACCCAAACCCAGCAGAAGAAGAGAAATAACAATGATCAGAGCAGAACTAAATGAAATTGAAACAACAAAACAATATAAAAGATAAATTAAACAAAAAGCCGGTTCTTCAAAAAATAAAGTTGATAGACTATTAATGAGATTAATAAAATAAGAAGAAAGATGAACTTAATATGCTCAATTAGAAATGAAACAGGAGATATTACAACCGATACTATAGAAATGCAAAAGATCATTCAAGGCTACAATGAACACCTTTACACACACAAACTAGAAAATCTAGAGAAGGTAGATAAATTTCTAGAAATATACACCTCTTCTGGATTTAATCAGGAAGAAATAGATACTCTGAACTGACCAATAACAAGTAGTGAAATTAAAACAGTAATAACAAAATTGCCAGAAAAAAAAGTGCAGGACCTGATGGATTCACAAGTGAATTCTGTGTGGCATTCAAATAATTGGTACCAATACTGCTGAAACTATTCCAAAGGATAGATAAAGAGGGAATCCTCCCTAAAGAATTCTATGAAGCCAGTATCACCCTAATACCTCAACCAAGAAATGACATAACAAAAAGAGAACTCCAGACCAATATCCCTGTTGAACATTGATCCATAAATTCTCAACAAAATATTAGCTAACCGAGTCCAACAGCATATCAAAAAGATAATACATCATGATCAAGCGGGTTTTATGCCATGGATGCATGGATTATTTAACACATGCAAGTAAATAAATGACACATCACATAAACAGAATTAAAAACAAAAATCATATGATCATCTCAATAGATGCAGAAAAAGTTATCTTACAAAATCCAGCATTGCTTTCTGATTAAAACCCTCAGCAGGCTGGGCATGGTGGCTCCTGCCTGTAATCCAAGCACTTTGGGAGGCCGAGTCAGGTGGATTACGAGGTCAGATGGAGACCTTCCTGGCTAACACGGTGAAACCTCGTCTCTACTGAAAATACAAAAAATTAGCCAGGCGTGGTAGCATGCGCCTGTAGTCCCAGCTACTCTGGAGGTTGAAGCAGGAGAATCACTTGAACCCGGGAGGTGGAGGCTCCGGTGAGCTGAGATCACGCCACTGCACTCCAGCCTGGGTGATAGAGTGAGACTCCGTCTCAAAAAACAAACAAACAAAAAAACAAACCCTCAGCAAAATTGACATAGAGGGGACATACTTCAAGGTAATAAAAGCCATCAATGACAAACCCACAGCTAACATTATGCTAAATGGGGAAAAGTTGAAATCATTCTCCCTGAGAACTGGAACAAGAATTCCTACTTTCACTACTTCTATTCAACATAGTCCTGGAATTCCTAGCTAGAGCAATCAGACAACAGAAAAAAATAAAAGGCATCCAAATTAGTAAAGATGAAGTCAAACTGTTGCTGTTTGCTGATGATATGATCATATACCTAGAAAACCCTGAAGAATCATCCAAAAAGCTCCTAGATCTGATAAATGAATTCAATAAAGTCTCAGTTCACAAAATTAATGTACACAAATCTGTAGCACTGCTATACACCAACAATGACCAATTGGAGAAACAAATCAAGAATTCAATACTTTTTACAACAGCTGCAAATAAAATAACATAAAATACTTAGGAATATACTTAACCAAGGAGGTAAAATACCTCTACAAGGAAAACTATGAAATGCTGCTGAAAGAAATCATGGATGAGACAAACAAATGGAAACACACCCCATGCTCATGGATGGGTAGAATCAATATTGTGAAAATAACCATACTGACAAAAGCAATCTTCAGATTCAATGCAATTCCCATCAAAATACCACCACCATACTTCACAGAACTAGAAAAATCAATCCAAAAATTCATACAGAACCAAAAGAAAGCCTGTATACACAAAGCAAGACTAATCAAAAAGAACAAATCTGAAGGCTACATTACCTAATTTCAAACTATACTATAAGGCCATAGTCACAATAACAACATAGTACTGGTATCAAAAGAGGCATATAGAGCAATGGAACAGAATAGAGAACTCAGAAATAAAACCAAATACTTACAGCCAACTGATCTTTCATAAAGGAAACAAAAACATAGAGTGGGGAAAGGACATCCTATTCAACAAATGGGACTGGGATAATTGGCAAATCACCTGTAAAAATGAAACTGGATCCTCATCTCTTACCTTATACAAAAATCAACTCAAGATGGATCAAAGGCTTAAATCTAAGACCTGAAACCATAAAAATTCTAGAAGATAACATTGGATACATTCATCTAGACATTGGCTTAGGCAAAGAGTTCATGATGAAGAGCCCAAAAGCAAATCGCAACAAAAACAAAAATAAATAGATGGGACCTAATTAAACTAAAAAGCTTCTGCACAGCAAAAGAAATGATCAGCAGAGTAAACAGACAACCGACAGAGTGGGAGAAAATATTCACAAACTGTATCTAACAAAGGACTAATATCCATAATCTACAAGGAACTCAAATCACAAGAAAAAAAAATCCCATCAAAAAGTGAGCTAAGGACATAAATAGAAAATTCTCTAAAGAAAATATACAAATGGCCAACAAATATATGAAAAAATACTCAATATTACTAATTATCAGGGAATTGCAAATCAAAACCACAATGAAATACCCCCTTACTCCTGCAAAAATGGCCATAATTAAACAATAAAAAAATATTTGCATGGGTTTGGTGAAAAGAGAACACTTTTACACTGAAGCCATAAAATTTCTAGAAGACAAAATTTACCTGAATGTTTGGTGGGAATGTAAACTAGTACAACCACTAGGGAAAACAGTATGGAGATTCAGTAAGGAATTAAAAGTTGAACTACCATTCAATCCAGCAATCCCACTACTAGGTATCTACCCAAAGGAAAAGAAGTCATTGTATAAAAAAGACATTTGCACATGCATGTCTATAGCAGCACAATTCACTATTTCAAAAATATGGAACCAGCCTAAATGCCCATTAACCAACAAGTGGATTAAAAAAATATAGTATATATACACCATGGGATATACACACCACACTCATCCCTTAAAAGGAATGAAATAATGGCCTTTGCAGCAACCTGGATGGGGCTGGAGATTATTCTAACTGAAGTAATGCAGGAATAGAAAACCAAATATCATATGTTCTCACTTATAAGTGGCAGCTAAGCTATAAGGATGCAAATGCCTAAGAATGATATAATGGACTTTGGGGACTTGGGAGGAAGGGTGGGAGAGGGGTGAGGGATAAATACTACACATTAGGTATAGTGTACACTACTCAGTTGACAGGTGCTCCAAAATCTCAGAAATCACCACTAAAGAATATATCCATGTAACCAAAAACAACTTGTTCTCCCAAAATTATTAAAATATAATAAAATAAAAATAAATATACTATGTGTTTTCTAGCTCTGCCATTGAAAAGTCTTGGAATTAAGTAATCAAGTGGGATTGTTAGAGCATGAAATATACATTAACAGTGAATATAACCTGTGAGAATGCTTTGCATCCTGATGCAAACAATAGCAAAATAACAGTAAAAAGTTTGAAGGCAGAGAAATTTGGATTTGAATTAAGTGATATTGGGAAATAGTTATTATTTTCAGGTGTTATGGAGACATATTAGTTTACTAAAAGCACACATATTTTCATATACATACATGTTCACAAACACATTAACATATACATACTATGTGTGGGTATATATATATATATATGCAATTGTGTATGTGCACACTCACATACAAATTTGGAGAAAGAAAAATGAAGCCTAATTTACAAGGATTAATACTAATATTTGAAGCTGGGCCATGAATACAAGTTTATTATATCTCTCTAATTTTGTCAACATTTAACATTTTTCACAATAAAATATTTTTAAATAATGTGCCACTAGTTTTTTGTCAGTTTCAAACAGTATTTAAATATGTTATTATTAAGTGATAAATAGCATTATTATTAATGCAGCATTTTAAAAAGCGTTAGATAAATTCAAATGCTGTGCAATTATGGGTTAACAGTGCAAAATGGTCATTTTGAATCTCATCAGAACCTGTGTATTTCTCTTTGTAACTGTTTTTCAAAATACAGTAATCATTTATATTAACGTTTTTTGCATAAAACAGTAGCTACCTTATTTATGCCCATTCCTCCTATATTAATGTGGAAGAGGGATAAAAGTTGGTCAGCTCTGGGTAAAAAGTAAATTTGCTTTGTTATTAATTAACCAGTCTATGTATATTCATAACATTGTACTTTTAGTTGCACTTCTAGCTTTGTAATTGCCTTTGAAATGTCAAGGACCTGACTAACACTATTTGGCAGACATATCATAGCCCATCTTACCCCTCTCCTATCACAGCTCCTTTTTTCTTCCTTTGCTTTCTATATATGAACCATGGAAACAACTCTAGATCATCCATAATACTTTGTTTCTCAGAGTATTGCAATGCATTTCTTCATCCTAGATATGAGTGTTAGACAAAGTTTTCCAGTCAGCAAAACATAGCAAGATATCTGCGATTTCTCATATCCTGCACTGCCAACTTGAAGAACAATTATAATGATTTGAAATGTATTACATGTGGTTACCCATTCCCCAAAACATCTCTCAAATGATAAAACAAAGCTATGTTCTGGAAGTACAGAATGCTGATAAAGATCACCCAGACCTTTTATGGCTGTGGTTAAATTAAAAGTGAAATAAAATACTGTAATCTAAGCTGCTGAATTTAAATTAATACAATGTTTTCTATGGCTCTATGCCTCTCTTTATGAAGAGGGTTTTCCCCCAGGATTTGCAAAACAATGGGATAAATCAGGCATTACCCTGTGGTGGTGAAGAGCACATGCATTTGATTTGGGAGAATCCTTACTTTCCACTTTAAGAGCCAAATGGCCTTGGGAAACTAACTGCTAAGCCTTCTATATGTTTGGCCAGTAAAAGCAGATCTTATGATACTTCTAATCACAGGTTTTGAATAACATCACTTCATAGCTTCCTCACATCCGTTTTCATTTTCTAATGTACAAGGGGCCTTTTGTTTTTGCTAAAAAGGTAGTGAAAAAATGCTTACTGATCAGAGAAAAAGACATGTATTAGTTAACACTCACTGCTGTATCAAATGATACCAAAAATACAAAATTGTTAAAACATATAGATATTTATATTTGCACTGTGAAAGTTGAAAAGGTGTCCCATATCAATTAAAAGCTCCTTTCTAAGAAGTGATTCAGATATTATCCATTCTGCTTTCACCTGTTGGTTGCACCAACTGATGGTCCTCATAGTTGCCTAAGGTGATAGTATCCAGTTGGAGGATGAGAGAAAATAGTGTGAAAAAGGTTAAACTTTGTTTTAATTACATAAGCCAAAAAGTAATATATAGCACTTTTGTTCACATAATATTTGTGAAGACTTGTAGGGCCCTACAAGGGAATTGGATAATATAATCTTTAGCTAGACTCTAGCTGCTTCTGAGCAATAACTCTACAATACGAAAGGTAATCACAAATATTTGATAGTTAGCTAGTTATTTCTGACACAAGAACATTTGAGGAAAACAACGAGGTGTTTTGGTTTATGTAAGTACTGGGATAGGGAACATATCTTATTTAGCAATGACCATATTCTATATGATTCACTTAATATAATATTTGAAAAGAAACAAATGAATTTCTCATTAAAGAAGTCAGTATGTTTTTTACTTTTGAGAAGGTAGCTTCTGAGATGGAACATGAGAAGGGATGTTTAGGGTCTTGGCTAAATATACACACACACACACACACACACACACACACAAATATATATATATATATATCTTTTCTAAAAATCAGGGTATTAGTTAAGTGGGTGTGATCACTAAAATTCATCTGCTATATATTTCAGGTTGTGTGTTTAATATATAAAATACTTCATTAACACATTTTCTTTCAAAATTAAATACTTAAAAAATAAAGAATACTGAGAGCATATTAATACTGATTACAGTAACAAAATGCAGTATGGTATAATACACTTTGAGCCAAGATTTACCTGATCCCAGCCATTCACCTGAAGGCACTTGTGATAGCATTTCTAGTTGAATGTAAAAAGAATTCTAGTAGTTTGGGAAAGAACATTGTAATCTGGAGCCTGGTTAATTAGTCCTGGAAAGCAACACATTTTTGAAAGAACATAGAAAGCTGATAAAATGGGAGGGGATGATTTACTCCCAGTAAGAAAAAAAAATGTTTTAACTGTATCCTCTGTCTTTACCCTCATTTTTTCACTATATTGAACATATTCTGTCAAGTTAAAAACTGTAATTTAGTGAAATGATGTAACTGTCAAGTGTTGCAGCACTACCTTGGCCTATCCTTAGATATTTCAATAGTAGAATTGCATTTATTGTCATATCATTTGCAAATTCTTGAAAAATCTTGCGCATATGTACTATCAATTATGAACTAAAGGAAATGATAACTATTGTTCAAGGTCAAAACAAAGTTTTTATTTATAGTCGATCAACATTTTTATTTTAATTTTTTTTTCTTCTGTGGTTTAGTCACCTCAGCCATTCCAGCCTCCTGGCTCTGGAGAGTCCAGGCAGTCTAGATAAGGAAGGGTCACCATTAATGCAGCACATCTGCACTAACAAAATGCAGCCAGACAGCTTCTTTAAATGAGTCCCTGATCCCATTCCTTCTGACTGGGTTAAACCTGCCTACAGGGATTTTCAGACACCGCCTACAGGGATTTTCAGACACCTCCTACAGGAGGTTTTGGGGTGGGCCAGCAACAGGGCAGTACCCCCCTGGGATGGAGCTTCCAGAGAAAGGAGCAGGCTGCCATCTTTGCTGTTTTGTAGTCTTCACCTCCAGGTAGGGGAAAAACTGAGGCAACCAGGGTCTGGAGTGGATCCCCAGCCAACCGTAGCAGCCCTAAGGAAGAGTGGCCAGACTGCTCAAAGAAAAACAGATGAACAGAAAGCAACAAGAGCAATAACATTAACAAAAGAGACCTCACAAAAACCCCATTCAAAGGTCAGTAACCTCAAAGATTGAGGTAGATAAGCCCATAGAGATGAGAAAGGATCAATGCAAAAATGCTGAAAACTCAAAAAGCCAGAGTGCCTCTTCTCCTTCACAACATCTCTCCAGCAAGGGCACAGAGCTAGGCTGAGGCTTGGATAGCTGAATTGACAGAAATAGGCTTCAAAAGGTGGGTAATAATTAACTGAACTAAAGGAGCATGTTGTAACCCAATGCATAGAATTGGGTTACGTGAATCATGATAAAACAATACAGGAGCTTGTAACCAGAGTAGCCAGTTTAGAGAGGAACATAACCAACCTGATGGAGCTGAAAAACACAACACAAGAACATTACAATGCAATCACAAGTATCAATAGAAAAATAGACCAAGAGGAGAAAAGAGTGTCAGATCATGAAGACTATTTTTCTGAAATAAGGCAGGCAGACAAGATTAGAGAAAAAGGAATGAACAAAACCTCTGAGAAATGTGGGATTATGTAGAAAAACTGAACCTATGACTGATTGGGGTATCTGAAGGGGATGGGGAGAATAAAACCAAGTTGGAAAACACACTGCAGAATATCATCCAGGGGAACTTCCCTCACCTAGCAAGACTGGCCAAAGTTAAAATTCAGGAAATGCAGAGAACTCCAGTAAGTTACTCTATGAGAAGATCAACCCTCAGACATATAATCAGATTCTCCAAGGTCAAAATGAAGGAAAAGTGGTAAGGGCAGCCAGAGAGAAAGGCCAGGTCACTTACAAAGGGAAGTCCATCAGACTAACAGTGGACCTCTCAAACCAGAAAACAGTGGACCCTACAAACCAGAAAAGGTTGGGAGCTAATATTCAACATTCTTAAAGAAAAGAATTTCCAAACCAGAATTTCTTATCCAACCAAACAAAACTTCATAAGCAAAGGAGAAATAAGATCCTTTTCAGATAAGCAAATGCTGAGGGAATTTGTCTAGTCTTGCCTTGCAAGAGGCCCTGAAGAAATCACTAAATATGGAAAGGAGAAACTATTACCAGCCACCACAAAAACACACTGAAGTACAAAGACCAGTGACACTATGAAACAACCATTTAAACAAGTCTGCAAAATAACCAGTTACCATCATAATGACAGGATCAAATTCACACATAAGAATACTAACCTTAAATGTAAATTGGGCTACATGCCCAAATTAAAAGTCACAGAATAAACAGCCAAGACCCATCAGTATGCTGTCCTCAACAGACCCAACTCACATGAAAGGACATTCATGGGCTCAAATAAAGAGA
Source organism: Symphalangus syndactylus (assembly GCF_028878055.3). Taxonomy (NCBI): domain Eukaryota; kingdom Metazoa; phylum Chordata; class Mammalia; order Primates; family Hylobatidae; genus Symphalangus; species Symphalangus syndactylus. The sequence goes on from NC_072425.2 coordinate 114,742,756, forward strand.
TGTAAGAAAATTAACCAAGAAAATGAAAAGCAGAAAAAAGCAGGGATTGCAATCCTAGTTTCTGGCAAAACAGACTATAAACCAACAAAGATAAAAAAAGACAAAGAAGGCCATTACATAATGGTAAAGGGTTCAATTCAATAAGAGGAGCTAAATATCCTAAATATATATGCACCCCATATAGGAACACTCAGATTCATAAAGCAAGTTCTTAGAGACCTACAAAGAGACTTACACAGAGACTTACACTCCCACACAATAGTAGTGGGAGGCTTTAACACCCCACTGACAATATTAGACAGATCATGGAGACAAAAAATTAATAAAGATATTCAGGACCCGAACTCAGCTCTAGATCAAGCAGACCTGATCTACAGAAGTATGTGCCCCCAAAAAACAGAATATACATTTTTCTCATCACCCCACATCAGTTACTCTAAAATTGATCACATAATGGGAAGTAAAACACCCCTCAGCAAATGCAAAAGAACTGAAATCATAACAGTTTATCAGACCACAGCACAATAAAATTAGAACTTAAGAAATTCACTTGAAAATGCATGACTATGTGGAAATTGAACAACCTGCTCTTGAATGACTCAGGTAAATAATGAAATTATGGCAGAAACTAATGAGAAAAAAAGAGACAACGTACCAGAATCTCTAGGACACAGCTAAAGCAGTGTTAGGAGGAAACTTATAGCTCTAAATGTCCACAGCAAAAAACTAGAAAGATCTCAAGTTAACAACCTAACATCACAACTAAAAGTACTAGAGAACCAAAAACAAACAAACCCCAAAGCTAGCAGAAGATAAGAAATAACCAAGATCAGAGCTGAACTGAAAGAGACAGACACAAAAAACCCTTCAAAAAAATCAACAAATCCAGAAAGTGTTTTTTTTTTTTAAAAAAAGGCAATGAAATAGATAGACCATCAACTAAACAAATAAGAAAAGAGAGAAGAATCAAATAAACACAATCAGAAATGATAAGGGGATATTATCATTGACCCTACAGAAATAACAAACAATCATCAGAGAACCCAATAAACACCTCTATGCACATAAACTAGAAAGTCTAGAAGAAATGAATAAATTCCTTGACATATACACCCTCCCAAGATGGAATCAGGAAAAAATTGAATCCCTGAATAAACCAATGACAAGTTCTGAAATTGAGACAGTACTAAATAGCCTACCAAACAATAAAAGCCCAGGACCAGACAGACTCACAGCTGAATTCTACCAGAGGCACAAAGAAGACCTGGTATCATTTCTACTGAAACTATTCAAAAAAATTGAAAAGAAGGGATTCCTCCCTAACATATCTTATGAGGCCAGCATCACCTTAATGCCAAAACCTGGCAGAGACACAATAAAAAATAAGAACACTTCAGACCAGTATCTCTGATGAACATTGATGCAAAAATCCTCAATAAAATACTGCAAACTGAATCCAGCAGCACATCAAAATGCTTATCCACCACAATCAATTTGGCTTCATCACTGGGATGCAAGGTTGGTTCAACATACACAAATCAATAAATGTGATTCACCACATAAACAGAACTAAAGACATAAACCACATGATTATCTTAATAGATGCAGGAAATGCCTTCAGTAAAATTCAACATCCTTTCATGTTAAAAACTCTCAATAAACTAGGTATTGAGGAACATACCACAAAATAATAGGAGCCACATATGACAAACCCACAGCATATGTCACACTAATTGGACAAAAGCTGGAAGCACTCCCCTTGAAAACGAGGACAAGACAAGGATGCTCTCTCTCACCACTCCTATTTAACGTAGTATTGGAAGTTCTGTCCGGGGCAATCAAGCAAGAGAAAGAAATAAAGTGTATTTGAATAGGAAGAGAGAAAGTCAAATTGTCTTTGTTTGCAGATGACATGGTCTTATATCTAGAAAACCCCATTGTCTCAGCCCAAAACTTTCTTAAGCTGAGAAACAAATACAGCAAAGTCTCAGTAGACAAAATCAATGTTCAAATAATGCTAGCATTCCTACACACCAACAACAGGCAAGCAGAAAGTCAAATAATGAATGAACTGCCATTCACAATTGCTACAAAGAGAATAAAATACCAGCCTGGCATGGTGGCTCATGCCTGTAATCCCAGAATTTTGGGAGGCCAAGGTGGGTGGATCACCTGAGGTCAGGAGTTCAAGACCAGCCTAATCAACATGGCAAAACCCCGTCTCCCCATCTCTACTAAAAATACAAAATTAGCCAACTTTCTGGTGCATGCCTGTAATCCCAGCTACTTGGGAGGCTGAGGCAGGAGAATCACTTGAACCCAGGCAGCAGAGGTTGCAGTGAGCTGAGATTGAGCCACTGCACTCCAGCCTTGGCAACAAGAATAAACTCTTTCTCAAGAAAAAAAAAGAATAAAATATCTAAGAATTAATAATACAGCTACCAAGTGAAGTGAAGGACCTCTTCAAGAACAAACCACTTCTCAAATAAATCAGAGAGAACACAAACAAATGGAAAAGCATTCCATGTTCATGGATAGAATCAATATCATGAAAATGGCCATACTGCACAAACTAATTTATAGACTCAATGCTATTCCCATTAAACTACCATGACATTCTTCACAGAATTAGAAAAAAAAACTATTTTCAAATTTATATGGAACCATAAAAGAGCCCATATAGCCAAGAAAGTTCTAAGCAAAAAGAACAAAGTTGGAGGCATCATGCTACCCATCTTCAAATAATACTACAAGGCTCCAGTAACCAATTAGCATGACACTGCTACAAAAACAGACACATAGACAAATGGAACAAAAGAGAGAACTCAGAAATAAGATTGCACACCTACAACCATCTGATCTTTGAAAAATCACACAAAAATAAGCAATGAAGAATGGACTTTCTATTTAATAAATGGTGCTGGGAGAACAGGCTAGCTATATGCAGAAAATTGAAACTGGACCTCTACCTTACACCTTACACAAAAATTAACTAAAGATGGATTAAAGACTTAAATGTAAAACTCAAATCTATAAATACCATTCAAGACATAGGCAAGGGCAAAAATTTCAAAATGAAAACACCAAAAGCAATAGCAACAAAAGCCAAAATTGACAAGTGGGATCTAATTAAACTAAGGAGCTTCTGCACAGCAAAAGAAACTATCATTGGAGTGAACAGATAACCTACAGAATGGGAGAAAAATTTTGCAATCTACCGATCTGACAAAGGTCTAATATCCAGGGTCTACAAGGAACTTAAACTTACAAGAAAAATCAACCCCATTAAAAAGTGAGCAAAGGACATGAACAGACATTTCTCAAAATAAGACATTCATGCAATTAAGAAAAATAAAAATGCTCAATATCACTGATCACTAGAGAAATGCAAATCAAAACACAACGAGATACCATCTCATGGCAGTCAGAATGGTGATTATTAAAAGTCAAGAAACAACAGATGTTGGTGAGGCTGCAGAGAACGGAAGCTTTTACACTGTTGGTGCAAGTGTAAATTAGTTCAACCATTGTGGAAGACAGCATGGTGATTCCTCAAAGACCTAAAGGCAGAAATACCATTTGACCGAGCAATCCCATTGCTGGGTATATACCCAAAGGAATAGAAATCATTCTATTATAAAGATACATGCACGCATATGTTCATGGCAGCACTATTCGTAATAGCAAAGACATGGAATCAACCTAAAGGCCTATTAATGATAGACTAGATTTAAAAAATGTGGTACACAAACACCATGGAATACTATGCAGGCATAAAAAAGAATGAGATCATGTCCTTTTTAGGGACATAGATAAAGCTGAAAGCCATTATCCTCAGTAAACTAACACAGGAGCAGAAAACCAATGATCTTAAGTCCTTCCTTATAAGTGGGAGCTGAAAGATAAGAACACATAAACATTGGGGGAACAACACAAACTGGGACCTGTCAGGGGTATGAAGGGAAGCAGAGCATTGGGGAAAATAGCTAATGGATGTTAGGCTTAATACCTAGGTGATGTGATGATCTATGCAACAAATCACCACGGTGCACGTTTACCCATGTAACAAACCTACACATCCTGCACATGTACCACTGAACTTAAAAGTCGAAGAAAAAAATATTTTTAAAATTGTGTATATTTAAAGTGTACAATGTGATGTTTTGATATGTGCATGTACTGTTAAATTATTATCACAATTAAGCTACCACATGGTTACCATTTTTTATATGTGTAATGAGAACAGTTAAGGTCTACTCTCAGCAAATTTCAAGTATACAATATAATATTACTATCATTACCATGTTGTACATGAAATCTTCAAAACGTACTTGTTATACATATTTGGAACTTCGTACAATTTGCCAAGAAAGTTGACAAATATGTATTTTTGTGTGTTTTATAATTACATAATTACCTTTATTGTTGCTTTTTTTCCATTTCAATAGGTTTTTGGGGAACAGATGGCATTTGGTAACATGAATATGTTCTTTAGTAGTGATTTCTGAGATTTCCATGCACCCATCACCCAAACAGTGTACACTGTACCCAATGTGTTGTCTTGTATCCCTTACCCTCTCCCTCACCTTCCCCAAGTCCCCAAAGTCCATTGTATCATTCTTATTCCTTTGCATCCTCATAGCTTAGTTCCCACTTACGAGTGAGAACATATCATGTTTCGTTTTCCATTCCTGAGTTACTTCACTAAGAATAATTGTCAAAAGTTCCATCCAGGTTGCTGCAATTGTCATCATTTTGTTCCCTTTTTATGGCTGAGTAGTATTCCATTATATATAATATATATTATATATATTATATATATAATGGAATATATATACATATATAAAATATATGTGTGTATATATATATATAATCTCACAATTTCTTTATCCACATGTTGATTGGTGGGCATTTGGGCTGCTTCCATAGTTTTGCAATGGTGAATTGGGCTGCTATAAACATGCATGTGCAAGTATCTTTTTCATGTAATGACTTCTTTTCCCCTGGGTAGATACCCAGTAATGGGATTGCTGAATCAAATGTTAATTCTGCTCTCTGTTTCTTTGTGTAGGTCACTTTCCTGCATTCAGAAGAAATTCCTTTAGTATTTATTGTATAACACATTTTCTAGTAACAATTTCTGTTAGTGTTTATTTTTCTAGAAAAGTCTTTATTTCCCCTTCATTTTTCATAGATAGCTTTGTTGGGTGTAGGAGTCTTAGTTGACAGGACTTTTATGTTTGTTTGTTTTTTGTTTCCCTTAGCTTTTAAAATATGTTATCCTACTACCTTCTGACATCTTTTTAAAAAAATTTTTTCTGTCAAGAATTCAGCTTTAAACCTTATTGGGTTTTTCTTGTAACTGATTAATTGCTTTTCTCTTTTTGCTTCCAAGTTTTTTTTTTTTTTGCTGTTAACTTTCAATATTTTTATTATAATGTGTCTGTTTGTAGATCTCTTTGCATTTATTCTACTCAGTTTTTTCAGCCTTCCCTTTTTTTGAGACAGTGTTTCACTGTCACCCAGGCTGGAGTGCAGTGGTACATTCACAGCATACTGCATCCTTGACTTCCTGGGCTCAAGCAGTCTGCTGGAGCTAAAGGTGCATGCAGCCATGCCCAGCTAATTTCTTATTTTTTGTAGAGATGAGGCCTCACTATCTTGCCAAGGCTGCTCTCACACTCCTGTGCTTGAGCAGTCTTCCCACTTCAGCTTCCCAAAGTGCTGGGATTACAGATATGAACCACCACATCCTTATTTGTTTGAATATTTTTTTCTTCTCCTTTCTCTGTCTTCTCTCCTGGTAACTCTCATTACATGTATGTTGCTGCTTTCAATGGTGTTCCACATTTCTTTGAGGCTTTGTCTATTTTCTCTTATTCTTTTAATTTATTTAATTTGCACAATGTCTACTGAAATATCTTCAATGTTGGTAATTTTTTCTTCTGCCAGTCAATTCTACTACCAAGTCCCTCTTATGAATCTTTAGTTGTTTTACTTTTCAGCTACATGGTTTTTATTTAACTTTTTTTGTGGGGGGGGAGACAGGGTCTTACTCTGTCACCCAGCCTGGAGTACAGTGGCATGATTTCAGCTCACCACAACCTCCACCTCCTGGGTTCAAGCAATTCCCCTGCCTCAGCCTCCAGAGTAGCTGAGATTACAGGCACATGCCACTGCCTGGCTAATTTTTGTATTTTTAGTAGAGATGGGGTTTCACCATGTTGAGCAGGCTGGTCTCAAACTCCTGACCTGAAATGATCTGCCTACCTCGGCCTCCCCAAGTGCTGGGATTGCAGGCATGAGCCACCGTGCCAGGCCTTAAATTTTTAAAATATAATTTCTATCTCTTTATTGATATTCTTTACTTGATACAACATTGTCATCATACTTTCTTCTAATTTTAATTATAGTTTTCTTTAATTCCATGAACATATTCATAATAGCTACTTTGAAGTCTTTTCTGTTAAACCTGACATCTGGTTTCTCTCTTACAGGCAGTTGCTGTTGCCTTCTTGTTTTCATTGTATGTGTCATGATTTCCTGCTCTTTGTTTATTTTTGGTGCCCAGTAGTCTTTTTTACTGGAAACCAGACAATTTAGATAATATATTGCAGCAACTCTATGTTTAGTCTCCCAGTGCTGGGGATTGTTGTTTTTATTTTCTTGTTCATTCACTTAATACCTGGCTAGATTATTTTAGTTTATCTCTTCTCCTCCAACAGTGTTAAGCCTCTGATGTTGATCTACAGATTGGTACAGTTTTAGGTATGTCCACGATCACTCTGGGATGACTCTCATACTAGTAGGACCCTCTTTCACTCCTTCCCTGACAACTTCCAGCTGTTAAGCTCCACTAATTACTACCAGATTGCTATGTTGTTTTTAACAATGTCTGGGACATAAATTCCTCTAGAAATTAATCCAATCACATTATGTCTCCTATTACAGGGTAGTTTCTGGGGTCAGTGTCCAATGTTTGTTCTGATTCCAGGAAGTTTTTTTCCCAGTTATCTTATTCCCCAGATATCTCCTGCAAACTAATTGACTTACAGTCTAAGTTGTATCATCCACGAATTTCTTCCCAACTGTCCTTTGCCACAACCTCTACTTAGTACCCATAGACTTAAACTTTTCTAAGCTCTGTTGCAAATGGAGGCAGTTCAATTGGGAAAAGACTGGGAGCTGTTTTATGGCCTGCTTCTTCTCTGTGGTGAAATTTCTGGAGCTGGATGTGGAAAGAATGGCAAGCTTATGTTAAGTGCTACCACCTCTTCTGGAGCGAAGCCCTTAGTGGGGAAGGGGGAATGCATTAGCCTGAGGTCCTCCCCTGTGGCCATTCCTGACAGCCACCTCATGAGCCAGACAAAGGCTATTAGACCCCCAGTGTTCTCAGTGGGTCATGTCCAAGGTAGAGCCAGTGTTCCAAGAGTAGGAATTAGGCAGAAGGAAGCTCTCATCTCTTAATTATGCTTGTCAAGCACACAGCCTCAGCAACAGACCACTGGGTACGTCATAAGAATGTGAAATTCTTGCTTATCTCAGGAAGAGATATTTCTGGCTTGGAGCTGGGGATACAGTTTTTATAATTCTTTCTTGCAGGAATATGGAATAGAACCTCCACCTCCTTGAGTCGGGTTAGGATAAAGAGTAGTCTCAGTGCAAATGCCAGTCCCTTGCCTTTCTCACTGAATTTTCATAGATTTTTAAAAATAGATATTTCTCTATTTGTCATTTGCCCTTGGGAAAATTTGCAGAGACTGAATTTTTTTTTTAAGTAATTTTACCAGTTATATTGGGAAGCTGGTTGGCAGAACTCTTCATACAGTTATGCCTGAAGTCAATCTCAGATAATGATCAATTTCTAAAAATATTGAACATAATAATTTATATTTTCTTTTAGTATCACTCTAATAGAAATGAAATAAAAATACCAGTGTTAAGACTAATTTTATAACATTTTCAAATTGTTCTTCAACACTAAAATTACCAGATATAGCCTATCATTCATTTGCAAGCTTTTTCAAATCTTAAATTATCACACTAGAGATGTAAAATAAAAAAAACATTCTCTTTTATTATTATTATACTTTAAGTTCTAGGGTACAGGTGCACAATGTGCAGGTTTGTTACATATGTATACATGTGCCATGTTGGTGTGCTGCACCCATTAACTCATCATTTACATTAGGTTTATCTCCTAATGCTCTCCCTCCCTCAGCTCCCCCCTCCCACAACAGGCCCCGGTGTGTGATGTTCCCCAACCTGTGTCAAAGTGTTCTCATTGTTCAATTCCCACCTATGAGTGACAATATGCAGTGTTTGGTTTTCTGTCCTTGCAACAGTTTTCTCAGAATGATGGTTTCCAGCTTCATCCATGTCCCCACAAAGGACAAGAACTCCTCCCTTTTTATGGCTGCATAGTATTCCATGGTGTATATGTACCACATTTTCTTAATCCAGTCTATCACTGATGGACATTTGGGTTGGTTCCAAGTCTTTGCTATTGTGAATAGTGCCACAAGAAACATACATGTGCATGTGTCTTTATAGCAGCATGATTTATAATCCTTTGGGTATATACCCAGTAATGGGATTGCTGGGTCAAATGGTATTTCTAGTTCTAGATCCCTGAGGAATTGCCACGCTGTCTTCCGCAATGAAAAAAACCATTCTTTAAAAAATTAATTATTTTATCTGTGAAGTTATGCCTTTAACTTGACATCAGTTAAATTTGTTTCATTTTGTTACTTTTTAAAGTCTTTAGAGTTGGCAATTTTGTCATTCTTTATAGTTAAGTTTATGTTTTTTAACTATTTAAAAGACTTACCAATATTACAAAATTGAAATAATGTGAATATGCACACTCACATTCTTTTTATTTGTGTCCTTTTTCCTAATCCCTCTTTACTGATATAATAAACTATTTTTTTTTTTTTTTTGAGACAGAGTCTCACTCTATTGCCCAGGCTGGAGTGTAGTGGTGCAATCTCGGCTCACTGCAACATCCACCTCCTGGGTTCAAATGATTCTCCTTCCTCAGCCTCCTGAGTAGCTGGGATTACAGAAACCTGCCACCACACCTGGCTAATTTTTCTGGTTTTAGTGGAGATGGGGTTTCACCATGCTGGCCAGGCTGGTCTCAAACACCTGACCTCAAGTGATCCCCCCCATCTCAGCCTCCCAAAATGCTGGGATTACAGATATGAGCCACCACACCTGGCCAACATTTCTTTTAGTTTTAAATTTAAATATGTGCATACACGTTTCTTTCCTCCCTTGTATGATATAAGGGAGCATAACATAAACTCTTGTGAATACAATTTTTTAAACTTAATATATGGAGGTCACTTATTATCATAATATGGCAATAAAGACTTTCTTATAACTCTGTATCACTTTGTTACATGTGCTATGACATCTTCAACCAGTACTCTGTATATTTCTGTTGCAATAGTCTAATACTATAAACAATATTGCAATAAATAGTTTCACACATCTCATTTCCTTCCTTCCTCTCTCCCTGCCTGCCTTTATCTCTTTCTTCCTCTCTTTCTCCCTTTTTTTCTCACTTCTTTTTCCTTCTTTCTGTCTTTATTTCCCCCCCTTTCTTTTTTTTTCTTTTTTCGGGTAGCTCTAGTAATATCAAAAGCTAGAAGTCATACCTAGTTAGGTTATTTCTTAATAATCTAAAACAGTGTTAGTCTTCTGAAAATGCCTACTTTAGAAAATAGAAAAGTTCCTCTTCGAAGCTTGTTTTGGTTTAAAAATAAGATAATAGACACTAGGAATAATAGCTTCTTACTGTAAAGCCTCCTATCGACTGTTAGTTCTTACACTTTAGCCTAGTTAGTTGCTTTGGCTTACTCAGGCATGTCTAGACAGGCCCAGGCAAATCTTAGCTCATAGCTTATGCCCCTTCCTTACTTGGAAATGTTCTTGCTTCCTTAAACCTTTCGTAGGCAACTTCCTCTTCTTCTTTGTTTACTCTTGCACTTACCTATTTAGAAAAGTTTTAGGTTGTTAGCAAATCCAGTATCAGTTTAAACTGTGAGGTCTGGCTCCAGCCAATGGATGCACATGTCAGTAAGGATGACCCAAATGCATAAGGGATAAATATGTATGCTTTACTTTTGTTAAGGTGAGCTCTTGCCATTGTTCCATCTGCGATGAACACCCTTTCTGCAAAAAGTAAAGATTGCCTTGCTGAGAGAATTAAATTCATGTTTGAATGCTATTTCTTTGCGGCACCGGGGAACAAGCATTTCTAAAACCTACTTTAATGTAACCTTGGGTTTTTTTTGTTTTCTTTGTTTGTTTTTTGAGTTTGCTCTGTTGCTCAGGCTGTGACGTGATAATTTTTGTAAATTTTTTTTGGTAGAGACAGGGTTTTGCAGTGTTGCCAGTCTGGTCTTGAACTCCTATTCCTGGGCTCAAGAGATCCACCCACCTTGGCCATCCAAAGTGCTAGGATTTCAGGCATGAGCCACTGTGCCCATCTTTGGTCTTGAGTTTTAATAGATTGTTAAAGTTTAATAATTAATCAGTCTAATTTAAAATTCATACTACCAGTACTAGCAACAGGCAGCCTGTATAAGTGGTAATTACTAGGGGACAGGGGAGAGAAAGCATTGCTAGGATATGAAATGAAAAGACATAATTAGAAGAAAAACCTTGAGCAACCAAGAAGTTATATAGGGAAAGGATATTTAGAAAGAAAAAGGAGGACCACAAGAATAAAGGCCCTAATTATTTAACCAATAGTGTGCAAAATATTCTGAACAGCTGACTGAACAATCTAAGATCCAGCTACTTCATTCTCGACTTCTTTTTTATTTTGTGATGTTTAAAAACTTATATGTTTTTACTTTATTGAATTAATTTACACAGGCCAAGCTACTCTAGAACTCTAGGCCACTCAAATTTTTTATTTGAGATTTTAGAGATGATTTGTAATAGTCATAATATTGTGTCCGGAATTGCGTTCTTGGTCTCACTGACTTCAAGAATGAAGCCGCAGACCCCTGCAGTGAGTGTTACAGTTCTTAAAGGCAGCGTGTCCAGCGTTTGTTACTTCTGATATTTGGATGTGTTCGGAGTTTCTTCCTTCTGGTGGATTGGTGGTCTCGCTGGCTCAGGAGCGAAGCTGCAGACCTTAAAGGTGAGTGTTACAGCTCTTAAAGTGGCGCATCTGGAGCTGTTCATTCCTCCCGGTGGGTTCGTGGTCTCGCTGGCTTCAGGAGTGAAGCTGCATACCTTTGTGGTGAGTGTTACAGCTCATAAAGGCAGCATGGACCCAAAAATTGAGCAGTAGCAAGATTTCTTGCAAAAAGTGAAAGAACAAAGCCTCCACAGTGTGAAAAAGGACCCCAGCCGGTTGCCACTGCTGGCTTAGGCAGCCTGCTTTTATTCTCTTATCTGGCCCCACCCACATCCTGCTGATTGGTCCATTTTACAGAGAGCTGATTGGTCTGTTTAACAGACAGCTGATTGGTCTGTTTTGACAGAGTGCTGATTGGTGCATTTGCAATCCCTGAGCTAGACACAAAAGTTCTCCACCTCCCCACTAGATTAGCTAGATACAGAGTGTTGATTGGTGTATTTACAAACCCTGAGCTAGACACAGAGTGCTGATTGGTGCATTTACAAACCTTGAGCTAGATACAGAGTGCCGATTGGTGCATTCACAATCCCTTAGCTAGACATAAAGATTTTCCAAGTCCCCACCACATTAGCTAGGCACAGAGCACTGATTGCTGCATTTACAAACCTTGAGCTAGACACAGAGTGCCAATTTGTGCATTCACAATCCCTTAGCTAGACATAAAGATTCTCCAAATCCCCACCAGGTTAGCTAGATACAAGAGTGCCGATTGGTGCATCCACAAACACCAAGCTAGACACAGGGTGCTGATTGGTCTGTTTACAAACCTTAAGCTAGATACAGAGTGCTGATTGGTATATTCACAATCCCTTAGCTAGACATAAAGATTCTCCAAGTCCCCACCAGATTAGCTAGATACAGAGTGCCAATTGGTGCATCTACAAACCCTGACCTAGACACAGGGTGCTGATTGGTGTATTCACAAACCTTGAGCTAGACACAGAGTGCTGATTGGTGCACTCACAATCCCTTAGCTAGACACAAAGGTTCTCCAAGTCCCCACTAGACTCAGGAGCCCAGCTGGCTTCACCCAGTGGATCTCGCACAGGGGCCGCAGGTGGAGCTGCCCGCCAGTCCCGTGCCTTGCGCCAGCACTCCTCAGCCCTTGGGTGGTCGATGGGACTGGGCACCGTGGAGAAGCAGGCGGCGCTTGTCAGGGAGGCTCAGGCTGCACAGGAGCCCACCGCAGTGGTGGGGGGGAGACTCAGGCATGGCGGGCTGCAGGTCCAGAGCCCTGCCCGTGGGGAGGCAGCTAAGGCCCAGCAAGAAATCTAGTGCAGCACTGGTGGGCCAGCACTGCTGGGGGACCCGGCCCACCCTCCACAGCTGCTGGCCTGGGTGCTAAGCCCTCACTGCCCAGGGCCGGCAGGGCCGGCTGGTGCTCCAAGTGCAGGGCCCGCCAAGCCCACGTCCAACCAGAACCCTAGCTGGCCTGCAAGCGCCGCAGGCAGCCCCGGTTCCTGCCTGTGCCTCTCCCTGCACACCTCCCCGCAAGCCGAGGGAGCCGTCTCCGGCCTCGGCCAGCCCAGAGAAGGTCTCCCACGGTGCAGTGGTGGGCTGAAGGGCTCCTCAAGCGTGGCCAGAATGGGCACCGAGGCCGAGGAGGCACCGAGAGCGAGTGAGGGCTGCCAGCACACTGTCGCCTCTCAATATGAGGTAGATAGGTTTTATAAATACGACATTTGGTTCTTGCTTTGAGATGTTGAAAGAGATATTGTAAATGGGATGACTGATTGCCAGCATTAATTTAAAGGCAAGGGGATACCTAAGAGATCATCAGAGATTACTGACTTTTTTCTTCATTATACATTATTTCATTTTGTTCACAAATTAATGGCTCTTACTATGTGGCGGGGTAGCACAATTAAAAAAAATCTGTTTGCACTGGTTCTACCTTTCTGTTTCTTATAATTTCCTAGATGCACTTTGTATTCATTTTCTTTACAGACTTCTCTTTAAAAAAAAAAAAAACTCTACATCAAAACAACATAGCATGCATAGGAAGAAAATTTATTTGGAAGGTGGAATACTGGATGTTGATTTTTATCCTTTGGTGTATCAATTCTGTGGAATATTCCTAGAGGTGCATCATGGTTTTCTTCAAAATGTTTTCCTGCCTGTTACCTTTTCTCAGCAGCCTCACTCCTGCTATGTGACTGTTTGAACATATGAGCTTCAGTGCTCTTTTCTTATGCCAAATAGAGTAAAAAGTGACTGAAAAATCATTCTAAAGAGACAAGCACACAATGTCCTAGGTTAAATGAGTTTAGTGATTTGTAATGCCATTTCTATTATATTGAAATAGGTTTGGCACTGGGAACGTTCTTTGCTCAGAAAAGACAGAGAATGGGGATTTCTGTGCATTTTTATCTAAGCAGAGGGACCCACTGAATGCAGAGCAAAATCAGAGAAAACTGCTAACTGGAGATTAAGCTCTGACAATTAAGCCGCTTGCCAATAAATTTCAAGCCCATCTATGCAAGTCATTCGATAACAGCAGACTTGCAAAGCAATTAAAGTCAGCCCTTCCTGTTTAATTTCTGCAAAATCAGGCTGGAGTGCCTGAGCTTTCATTTGCTGTGCAAAATGGTAAATGAAATGAGCCAGGGACATACAAAGTCCTGGTGAACACCTGTGCCTTTTCACAGATTCTTTTGACAAAATCTTCCCCGCAGAAAAATTAAAACAAGAAAACCCAACTTAAGTATAGTTTCTGTTTTAAACAAAATCAAATATTTGTTTTATCATCTACAGCGACTTTCTTTTGGGCAATTGTACTTCTGTTTTGGGGTTTTTTTGTTTGTTTGCTTCTTCTTGTTTTTTTTTAACTAATTTCAAAGTAACATTGCAGACATTTTAATATATGGAAGATAAATAAACTATTTTGACAAACATAATCTAAGTTTACCTGCATAAACCTCTATCTTCTCCTCTCTCTACCCCAATGTATCTATGCCTATTTCTAGTACTTCTTGCAATTATTAACTTTCTGGAGAAACTGGGGTTGAAATGAGTGTAGAATAGGGAAAATTGGTTTTAAGGCTTTAATTCAAAATCTGATGATATACTGACCAATTTAGTGGATAAATTATTCCACAAACAAACATTCTGCTGTATATTTTTGGTGATTTACTTTTTTTTTATTTATGCGCTAATAATATTTGTATCCTTGTACCCAGGTTGTTTTAAAGCACAAACTTTCTCATTAAATATACTTTAGTTTCAGTATCAGCTCTGCCACTAGCTGGGTGACCTTCTGAATTTGTGCACAAAACTTAAGTCTTTGGGTGTCATTGTCTGTAGCTTCAAATTGGTGCTAACGTTACTATCATACATAAATGAGATAATGTTTAGAAAGCCCTTAATTTAATATCTCTTTTTGAGCTGGTACTAAATTTATATCAAATATGCATCTACATATTTGAATAAAAAAAGTCATGTTGCACATAGTGTTTTATGACTTACTCTTCTTATTTAAGAGTATATTGCAGACTTTTAAGGGGAACATCACGCTCCGGGGACTGTTGTGGGGTTGGGGGAGGGGGGAGGGACAGCATTAGGAGATACACCTAATGCTAAATGACGAGTTAATGGGTGCAGGAAATCAACATGGCACATGGATACATATGTAACAAACCTGCACATTGTGCACATGTACCCTAAAACCCTAAAGTATAATAAAAAAAATAAAAAAATAAAAAAATAAAAATAAAAAAAAAGAGTATATTGCAGACTTTTATAATGATCTGAAAATACAGTGCATAACATAGTAAATTTTAACATTCATGACAACTTTAACTGTTGGCTTAGTATTTCAATGTATGAATGATTTTTCAATTATCTGAACATCCTCTTGAGATGGCTGCTTTCATATTTCCATTTCTTAGTATAATACAAATGTTTCAATGAGTGAACTTTAACTTAATTTTTGCACTTTTTAAATTTTGCATGTATATGATGACAAAAGAATCATGTCACATGAACAGAATCACATGACCTGTAAACATATAAACTTTCTATTAATATGGAAGATGCAAGGAACAGATACGATAGTATAACATTTTTCCAAAATTACACCCTTTGGCTACTCAAATAGTGATGTGTGCCATTCTATGAACACATACAGCATGCTCAGTAATTTAGGAGAAAAGAAACACCAAAAGAGGTTCATCCAGTTTCTGCCTCTTGCTCAAAGTTCAGAGTTCTGGTATCACATTTTTCTCTACTAGGTGTGAAAGTATCTTCTCATGATGCAGAGATTCTTAAACCAAAGGACAAGAAATCTGCCTTCCACCACACTGATCATAACCAGTATGTGATGCGTAAAAGTAGAACATGACAGAACATGATAACTACAATGAAGACTTTTTCCTGGAAGAAAATCAACACCTGTCAATCACTGGTCTCCAAAAATTTTCACATCCTGTTGGACAGAAATAGACATATCTATTTTGTAGTAGTGCAGTTTATTTTGTTAGTTCATCCAGAAGCTTCTGTGGGAAAAACAATTCATCCTAACTCTGTGGGAAAAACAGTCTTGTTCATTGTCTGCCATTGCTCCTGATCCTCTTTTCTTAAGGGTTAGGGAGGGGGTATTCCATGTCTTTTTATCGTCCACAGCTAAAACCGAAGTTATCATTGAAAACACACACTTCTGGAATATTAGAAGCTTTTACAGTCTCCTCACTACTGGTGTAAATTTGAGACTCCAAGAGTTGTATTAAGGATTTGAATGCGGGCTTTTTTCAACCAGGCCTATAGTTTCTTCGGCAATATAATTCTCCCCAAATCTTAAAAGGCAGAGCTGCAAGTAACTGCAATGAAAGATCTTGCTTAGATCCTAATTTTAAACTTTATATTTGTTTTATTTTTCCTCTTGGCGTCAGTGATAAGGTAACAGCCTTAGCCTGATATTTGCTGCTGGACTCATCTTCCTCTAATTGACAGAGAGATATTAGTGATAATTTATTGAAAAAAAATGGGAGAAATATCCTCAACTTCTTCATCGTTATTGCTTTTATATGTGCTTCATTTTGGAATCCAAATGCAATGAGCTTTTTCAGTCCTCTAAGATTCCAATTTGTTTAGACTCTCTCAGCTTAGATTGCAGGCAGCAGACAGGAAAAACTCTTCCTTGGCAAAGCTATAATCCCTTCCACCTGTGTTTTCAGATGAACTGGTAATAACCTGAGTTTTTCTCTCTTTTTCGGACTTTGCTAAAAGCTAAAAAAAAAAATACCATTTCCAGGTGCTCAATTCTGCTTCAGTTAGAATAATATTTAATCCAAAGCGGAAAACGTGTTTGAAATAAGATGCAATACATTTTCTCTCTTTTTCATGAACAGATTCTACAGCTAAGTGATCAGGGCAAGGATGGAGACTCAAATCCAGGGACCCAATCTTCATGCAGCTTTTTAGGAATAATTTAATCCTGGTCGTCATCATCCGTTAAGGATCTCTCATCATCATATTCATGACCCAAACAGCAAAATGCATGAAATAGGGTTAAAAAGTGAGCAAAGAACATGCATCCCATCTCTCTTAAGTACATTTCCCAAAAGCTGATATTTCATGTTTCTGAGGATATTCTATCAACTGGAACATAGACATGTGGCCTCACGTAAATGTAGTGGAGATTGGTAAATTAATCTTTGCTGTCACTGACCACATCTAAGCTAAGCCTCATCATTGTGTCAAGAAAACCCCATGAATATCATAGGAAAAAAAAATCCTATTCTCTGCTATCTTACAAAAACCACCATTGCTATCCATCAGTTTTCTTCCGATTATCAACCATCCTCCTTTTTTAGCCAGTATATTCTGAATTGTAAGATTTAACTATGAATTTAATTACAAACAAAATTGTGCATCATTAGGCATATGTAAAGAAGTAAAAGAAATACTTGCATTTCTAAGCCGATGGTCTACCCTGATAAGTGTCAATCTCTCTACCCTCTGAAAACAAAAACAAACACAAAACAAAAGCCTTTTGTTTTCTTTCTCAGTAAAATAACACAATTTCTTTATTTGGTCTGTATTTGGGAAAGAAGACTACTGGAAGCAACTTAAGCCATTTCAGCATCTATGTGATTGATCAATTCCCATTTTATATTTTTCCCGACTCTGCCTTTAAACCCTGCATTTTATTATCTTATCCATCACATAGTACTCCCCAGGATCTCCCGTTCTGACTGATATTGCTCCACAGGATAGGTTTCCTGCAGTTATCTTTTTATAGGAACACCTATTACTGTGCAAGAAACTGCAGAATGAACAAGTCTTATTTTCTTTACCTTCACTTCTGAACGAGTTAGAAAATCTCGTTGAACAATCTCTAATATAAAGAATGCTTGACATTTTCTTCAATTTTAAATTGGCCATTATTTATAATATTTCTATCATAAGTTTAGGTCTGTCATGAGAAGTTTATCAGAAATAAAGGATTGCTTAGTGCTTCCAAAAGTTATGTAGTATAATAGTGTAAAATTAAGCTAAGTGACTTTCACCATAAAAGTCAAGTAAAATCACTAACACCAAGCATAAACAGAAAAACTCACAGACCTGTTTTATAAGGCATTCGATCTGAGAAACATTTTAAAAACCATGAAATTGTGTCCAGATTCAGATAAGTGTTCGGGACATATTTAACCAAACCTTAATTCAAATAACTGGAATTCATTTTCAGCTCAAGGGTTTCTAAAACTATTAGGTATCAAGAAAAGTACTACAGGTAAATTTTTGGTTTGCTGCTATTCTGTGTCTCCTTTCATTCTGACAAGTTCTATACACTATGTGATTTTATATAGAGTAAAAAGAGAACACTAGTGACGTTAATAATTACTAGACTGGATTAAGAAAATGTGGCACATATACACCATGGAATACTATGCAGCCATAAAAAATGATGAGTTCATGTCCTTTGTAGGGACATGGATGAAACTGGAAACCATCATTCTCAGTAAACTATCGCAAGGACAAAAAACCAAACACCGCATGTTCTCACTCATAGGTGGGAATTGAACAATGAGAACACATGGACACAGGAAGGGGAACATCACACTCCGGGGACTGTTGTGGGGTGGGGGGAGGGGGGAGGGACAGCATTAGGAGATATACCTAATGCTAAATGACGAGTCAATGGGTGCAGCACACCAACATGGCACATGGATACGTATGTAACAAACCCGCACATTGTGCACATGTACCCTAAAACTTAAAGTATAATAATAAAAAAAAAAGAATTTATATTTATTCTTCAAAATACCCTTATATCTTTCCTGATGAGAAAAGAGACATATCTTTCTTGGAATATGGTTTTTAAGTATATGTTTTTCCTCAATATTTCCCTCTTATTTCAGACTTACATCTTTTATAATTGTAATCTTAATTTTAAATCGCCATTGACCATTGTTTTCTGAAGTGCTGGACTATTCACTTTGTGCATAAATAATGGACACTAACATAATAAAAATGCACATTTAGTATTTTAATCTGTTATTCTCCGTAATAAATGATCTACATCATTTATATAATTAAAATAACTTTATGTTTAGGTGTCATATTCATGGGATCCTTCAGGGGTCACTTTTCCAGCCAGAAACCTCTGTGGCTGGTCATTCCTTTGCCTAAGTGTTTGCTCAGCCTGCTAGGCTCATTCTGCCAACTCAGCCTGGCAGGCTGCCCTCGGCTCCTGCTACTGGTCTGAATCCGATGCTTGCCAGGAATAAGCCAGGTGCAGAGTGGTGAGTATTGCATCAGTGAGTGAGCATGGGATCCAGCCCCTGTGCACAGTCAGGCATGCCAGCTGCTGCAGCGGAACAGGCAGCTCCAGGTGCCAGCACAGGTGTGGGTTCCATGCCAGCCTGTGGCTGGATCAGATGTGCCACAAGTGGCTTCTGCTGTGGGCACTCACATCTGAATGACGGGAACATGGTGGCACCCAGAGGCTTGGAGGTTTGTGCCACAAATCACAGATCCCCAAAGAGGGTGCCACAGTCCTGGCTCAGGGATCCCCTTGGTTGAGGGGCTGCACCTCTTCTTTCCTTCTCATTGCCCACAGTGTGGCAAGTTGGTAGGGGAGGTGGGGGGTGTGTTTCAGCCCTGTTTGTGTTACAACTCTTTCAGTCTTGCCAATTGGCAGGTCCCTAGTTTTTGTCCCATGTCCAGGAAGAATGATGTGCATGGATAACTGGAGGGTGTGAAAGGCAGAGAGGAGCTTCATTGAGTGACAGCATGGCTTTCAGGAGACCTGAAGTGGGTAACTCCTTTCTGCAGGCAGGTCATCCTGGCAAGTATCCAACTATCAGTGGAGAGGAGGCCCACAGTGGGTAGCTTCTTTCCACAGACAGGTCATCTTGATGTCTGTGTAGCTTTCAGCCAAGAGGAGACCTGCAGTAGGTAACTCCATTCCACAAGCAGGTCATCCTGATATCTGGCTGAGTCAGGCTGAGTCCAGGGTTTTTATGGGCTCAGAAGGTAGGAAGTACACGCTAATTGGTCATGGGTATGTTTGAAAAAAGCACCATAAGTTCTCACTCTTATGCTGCCATGGACTCCACCAAGAACTGGCAGTCCAAACCCCAGGCTTCAGGCCGTCCTTGGCTTGAAGGCAGAGTGTCACTGAGAACCTGCCCCTTTCTGCCTAGAAGCCTGTCTGCCTCTTGCTGCCATCAACATGCCATCCATGGCACTCAGGCTGTTCATGCCAAGGATGTGCCTGCAGGCCTACACTAAGCTGCCTCAGCCTCCACCTCAGCCTCCCTCCCATGCTCGTCAGTGCCCAAAGTCCAAAGGAGTCTGAGGTAGCAAGGGCTGGTGTGTCAGTGCTGCCCTGAGTGCTTTCTCACCTGGCCAGGCTGTGACAGCACCTGGCCTTGGCCACAATTTTGCCTCGAAATCGAAGCAGGTGCCAGGAGCAGGGAGAGGCCAGGGAGGGGAGCAGGCACTTCAAAGCCTATGTGGGGAAGGGGAATTCCTGGGCCCCTGAGAACACAGGGATGCCTGGGTTCAGAGCCACATCTAGGCAGCCACAGCTGTTGCCCTGCCAACTCAGTAGGGGACAGGGCTCCTGCCTGTTCCCGGTCCTGCACTGGCTCTGTGGAGCACACAGCCATGGCCACACCTCTCCTGCTGCAGCCAGCATCTTCACAGCAGCTGCTCCAGATGGGCCACCACTGCCATCAGTATCTCCAATATACCCTATAGTATTTCTTAATAATCAAGCCTGATCTTTGAATATCTTATGATAATTAAGTACCCTCTTATTTATATATTTTCAAAATACATATAAATAATAATCTCATGGACATTGCATAGGGTAGAGTCATAGCTCTTTGCAAATCTTTCTTTGTATATTTCTAACAGAGAATAACACATAGACAGAAAGATTCTTAAGGCTTCACTTTAAATGACTTAGTAAAGTAGGTTATGCAGGAGCTTTTTCTTAGGCCATATTCACAGTCATGAAATAGGCTGACCAGTGGAGATGAGACTATTTTAGCAGCAAGTCGATAAGGTAATGCTTTGAAATAAGTTGTTTTCAAGATAAAACTTAGAGAATTACTATACAGACTGTAAGGTACAAAACATAGTAGTATCACCAGGAGTCCTCAGTAATGGGGTTCATATGTCGTTTATCTTTAAATTCTGGCTTTACATCTTAGTGCCATGTCTAACACTTGGTACTGCCTCAATAACTGATGACTTAATGCAAATGAATGTGTTTCTGTGTATGCATGTGTGTGTGTGTGTGTGTGTGTGTCGTGTCTGAGCATGTCAACCAAGGCATGTATGTAATTCATTATATGACACATTAAACATATGTGGTCCTTATTCAACTAATAATCTTCTCACAATAGGAATAAGTAAATGTTTCTCATCCTGACTGGAGACACAGCTCTGGTCTTGGTCGTACTTCTAACACTTTAATGAATATCATTTATTTTCAGCCTCATATTCATTCTTACACAGATAGCTATATTTTCTATATATTTTTCAGGAGAATTTCATTAAAAAGCTCTTTAGAAAATCCAAATGTTAATATGCACAGTCGTAAATGTTGTTCTTATTGCTACTGTCATATTTTTGCTATTATACTTTTTTCATCTTTTTATAATCTGCCCATTTGTTTCTGCTAATTCAGAAAATACATATGCCTTTTGTCTCAGACACATTGTACTTGGTACACTCTATTAATCTATATGAGGATTAGTTTCTTTGGTGTTACAATAAGCAATAAGCTTTGCTATCGTGCACTTTCTTATACTCTCTTTGCAATCATTTTTCAAAGTTTCTTTTTTCTCTTTGGCCTTGGCCATGACTATCTAATGACAGCTCTAAAAACACCTGTGTTTTTTGTTTTTTTTGTTTGTTTTTGATGTGGGGTCTCACTCTGTCACCCAGGCTGCAGTGCAATGGCATTATCTTTGCTTGCTGCCACCTCTGCCTTCTGGACTCAAGCAATACTCCCACCTCAGCCTCCCAAGTAACTGGGACTACAGGCATGCACTACCATGCCAGGCTAATTTTTTTGTATTTTGGTAGAGATGAGGGTTTCACCATGTTGCTGAGGCTGGTCTCAAACTCCTGGACTCAAGCAATCTGTGTACCGCCGCCTCCCAAAGTGCTAGGATTATAGGCCTGAGCTATTGCACCCAGCCATAAAAACACCTGATTTTTAAATAATTATTAAGTTTTGCCAAGTGCTCACAGGACCAAAGACATCACTGGTGACTCTTATGATTTTACTTGCCACATTGTCTGTACTGAGCAACAGTGACATGGGTAAGTGACATACACCTTCAAGACCAATGCTAACTTCACTCTACCATTATTACATCTTTTTACTTCACTTAAAAACTTGGGTCTAGGTCACTTCTGTTTCTCCTCCCTTGTATTAGGGTTCTCTAGAGGGTCAGAACTAATAGGATATATGTGTATATGAAAGGGATTTTATTAGAGAGAATTGGCTCACAGATCACAAGGCAAAGTCCCACGACAGGCCATTGGCAAGCTGGGGAAGAAGCTAGTAGTGGCTTAGTACGAGTCCAAAAGCCTCAAAAGTAAGGAAGCCAACAGTGCAGCCTTCAGTCTATGGCCAAAGCCTTGACAGACCCCTGGCAAACGACTGGTTACGTCCAAGAGTCCAGTGGCAAAGAACCTGCAGTCTGATGTCCAAGGACAGGAGGAACAGAAGGAAGCATCAGACATGGAATAAAGATGAAAGCTGGAAGACTCAGCAAGCCAGCTTATCCCACATTCTTCCCCCTACTTTGTTCTAGTTGCACTGGCAGCCAATTGGATGGTGCTCACCCACAGAGAGGGTGTGTCTTCATCTCTCAGTCCACTGACTCAGATGTCAGTCTCCTCTGGAAACACCCTCACAGACACACCCAGAAACAATACTTTACCAGCTATCTAGACATCCTTCAATCCAATCAAGTGACAGCTAATATTAACCATCACATCCCTCAAGTATGGAAGATTTATTTAACAAGTCTTCTGAGAAAATAATATATTTTCAGTGAGGTTATTTCTGTTAGAAAAACTGTCCTGTTTGGAAACAATAGACAAGATTTCAGTCTTTTACTGTTTCTTTTTAAATCTTCTTTGCCTACCTTATTAGGAGAAAGATATAAAGGTTCTCATTCATATTCAAAAATTAATATTTCAGCAGCAAAATCCCTTTCTTAATCATTTCCCAAACGTCAGCCAACTGAATGGTAAAATAATATATAGTTGTAAGGATTAAGTTACAGGAAATAATAAATGTATATATATATAATACATTCACAGAGGTGAGCATGATGTCATGTTCCCTAAAATGGCAACTACTATTTACATGTAGATTACAGGAAACAAAAATCAAATACAAATATTTTCATGTGTAGGTTCACATGATTTTCTATAAATGCATTTTTGCACATTTCTGATGATTGTGGATAATATAAAAACATTTCAATTAATACTAACATGCATGTACTTTGTATTTAGATATACGACTCCCAAGTTTAAGGAAAGGACATTGATGAGTTGTTACGGTAGCTCACAAGAATTCGTACTCATGTTCAAAAATTATGTCCTTACATTTATCAGGACTTCCACTGAAGTAAAAGCTAATTTATGATCCTAACATTTCCATTTCTCTTTAAATACCCCTGTGACTAGTTAGTTACATACAAGGCTTTAACTGTATTTTTCTCCTACTTTTCTACTGCTTAAATGATTTTATAGTTTGACACTTTTAAATGCATGGCAACGGCACACCAGAAAGATACAAATTACTGATACAGAAATCCTTAAATCTTTCAAAGAAACTGTTTCCTACAGTGGAATAGCAAACTAATTTTACCTATGACACTTCTCCTTTTCTGCCCTTATTAGTCTGTTCACATGTTTCTGAGGCATGATGTGTAATACCATTACTTTTATCACTAATAAAACTTGGTTTAATCTTCTAATATTTTAAATTTGTCCAGGAAGTCCTATGTATACATGACCTCTGTTTTCCATGAGGATTTTGATTAAGTTGACTTTGGAGTTATTTTGACTACTCCCTTCTGTTTACCCGACATCTTATATTTGTTACCAAGCTCTATTTCACCTCCCTTAGAAATTCTCTTTGACTGTCTTTTTTCATGACTTTTGAGTCATCAAATGCACTGATTAATGACCTAGCCACTTTGTACCAACATATACAAAAAACCAAACTTAGGCTTACTTCATTTTTTCCTCTATCATTAATCACATATTTTTATAATATGAATCTTTCCAAGCCTATTTTTAATAATAACCATTGCTTTTATAAATTAACCTAAAGTGATTCCGTATAGTTTACTCTACCACAAAGGTTTCTGTGTGAATTTCAAAGCCCTGAGTCATTTTGTTTCCATATTCCCTCTTTCCTCCTACTTTATAGGACCCACATCTATTCCAACAAAGCCCATCATCTACATGAGCCTGTGGCAGGTATTGGCTAAGTACTCCCAATTCTGTTTCCTTTTCCTGTGTACACATGAAGTTATGTTCCAGGTTCCTTTGCAGTTACGCCCAGGTCATGTGACAGGCATTAGCTAACTGGTGCAACTAAATATGATGTTATGTTAATTTGAGTTTTGACCCCTATTATTTTCAGATATATCACTGATGAATTCTCTTTCTTACTCATGTATCTGGAAGTTAAAACTTCTGAGATGGTGGTCCCTGACAGAGGAATCTAACTTTATCAGTAAACTAGTCAGAAGAAAGACATCCAAAAAATTTACCTGACATATAAGGGATTATGACCAGAATTATAAAGTGATGAGAAGTACATGTACCAACACGTGTTTGGTAAACACCATCTGAAAGAATGCATAGAACAATTATTGTGGCACAAACAGGACGAATTATTTTTCCCAATAATCAAAGTGGAAATGTCCTGCAGTACACAGGTCATCAGAGTATTCAGATGGCTATCTTCTCAGTAGTGAATCACAATTAGGATTAGACCAAATGTTGCCCTGGTCCCACCTAAAAACCTTTACCTTTCATTTATCTTTGGGAGGTAAATAAGTACCTCCAAAAGATATAAATGTTTCAAAGTACCTTAACATACAAGGAAAAAAGCTCCAAAATATTTAAAATAATATAAATATATCCAGCATCAAAAAGATACAATTTTTGGTGTTTGGCCTGCAAAATAAAAAATTACCACTCCTTCAAATAAGTAGGTAATACAACTTAAAAAGAAAGAGAGCTCTCCTCAGCAAATGTAAAAGAACAGAAATTATAACAAACTGTCTCTCAGACCACAGTGCAATCAAACTAGAACTCGGGATTAAGAAACGCACTCAAAACCGCTCAACTACATGGAAACTGAACAACCTGGTCCTGAATGACTACTGGGTACATAATGAAATGAAGGTAGAAATAAAGATGTTCTTTGAAACCAATGGGAACAAAGACACAACATACCAGAATCTCTGGGACACATTCAAAGCAGTGTGTAGAGGGAAATTTATAGCACTCAATGCCCACAAGAGAAAGCAGGAAAGATCCAAACTTGACACCCTAACGTCACAATTAAAAGAACTAGAAAAGCAAGAGCAAACACATTCAAAAGCTAGCAGAAGGCTAGAAATAACTAAAATCAGAGCAGAACTGAAGGAAATAGAGACACAAAAAACCCTTCAAAAAATTAATGAATCCAGGAGCTGGTTTTTTGAAAAGACCAACAAAATTGATAGACCGCTAGCAAGACTAATAAAGAAGAAAAGAGAGAAGAATCAAATAGATGCAATAAAAAATAAAAAAGGGGATATCACCACCGATCCCACAGAAATACAATCTACCATCAGAGAATACTACAAACACCTCTAAGCAAATAAACTAGAAAATCTAGAAGAAATGGATAAATTCCTCGACAAATACACCCTCCTAAGACTAAACCAGGAAGAAGTTGAATCTCTGAATAGACCAATAACAGGCTCTGAAATTGTGGCAATAATCAATAGCTTACCAACCGAAAAGAGTCCAGGACCTGATGGATTCACAGCTAAATTCTACCAGAGGTACAAGGAGGAACTGGTACCATTCCTTCTGAAACTATTCCAATCGATAGAAAAAGAGGGAATCCTCCCTAACACATTTTATGAGGCCAGCATTGTCCTGATACCAGCAGCACATCAAAAAGCTTATACACCATGATCAAGTGGGCTTCATCCCTGGGATGCAAGGCTGGTTCAACATCCACAAATCAATAAATGTAATCCAGCATATAAACAGAACCAAAGACAAAAACCACATGATTAGCTCAATAGATGCAGAAAAGGCCTTTGACAAAATTCAATAACCCTTCATGCTAAAAGCTCTCAATAAATTAGGTATTGATGGGACGTATCTCAAAATAATAAGAGCTATCTATGACAAACCCACAGCCAATATCATACTGAATGGGCAAAAACTGGAAGCATTCCCTTTGAAATCTGGCACAAGACAGGGATGCCCTCTCTCACCACTCCTATTCAACATAGTGCTGGAAGTTCTGGCCAGGGCAATCAGGCAGAAGAAGCAAATAAAGGGTATTCAGTTAGGAAAAGAGGAAGTCAAATTGTCCCTGTTTGCAGATGACATGATTGTATATCTAGAAAACCCCATCGTCTCAGCCCAAAATCTCCTTAAGCTGATTAGCAACTTCAGCAAAGTCTCAGGATACAAAATCAATGTACAAAAATCACAAGCATTCTTGTACACCAATCACAGACAAACAGAGAGCCAAATCATGAGTGAACTCCCATTCACAATTGCTTCAAAGAGAATAAAATACCTAGGAATCCAACTTACAAGGGATGTGAAGGACCTCTTCAAGGAGAACTACAAACCACTGCTCAATGAAGTAAAAGAGGATACAAACAAATGGAAGAACATCCCATGCTCATGGGTTGGAAGAATCAATATCGTGAAAATGGCCATACTGCCCAAGGTAATTTATAAATTCAATGCCATCCCCATCAAGCTACCAATGACTTTCTTCACAGAATTGGAAAAAACTACTTTCAAGTTCATATGGAACCAAAAAAGAGCCCGCGTTGCCAAGTCAATCCTAAGCCAAAAGAACAAAGCTGGAGGCATCATGCTACCTGACTTCAAACTATACTACAAGGCTACAGTAACCAAAACAGCATGGTACTGGTACCACAACAGAGACATAGATCAATGGAACAGAACAGAGCCCTCAGAAATAATGCCACATATCTAGAACTATCTGATCTTTGACAAACCTTACAAAAACAAGAAATGGGGAAAGGATTCCCTATTTAATAAACGGTGCTGGGAAAACTGGCTAGCCATATGTAGAAAGCTGCAACTGGATCCCTTCCTTACAACTTATACAAAAATTAATTCAAGATGGATTAAAGACTTACATATTAGATCTAAAACCATAAAAACCCTAGAAGAAAACCTAGGCAATACCATTCAGGACATAGGCTTGGGCAAGGTCTTCATGTCTAAAACACCAAAAGCAATGGCAACAAAAGCCAAAATTGACAAATGGGATCTAATGAAACTAAAGAGCTTCTGCACAGCAAAAGAAACTACCATCACAGTGAACAGGGAACCTACAGAATGGGAGAAAATTTTTGCAACCTACTCATCTGACAAAGGGCTAATATCCAGAATCTACAATGAACTCAAACAAATTTA
Organism: Symphalangus syndactylus; assembly: GCF_028878055.3. Taxonomy (NCBI): domain Eukaryota; kingdom Metazoa; phylum Chordata; class Mammalia; order Primates; family Hylobatidae; genus Symphalangus; species Symphalangus syndactylus. The sequence goes on from NC_072425.2 coordinate 114,770,102, forward strand.
CAAGAAAAAAAACAAACAACCCCATCAAAAAGTGGGCGAAGGACAAGAACAGACACTTCTCAAAAGAAGACATTTATGCCGCCAAAAAACACATGAAGAAATGCTCATCATCACTGGCCATCAGAGAAATGCAAATCAAAACCACAATGAGATACCATCTCACACCAGTTAGAATGGCCATCATTAAAAAGTCAGGAAACAGCAGGTGCTGGAGAGGATGTGGAGAAATAGGAACACTTTTACACTGTTGATGGGACTGTAAACTAGTTCAACCATTGTGGAAGTCAGTGTGGCGATTCCTCAGGGATCTAGAACTAGAAATACCATTTGACCCAGCCATCCCATTACTGGGTATATACCCAAAGGACTATAAACCATGCTGCTATAAAGACACATGCACACGTATGTTTATTGTGGCACTATTCACAATAGCAAAGACTTGGAACCAACCCAAATGTCCATCAGTGATAGACTGGATTAAGAAAATGTGGCACACATATACCATGGAATACTATGCAGCCATAAAAATGATGAGTTCATGTCCTTTGTAGGGACATGGATGAAACTGGAAACCATCATTCTCAGTAAACTATCGCAAGGACAAAAACCCAAACACCGCATGTTCTCACTCATAGATGGGAATTGAACAATGAAAACTTATGGACACAGGAAGGGGAACATCACACTCCGGGGACTGTTGTGGGGTTGGGGGAGGGGGGAGGGACAGCATTAGGAGATATACCTAATGCTAAATGACGAGTTAATGGGTGCGGCACACCAACATGCCACATGGATACATATGTAACAAATCTGCACATTGTGCACATGTACCCTAAAACCTAAAGTATAGTAATAAAAAAAAAGAAAAAAAAAGATAGAGAGAAATCAAGTGAACCCAACCCAAAATAATACAGATGATACAATCAGTACACAAAGACAATAACATTTATTATAATTATGTTACAGAGCCTCAAGAAGATAGAAAGATACTAGAACATATTAAGCAGACATACGAAAGATTTTTTTATATCTCAAATTCAGACTTCGAGAAACTTTAAATAATAGCTGATATAAAAATCATGGGTTGCATTTTTAAAAGTTAGATTAAATACAGAAAAACAAAGGATTAATGAACTTGAAAATACAGAAGTAGAAACTATTTTAAATGTAACACAGAGGAATAAACAGACCCAACAAAAACACAACAGTAATTAGTTCTGGGCCTAATACATGCATAACTGGAGTAATTGAAAGATGGTAAAGAGAAGAAGAAAAAGAAAACGAAAAAATATTTAGGATGTATTTCCTGAAAATATTTCAAATGTAATAAACTATAAACTTGCAAGTTCAAAAAGCTCAACAAGCCCCAAGCAAAAAGTAACATGAGAAAACCACAGTAGAGTACATCATAATTAAATTGCTTAAAACCAATAATAAAGAGAAAATTAAGAGCAGCTAGAGAAAAAAACAGCATGTTACCGACAAAGGAACAATAACAAGAATAGCAGGAGATGTCTTTTCAGAATCCATGCAGTTCAGGAGAGAGTGAAACCACATATTTGAAGTATTGGAAGAAGAAAAATAGAATTCTCTTTCCTGCAAAAATATATGTTTAAAAATGGAGGCAAAATAATTTTTCAGATATACAAAAGCAGAAATAATTTATCACTGGTATCTGGTATATCTGCCTTATAGTAAATGGTAAATAATATCTTTTAAGCGTAAGGAAAGTGTTGGCAGATAGACAATTGGATATACACGAGTAAAAAGCAGTCAAAATGGCAAATATGTGGGAAAATAACATAATTTAACTTTTTCATCTACCATTTTTCCATCTTTAAATTGTGAATAAATAATAATCAAAGTAGAAAAGACCTGTAATACACAGGTGATCAGAGTATACAGATGGCTTTAACCTCAGTAGTGAACAAAAATTAGAGTTAGACCAAATATTGCTCTGGTCCTTCCTAAAATATTTTAAATAAATTTCTCAAAAAGATAAAAAAGTTTCAAAGTAACTCTGAAATGTGAATAACTGTGAACTTTTAATTGTGAATAAATAATTCACAATTTAAAGCAAAATTCATAACACTAAATTGAGGGTCTATAACACTGCAAAAGTGAAATGTTTCACAATAGTACCAAACCTGAAGGAGGGGAAATGCAAGTATATGCCTGTAAATTTCTTATACTATGTGTAAATTGATAGAGTATTAAGTGACGGTGGACTGTGACCAGTTAAAAATGTACAATATAAAGTTTACAACCACAACTGAACTATTCTAAACCACTGGGATATATCCTCTGTCTAATAGTCCATTGCATATATAGTAATCCTGTTATAACCTTGGAGGATGAAGCAAGAAAAAGTAGATTATCATTTTGTTTCTTACAATTTTCCTATACTATGTGTTACAACACTCTCCTCATAAATTATATGAGAGAAATACATTACATTCTGACAATATTTAGTTCAGATACAGTGTACATTTTATTTTAAAATTTAACCATGACTTGAAGGTAGAGTCTTACTGCTTTAAATGCCCTTGCTAGCCAATTTTCTTCCTGTAATTAAATATGTGTCTCTTTCAGAAAAACATTAGGGTTACTGGTGCTTATAATAGTAATATTCTAGCATGTAGGAGAAAATAAGCCAATCAGTGCAAAGACCCCACTTGTGTTGTAAATCACCGGGGAGTAGACTGAGCAGCCGGGAGGTTCCATTTCAGATGAGCAAAAGGAGGGAGTAAGTGGTGGGATGAGAGCCCTGGAAAGGGGCAGCCATCTGTGCTAGTGCACAGCTCGCTCTTTTCAGATAATCTTCCAGGACCCGTTCAAGACTCTGATGATTTCCTCAAAAGGAATAACCCAAACAATAAAATTGGGCAACAATAAAATGGGGTCTATAACGAAATATTAATCTTCTTATATGGATCATTAACATCACATATAATGTCAGTAGTACCTATTCAGAGAAAAAAATTCTTAAAGATAATAAGGCTTTAAAACGGGTGATAAAGAACTCAACGGTAAGGCTGTAGAAGAAGAGAGAGATAATTTTTATCTTTTCTCTGGTATATGTTATACTTACATAAAAGGGTTTGTTTTATTTTAGGTGTCTTGTGTTCTTAAAACATTGCTTACATTTTGGAGTCATGAATAGTTAAAAAGAATTTAAATAGATGCTCTATAAATTCTTCAAGATTAGCTAAAACTATTGTACCACACAACACTTCTGAACTCACTGTTATTCTCTAACTTTTCTGAATTTGTTATTTTTCTTCTCTGCCTGTATCATATACTTATTCTTCTGCAGAAGAAATCATGTGTTATATACTTACATTCAAATGCCTCTCTAGGTGTTTATAATTATATTTATATAAATGATAATGAAGAAAATACAACTCTTTAAAGTTAAAAAGCATAGGAATGAAGGTGTATATACCACTTTGAAATATAGAATAAATTTAAATTAAGCTTTAGAAAAGGAGTACAAAATTTACGACATTCCTAGAGAACAGAAGATCAGCTGAATCTGATGAGGCATGAAGAAAATAAACAGCCAGTCTAGCTTCATTGTCACTACTTTAGAAAGGCTGCAATTTGGTGCTTAGAATTCAAAATCTGAGTGAATAATGATGACAAATGATTTTATGGTCTTGGGTGGGACAATCTAAAAGTGAAATATAACTTTGAGATGTGCTTAACGTTCAAATAAGAAAAACTGTATTATAATAATCTGAACAAATGTGTTTGAAAAGGCCAATGAAGACAGGGACTTCAGGAGGATTGTGGAAATGGGATTGTTAAAGGTCTCTAGAAAAATTGTGTAAAGAAACGGTAATCTTGACTTGAAAGTGAAATAAGAAAGTCCAGCTTTCTGGTGTGGACTCCAGAAAGTTTGACTACATTTATGAGACACATTACCCAGAGAAATTTACTTAAACTCTGTTTCTTGATTTCATTGTCTGTAATAATAGATTTTAAAATAGAATTCATTTAACATGATTAGGTGGATTAAATGACTTATATGTAAATTAAGGTACTGTTTTGCACATGACAAAGATATAATAAATGCTAGTCACTGTTAGTAACTAATAGTAGATGATCAAAGTTGGAAGTAAAGAGACTGATAGACTGTTATAACCATTTGGTAAACTACAGTTAACTTAAACGGCTTCCCAGAGTGATGTGTTAGGATGTATGATGAATTTGTTTTAAGCCTGAGCAGGAAAGATTACAGTCATGTAAAATAATGCACAGAAAGATACGATGGGGTTTGGGGAATGATAATGTGTGGACCACATTTACCAGTCTAGTTCTAGGCCAATGCTGACAATAACCTAGAATAAGAATTAAGAAATATAATTGGGCATATATAAAATAAATGATAGAGAAAGAAGATCTAGATTTGGGCAAAATCACTGAAAAATACAGAATGAAAAAGGTATTTTAGCTTTTTTATATTTTTAACTTGTAAAAATAACAATAGTGACTATCACATACACAAGTAGTTATAAATGGTGTCTCTGAGTCAACTTGTACTTTCTCATAAGAACTGATTATATTCTTCTGAAAACTACTGTATCTGATGATGTCACATTAATCTGTCATTGAAATATTTATGCCACAGAAACTGTCAAACATTATAAATCAGGCTTTTTCCATCCCCCACTTTGGAGAGCTGGTTATTAAACTTTTGCCAGCACACCATTGTTTATGGGGCTGCCTGAGCTGAACGGGTGCAATGACACTGGTTATTAAACTTAAAGAAACATGCAGAAATTATGCTCCTGCATTTATAATATGATGTTTTTTATTTGTTTTAAAAACTTGACTATGATGCTTTATGTGTATAATGCTTATATGATGCTCTATGTGCCATGCAGCGTTATACACACTTTACAAATACAAGACTATAAAATAGATAATATACGTAGAAGTGCCAAAGGTTAGTAATTGTTGTAGTTACTTACAGAACTTGAAATACCATTGCAGAGAAATGCAATAAAATATATTGTTGTTGTTTTATTCCTGCTCTTAAAAACCTTGGAAGTATCAGAATGAGCTGTCTAGGATGAAAGTTAAATTTCCTAGCCCTAGAGAGAATCATGCTTGCTCTTTGAATGCATTTCATGAGTCCTAGAAAAATTGCTACTATTATTTACAATTTTCTATTTTTTTTCCACTGGTAAGATATTGATTTAGCTGACAGCATTTCCTCCCTCTCTTAATCAGAAAGAACAGAATCCTTGTGTGAACTATATGGTTTATAGAGAGAGATGACACTAAAGGTGAAAAAACTGCCTTAGATTTGAGCGCTAAGGTGTTTACTCTGTAGATTAACCTGGTTAGTGCTCAAAATTCAGTCTCCCTGCTGAGTTTCCCATGCTGATATCAGTATAAGATGCAGTCTCAAAAGTTTACTTTTGTATGGCCTTGGCCATTTATATGCCTGATCCCACAAAAAAGGCTTTATTATTGTTTCAGATATGATTTTCTTTCCCAATATCTGAGTCTTTTTCATTGATCATGTGTTTATGAGCAGGTTTTATCAACTCAATAGTGTACTGAGAAAGTTTTTGAATATAAAATATATTTTAACTATTTTCCAGGCCTTACAGCCAGTTCAGGGTTTACAGAGAAAGAGTATGGATTAAAGAAACAGTGAATGATTGTTTGAGAAAATAACGAAACGTTGATTAATAGGATATTTTATACCTAGAAAAGAGTCTGTGTTGTGAACTGCAACTTATTAATCAACATCTATTAGGCACTTGTCATTAAGGGTATTAGGCATTTACACCAAAGATAATAAGACTGGTCTCTGGCTTTGATAAATTATAAATATTGACACATATATTAAATTGAAATTAATGTTTCTAAAACATATTATTCTTAATACCACATATGCTATTGTATCCTGGTGAGGTTGGTCAACAATGACATAATTTCTGAAACAAATCGAAAATGTTCATAATCTCTGCAAAGACCTTTTTCCTTCTCCTAGCACAAGGGAATTGTGCCTAGACGCTTCACCAAAAAAGATGGGTTTTCAACCCCAAGTCCAAATTTGTGATTACTTTCAGTCCTGCTAACTACGCTCCTTCTGTCTTCCCGTTCATCCAGATACTTAGGTCAAAACCCAGAAGTTATCCTGGATTACTCTCAGTATTCTATCAAGAAAGCTTGTTAGCTTTGTCTTCAAAATGAATCCTGAATTCAGCTAAGTCACCATTCCCTGCTCCTATACCTTAGTATACATCAACAGTGTTTCTTTACTGTGCTACCAGAAGAGCCACCTGCCTGATTGCCCCATTGTTTCTTTTGTGAAGCACCTTCTACAATGAACTCAATCAGCCTGCATTGGTCTTTCCATTTGGTGAAATTATTAATTACTTTAATGAATCACATAATTTAGCTCTCATTTAAGTTATCTTTTATTGGTCATCTCATTTTATAATATATGTTTATTAAAGCCAGGAATCATATACTATATATATATACATATATAGATATAGATATATAGAGATATATATATATATTTTGAGAAGGAGTCTCGCTCTGTCGCCCAGGCTGGAGTGCAGTGGCATGATCTCAGCTCACTGCAAGCTCCGCCTCTCAGGTTCATGCCATTCTCCTGCCTCAGCTTCCCGAGTAGCTGGGACTACAGGTGCCTGCCACCACGTCCGGCTAATTTTTTGTATTTTTAGTAGAGACAGGGTTTCACTGTGTTAGCCAGGATGGTCTCAATCTCCTGACTTCGTGATCCACCAACCTTAGCCTCCCTAAGTGCTGGGATTACAGGCATGAGCCACTGCGCCCGGCCTACATAATAGTTTTTTAAAATTATATCTATAGGCCAGACGCGGTGGCTCACGCGTGTAATCCCAGCACTTTGGGTGGCCAAGGTGGGTGGATCACGAGGTCAGGAGATCGAGACCATCCTGGCTAACATGGTGAAACCCCGTCTCTACTAAAAACACACACACACACAAAAAAAACAATTAGCCAGGTGTGGAGGCAGGCGCCTGTAATCCCAGCTACTTGGGAGGCTGAAGCAGGAGAGTGGTGTGAACCCGGGAGGTGCAGCTTGCAGTGAGCTGAGATCATGCCACTGCACTCCAGCCTGGGCGACAGAGTGAGACTCTGTCTTAAAAAAAAAAAAAAAAAAAAAAAAAAACAACTATATCTTAATATAGTACCTGGAAGAATCATGTAAATATAGTAAAATGTAGTTGATAAATAATGTTTAAATTGTTTCTGAAAAATAAGTTCTTCATCAGCTATGATCCATATAGTCAATATTTTCCAAATTATTTGCAAGATAATTTTTTGCAAAATAGACTTGGTGAAATATCTTAGAAACAGATTTAAATAAGCAGGGTTTAAGAAGGAAAATCCAACATGAAAACATGCGTTCAAAATAAAAATAGGAGGCCGAGCGTGGTGGCTCATGCTTGTAATCCCAGCACTTTGGGAGGCCGAGGCGGGCGGATCACGAGGTCAGGAGATCGAGACCACGGTAAAACCCCGTCTCTACTAAAAATACAAAAAATTAGCCGGGCGTGGTGGCGGGCGCCTGTAGTCCCAGCTACTCAGAGAGGCTGAGGCAGGAGAATGGCATGGACCCGGGAGGCAGAGCTTGCAGTGAGCCGAGATTGCGCCACTGCACTACAGCCTGGGCGACAGAGCAAGACTCCGTCTCAAAAAAAAAATAAAATAAAATAAGATAAAATAAATAAATAAATAAAAATAGGAAATAGTTTTGCAAAGTTTCAAAATATGAGGAAATATTTGTTGAATTGTATTGGTATTGCAAATCAAATTGTATTGCAACATGTGTTTACCATTGTATTTTTAAATGGCACCTGCTAATCCTATTGCCAGCAGAAAAAAATAATGTCACATACTCTCATGTCATCAAAATGTAACAATACTCAGTATTTTTTATTGTTAATAAAGCAAATTAAGTATTTTTACATTTTTCAACTATTTTTTTGCTGATGTTAGAGAAAATGTGTTTTCTTATATACAAAGCATTACCATACTACTGGACAAAAGTAATTTGTCTCCAGTTTCTGTGAATTTTTGATGTAATAATCTGATTGTATGTGGTTATGGGGGGAAAATAATAATTTTCTTAACAAATACTTCATGATTGAAAGGAAAATTTTGACCTCTTAAACTAGACTTTCTTTGAAAATTCTTAAGACTTTAAAGAAGGGCCTTCATCTCAGCCAATAGCAGCATTGTAGCCAACATTCAACAGTTTTTGCTTTTCTTATAGTTCACTATTCTCAGCACTTCCCTAAGGTAATGAGAAGAAAATGACTAAAATAATGAGTTAACCCTCGCTTTCCTGAAACCAGTCATTCATAGCTTCTGACTGCTCTGTAGGCTATATATGGCATTGTCTACAGACTGTTCTGCATGTCAAAGCCAGCACAATACTTTCTCATGTCAGTTGCTATGGTGACTGCCTTTTTAAAGAGTGAATTGCAGATTAAATAGCTTCATAAAACATAGATACATGGTTAGCACATAAACTACAGGTGCCCCGCAGCTATAGAAATTTAAACACCACTTTTTGAAACTTTTAAAAACTTCACTTCTCAAGGGAACATCTAATAATAAACCTATAGTTGCTTGCCCCCCTTGTCAGTTGAGGGCAACACATTTCCCTCAGGGGAGAATCCTCCTTGCCAAGTTCCAAAGGAAATTAGAGTCAGAAAGCAAGAAAGGTTGCACAAGAGGAGTTGTCATGTCCTTCTCAAACTTGGAGGGTTCCCTACCTTCTACTTACCTCCCCAGGGCAACACCAATACATTGACCCTCTGCATTTTCAGGTGCCAGTTAGAAATGTAGAAGCAATTCTCTATTCCCCAAAATTGAACACCTGAACTGATGATATGCAAAAACTGTGTTATTTTGGGGAATGCTTATGTGTTATCACAGTACTGCTTGAATCTTCATAAACATAATTTTAATTGTTAATTGATTTCAAATATTCCAGAATTGAGAATGATAGAATTCTTAGGAAATGGTAGCAATAATTTCTCATAATATCAATATAGCCAAACTTCCTAGAGATTCAAGAACATCTTACTTATATCAGTGTTTTGCATTAGCGACGCAAACTTTTGTGACAACTTTCTTCCTGTTAATCTCTTCCTAAAATAGGACAAAACCATACAGAGTTGCCCTCAATATCTATGGGGGATTGGTTCCAGGACCCCACTCACTAAACACTAAAGACACTAAAATTTGCAGATGCTTAAATACCTTACACAAAATGGAGTAGTATTTGTATATAACCTGCACACATCCTCTTGTATATTTTAAATCCTCTCTAGATTATTCACAATACCTAATGCAATGTAAATGCTATGCAAATAGCTGTTACAGTGTTTTTTGGGTTTTTGTTTTGTTTTGTTTTTGCTTTTTGAGAGAGGGTCTCTCTCTGTCACCCAGGCTTGAGTGCAGTGGAGCAATCTTGGCTCATTGCAATGTCCGCCTCTCAGGTTCAAATGACTCTTGTGCCTCAGCCTCCTGAGTAACTGGGATTACAGGTGTGAATCACCAAGCCTGGCTAAATTTTCTGTATTTTTAATAAAGACGGGGGTTTCACCATGTTGGCCAGGCTGGCCTCGAACTCCTAGACACAAGTGATCCAAATGCCTTGGCTTCTCCAAGTGTTTGGATTATAGGCATGAGCCTCCGTGCCTAGCCTGTTATAGTGTATTCTTAATATTTGCCTTATTTTTATTGTTGTGTTGTTTTATTATTATTTTCATTTTCTACGAATACTTTTTATCCATGATTGGTTGAATCCAGGAATGTAGAACCCACGAATATGGAGGATTGAATGTATTAAGAATGGTTGTATTTAGGCCAGGTGTGGTGGCTCATGCCCGTAATCCCAGCACTTTGGGAGGTCAAGGCAGGCATATCATTGGAGGTCAGGAGTTCAAGGCCAGCCTGGGCAACACAGTGAAACTCTGCCTCTACAAAAAATACAAAAATTAGCCAGGTGTGGTGTTCACGCCTGTGGTCCCAGCTACTTGGGAGGCTAAGCTGGGAGGTCAAGGCTGCAGTGAGCTGAGATCACACCACAGGACTCCAGCCTGGGGAACAGAGGGAGACATTGTCTCAAAAATTTAAAAAAAGAATGGTTGTATTTTTTAACCCTCTTTTATGGGTATGTATTATTTTTTCAGTCCTTTTGCCTCTTCTTTTGTGTCTTTCTCTACACACACAACCTCTCACATAGAATATATACCTTATTCATTTTTTTGACCCCATGGAACTCAACACAGTGTTGCATTATGTATAAACCTAATTCTGTTGCAATTTTCACATGCACATTTTCTTCTACAGAAAAATTACTCAGCTTTTTTTCTAGTGGGTTGTCCTGGCTTTGTCAAGTTTCACTCTGCTCATAATTTCTAAGGTGGAAACACCTAGTGTGAAAATGCGGAGCCTTTGGGCTTCTGAATGTCAGCACTTTTACCTATATCCTTGCTCTTAAATGTTGCATCTAAAATCTTAAAACTTCAAATTAACAAAAATAATTTAAATTAAATACCTGCTAGTCACCTCATTTAAAAAACATAGCCAATAACACCCTTGCATTTACTATCTAATGACAGCATCTACCATGCATATTTCATACCTCCTTGATTGCTTCAACAGTTTGCCTAAAACCTACGTTACAAGATTCTCATGAAAATTAAATGTGATTATATATGTGAGGAATATTCTGAAGCTTGTAAAGCATTTAAAATTGCTAGCCACGTGCTGTTAAGTTGTACAGATACAACGCTAGAGAGATCTGGTAGATGTGGAGACGCCTTGACCAGGTCATCTTGTAAAGAACTTGCTGGGGATCTAGAACAATTGCAGTCAGCAGACAATATTCAGTTGTCAGTTCCTTCAGGTTTGCCCTAGCTACAGAGAGGCTCCTTTTCCCAAGGTCATGCCTTCAGGGAAAGCCCTCACCTGGTAAAGGAGAGAAGGGTGTAAAGGCCTGTCCATTTCAGCCCAGTGCAGGATACTTAGATGGGCAATACTCATGCCAGAGTTCCCGCCATGTTGGCTGAGGATTTACCAGTTCTGCATAAGAGTTTAACTTTGTTTTCTGCCTAGTCCTCTTCCTTCTCATCCTAGACAAGTATCGATTCTTAGCCTATTGCATCCATCTCAGCACCTGCTTTCAGGGGACTCAACCTGTAACAGGGGAACTGTCAGAGTCCCTAACACTCAGGGACCTAAAAAATAAGTAATCTGTCCTTAGTTAACCATCATTGCCACATTACCAGCACAACCAGTTTTAGTTGATTAAGTGAATCTTAAATTCTGATCCTCCAGAAATAAATAAACAAATTTGAAAACGATGATTATGATAGCTAAAACTTGTTAAAGGTACATAATGAACAAGAAAATACAATAATTATTTTATTTTATATAACTTAGTTGTTTTTTATTATACTTTAACTTAGTTTTTTTAAAGTTATTGATTATTGTAGGTTATTTGTATTTTCTTATAAATACTAGAATCAATTTGTCAATTTGTCAATTTGTCACTGTTTTTAAAAAAGCCTGCTAGGATTTTTGTTTGGTACCACATTGAATCTATAGTTTGATTTGGGAAAACCAAAAACCTGATAATATTGATTCTTTGCCTCCATGAATTTGTTATATCTTTACATTTATTTACAATTTCTAATTGTATGGGAGGTACAATTTTTCTCTAACCTCAGGATCAGTGGCTGGGCTTGCAAAACAAACTGATGAAAGACAGATTTACAGTAAAAAGGTACACAGGTTTATTTGATGTTAAAAGTTTTACATGGCATGAGAGGGAGGAGGGGAAGGATGATTCTCCAAAAATCTTCCAAAGAAGCGACTGAGATTGGAGATTTTTAGGCTATGCAGAGAAAGATTATGAACTTATAGAGAAGTGACTAGACAAAATAAAGAGGTTTCTGAACACTTTAGGGGGACTAAATTGTGGAAAGTTAAAGACATGGGGAACACTAATGGTAGGAAAGGTAGATAAGGGTAGAGGTTCATATAGGCTCTCTCCTTCTCTGGTGCTAAGGTTGTTCTCCCCTTGCTACTCAAGAAAAAGCAGAGAGGGAGATTTTCACAAGGGGAATTTATGCCTTCTCAACTGGTTGCGGAAGAGCAGAGAGTCTGTGCTATCCACCTTTTCCCAATTGCCTTAGCTCAAAATAATGACAGTGTGACATATTTTAGGGCACCACATTCTAATCTCCTTCATTGTTCTCTTAGCAATGTTTTCAATTGACAGGGAACAGGTCTTGCACATACTTGGTAAAAATATAATTGTCTTTTTTTATTTCATTTTATATTGTTCATTTCTAATTTTACAAATACTTTTTTTATTCACCTGTGTTCTTCATCTTTCTAAATAAATTTATGTGTTCTAACAGCCTTTTTTCTCTTTTTATATTCTTTGTATTTTTCTATGTAGATGGTAATGCCTCTCCAAATGAAAAGTTTTACTTTTTTCCTTGCTAATTTGCATGCCTTTTATTTCCTTTTCTTCCCTTATTGAATGTGCTAGAATCTCCACATTGCTGAATAAGTGAGGGTTCATTCCTGACCTTGTTCTTGCTAATAGAGAAAAAGAATTCAGATTTTTACCATTAAGAATAATAGTAGCTGTTAATATTTATAAAATTTCTGCATCAATACAAAGTTTTTCCCCATTCTGATTTCCTATGAATTTTTATAGTTACACATTGTTAAAATTTTGTCAGATGTATTTTTGTCATCTATTAATCTTATATTGTTCTTGTTTTCTTTATTTACATTTACTTTTTTATATATCTTTGATCATTTGATAATATTTAGTTAAGGACTTTGTTTCCATGTTTATAGAGGCTGATGGTTTTTAATATTATTTTTGTTGTGATATCTTCATCTTTTTTTTGAAAGATATTGTTTGTCGTGGATTTATGTTGTTTATTTTCTATAAATGTCTGATGAAATGAACACCAATGGAACCATCTGTGCTTGAAGATTTCATTGTAGAAAGTTTTTTAAATTATGGATTCAATTTTTATAGTAACTAGAGAGTTAGTCAGATTTTCTAGTTCTTTTGTCAGATTTCTTATTATCAATAATAACTTAGGATTTTTCAGATATTAGTCCAATTCATCTAAGTTGTTGATTTTTGAGGAACAAAATGTGGCTTACAATGTATTCTTGGTATTTGCTTTTCTATAGGATTTGTAGCACTGTATCCTCTTTTACTATTGATATTGATAATATGGGTCCTCCTTTTTTTGTTGATCACTCTAGCTAGAGGTTTATAAACTTTAAGAATATTTGGTTGCCTTGAGTTTTGTCTATTTTATTTTAGTTTTCTATTAATTCAATATCTGTAAAATTGACATCAGTTATTATCTTTATTACTGTAATTCCTTTCTTGTACTTACTCTAGGTTTAGTTTGCTCTCTCTCTCCATCATTTTTTTTTTTTTTCCTAAGAAAGAGTCTTGCTCTGTCACCCAGGCTGGAGTGCAATGATGTGATAATAACTCACTGCAGCCTCAAACTCTTGGACTCAAAGCAATCCTCCCACCTCTGCCTCCCTAAGTGCTGGGATTACAGGAGTGAGCCACTGTGCTCAGCCCTTGCTCTTCTTTTTCTAGTTAACTAAGGTGTGGTATTCAATTATTGATTTATACTTGCTTCTTTTCTAGTATAATCATTCATAACCACAACTTACCCTCTAAACTCTGCTCTGGATGCATCCCACTAATGTTGATATTACATGATTTTATATTGTAACCAAGTTTTTATTGTTGCAGTTACAAAAATAGAGAACAGGTGTTACTTTTCTGTGAAGCATCTGTATTTCTATTTTAATGGGGTCATCTTTCTCTTTTCTTAAGTATTCCTAAGAATTCATTCAAAATTAGTTCTTTGTATATGGATTGCAAATAATGGTACACTGCCTTTAATCTATGATAAATTTTTGATAAAGAAGTTTCAATTTTTATGTAGTCTGATTTATTTAATGTTTCATTTAAGCTACTGGCTTTCAGGGCATGTACATTTTAAAAATATTCCCCAAGTGATTCAGAAATGCACCCTGAAAAAGAGACATGGCACTTTAATGAATTTATCACATCCTTTAATAAGTGCCACATCCTTCCTTTTCTGGGGGCTGCTCCATTGCTTGATTGGCACTTGTTTTAGTCCATTTGTGTTCCTATAAGGGAATACCTAAGGCTGGGTACTTTATAAAGAAAAGAAGTTCATTTGGCTCATGGTTCTTTAGGCTATACAAGAAGCATGGCACCAGCACCTGCTTCTGGTGAGAATCTCAGACTGCTTTTACTCATGGCAGAAGGCTAAGGGGAGCTGGCTTGGACATATCACATAGTGAAAGAGAAAAGCCAGAGGGAAGTAGAGAGGTGCCAGACTCTTTTTAACAATCAGCTCTCTCTGATACTAACAGAATGAGAACTAACTCATTCCTGACAGGACAGTACCAAGTTATTCATGAGGGATCTGCCCCCATGACATAAACTCCTATTAGGTCATGCCTCTAACATCTGGAATCGAATTTCAACTTGAGACTTGAGATGGTCAAACCAATTATATTCAAACCACAGCAGCACTAAATCTGTAAATAAATAGTTTACTGAAGATAGTATTCTGACATTTGGAAAATTTGTGACATTATTTTTTGACTCTGTGTTTATATATGAATTAAACATGCAGTTCATATATCATGGTGAATTATATATATATATATATATACACTTATATATAATATTTTTAAAACCTTATCTATTACCATTATTCATTCCATTAGTAGATAAATTTTCGGGAGGAAACTGTCTACATTGTGTATTACCTCTAATCATCTATATCAGTAGCATGATATTTCAATAATGGTGAAAGAATCTTGGAAATAATCTTCAAGTCAAAGGAAAAATGTGCCCCTGCCCTTTTGCTTATTCATTATATTTAAGAGTTATTTAATAGCAGCCTTTATTCACACATATTGAACTCAGTCCATCTGACTTGCGCTCCACTAAATTGGCATTTTCAGAATCATAGGCTTCAGTTCTAACAGGAAATTTCTGAATTACAATGTGGTATTTTGAAAAATATTTATGGAGTTTTATGCCTCATTCTTCAGTAAAAAATCCTAGGTGATCCAAGTCTTAATAAGATAACAATCATTAAGTATGTAGTTTCAGTCTCAGATTTTGGCACTACCGTATGACTGTTACTCTGGGAAGACATGGTTCTCCAAACTAAAAGAAATCCTATTTTGTTTGAGCTATCATAGCTCCCAAACCTCTTCTTGATCATTTGAATCACTAGTTTAAAACACCAGGTGGGAGATTTCCTGGTGGGTTTTACTGAAGCCAGGAAGCAAACAACAACAAAGAAATTATTGCTGCAAAAGTTACTATATTTTAATAAAACTGAAAAAGAAATATGTTAGAAACTTTTAACTAAAAACAAATAAAAACCTACCTTTTTGTACAGACTTTCAACTATTGACATAATAATGTAGGTATGGATTGGGGTCAATGTATTGAATCTAGCCCTGCTATAGAAAACTGGCAACATTAATTTCTTTTGTGTACCAACTTTGCTTATAAACTTTCTAAGTATTATTATGATTTGGAATATGTCCCCAAACCACAATTCACTCATTTTTCAGCAACAAGGTACACTAAAGCCCTTTCAAAAATCAATGAACTGTGATGTTATATGATTTCTAAAAAAAGAAGTTACTATGCACATTTTCATATGCTAAAGCAAAATTACCTTTTTCTTAAGGCAAGAACACCTATATCCCATGAAAAGAGTATAAGTGTTCAAGTATAAGTTATGAAATCTGAAATGTAGTAGTGATTATTTCCAGTTCATCACTTTGCATATTCTTCTATAGTAACACACTGATGAAGGTGTCTAATTTCTGTAATTAATCTTTCCTAAAACACTTTTTTTATGAATTCAGATGTAGCCATCCTATAAAAAATGCTAACAAGTTGCAAGCATTTTGAGATCCCCAGATAAAAATAGCTAGCCATACATCTGTACACCAAATCTACTTTAATTATTAAAAATAGCTTTATAAAACCTGAGAAAATGATTTACTTATTGGTCAGTTTTAATACAGATTTGATATATACTCATATTTCTGATGTTAAATCAGCTGTGAAAATGAGGTACTGATCCTATGGTGTCTCAAATAGAATACCTATGTCTGCATCTTTCTTTGACAAAGAAATCACTTGTAAGATGTTAATGTTGTATATATAACTGTATATATTAAAAAGAGGCATATTTACAATTCCCTTTTTTTCACTCATTCCTATTCCCAGGATGAGGCGTCAAAGCAAAAAGTTGGCAGTTCAATGTTATTTTGTCTTCTATTTTTGTATGCCCTGTTTAAAACAAATGTCCTTAATTGACTTGTGATAGTAGCAAATCAATTGTAGAATGTCAGGAATGTCTGTGAACAGATGGCTGTGTGGACCTCATTCCTCCTAGGACTCACTCAGAGTTACAGCTGTCCAGGGTTACATGTAATGTTTGCAGCCCTGTTTTCTGTTAGCTGGCTATTTCAATGATGAATATGTGTGCAGATAACCCTTCTCCTTTGAGAATTCCATCCCTCTGCATGGCTTCTATTTTGAATGCATAGCACTCTAGGCATTCATGGAATACAAATAAGTTTTATTTAAAAGGTGACCGCATTAAAAAAATCAAAATGTCTCAATCAATGATTGCACTTTTTTTTGTCTAACTTGAATCTGGTATAGAGTTGGAGGCAGTAAAATAGTATACAGTAATTAAGAAATACCCTAATATACTCCAAGTTGATTTTACCCTTTTGCTTTTTAAAATAATGTGTAAAACTTTTAGTGGCCCTTGCTTGAAGAGCAAAAAAATAATTTTACACAAATATAAAAGTATAGTGAATAAATATCTTGGTGGCAATACTTTTGAAAAGCTATTTATGTTTTGGTTAAGATTGTAATTATATAAACATATTGAGATATTTTTCCTCCTCCATAAATATAGATTTATGGAATAAAAATCATGAGAAAATTTAAACATGTTATTAACATAAAACACTGATAGAACACTTAAAATTAAACAAATTATGTATAATTATAAAAATTTTATCGTTTTCTGTATATAATATGCCTGAATAGTCCTGTTGTATTTGAACACATGTATCTGTACAAAACTTATGTTGTAAGTATATAACATGAATTTATATGAAGTCACAGCATAGATAAAATTCCCTGAGCTTTTTCTCCCAGCTTTGAATACTGTTCAATAGAACTTCATACACAGATATCTCTGATGAATTATTTTCTTTTAAGTAATCCTAATTTGAATGTCTGATCTATACTGAACGCTTTACTCAACTGTCTAATTAACATTTTTATTGTATTGAAATTTCATAAAATCAACCACATTCTATTTCTTAACTTGGTTTCTTCTTTTAGAATTCAAAGAAAGGTATCAATGAAAGAAAATACCTATCTCTTTTTTTTTTGCCATTTTTGCTAAACAGATCTCTCCTTAAAGCAATATATTCTCTTTCCTTTTTCTTTTTGAAGCTACCTTTTTTTTTGAAGTGGAAATTTACATAATTAACTTAGCATGCACAAAGATCTCAAACTTTCAACTTGACAAAGTGAGAATTTTCTTTATTCCTAATTATTGATTTAGACACTTAGGAGATGAAAGCAATTCAAGCCATGACTTTCAAGGACATAGAAATATGAACTTGATGGTTGGTAAATTGCCTATGCTTAATAAGTAAACTTAGAGTCCCTGCCATAACAGACACCTAAGTGGCAACAAGCAACCTGCCACAGTGACAGTTTTCTTAAAAATATGAATATTTTGACAAATATTTGAATATCATTATTTGTGGGAAAAATTGTGGAAGGGGCACATCAACTAGGGTCTCCCTAGAAAAATACTTTGTATATTTCTAGAGGCAAACAGAATATTCAATATTTAATATCTCCTACCTAGAAACAATCCACATAAATAGTTTGAGAAGAAATGTGAATTGGATTAAATTCATGAACTGGTATTGGGCACGGACACTCCAGTCAGTGGACAGAACTCAAACCCTCAGAGTGTTGCAGATTAAGGACACATCTTTGGGAATACAAACTGTAAAATAAAATTGTGGTTGCTGCTCAAGCTGCCTGGATGGGTGGCCCACATAGATGCCCATAGTAATGGTCAGTTCACTGATGAAGCAGATGGGCATCTGGCACCTAATAGTGCCTGTGCTGTCCCTGCTGCTACAATTACCACATAAACTCGTCACCACATTGGACATGGCAGCACACTCACCCTCCTACACTGGGCACACACACACAAACGCTAATGCAGAGGTTATAATTGCATGCCAAATTTGTGATTCCTGCCAAAAGCTGCAAGATGGAGGGGCTGACATGGCCCTCTGCCCACTCTTGGCAGATTTATTACACCTGGTTATTGACAAGTATTGGTGTTCTCTGTGGTATTTTCAGTGTTAATTTTTTTGTTCTTGTTACTGATCAGTTAATTTCAGTCATGCTAATAGGGCTATTGAAATTAACGTGTCTTGTGTTCAGCTTCTCAGACTAATTGCAGTTTGTGAATCTGTGATTTTTACGGCAGAAGCTACTCAATGAGCTAATAGTGTAACTTTACTTCTCTCAGCCCCTTCTGATCTACATACTATAGTAAGACAGTTTGATCATTAAATACAACTGTTTCCATAAAGAGACCATCTCCTCTTGATTACTTCTTACATACTGATATGAACAAAAGGGGTTGGATGTATAGACTTATTTTGTATATTCACAATTTTACCTTGACCATTTCTGAACTTCAGGCTTCTTTACTTTCTCTAATGGGAAAACCAGGCAGTCTGTTCTGGTATATTTGCTTGGTGGCATCCAGCTTTAAGAGGGTTAGGGGATTCAAAAGTAGTTCTGGTCCAGCCCTGGATTCTTGTTAGGATGACATGATTTTAGATTGTAGGATTAAAGACTATGAGTTGAGTGTACTGCCCACTAAGTGGTTCATCCAGGGGTTACTCAACAATGACACCAAAAGTAGAGTAGGTAATTGTGATATCTTCACCCTTAGTGAGATCAGAACAGGTCCCAAAGAGGGTAGTTAGGTAAATTCTGTAATCAATGAAGAACTTATCCTTTTTCTGCTTATAGATCTGAACATTAACCAAGCAATTTTAACAGAAAATATCAAAGGATAAAGATAGCTGCCAAAAGGTCTTGTCCTATTTTTATATTATTTTGTATGTATCCATTATCAAACATTGACCCACATATCCAGTCCTTTTAGTAATCAATCTATCTTCCTTTATTTTAACAAAGTCTTAGCAATTTGGGTATGCTGGTAGTGTGGCTCAGTCTAAATACAAAAGCCTCAGAACCAGAAAAGCTGATGTTCTAACTCTAAGTCTGAGGCTGAAGGCCTGAGAACCCAAGGGATCAGGTCCTGAAGTCCAAATGCTAGGGAGCCTAGAGTGGGTGTCCAAGGACAGGAGAGGAAGACTGTGGCCAGCTCCAGCAGATAGATTGACAAAATCACTTTTTCTCATTTTTCTTCTCTCCAGGCCCCAAGAAGATTGATTGGTGCCCACCCATATGGAGGGCAGATCTTCCACCCTCAGTTCACTAAGATTCACATGCAAATCACCTCTGGAATCATCCTCACAGACATATTCAAAAATAATGTTTTACCAGATTTCCAGGTATTTCTTAATCCATTCAACAACTTGACACCTAAAATTAATCATCACGATGATACACAGTATTATTGGTTTTTACTTGGTCTACAATGATAATAGAGTTGACTTTTGAACAACATCGGTCTGAACTGTGCAGGTCCAATTATACGTGGATTTCTTTTCTGCCTCTGCCATCCATGAGACAACAAAACCAACTCCTCCTCTTTTTCCTCCTCCTCAGCCTATTCACCATGAAGATGATGAAGATGAAAATATTTATGATGGCTCTACTTCCACTTAGTGAACGGTAAATATATTTTCTCTTCCTTATGATTTCCTTAATAACATTTTCTCTTCTGTAGCTTAAATTTTTATAAGAATACACCATATAATACATATAGCATATAAAATATCTGTTAGTTGACAGTTTATGTTATTGGTAAGGCTTCTGGCCAACTGCTGCTATTAGTAGTTAAGCTTTGGGGTTAAGAATACAGCATATAATACATATAGCATATAAAATATCTGTTAATTGGCTGTTTATGTTATGGGTAAGGCTTCTGGTCAACTGCTGCTATTAATAGTTAAGCTTTGGAAGAGTCAAAAATTATCCATGGATTTTCAACTGCTCAGGGAGTGGGGTGCCCCATCTCCTGTTGTTCAAGGGCCAATGGTATAGCAATATTTATGCTATGGTTTATAAACAGCAAAAATTACCACAACTTTGCTTTTCTTTCCCTCAAAAGTGAGTCATGTTTTAAAGAAAGTATTAACCTTCATTAAATTAGTTTTAAAGTTTTACCTTTTTATTGTCAATAATTGATCCATCTCCATTAAAAATTATGTTATTAGAAAAGAAGAATTTGTGTAAAGTACAAACCTGCCACGCTTGCCATTGCTAAACAGTATAATGCTTTTGGCATGAGGTGGCCCCATTTCTCACAGAAGGCAAGCTGCTTTTACTGATACCACCTAACAAACACTAAGCCAAAGCTAGTCAATTGGCATGATAATTTAATAAATATAAAACAAGCCAAATAAGCACAGTTTCAAAGGGAATATTTTTTAAAAATCTGTATTAGAACTGTATACCAAAATTCTGTTACTCTGCTGACAAACTTGACTTCAGAAATCTGCAGCTGATTCTGTATTTCCAAATATCAATTGTCTCTACCTTCAAAGTTGAACTCGAAGAAATAACATATTTCTTTCCATATTGGGTTGGCATCTGCATTAAGTTTATATTTCATTACATTAGGGGCACACATACTATCAGGTCTAGCAGAGATAGAGCAACATAGGCCATCTCTGCATTGTGGATAATATTTTGGTAGGCTGACAGGGATTGGGGATTTGATTGATCCATAAATTTGATAAATAATTATGTTCCTTCAATCAGGTGAAACAGAAATGGTCATAGGGGAAATGTAGATGTTTTCTTTGTCTGACCGTGGGTCCAGAGGGCCTTGTAACATATTCACTACTGAACAGAACCTTCTCAGCAGACTATGAAAGATTGAAGGTTTGAAATACAATGATCTTTTCCATTGTAATTCCAAATTCCAATATCAACATACAAATTGCATGCTCCTAATAACATATCTTAGTTTTCTAATTGGTTGTTTTGAGCTATTTCATATTATTTCCATGAGGATCACTTCCTTCCATTAAGCAAAATAGAACATTTCCCCTCAGGTTTATTTTTAGTTTATCTATAGTGAAAAATAGCATATTTAAAAATCAAATAGTCTAATGATTTTCCAAATGCATTCCTAAAAGTGATTTTTAATATTATTCCATTTCTTTTGGCTGAACACTTGTATATTTATAATAAACCTAGAAGCTCAAATGTCAACTTTATGTTGTCCCATCAAAAGGAGACCAAATCACTTTATTGCCTTCACCCTTCACATTTGGCAGTGTTCCACTAGAATTAATTAATAAGTAGTACACTGGATCTTTTACCCTAAGAGAAATGATGGGACAAAGTATATTTTAGAAATACTTCTCTAAGATAGTCCCGCTAATGAGGAAGTTACTGCCATTTTTCTTAAAAAATGTTGCAAACTTGAGTCTTTTTCTTTACTGCCCGGATTACAATTTCCTATTGGTCATCACTTCTCAAAACCATTTTTGTCAGCTATTATTAAAACACTGGATAGAAATCATGACTACTAATAATGATAAAGCTGAACTAGTTAAGTTGCTCAGCTTGGTCATCAGAAGACAATGATGATGGTTATTTGAAAACTTATTAAAAGCAATAAGAGCCATATGTGATTACATTTCTTTAATGCTTCTCTTGTTTTGTCTTAGTATCTATTCAGAAGTGTACCATTAGCATTCAGAAGAAATTATAAAAAAGATAATGATTGGAAAATAACCTTTTAAATGACTGCTGTTATATTTTTAAAGAATGATTCCTTGGCAATAAAGCTTTAAAAGTCTACTGCATCATATATCATAGTGAACATGTACTTCCATGTTAGCCAGTTTCAAGAAAATGCTCCCAAGGAATGTGGACTTCACCTGACAAGGAACCCAAGCTCATTACCACTAGAGTAATCAATAACCTCTGCTAATGTGTTCAGCTGGCGACACAGGCCAGATCAATAAAACCCGCCACATGCTTTTGTTTTAGGAAATGAAGGCTTTTAGTTCTTAATTAAGGGAGAGCCCTCACATCCGTAATGATTTCTACAATGAATATTACCACAGAGGACATGGGAATGAATCTGCATTTTTCGATAAAGAACTGCATAAGGAAGGAGGAAAAAAAGGTTAACAATAAGAGGACTTTGTTTATTGCTTCCTTTGTTTACATTTTAAAATGCAAACCCATAGGAAGTTGTGTTCCCCTTGAAGTGAGAGAATGGCAAAAATTCAATTTTAGAAGCACAATGGCAGGAAGCAAAAATTATTTGTTCAACAAATCTCCATATAGTGACCAAGCAAGGCACCATATTTCAAGAACAGCCCAGTGAATCAACTGCTTGAAGAATTTACAAAGAGAGGACACAGAAAACTGAAGGAAATTGTAGCAAAATTATTAGAGCATAGCACTAGAATTTAACATAATCTAATCTAATTCAACATTTTATACTGTTTAGTTTTAAAGAATTAGGACATTTTTATAATATAAAATTATATTACAGGATCATTTAGGATCTTAAGAGTATAGAGCCCCCATGTAGTTTACAGTAAGGAAACAGTTTACAAAATATTCTATTTACATTCAATAAAAATGATGAAATAATATTGGACTCCATACCTGACTCTAAGACACACTGAACTTTTTAAAAGCTAAAAGACCAATTGGTAGATGGCAGAATTGTTTCTATTACTCTTTAATCACCATTTTCTTTAAATTGAGTATAAAATCACAGTGTTCTTAAAATGTACATATAAAAATAAGAGATACCAAACTCCTTTCTACAAATAAGGCAAAGAGTTAGAGGATTCAGTTCTTTTCTGGGTCAGTATCTAATCATTCTTTCTTGATTTTTCCATATACTTATTTATTAGACTTGGCTGAGTGTGACAGACTTCCTTGGATCGGGATAATTTCATCTACTCATTTATTCATAAGATGGAACATTCTGACTCAAGACTATAAACTATTAATCTTAGCTTGGATGTCCTAAAATGTGGTTATTTGTAAGTGCATTCTCATTAATTTTGGACATATTTGCAATTTAAACATGTTTTCTGCTTATAAGTGAATTTAGCTCCCTAACAAATTGAAATAACCTCTTATATTTCCCAACTGTTTTTTTTTCTTTGTTGCAGATTTAGATCAAATTCTGCCTTTGAAAACTTCACCTTTTTATCTACATGAAAGATGGGGACAGATGTTTCCAATGATTACTATAGCTTCAAAAATGTTTCAAAATCCTAATACGTTCTATGCACATGAACTCTTTTGCTTACACTGATGTATTTTTAAACTTATTGATCACATACCAGATATGTTGCCCAACTAGCTATATAATCACTGGGACTCCGTAAGAAGAAAACTTGGACAAAAGAAAGTGAAAGCATTGTAGCTTAGGAAAACTTCAAACCAGCTGAGAGCACTTACAGAGCTGTATTTTTAAATAAATATACCCATAGGATTTGAAAAATATTGACAATAAAAAATCCTACTAAGATGAATTACAACTCCTTTATATGTTCTTCATTACATTTAAAAAAATCCTTTGTAGTATACTTTATCGTGTGTGTGTGTGTGTGTGTGTGTGTGTGTGCCCAAGCTCAGGAGGGAGGAAGAATGGGAGAAACAAGAGGGAAGGTGAGGAAGGGAGGAAGGAGAAGAAAGTGGCCAAGGCGGATTCATGAGAATTTTAATTAACACATGACAGTCTGGCTGTCTCTAGCCACACTACAGCAAAGCTGGCTCTTCTCAATTATTCATCTTTTCCCCCCCTTTGGTTGCTTGTTTGTTTTATTGTATTCCATTTAATGAACACATGTATATATAAGGTTTAGCCAAAGTCATTTCATATATGTCTACTCATTTAATTTTTAAGATAAGTCTATGGTGAGTGTACTGTTATTACTATCCTGACTTCAACAATGAGGAGACTTGAAATTAGAATTAAGTCATGAGTGTACAAGGCAACTAAAAACTGGCAAAGCTGGGTTTTGAACTCAGTTAGCACTCTACAATATACCGTCTCTCCATTTGTTGTTTACCAAAACTTTGTAATTCCTTAAGAATTGCAAGGAACCTGAAAAATGCTCTGCTTTTCTTTTTGACTTGCCTCTAACTTAAGTCTTAGACATAATTTTGCAATTATTGGCAAAATATGGTAACAATTATTCAATAAAAGAAAAAAATAGATTTAAAGGGAAACATTTTAGATACTCTTTCTAGATTTCTATCAATGCTTTTTTTAAAAAAGTTCATTTGAGGTATCAGCTTTTGTTCATTTTCCTCCAAATGTATACATGGAATACTTGTAAACATCATATATTACTTCATCGTAAGCTCACTTATACTTGCCTACATAGAATAA
The DNA here is from genome assembly GCF_028878055.3 of Symphalangus syndactylus. Taxonomy (NCBI): domain Eukaryota; kingdom Metazoa; phylum Chordata; class Mammalia; order Primates; family Hylobatidae; genus Symphalangus; species Symphalangus syndactylus. The sequence continues at coordinate 114,794,899 of NC_072425.2, forward strand.
AAAGTGGTGATTAGCTTATGGGCAGTGAATAAATACTTCTCACTTGAAAAGGTAAAGTGTTTCATAATCAATGAAAATTGTTGAGGGCATTATAGACTGTCTTTAAATGCTCATTTTGAAAACTAGCACATAAAATGAAAGACAGTAGGATAAGATTAATCTTGCCTCTTGGTCTCCATTTGACTATTTTCTTTAACTTTGGCCCTTGCAAAAAGGCAAAGTATTTTCCCATCCCCTAAGTAGTAGCTTTGAGCCATACACCTAATATGGTCACAGAAAAATGAAGGTTTATGAGGGTTCAAATTGTATTTTTTTACTGTTAGAATGGACAAATGAAATACGATCTAAGCTGAACATAAGCTAGCCTCAAATGAGAAACGTTTTTTAGTAGGTTGTTAGCCTTCAGCCCTGTAATTGCTAACCTTAACACACCTTAGAATAAAGAATCATTTCATAGCACTCTGAGGAAATACAAATCTTAGTATTTACTTAATGAGAAAATCTTTATTTTGTAAGAGAAAATTATACTACTTGTGAAGTGTTCTTTTTCTCAAATAGCTTATTTTTGAACCCTCAACCACAGAATTTTTTAATGTGAGAGTTGTTTTTATGGCATCATTTGCTAATTATTTGTCTGAAATACCTTAAATAAGCAAATAGGATGATTATACCCATGCAACTATTGCTGGAGTGATCAAAGTGACATGAGATTTATTTTGTATGCTTTGCATTTGTTAAAATCATAAGATAGTATCATAGAATGAGCTACAAGAAAATTTAAAGCACAAGAGGTATAATACAATGAAAATGATATAATTCATTGAATACCTGGAATGTACAAAGCATTTTTCTTATTAATGAAATAAACAAATGAAGTAATTATTTCTTCTTATTACAGATGAAGTAAACTGAGGCTTAGAAAATATAACTTTCCTAAGGTTAAATGGAAGTAATAAAAGTTGGTAAGTGAAAGAACAAGAATCCCCTATATTTAAATCCAATAGTCATTTTCTTTTCACCACTGACTAGAACATGCTACCACCCCAGAAGTCTCTAAACGCATACCTTTAATTTTTGGAGGAAAAAGTGGAGGCATGAGAGATTAAGCACCTGAATAAGGTTTTACATAAGACGTGGACAAGTAAAGGAATGGGTCTGCATTCTCTATATTCATTCTAAAATTCATGCATTGCATTTTGGTATAATATTGTTGGTTTTGCAAGATCTGTCTGTTTTTATGGCACCATTTTCTCCTACTTTATAATTATGAAGCAAAATGAAACTCATGAATATCTGAGAGAAGTGGGGAGAAGTTTACATTTAATAGCTTTTTTCGTCTCCTGGAATCTATAATTAGCAGTAGAGAACAATAGATCATTAAAATATCAAGCAATGATATTTGAATTAATATTTTTATTCTTCCTAGTAAGCAACAAAATCCTAAGTAGTTGGTACTTGAAACCTATATGTTTCACACAAATTGCCATCATGTTAATGTGAAATATATTTTATAATTGAAGACTCAAGTAAGAAAAGCCCCAGAAACAAAACCCTGCTGTACTGTAAATCACAGATGAAATATGTTTAATGATTGTAATTTTCAAATGGCCTGCAGGCAACTGGTATGCTTTTAGGATCTTCATACTGGTATCATAGCAATAGATAATTGAATTTTTTATGGCCCCATTATTTGTCAGTATTTCAGTAATCAAAACCATTAGCCAATTTGCTGAGCTGGCGACAAACTGGAGTCAATAATCTTGCCACATGCTTTGGTTTTAGGAAATGCACCTTATAATCTCTTAATTAAAGGCCATTCTTTCATTCCCATTTGAGTTCATTAGACATCTAAGAATATTCAAGAGGAATAGAAAAGTAACTTTAACATTGGTAGGTAGTAAGTAAATCATGTATCAATTAAAACATATAGGTTACTAGTATATATATCCTAGTTCAAGAAAACCTCATGCCAAATATGTTTACCCTCAAATTAGAAAATCATTACATAAATAATTATTATTAGTAGTATTTTTCTGCAGCATTTTTAAACTTTGATTATCACACTGTAAGGCATTTTAAACCTATTCAACTAATGAAAAATCCACTTTCCTCAAAGTTATAGAAAGCACATCAATCTCAATATACTTGTTTTCTCAAATTCTACTCTTTTTTTATTTATTTTTATTATTTTTTTTATTATTATACTTTAGGTTTTAGGGTACATGTGCACAATGTGCAGGTTTGTTACATATGTATCCATGTGCCATGTTGGTGTGCTGCACCCATTAACTCGTCATTTAGCATTAGGTATATCTCCTAATGCTGTCCCTCCCCCCTCCCCCCACCCCACAACAGTCCCCGGAGTGTGATGTTCCCCTTCCTGTGTCCATGAGTTCTCATTGTTCAATTCCCACCTATGAGTGAGAACATGTGGTGTTTGGTTTTTTGTCCTTGCGATAGTTTACTGAGAATGATGGTTTCCAGCTTCATCCATGTCCCTACAAAGGACACGAACTCATCATTTTTTATGGCTGCATAGTATTCCATGGTGTATATGTGCCACATTTTCTTAATCCAGTCTATCGTTGTTGGACATTTGGGTTGGTTCCAAGTCTTTGCTATTGTGAATAGTGCCACAATAAACATACGTGTGCATGTGTCTTTATAGCAGCATGATTTATAGTCCTTTGGGTATATACCCAGTAATGAGATGGCTGGGTCAAATGGTATTTCTAGTTCTGGATCCCTGAGGAATTGCCATACTGACTTCCACAATGGTTGAACTAGTTTACAGTCCCACCAACAGTGTAAAAGTGTTCCTATTTCTCCACATCCTCTCCAGCACCTGTTGTTTCCTGACTTTAAATCAAAACCACAGTGAGATACCATCTCACACCAGTTAGAATGGCCATCATTAAATTCTACTTTCTTTAACTTAAAAAAAGTAGTCATTTTCAGATGCCATTAAATGCAATTATTGAATTTTGTTCTTTGTAAACTAACCTAACGTAGGAATCAAAAGATCATTTGTTGGTTTCTGTGAGTCTAATCATGACATTTGTTGGTTCATTATTTAAGAGTTGTGTTTCTGATGGAATCCAGTATATTCCTTCCTGTGATTTTTTAAGTACAGGAGACACAATTAAGGTAGCTACAGCTAATGCCAACAGTTAAAGCTAACCCAATTAGGATGGCTCTCAGTTAGAGGAACCAAGTATGGTTTCTACAAGACAATCATTTTCCCGGCTAAAAGAGTTCTCCTAAATCCCTATCCATTGTCATTTTTTAAAAGAAATTTATTTGTTATTACCTGAGTTTTGTCTGATTTACATTACTCTAAAGTGAAAGTCATAATTGGCTAATATTAAAGGTTTAATAATAATGAACTCAAAAGTCAGAAATTATGAAGGTTAATATTCTAAAAGTAAGAGTCACCATGCACATTTATTCAACAGTCTCTCCAACAAAAGCCTCCCATATATAGCTGGAATAATTTACCATTGTTTGAATTATTTCATAAATTCTTATAGGAAGCCTACATTTCTCAGGTACTTATATTATTTCATTGTTGTTCAGTAGGTAGAACACAAGGTCTGTATCTGGCTAACATGATTAATTTCCATTATCAGGAAGAAACTGTCTTTTTCTTACTATAATTTAGCCAGCTGATCTATTTCTGGAACCCAGAGGATTCATCTGGCATCTCTTGATTACTGTGAAAACATTAGGTAAAAACTACATCAACTCAATAAAGTCAGAACAAATAAATATGTAAGCCTTTCAAGAATAAGTTTAATTCTCAAAAGATTTTAAAAAATAGCAATAAACTGAGTTGCCGGCTTGGGTAAAAGGATGCAGTGGGTAGCAAAAAAAGGAAATAATAAACAACTAAAGCCTTAAAGCTATATATAGAAATGAAGAATTCAGTGGCATTAAATGTGTGTGTGTGTGTGTGTATTAGAAAGATTATATATGTACATATCTGTATATATTAACCTATATATATTAACTACTATATCTCTCTACTCCTTTTTGTCCTGCTCTTCTATATGAGATGTATGAATGTTTAAATTTACAAATTAGTCTGTAGGTCATATAACCACAACAAGCCCATCTGGATTTGATAGGGAAGCTTTCATATTTCCTGAACATCCTAAACTATTAGACTTAATGAAATCAGTAATGAGAATTTGGGGAGAGAGAAAGAGTATTAGTGTTTTATGAAATACACTTGTGCCATATTAAACAGATATATACTATTTTGTATAGGTGTTAAATACAGTATAATGGTGAAATGGATGCAGGAATTTTAAATATGGAAATTCATATAGTTTGAATATTTGTCCCACCCAAATCTCAAGCTGAATGTTAATCTCCAATGTTGGAAGTAAGGCCTGGTGAGAAGTGTTTGGGTCATGGGGAGCAGATCCCCTTTGGCTTGTGCAGTCTTCATGATAGTGAGTTCTTGTGAGATCTGATCATTTAAAAGTGTACAGCACCTCCCCCTCTCCTCACTCGTTCTTGATCCTGCTCAGGCCATGTCATATGCTTGTTCCCCCTTTGCCTTCTGCCATGATTATAACCTTTCCCAGGCTTCCCCAGAATCTGAGTAGATGCCAACACCTTGCTTCTGGTAAAGCCTGTAGAAGTGTGAGTCAATTAAACCTCTTTTCTTTATACATTATCCAGTCTCAGGTACTTCTTTATAGCAATGTGAAAACTGCCTAATCCAGAAAATCGGTACCAAGAGTGGGTGTTGCTATACAGATACCTGAAAATGTAGAAGTGGCTTTGGAACTGGGTAATGGGGAGAGATTGGAAGCATTTGGAGGATTTATAAGAAGACAGGAAGATAAGAAGAGTCTAGAACTTCTTAGAGAATGTTTAAATGATTGTGACCAAAATACTGATAGTGATATGTACAGTGAAGTCCAGGCTGATGAGGTCTCAGATGGAAATGAGAAACTTACTGGGAACTGGAACAGTGATCATGCATGTCACACCTTACCAAAAAGTTTGGCTGCATTCTGTTCATGCCCTAGGAATCTGTGAAAGTTGGAGCTTCATAATGATAATTTAGAGTGTCTAGTGAAAAAATTTGTAAGCATCAAAGCATTCAACATGTGATCTGACTGCTTCTAATAGCCTATTCTCAGATGCAGGAGCAAAAGAATAACTTAAAATTGTAACTAATATTTAAAAGGAAAGCCCAGCATTTATGTTTCAAAAATTTGCAGTCTAGCAAAGTAGCAAGAAAGAAAAGGCTTTCTGGGTGGAGGAATTCAAGTGGGCTGTGGAACAACCACTTACTAGAGATGTCTGCACAACTGAAAGGGATTCAAGGCTAATATCCAAGACAATGGGAAAAAAGGCTTCAAAGACATTTCAGAGACATTTGCAGCAGCCCCTCCCATCACAGGCCCAGAGATCTAGGAGGGAAGAATGGTTTCATGGGCCTGGCCAAGGGCCCTGCTGCCCTGTGTAGCCTCAGGGCACTGCTTCCCTCATCCAGGCCACTCCAGCCTCAGTTCAGAGGACCTCAAGTACAACTCAGACTACTGCTTTAGATGGTACAACCCATAAGCATTGGCAGCTTCCATATGGTGTTAAGCCTGTGGGTGCACAGAGTACAAGAACGAATGAGTCTCGGCAGCCTCCAGCAAGATTTCAGAGGATATATAGAAAAGCCTGGGTGTCCAGGCAGAAGCCTGCTGCAGAGGTGGAGCCCCTGCAGAGAAGCCCTAGTAGGGCAGTGTCAAGAGGAAAGGTGGAGTTGGAGCCTGCCCCCACATGGCACTGTGGCACTGCCTTGTGGAGCTATGAGAAGGGGATTACCACCCTCCAGACCTGAGAATGGTAGATCCACCAGCAGCTTGCACCTTGCACCTAGAAAATACAGTCATTCAACAACCTGTGAGAGCAGCCATGAGGGCTGTACCCTGCAAAATCACAGAGGTGGAGTTTCCCAAGGCCTTGGAAGCCTACCACATGCAATCAGTGTGCCCTGGGTATGGGACACAGAGTCAAATGAGATTATTTTGGAGCTTTACAATTTAATGACTTCCCTACTGAGTTTCAAACTTGCATGGCGCCTATAACCCCTTTCTTTTTGCCAATTTCTCCCTTTGGAACAGAATGTTTACCTAATATCTATAACCCCATTGGATCTTGAAAGTAACTAACTTGTTTTCAATTTTATAGGCTCATAAGTGGAATGGATTTGCATTGTTTCAGATGAGACTTTGGACATTTAATACTGGACTGAGTTAAGACATTAGGAGACTTTTAAGAAAGCATGATTGTACTTTGAAATGTGAGGAGGGAGATTTGGGAGAGGCCAAGGGGGAAATGATATAGTTTGAATATTTGTCCCTGCCCAAATCTCATATTGAATTGTAATCTCCATGCTGGATTTGGGGCCAAGTGGGAGATGTTTTGATCATGGGGGCAGATCCCTCATGGCTTGGTGCTGTCTTCAGAGATAGCAAATTCTTGTGAGATCTGCTCATTTAAAAATGTGTGGTACCTCCCCCACCCACACACTGTCCCTATTGCTCCTGCTCTGGTCATGTGATATGCCTGCTCCCCTTCTCCTTCCACCATGATTGTGAGATTCCTGAGGCCTCCCCAGAAGCCAAGCATATGCTGGTACCATGGTTCCTGTAAAGCCTGCAAAACTGTGAGCTAATTAAACCTCTTTTCTCTATAAATTACCCAGTCTCAGGTATTTCTTTATAGCAATGCAAGAATGACCTAATACAGGAACTGAAGAGATAATTTGTCTCTCTTCTCTCAGATATATTCCTCACTGTTTCTTTATTCTCTATGTCAAAGAAGCAGGACTCAGAAGTCTATATTTCTATAATCATTTGCCTATTGTTTTCCAGACTGATTTGGCCAACGGAATTCCTATAAGGTCCCTGTTATGGATTGAATGTGTCTCTCATAAAATTCACATATTCAAGCCCTAACCCCTAACGTATTGGTACTTGGAGGTGTGGCCTTCAGGAGGTAATTAGATTTAGATGAGGTCATAAGTGTGTGGCCACCATAATGTCGTTAGTGCCCTTGTAAAGAGACAAAGAGACAGAGTGCTCTCTTCATCTGTTATAAAAGAACACAATAAAAACACAGCTGTCGCCTGTCTGGCGGCAGCAGCGTGGCGGCGGGGGCAGCTGAGGCAGCTGTAGTGGCCCTGGAGGAGGTCGGCTCAGCCGGGCAGTTTGAGGAGCTGCTGCGCCTCAAAGCCAAGTCCCTCCTTGTGGTCCATTTCTGGGCACCATGGGCTCCACAGTGTGCACAGATGAACGAAGTTATGGCAGAGTTAGCTAAAGAACTCCCTCAAGTTTCATTTGTCAAGTTGGAAGCTGAAGGTGTTCCTGAAGTATCTGAAAAATATGAAATTAGCTCTGTTCCCACTTTTCTGTTTTTCAAGAATTCTCAGAAAATCGACCGATTGGATGGTGCACATGCCCCAGAGTTGACCAAAAAAGTTCAGTGACATGCATCTAGTGGCTCCTTCCCACCCAGCGCTAATGAACATCTTAAAGAAGATCTCAACCTTCGCTTGAAGAAATTGACTCATGCTGCCCCCTGCATGCTGTTTATGAAAGGAACTCCTCAAGAACCACGCTGTGGCTTCAGCAAGCAGATGGTGGAAATTCTTCACAAACATAATATTCAGTTTAGCAGTTTTGATATCTTCTCAGATGAAGAGGTTCGACAGGGACTCAAAGCCTATTCCAATTGGCCTACCTATCCTCAGCTCTACATTTCTGGAGAGCTCATAGGAGGACTTGATATAATTAAGGAGCTAGAAGCATCTGAAGAACTAGATACAATTTGTCCCAAAGCTCCCAAATTAGAGGAAAGGCTCAAAGTGCTGACAAATAAAGCTTCTGTGATGCTCTTTATGAAAGGAAACAAACAGGAAGCAAAATGTGGATTCAGCAAACAAATTCTGGAAATATTAAATAGTACTGGTGTTGAATATGAAACATTCGATATATTGCAGGATGAAGAAGTTCGGCAAGGATTAAAAGCTTACTCAATTTGGCCAACATACCCTCAGCTGTATGTGAAAGGGGAGCTGGTGGGAGGATTGGATATTGTGAAGGAACTGAAAGAAAATGGTGAATTGCTGCCTATACTGAGAGGAGAAAATTAATAAATCTTAAACTTGGTGCCCAACTATTGTAAAAAATATTTAATTACATTGGGAGCAGTTCATGATTTAGTCCTCAGAAATGGACTAGGAATAGAAAATTCCTGCTTACTCAGTTACACGTTTTGTGTATTTCACAATGTCGTGCTAAATAAATGTATGTTACATTTTTTTCCCACCAAAAATAGAATGCAATAAACATCTTCAAATTATTAACAACAACAACAAAAAAAACACAGCTGTCTTCAAGCCAGGAAAACAGTTTTTGTCAAGAAATGGAATTAGCCAGTAACCTTGATCTTGGAGGTCTCAGCTTTCAGAAATGTGAGAAATCAATAACTGTTGTTTAAACCACTAGTCAATGGTATTTTGTGATGGAAGCCCAAGCTGACTGATACAGGGCCATTATTTCAGGAAAGATCTCTAGGTATTGTTGTGGCTTCTCTGAGAATCCAGATATAACTGACACCCCCTCTATCCAGAGTTCTTTTACTAAAAAGCATAGCTTCTTCATTCTTGTGTCATAAGCTTCTCCTTTTGTCCCTTCAGAACTGAAATAGTAGCAGCTTTATTGCTAAACTTTGAATTGCTTCACTAATTGGCTTACCAATAGTTTTGTTATAGGAGTATCAAATATGTTTAATTAAATTCCTAATCTTATAGATTAGGTATGCAAGTAATTAATTTTTACAGCTCCCTTCATTTAGGAAAGATATTTTTGCTGTGTATAGAATTCTGGGTAGACAGTCATTGTTGCTGTTACTGTTTTTGCAGCTACTGGTTTTTCTCAGCACTCTAAAGATGTCACTTCATTGTCTTTAGCTTGCATGGTTTATGATGAAAAGTTGGTTGTATTTCTTATATTTCATCCTGTAAGTAGAGACTGAGGTAAGTAGTTTTAATATTTGGACATAGATATATCTTTTCCTTTGATGGGCCTTAAATGAGAAGCTTTGTTATTCTAGCTGGAATTTAAGTCTGAGAAATTTTATTGCTGATAACCCTCAGTGCACTAAATTTTTCACATGCCTATTATGAATGTCTTGCTTCATTCACATTGCCTTGCCAGTCTGCACTTGGCCTTCACCAACTAATAAACTATTCTAGCTGAACTCTATTTTTCTTATATCTAGTTTTATCTATAGCAGGCAAGTGAGTGCCCATGTCTTCTGTCCCCATGCAGTTACCTGTCTCTCCTTAGACTTTGGGCCAGATCAAGGGTATTTGTCCACAATTCGTGAGTAGGTTCAAATAAGTTATAAAGTCCATGTGAGTCTTGCTTTCTTTGGATTAATTTTAAAAAACAAAAACAAAAACAAAACCACAAACAGCCTATTTTTTGCTCTCCACTTCCCAGAGCAGAAGTCAGAAGTTCAGTGATATGTTTCTAACTTACTACCCAGACATCTATTTGAGCTTTTGTTGACTAAATATCATGAACTGTGCTCTGTGCTAGTTTTTAAGCACACAAACATTTTTTGAAGATGGAATAGGCCTTGTGCTCAAAAAGATTTGGTCGTTTGGAGATATTCTACTCACATATACACAAATGTACAATTGCTGTGGCAAAAATAAGGAATTAACAGGGCCACACGAAGACATGGACATTTTTAACAAGGAGCCACTCCTGTTAAAACTAGGGGAATAGATAAGAAAGAGTCAATCTGGGCCATATAATCAGTTAAGATTATGCAGAATCTGGGAAGGAAATAAGATGGCAATTATCTCTCTGGAACATACTTGGGGAAATAGAAGTATGAGGACTATGATGTTTTCTATGCTTTTCCAAATTTTATGCAAATGTTGTGCAACTGGCCAAGTCTCACCAACTCTATTGGACTCCAGCCCTTGTTTTTGTCCCTCATTAAAATATTTATATCGTTTCATGTCTATACTACCCAATTCAGTATTTAAATATATTCTAATTTGTAGTGTATATTTTTACACATCTTTTTTATACCCCAAATTTCTAATGTCCAAAAACGACAAGATCATATTGTATTTCTTTTTATGCAGTGAGACTGAGGTCATGAAGAAAGCCTGTACATTATGATCAAACAGAAGAATATTTGCATGTTGGTTTGTATTCTTTCTATCTTCATTACCTTGAGTAAGTTACTTATGCTTAATAAACCTTGAATTACTTAACCACAAAATGACTGGCTCTAAGGGTGCTGAATAAATATAATCATTGCTAAGTTCAATGTAAGGTGTATTAGCAAGAGACTTCTGAAACTTGTCTTTTGAAAAATAAATCATACAAAAACACCTGAAAGAAATATTTGGTAAGCGTAATTATAGTGTCATATAGAAAACTATAGCCAACATGTGTTTATACATCCACAAATCCCTTCTTCAAAACACAGCATCATATAAATATTACCTCAACAAAGGTGAAGCACACTGAAAGTTTTGGGGTGAAAATATTCTACGTAAGTATATTTTATTGGTAATCTAAAAACAGAAAAAAAGAAAAAATCTCCAATTCATTCAGTTGACAATTTCTCCCTTTGATGCTGCAAATTTACATATACAGATTTCATTTTAACTTTAGATGTAAACATATTGCAGTAAAACTATCTACATTCATGAATTTTGAGCTAATGCCTTCTTAACTCAAAGGGCCCTAGCTGAGGTGCCCATTGAAGGGAAATAATAAATATTCCTTACATATATATTCAAATGCATAATTTAAATCTTTCACATCTCAAAAACAGTTAACCAATTTTCCTCAAATTTGGTATAATTTTCCTTCCACAATAAAAACTGCAATCCTGCCAACTTCGGAATTGTATAGCTTTAGCTGTTTTTTAATTATACCAAAGAAAAAGAGAGTTGAAGTATTTTTCTTCTAAGTGAAGAAAAGTTTTCTATTCATACTTGTATTACTCAATACCATATGAATGGATCTTGCACAAATGTGTTTTTATGGAAATCAAGGGGCTTTGAGCAGAGACCAAGTTCTACCCACAAGGAGTGGCAAATACATTATTTTTGAAGTTCCATTAAGGAATTAAATTTGCAATGTAATTCTTAGTCTAACTACTGTATTTGTTATTTTAAATGTTATTTTAAACTTTATATTCAACGATATTAAAAAAAAACACTGTTCTCCCTGCACCACCTTTGCTTGTAAAAAATAATGTTTTAGTACTATTTAGGTATCTTTTAACATAACTCCTCTTGGTCTATCCAAATTTATCTCTCATTGAGCCTAGGCACTTTTTAAAATTCTATCTAGGGTGAACACCTCACTTTCTTCCATTTTTGCTATTCTGTTTTTATTTCCATATCTCTGTGTATATTATGCTCTCTGCATAAAACACATTGATTGGCCAGGTGCGGTGGCTCACTCCTGTAATCCCAGCACTTTGGGAGGCCAAGGCGGCTGGATCACAAGGTCAAGAGATTGAGACCATCCTGGCCAACATGGTGAAACTCTGTCTCTACTAAAAATACAAAAATTAGCCAGGTGTGCTGGCAGGTGCCTGTAGTCCCAGCTACTTGGGAGGCTGAGGCAGGAGAATCAGTTGAACCTGGGAGGCGGAGGCTGCTGTGAGCCGAGATCGCGCCACTGCACTGCAGCCTGGTGGCAGAGTGAGACTCCATCTCAAAAAAGAAAAAAAAAAAAATTGATTTCTACCTGTCCAAATACAAGTCAGTTATACAAGCCCAAGTCACACCTTCAATGAATGCTCGTCAAACCATTTTAGGTTATACAAATCTCTTTTTTCTCTTATAAATTTCTTTCTTACCTCTGTTTTATTTTTCTATTTTATTTCCTTTTTTTTTTTGGACCTGAGTAAAAGCTATCCACTGTAATAGAAACAATAAGAAGGTGTAATTTCAAGTCCTGGCACTTTTGCTATTTGTTAGAATTTGCATCTTGGATAAGTCCCTTGACCTTATTGGAACTATTTTGTTATTATAATGGAAATAATAATAATATATTTTATGTGTTTATAAATTTAGTAGTAAATGATAGGATATTCTTCTGTGGACTGGAAAATGCTATGCAAATTTAAAGATAGATTAGATTTAATATATGTAATCATTTTATATATTGTAACATAACAGTTCATCAGTGAACCCCACTTTCAGGTCTTCAATATGCACATGTTAATATGAGGGCTTAGATTAATTATCATCTCTCCATGAATATTCAACTATTCTGTGGAACGCTATTCTCTTGAGGTACTCTGGAAATTAAGAATACTGTAGCCAAACAATTTTGACAAACACTGCCCATAGTATATATGGTACTTCTCAGGGAACATTAAACATTAAGATTATGAGATGAAGAAACTTATTTAACTTTGTTTAAATTGATAGTTTTTAAAAAATGTTTGTCTATAAATATTTAAAAATATGCAACTATATTAACCCCTTTTTGGTCTAACAACTATTATATTAATATTTTTGGACAATAATCCTGTAGATATTAAATAAGTCATCTTTGGTCATTTCCAGTGGTATGACTTGAAATTTCTGTTTTTTCAGTCATACACTTTTACTTTCTGATACAGTCCTAAATATCAGTATACAATAAATAAATTAGTTAGGACTCAATAAATGACATCATTTACTAACATGGTCCAGCATAATATTGGTATAAAATTTATGCGAGTTACATACAAAAGGGAGTCTACCCGTCTGTTTTCTATAGACCTCCGCTAGCTGCTCAGGAAAGGTTGAGGACAGGGCAAAAAACTGGAGAGAGACTGCCTACACAGTGCAGACATGGAGGAGGAACAGCCTGCTGGTGTTTGGAAAGGAATAAAAGACTGACCCTGTCTTGGCTGTTCTTTCAAAAGCCATGTGTCTCTAGAGAAGGGTGAGCAAATGCTGTTGCCTCCAGGGCACGGGTAAACGACTCGTTATTTCTGGAGGAACGAACAGAGGAAAAAGTCCTCAATCATTTCTGGTGTCAGGTGTAGAAAACAATCCTGAGCCCATAATTCTACACCAATAAAATTGGAATTTGCCTACTACTGGAAGAGGGAAAAGAAATGCCCACAGAAACTCCACCAGAGATACAAGACAGAATTTGGCTACCTATTTAAGAGCAGCACAAATGCCAAGAAAATCCCAAACCCTGAGGCTGGTCATTCATGGACTCCCTAAAGCTAAGGCTAACAAAAAAAGACTTGGAAAAAATAGGAACCCTTAATAATGAGCAACAGCTGTCTACATCTGGAGGCGAGAAAAGGCCACGAATGGAAAATCCTCTGTGCTGCAAAGCTATATGGATGGCTCAAAGATGAGGGTAGAACTTTAATATTAAGAAAAATCCTTCAACATCTCAGCACCATCATAATTACAAGGAATCTTTAGAGAAATTTGAAGCCTGTGATACACTGAAGACACTCAGAAGCAACAAATTCAAACCCAGCTCAATTCCTGATAAGATTCAGTCAATCTTTATCCTAAATGCCTGAAAAGAGGTATTTTTATATCCAGGGTTAAATAGTATTTACCTCATTTCTCATAGCCTACACAAGATATTCAATATTCAATAAAATTAAGTGTGCACACACACACAAACGAGGAGGGAGGAAAAAAAAAATTTCAAAATACAATGCAACCAGCAGAATCAGAGATGACCAAGAAGTTGGAACTATCAGAGAGAGAGAGAGACTTTAAAAGGTATGGAATTAATATGATATAAAATCTAGTTGAAAAGGTGGGCAATATGCATAAAAAAATCAGAAATTTCTCCTATAACTAAAGTAGCACATGAAATATTTCCAGATGAATCAGAGCCAGAGCTTGGGAAATACTTATACCTACACATATGGTCATGAAATTTCAGAAAATTAAAACGAAAAGTAAATCTTAAAAGATTTCTGTGAGTTGGAAGAGCAAATAAACAAAACCAAATACATACAGGTAACACACAAAAATAAAGAAGTAGAATAAATAAAAAGGTATAATATTGGTCCCAGATTGAATCCTGGCTTAGATAAACTGTAAAGAAAATTTTTTAGGAAACTTGATGAAATTTTAAAATTTCATTTAATATAACAGAAAGGTAGAGATTGTTAGGTGAAAAACACAGGTTAAAACAATATGTATTTATTTTAGTATTTTTGTGAGTAAGGCTTTGAGAGACTTTAATGTTTTGTTTACTTTCTAATTTTTACTTGTTTCCAGGAAAGATGACTCATAAAACGCAATGCATTGAATTTGACAAAATATGCTGGAAGGAGCTTAGAGTTTTTAAGGAATAAAGAGAAAAATTTGCCTTAAAAATGTATAAAAATTTCCAGTTTCAGCTTTCTACCTATGGCTAGCCAGTTTTCCCAGCACCATTTATTAAATAGGGAATCCTTTTCCCATTGCTTGTTTTTGTCAGGTTTGTCAAAGATCAGATAGTTGTAGATATGCGGCATTATTTCTGAGGGCTCTGTTCTGTTCCATTGATCTATGTCTCTGTTGTGGTACCAGTACCATGCTGTTTTGGTTACTGTAGCCTTGTAGTATAGTTTGAAGTCAGGTAGCATGATGCCTCCAGCTTTGTTCTTTTGGCTTGGGATTGACATGGCAATGAGGGCTCTTTCTTGGTTCCCTATGAACTTTAAAGTAGTTTTTTCCAATTCTGTGAAGAAAGTCATTGGTAGCTTGATGGGGATGGCATTGAATCTATATTCAATTACCTTGGGCAGTATGGCCATTTTCACGATATTGAGTCTTCCAACCTATGAGCATGGAATGCTGAAACTGGATCCCTTCCTTACACCTTATACAAAAATCAATTCAAGATGGATTAAAGACTTACATATTAGACCTAAAACCATAAAAACCCTAGAAGAAAACCTAGGCAATACCATTCAGGACATAGGCATGGGCAAGGACTTCATGTCTAAAACACCAAAAGCAATGGCAACAAAAGCCAAAATCGACAAATGGGATCTCATTAAACTAAAGAGCTTCTGCACAGCAAAGGAAACTACCATCAGAGTGAACAGGCAACCTACAAAATGGGAGAAAATTTTCGCAACCTACTCATCTGACAAAGGGCTAATATCCAGAATCTACAATGAACACAAACAAATTTACAAGAAAAAAACAACTCCATGAAAAAGTGGGCGAAGGACATGAACAGACACTTCTCAAAAGAAGACATTTATGCAGCCAAAAACACATGAAAAAATGCTCATCATCACTGGCCATCAGAGAAATGCAAATCAAAACCACAATGAGATACCATCTCTCACCAGTTAGAATGGCCATCATTACAAAGTCAGGAAACAACAGGTGCTGGAGAGGATGTGGAGAAATAGGAACACTTTTACACTGTTGGTGGGACTGTAAACTAGTTCAACGATTGTGGAAGTCAGTGTGGCAATTCCTCAGGGATCTAGAACTAGAAATACCATTTGACCCAGCCATCTCATTACTGGGTATATACCCAAAGGACTATAAATCATGCTGCTATAAAGACACATGCACACGTATGTTTATTGTGGCACTATTCACAATAGCAAAGACTTGGAACCAACCCAAATGTCTAATGATGATAGATTGGATTAAGAAAATGTGGCACATATACACCATGGAATATTATGCAGCCATAAAAATGATGAGTTCGTGTCCTTTGTAGGGACATGGATGAAACTGGAAACCATCATTCTCAGTAAACTATCACAAGGACAAAAAACCAAACACTGCATGTTCTCACTCATAGGTGGGAATTGAACAATGAGAACACATGGACACAGGAAGGGGAACATCACACTCCAGGGACTGTTGTGGGGTGGAGGGAGGGGGGAGGGACAGCATTAGGAGATATACCTAATGCTAAATGATGAGTTAAAGGGTGCAGCACACCAACATGGCACATGGATACATATGTAACAAACCTGCACATTGTGCACATGTACCCTAAAACTTAAAGTATAATAATAATAATTTAAAAAAGAAAAAAAAATGTAAAAAACTGATGCATTCTTTAACGTCAGGCCTCAAGGTATAAGGTTATATAATGAGAGGTGGGTGGAGATACTCTTGGATTGTTGGGGGGGCAGAACATTTTTGTTCTAAGGGGCAGACATATTTCACTTATAGCAAGAAGACAAAGGAATCTTTACAGAAATATGAACAGATATAGAGGAGCTTCAAGATTAAAAATATGGTTGACTGAGGACCCAGAAAAAAATGTTTGATATGGAAGAAATGGAGTTGATGTGGTCATATTTGGGAACCGTACAAAGAAATGTGCAGGTAAGTATGCAAAAATTGGGGGTCAGGAAGAGTAAGATTCCTAATTTGAATGGGTTTAAGTGGGTTATTAAATCAAAGTTGGATTTGGAGAAATCCAACTGTTAGTCTTAGAAGCAGATGTGAGTAATCAGTGAAAGTCAAAGCTTAGAAGATTTAGCTAAAAGGTATGGAACCCTGGTCATATATTCCATCTTCCGATTTGAGATTGTGTCTTTGCCTGTTTATTAGACGACGATCTCTCTGAGAGACAAGTCTCTAAGGTAGGTAACTGAGCTCTGACAACTTGAGGAGGTATCACAACAAGATAATGAGTAGATGTAAAAATCTCAGGGGTGCCTGGTCTCTTCTACAGTACCATTATGTCATTGTGTCATCATTAAAGAAGGAATATTCATTTCCTTTTTAGTAAGAGAAACAACATGTTAAATAGATTAGAATGTGTTGGGCTATAAGTAGCAGGAAGTCTGACATGCTTACTACTAATAGAGAAAGTTACTACCTCGCAGAATTTTAATTTCATAAGAAGACACATTCAAGTATTGATGGTTGATTCTGTGGATTAATAGCAGCATCAAAAAGCCATATTCTGTCTGGTGCTACTCTCTGACACTTTCAGTGGGTTGGTTTTGTAATAATATTAGTTCTCTGTAGAGTCACAAATTGGCTGCCAGTAGCAGCTTGAGGAACATGCTCCTTTATTCTTGTCCAGAAAGATAATAGCTTCTTGTTTCTATTTACCAAAAATTTTAAATGAGAATTTCATCTCTCGTTCTTAGGTCTATTATTTGAGTAGAATGAATAATAGATTAATCCCAACAGGTGATAAATAGATTAGATATTATTCAGCATATAGTATCATTTCTGTCAATTATTAGGTAACAAGAAACATTAGCTGAAAGAATAATGGATAATCAGTAAATGTTTATTAATTTTAATGAACTTATACTAGAGGACACATTTTACTTTTTGAAAATGTTGTACATTGATTATTTTTTAAGATAAATATTTTATATATTTTCATCAGTACCCCTTTTTCAATGAGATCATAATGTCCTTGGCTCATTTGTCTATATTTTTAGTAATTCTCTGTCAAAATCGCATTTGAGTAAGGAAAGTGATGTTACATTTATGCCTCATGTTTGGCAAGTATGTCCTAGGTCACATCTCTAAGCAAATACCTTTGCTAATAGAATGCAACACTGAATGACTGAGCTAGGTTAAGATATTTGCTTACTCTCTTGTTTATTACCAAAGAAATAATGGAAACGAACTCACTGATGTTTTGTAGACTCTTATAGATGCCATGTCACACCATTAGTCCAAACTCAATAATTTTTTTAATTTTTTTTTATTTTGAGACAGGGTCTCACTCTGTCTCCCAGGCTGCAGTGCAATGGCAGGAACACAGCTCACTTCAGCCTCAACCTCCTGGGCTCAAGTGATCCTCCTGAATCAGCATTTCCAGAAGCTGGGACTACAGGCATGCACCATCAGTCTGGCTAATTTTTGTATTTTTTTGTGGAGACCGGGTTCCGCTATGTTGCGCAAGATGGTCTCAAACTCCTGACCTCAGGTGATCCACCTGCCTTGGCCTCCTAAAGTTCTGAGATTACAGGCGTGAGCCACCATGTTTGGCTGAAAATTCAATCATTTTAAAAACTATACTCATTTCTTCCAACTAACTAGATTTTCCTCTACGATATCCCCCCAAAAATGCATTTGAGTGTGACTTCAATATCCATAAATTTTTTTCCAGACTAAAAATATATGCCATAGTCAACTCCTCACTATCTCTAAAAATCAAGTTTTGTCTATCCTCCACTCTCCACCCATTCATTCAAGAAACATTTTTTGCACTGTGTACAACATATCATCCTAAGCCTGGCCTTCATTAAAATACAATCTAGCTTAGGAGACAAAACATAAACAAGTATTCATAAGTGTGACATATAACCTACATTTAATTAGGTACATATAACCTATATTTAATTAAGTACATAGATCTTAACTATAAAATTTAATGTCTTGACAAAGGCATACATTCATATAAACCATACTCTGATTAAGTTATAACACTTTTTGTTACCCAAGAAACCCCACTTGTATCTTTTACTTTCAAATTAATACCCCCACTCTCTACAGAGGCAACCAGTCTTCTAATTTCTAGCATAAACTTAATTTTTTCCTGTTTTAAAGCTTCATATATATGTAATTATACAGTAGGTACACTTTTATTGCATCTTTTGTTTTGCTCAGTTTAATGTCTGTGATACTCACCCATGTTTGTATATATCAGGTCATCTCCTTTGATGATGTATAGCATAATATATTTGATTTAATGACAATCTGTTCTTCTATTGATAGTTTACATTTATCATGCATAATAGAAATAAGAGTTCTTTCTCTGGACATTTGTTTTTGTTTTTGTTTTTTGCTATGTGGTTTCACTGTCACCCAAGCTATAGTGAAGTGTACTTATTTATGTTCATTTTTCTTGGCTAAATATCTCTAGGAACTGCTAGATCATGTGGTAAGTGTATGTTATTAGAATCTACGAAGCAATGCCACAAAGTAAGTATATCATTTACATTCACGTCAGTGGTGTGTAATGTTCAATGATATCATGTTCAATGATATTTGGTGCTGTCAACCTTTCTAATTTTATTCGTTATAGTTGGTTTGAAGTAGCAGAAAATTGTGATTTCAATGTTTGTTTCTCTGATGACCAATGGTACTCACCACCTTCTTAATGTGCTGGTTTCTACATCTTTTTTGTTAGGTAGTTTTTCAGACTTTTCACATTATTAGGGGAGCTATTTGTCTTTTTAATTTTGAATGATAGGGCTTGTTGTCTGGACACAAGTTATTTGCTAAATATATGCTAGATTTGGGGGCAAAATTTGTTACTCTAAAGGTATATTCATATTTTCTGTGAAGATATTCAAATATGTTTGGCTTCTTGCATACATACTAAGCTTACACTATATGATTTTGTTTGAATATAAATTTATAGGATCATATACTTAAATATAGAAATGAGCAGCTCATTGGGAAAATAAATATAAGATTATGTTAAAATTCAGTTTATGAACATATATAAGCCTCAAATATATTTATATATAACAGCTTACTACAGATATATAAGCATATTCAAGAAACCTTCTTTGATAATGAAAAATGGAAAATAAAATATTTTAGGGAGATAATCTCTATTCTATGCATCCATGTAAAACATCCATGTTTTCTTATTACCATCAACTATACATGTCAGAATTAATTATTTTATGTTTAACTTATGATCACCCTGAAAAATCTTATAAAGTTTTTGACACAACATTAATTATAATTTCCCTAATAACATAGCTGTACTTTATGTACATGTTAGATTTCATTTACTTTTGTTGTTATTGTTATATTTACTTTAATAACAAATCTTATATTTTAACAAGTTTCTCAATTGCAATTTCAAATTGTAAACTTTACTGTTGGCTGGCATCTTCTTACAAATTAATTACACTGAGAAAACTGCTTAGGCCTAGAAAACTGACTAAATATAGTATGGATTCTAGAAACAAATCACACAATAATATTCCTGAAGGGATGTGAGACTCTATGAAGCACTGTTTCTCAAAGAAAAAAGAGAAGAGAAAAAAAGAAAATGAAAACAAAACAAAATTAGAAAAGGTTTTAACATATATTACATTTTTCTTATAAATTTACCCTTAACAAAGATGAGGTCTTAAAACATAAATTCAGTGTTTTATACATTGAGACAGTGGAAATAACAGTAAAAAGAAAGTCAAAATGTGTGATATAGTTCTGTCTCTGGAGCTAATAATTGTGTGATAATGGACAAGGTACCTAACTTCAAAGGGTATTGATTTCTGTGCTGTGAATTAGCTGTATTATTTAATGTTTCATGCTGTATCATCCAATAATTCATTCCCTTATAGGTAAGTAAAATCATATTCTTACAAATATTATTGAGTTAGTGCTCAAACATACAAGATTTCAAAGCATGCTTTTTACTGGAAACAATTGGGTTAGTGCTATAAGCATCAAAATACTCTCCACATTTGTTTGATTAGTTGACTATTTAGATTTATTTGAAATTATTTGCATTAGCCATAGAATTATTAGCACCATTCCATTATTTGAATTCTTTATAGGTATGAGATAATTCTTATAGTGATTACATCTTGGGGATAATAACGTGATTCCCTTTTTTTCTCCACTAGATATTAAGAAATGAAAGAAATAAGATATTTCTTCTTGAGTTTGTTCTGGCTCATGGGGTTAGATTGTCAAATCAGTCTCACATGAATCAGAGAGCATACCCATCGACAAGTTTTACGAAATAATTTCAAGCATACAGGAAATCAGAAGCTCAGAAGACACAGAAATATGTCTGTGACATTGACATTGGGGGTTGTTCCCCAGGTTCTTGTTTCACATGTTGAGCATGCACCTCTGGCCCAGACAGATGAGGACTCTGGATGAGGTTTTCAGATATTCTTATATAGTTAAGAGCATTTAACTTCTTAAAACAATTCCATTCTTTATTCCAGAGAGCCGTACATCATCTGTGACATTTTCCAGAGCACCATGCCTCATACACCCTATGCTCTCTTCACTGCAGAGGATCCTCCGCCAGGGCATGTGTTGAGGACATTTCAGAGGTGAAGTCCCTCCATTCTGTTTATGCAGAGGTCCATCAGAAAATATTAGACATGATTCCCTGCCTTCGCCTTGTATTTGTGCCCCAGGACTGTTCCCTAAGTAAGGAGCATAAATGGATGTAGACCTCTGCTTTAACTCATTCCTCCCTGAGTTAAACTGTAAAATCAGCACACAGTTGATCAGAAAAGAGACAGAGAAAGACACTGCAAAAGGAATGTTTCATAAGAACAAGATTAAATTGAAGTTATTATATATCTTTAAAAAATAGTTAATCAGAGTAATGTTAGTAAGAAATGGAGTATAGAAAATTGACAGCCACCACGTTAAAAGTTCGTGACACATCAAAGGGCAGGTGTTTGAGAGGACGGGCCATCACAACATCCATGCCTGAAGAAGCCTTGAAACAGTCAAATGAGAAACCTCTATTTCCTTTTGCAGTGAGTTATTTTTCCATTCCAAAAAATATTTTTAAATTCATTCTCCTTGTAGCTAGCCAACAGAGAAAACTGTTCAGACTTACTTGACAGTTATGTTTCTCACTGTTAATTAATATAGTATCAAGTTTTTTGTGAACTGTCTGTGCATAACTAAGCATCTTTAAATTCTTGAGGATTTGACTGAGTAACGGAATTAGGAATATTCCAAGGTAATAACATATTATAGATACGTTAGGAAGAAAACTGGCTATGAAAGTAACATGCTAACACCTCCTTTTCTTTAATGAGTCATCTACCTCTGTATTATTTGTTCATCTCCTTTCCCCACTAATACATTAATTTGATTCATAAAAATTAAGATGCTAAGGTTGCCAGAGTTCTCAGAGGTCCAGATCATCATGCATAGGATTCCCCTCCACAAGATCCTTAATGTCAATTAAATATTTTACATATTTTTAGATGCTTTCAGTGTTAAGATAGCCATAATCTCATAGGGGAAACCATTATACTAACTACAAAATATGTATTAGTCACCCCATTATCTTAGGCCTTGCAGGTCGCTTCAAAATTATTTCATTCATTTACTCTATACATATTTATTAATATGCTATTCTTTGAACTATAGAAAAATAAAACCCACCTTAGAGTATTATATCGGGGGTGGAGGGGGTGCTCCCACCACATATACATTTAGTATATTAAAATACTAGGGCATTGGAGCCGGGCGCGGTGGCTCACGCTTGTAATCCCAGCACTTTGGGAGGCCGAGGCGGGTGGATCACGAGGTCAGGAGATCGAGACCACGATGAAACCCCGTCTCTACTAAAAATACAAAAAATTAGCCGGGCGTGGTGGCGGGCGCCTGTAGTCCCACCTACTCGGAGAGGCTGAGGCAGGAGAATGGCGTGAACCCGGGAGGCGGAGCTTGCAGTGAGCCGAGATTGCGCCACTGCACTCCAGCCTGGGCGACAGAGCGAGACTCCGTCTCAAAAAAAAAAATAAATAAATAAAATAAAATAAAATAAAATAAAATACTAGGGCATTGGAATATACTTTACTGGTTACAAAGAAAATGCATAGAAGGGGTATCTAACATAGTTTGGAGGTACAGAGAAAGTTTAATAGAGTAGGTGATGAATTAGGTGAAAAGTAAAAAGTAAAAGCAGTGTATTCTCATTATAGGCTCATGGATTACTAAGAAAATGCATAGAAAGGGTATCTAACATAGTTTGGAGGTACAGAGAAAGTTTAATAGAGTAGGTGATGAATTAGGTGAGAAGTAAAAATAAAAGCAGTGTATTCTCATATAGGCTTATGGCTTTAAATAGCATAATTCTGATGTGCCCAAAATTTATATCTCCAGATCTGACCTTTGCCCTAAATTTCATTTATCAATTGCAAATACAGATCCACTGGATACCTAAAAGAGTAACTTAATAACTTCTCTTGCTCAAAACTGAGCTCATGATACTCTACACACACACAATTCCATTGCAGTCTTCCCTGTTTCAGACATAATGACTTCATTGTTTCCCAGAAACTTAGGCTGAAAACCTAAATGAATCTTTTTTTCTTTTTGAGATAGAGTCTCTCTGTCACCCAGGCTGAAGTGCAGTGGTGAGATCTCGGCTGACTTCAAACTTCACCTCCCTGGTCCAAGCGATTCTCATGCCTCAGCCTCCCGAGTAACTGGGACTGTAGGCGTGCGCCACCACCCCAGGCTATTTCTTTTTGTATTTTTAGTAGAGATAGGGTTTCGCCATGTTGACCAGTCTTGTTTCAAACTCTTGACCTCAAGTGATCCACCCCGCTTGGCCTCCCAAAGTGCTGGGATTGCAGGTATGAGCCACTGTGCCTGGCCCTAAATGCACAAACCCTCTGCCCATAATCGGCCAATAAATTTCATATCCCTTGCCCTCTGTGCTACAGCCTCAATGCTTAATGTTCCTTTAAAGTCTTAATATTCATTACAAGACTTTATAAACTTTGCCCTTGCTGTTCCCTCTATTGTTCTCTTCCTCCAGATAAATGCAGGACTCATTCCCTCATTTCCTTCCAGTCTTCAGTAAAACCCATCTTCTCAACGGGCATTTCAGTAGCTATGCTATCTAAAATTTCCCCCCCAATTTTCTACTTTTTCCTAGCTCATTTCTTTATCTAGCACGGTATTTACACGGCATCTTGTGTATGGTCTATTAGTGTCACTAAAATGTAATTGTAGGGCAGCAAGCTTTGCCTAAGTTGTTCAGTTCTACAGGTTAAAGACGCTACTTCAATGCTTGATACACAGAAGACATTCAAAAATAGTTACTGAATTAACCAAAAACTGTGTTTAGGCAATAGAAAACAATAAAATTTGCAAGGTAAAAGAATGAAGTATGTTGAGAAGGACATAAGTAATTGTTTTTTAGTCTAACAACTTTATTGGAATACAATTCACATAACATACAATTTACCTAAAGTATAACATTCAATGGTTTTAGTATATTCACAGGGTTGTACAACCATCACCATAATCATAGAAACTTTTCATCATCCCAAAAAGAAACTATGTATGTATTAGAGGCCACTTCTCATTTCCACCCTATTATTCCCCACTATCATCACCAACCCTGGCCATAATAAATCACTAGTCTACTTCTTGTCTATAGACATGCCTAATCTGGATGTTTTAAATAGACAGTATTTTATATAGTTAGATTCATTTAATATGTGAGTCATTTGTGACTCATTTCTTTCACCCTGCATAATATTGTCAAGGTTAATCTATGTCGCAGAATGTAAGAGTACTTCATTTGTTTTTACTGCCAAAATATAGTTCATTGTATTGATCTACTATATTTCATTTAGCCATTCATCAGTTGATAAACACTTGGGTTTTCACTTTTGGCTATTATGAATATTGTGCAACAAGCATTTGTGTACAAGTTTTTGTGTGGATATATGCCCTTATTTCTCTTAGATACATGCCTAGAAGTGGAATTGCTGGAATATAAAGTAACTGTCTATTTAACATTTTGAGGAAGTGCCAGATTTTTTACAAAATGAATGAGCCATTTTAATTTCCTACAAGCAATGTATGAGAGGTTCAATTTCTCCACATCTTTGCCAACACTTATTATCTGGCTTTTAAAATTTTAGACATCCTAGAGAGTGTGAAGTGGTATTCCACTGTATTTTTTTTTTTTTTTTTTTTTTTTTTTATGAAACAGAGTCTCACTCTCTTGTCCAGGCTGGAGAACAGTGGCATAATCTCAGCTAACCGCAACCTCCACCTCCCAGGTTCAAGCAATTCTCGTGCCTCAACCAGTCGAATTGCTGGGACTACAGGTGTGCACCAACATACCTGGCTAATTTTTGTATTTTTAGTAGAGATGGGGTTTTGTCATGTTGGCCAGGCTGGTCTCAAACTCATGACCTCAGTGATTCTCCCGACTTAGCCTCCCAAAGTGCTGGGATTACAGGTGTGAGCCACTGCGCCCGACCCCATTGTATTTTTTATTTGCATTTTCATTAAGGTTGATGATGATGAACATCTTGTAATGTTTACTGACCTTTTATATAATAATCTTCTTTGAAGAAATAGCTATCTAGATCCTTTGTCCATTTTTAAGTTGGCTGTGTACCTTTACATTATCGAGTGTGTTTTTTATATACTATAAACAAACCCTTAAAAATAATTTATCCTATTCTGAGTTGGACTTTTCATTTTCTTAATGTTCTCCATTAATGCACAAAGTCTTTATTTAATTTATCAAGTCAATATATCTATTTTTTGTCACTCATGCTTTTGTTGTCATGTAAAACGGTTTCGCCCAACCCAAGTGCCATAAAGATTTCTCATTTTTTTTTCTAGTTTTTTACAATTTTTGCTGTTATATTTTGATTCATTTTAAGGTAAGTTTTGTGTACAGTGTGAGGTAAGGGTCCAACTTCATCTTTTGTATGTAGGTATCTAGTTGCCCTGAAATCATTTCTTGAAAAGACTATTCTTTTGCTCATTGAATTGCTTTGACACTCTCATCAAAAATCAAATCACTGTGGCCGGGCGTGGTGGCTCAAGCCTGTAATCCCAGCACTTTGGGAGGCCGAGGCGGGCGGATCACGAGGTCAGGAGATCGAGACCATCTTGGCTTACACGGTGAAACCCTGTCTCTACTAAAAATGTAAAAAATTAGCCGGGTGTGGTGACAGGCGCCTGTAGTCCCAGGTACTCTGGAGGCTGAGGCAGGAGAATGGCGTGAACCCGAGAGGCGAAGCTTTCAGTGAGCCGAGATCGCGCCACTGCACTCCAGCATGGGTGACAGAGGGAGACTCCATCTCACAAAAAAAAAAAAAAAAAATCAAATCAAATCACTGTTGATATGAGGGTTTCTTTATGGACTCTCAGTTTTATTCCATTGACCTTCATGTTTATTTTTTCCAATACCACTCTGTCTTGATTACTGTAGCTAAGTAGTAAGTTTTAAAACTGGGATATGTGTATCTTACCATAGTTTAAAGGTTATTTATGTTATTTCAGGTCCCTTGAATTTTCATGTTAATCTTCTCATCAATTTGTAATTTGTCCAAAGGAGTCAGCTTGGGCGAATTTCCAGAGTGGTATTCTTAGGTGTCCTTCTAGGGATTTTATAGTTTTAAATTTTACATTTAAGTCTTTACTTCACCTTGAGTTGATTTTTGTATGTGGTGAAAGGAAGGGGTCCAATTTCAATCTTCTTCATGAGGAAAACTCCAAAACTACTTGCAACAAAAACAAAAATTGACAAGTGGGACCTAATGAAACTAAAGGGCTTCTGCACTGCAGAAGAAACTATCAACACAGTAAACAGACAACCTATAGATTGGGAGAAAATATTTGCAAACTATGCATCTGACAAAGGTTTAATATCCAGATTCTATAAGGAACTTAAATCAGCAAGCAAAAATCATACAACCACATTAAAAAAAGTGGGCAAAGGACATGAAGAGACACTCCTCAAAAGAATACATACACGTGACAAACAAGCATATGAAAAAATACTCAACATCATAATCATTATAGAAATGCAAGTCAAAACCGCCGTGAGATACTATCTCATACCAGTCAGAATGGCTGTTACTGAAAAGTCAAAATAGCAGAAGATGGTGAGGTTGCAGAGAAAAAGGAATGATTATACACTCTTGGTGGGAATGTAAATCAGTTCAGCCACTGTGGAAAGCAGTTTGGAAATTTCTCAAAAGAACCTAAAATAGAACTGGCATTCCCAACACCATGTATATACCCAAATGAATGTAAATTGTTCTACCATAAAGACACATGCATACTCATATATTCACCACAGCAATATTTATAATAGCAAAGACATGAAATCAACCTAGCTGCACATCTATAGTGGATCGGATAAAGAAAATGGGGTATATATACACCATGGAATACTATGTAGCCATGAAAAACAACAAAACCATGTCCTTTGCAACAACATGGATGGAGCTGGAAATTTACACAGGAATGGAAATTTACACAGGAATGGAAAACCAAATACCATTTATTCTTACTTATAAGTGATAATTTATAAAAAGCAAATTTACACAGGAATGGAAAACCAAATACCATTTATTCTCACTTATAAGTGGGAGCCACTGGCCAGGTGCAGTGGCTCACACCTGTAATCCCAGCACTTTGGGAGGCTGAGGCGGGCAGATCACTTGGATCAGGAGTTTCAGACCAGCCTGGCCCACATGGAAAACTCCATCTCTACTAAAAATACAAAAATTAGCCAGGTGTGGTGGTGTGCACCTGTAATCCCAGATACTCAGGAGGCTGAGGCAGGAGAATTGTTTGAACCCAGGAGGTGGAAGTTGCAGTGAGCTGAGATCGTGCCATTGCACTCCAGCCTGGGTAACAAAGAGAGACTTCATCTCAAAGAAAAAAACAAAACAAAACAAAACAAAAACAAAAACAAAAAACATGGGAGCTAAACACTGAAATACACAAAGAAGGGAACAATAGACACTGGGGCCATCTTGAGGGTGGAGGATAGAAGGAGGTTGAGGATTGAAAAACTACCTATCAGGTACTATGTTCATTGCCTCAGTGACAAAATAATCTGTACAGCAGACCCTCACAACAGGCAATTTACCTATGTAACAAAACTCCACATGTACCCCCTGAACTTAAAAAGTTGGAAAGAAAAAAAAAGAAGTCAGCTTGTATTTTGATGGGCGACACATTGAATCTATAGAAAAACGTAAGTATCAACCCATCTTAACAATATTGCTTTTCTATTTATGAATATGAGATATTTTTCTATTTTTTTAAGTTTTCTTTAATTGTTTCAACCATGTCTTACACTTTCTGAGAATAAATTTTGTACTTATCTTGTTAAATTTAGACCTGGCTTTTTTATCATTTTGATGCTACTGTAAATTGAATTGTTTTTCAAATTAGATTTTTGAAATGTTCTTTGCTAGAGTATAGAAATCTAATGTATTTTTATACAGTTGTTCTCACAATTTTGTATTTTGGATCCTGCATCCTGATTTCCTATATTTATTTTAATACTTTTTAGTGGTTTTCTTAGGATTTTCTCTATAAAAGATAGTGTCATCTGCAAAGAGAGATGGTTTTAATTCTTTCACTCCTATATGAACGCATTTTATTTCATGTTTTTGCATAATTTGCCTGGCTAGAACTTCCAATTTTATGTTGAATAGAAATTATAAAAACTGGCATCCTGGACTTCTTGGTTTTAAATAAAAAGCATTAAGTCTTTCTCCATTAAGTGTAATGTCAGCTGTGGTTTTATTATGCATACACATTATCAGGTTGAGGGAGTTTCCTTCTATTTTTAGTTTGTTGAATGTTTTCATCATGAAGTAGTGTTGCATTGTGTTTCATTAATGTTCTTGTTTTCCTTTCTGTGTCTATTGAAATGACCATGTGTTTTTGCTCTTCAATCTATGACATTATGTAATATATTAATGGATTTCACATATTAAACTCTATATTCGCAGGATAAATCCACCTTGGTTATCAAATATAACTTTTTTTATGTTACTGAATTAGGTTTGCTAGCATTTGGTTGAAGACACTGGGCTGCATTTTTCTTTTCTCGTGATGTGTTCTTCTTGCTTTGGTATCAGGCTAATAGTGGCTTTATACGTTCAGAAGTGTTCCCTATTTTTTGGAAGAATTTCTGAGTAATTGTTTTTAAATGTACATGGGTGTGAATATATACAATTTGTAATGGACATATTTTTATATATATGTATATTGGTAGTGTTCACAAGTAAAGCTGTCTGTACCCAGGTAATTTTTTGTGGGAAAGTTTTTACAACTAATTCAATTCTTTACTTGTCCTAGGTTTATTAAGGGTTTTCTATTTTCTCTTGAGCCCATTTTGGTAGCTATGTCTTTCTAGAAGTTGTCCATTTCACATGCATTTTGTAATTTGTTGGCATACAATTTTGCATCCTATTCTTTTATATTTATTTCAATTTCTGTAAGATCAATAGAGATATACCATCATTCAATCTGGTTTTAGTAATTTGAGTCGTCTCTCTTTCTTGGTCAGTCTAGATAAAGGCTTGTTAATTTTGTTGATCTTTTCAAATAACCAACTTTTGGAGTCATTGTTTTTCTCTATTTTCCATTTCCTATTTAATTAATTTCTATTAATATTACAAATTATTGTTAATATAGGCTTTATTATACCTTTTGCTTGCTTTAAGTTTAGTTTGCTCTTCTTTTATCAGTGCTTTCAGTGGTGATTTTCTTTTCTTTTCTTTTTGAGACAGAGTCTTACTCTGTTTCCCAGGCTGGGAAGGGCAGTGGTGCGATCTTGGCTCACTGCAGCTTCCACCTCCTGCCTTCAAGTGATTCTCATGCCTCAGCCTCCTGAGTAGCTGGGACTACAGGCGTGCACCACCACATCCAGCTAATTTTTGTATTTTTAGTAGAGACAGCGTTTTGCCATGTTGGCCAGGCTGGCCTCAAACTCCTGACCTCAGGTGATCCACCTGCCTCGGCCTCCCAAAGTGCTGGGATTACAGGCATGAGCCA
This sequence comes from Symphalangus syndactylus, assembly GCF_028878055.3. Taxonomy (NCBI): domain Eukaryota; kingdom Metazoa; phylum Chordata; class Mammalia; order Primates; family Hylobatidae; genus Symphalangus; species Symphalangus syndactylus. The sequence goes on from NC_072425.2 coordinate 114,824,447, forward strand.
CCATGCCCGGCCTGTGATTTTCTTGATTTGAAATCTTTTCTTAAATTTTATAAACATAGTTATTTCCAGATGAAAATTTTCCCTTAAGAGCTGTCTTAGCTGCATCATGCAAATTATGGTATATTGTACTTTCATTTTTCTTTATCTCGAAATATATTCTAACTTCTAATTTGACTTATTCTTTGACCCATTGGCTATTTAGGAGTGTTTGATTTAATCTCCAAATATTTGTGAGTTTCTTAATTGTCTTTCAGTTATTGATTTCTAATTATACTCCATTATGGTCATAGAACATACTTGCATTATTACAACTCTTTTTAAATTTATTGAAGTTTTGTTAAGACATGTTAAATCTCCTAATCTGGTGAACGTCTATGGTGTCTAGTTGGTTTATAACATAGTTATTTGGTTTTTATTGGAATATAAGTGGCAATTTCTGAGACTAAGAAATAGAGGTAGAAAATGATAGAGTCCCACAATCTTCAAGTTCTGAAGTAATCATGCCATTTTTTGAGATCATTTGTTGTTACTAAGCTTTATCTTAGCATAAAAATAAACTATATACATACTTTCAATTTCTACCTATTGGCCATATATCTGCCCTATGGAGCTCAAAGTTGTCTCTCTCCACTCATCCATTCTTCAAATATTAGTATAAAATTTTCTGGATGTCTTAAATCTTTTTCTCTATTTCAGAGTTCTCTCTTTAACACCACTATTCTTCACATCATAATTTCCCTATGCCAGATGTTAGGTAGAAATAGCCAAGAATAAAAAAAAATAGTTATGCACTGCTCAGGATAAGATAATGTTTTGTGAAAAACAGATAAATATGGACAGATAACTTATAACATTTACATTTTTACATTAAGATTTCCCCTGTATAATATATAACATATTTTGGGCCATGAGTTTGTTCAGCGTTAAGCTCAGCAATGGGAAAAATATTTCTATTCAATAAATAGTGCTGGGAGAACTGGCTTTGAAACTGAACCTTTTTTTTTTTTATACCATGTAAAAAAAATTAACTCAAGATAAATTAAAGACTTAAATGTAAAACCCAAAACTATAAAAATCCTGGAAGGCAAGGTAAGCAATACCATTCAGAACATAGGCATGGGCAAAGATTTCATGATGAAAATGCCAAAAGCAATTGCAAAGAAAGTAAAAATTGACAAATGGGATATAATTAAACTAACATGCTTCTGCATAGCAAAAGAAACCATCAGCAGAATAAACCAACAACCTACAGAATGGGAGAAAGTTTTTACAAACTATATATCCAACAAAAGTCTAATATCCAGCATCTATAAGTTACTTAAACAAATTTACAAAAAAAAAACATAAAAAGGTAGGCAAAGGACATGAACAGACACATTTCAAAAGGAATGTGTCTAACAATCATATGAAAAAAAGTTCAACATTACTGATCATTAGAAAAATGCAAATCAAAACCACAATAAGATACCATCTCACAACAGTCAGAATGGCTATTAATAATAAGTCAGAAAACAACCAATGCTGGCAAGGTTGTAGAGACAAAGAAATGCTTATACACTGTTGGTGGGAGTGTAAATTAGTTCAACCATTGTGGAAGACAGTGTGGCGATTCTTCAAAGACCTAAAGACAGAAATATCATTCAACCCAGCAATCCCACTAATGGGTGTATACCCAAAGGAATATAAATTGTTCTATTATGAAGACACATGCACGTGTATGCTCATTGCAGCACTATTCATAATAGCAAAGACATGAAATCAACCCAAATGCCCATCAGTGGTAGACTGGATAAAGAAAGTGTGGTACATATATACCATAGAATATTATGCAGCCATATAAAAGAACAAGATCATGTCCTTTGCAGGGCCATGGATGGACCTGGAGGCCATTATCCTTAGCAAACTAATGCAGGAATAGAAAACCAAACACTATATGTTCTCACTTGTAAGTGGGAGCTAAATGATGAGAACACATGGAAACATAGAGAGGAACAACAAACACTGGGACCTACTGGAGGGTTGAGGGTAGCAGGAGTGAGAGGATCAGGAAAAATAATGAATGGGTACTATTAATAGGCTTAACATCTGGGTGATGAAATAATCTGTATAACAACAAACTACTATGACACAAGTTTACCTATGTAATGAAACCTGCATTTGTACCCCTGAACTTAAAATAAAAGAGTTATGCTCAGTAATAAAGGCTACCATCCTCTCTTCTCCTAGAAAGAAAGGGAAGTTTTTCTGGGGTATCCATAAAGACACTATTGAAGGGATTACAATCAGAAACCCTGATATGGATGAAACATAGGTCCACCATAGACGGATGCTCCTCCATTTCCTTGATAGGTCTAGATCATTCACAGAGGTGCCTTTATGCCTTCTTTTAATAATCACCAGAAATAACTTGTCTTTCTTTTGCTAACCTACATCATATTCCCTATTTAGAGTTTTGCTAATAAAGCTTGGTGTATTTTCAAGATATCTGGATTTGCCTTCTAAAAACAGAAATCTCAAAACTACAATATCCATTGTTGTGCAGTTTATTTTCTTTCCCTTTTTCTGTCAAGATGCACATTTCTATTTACTAACCTATTGATAATGGATTTACCTTAATTGTGCCTTCCTAGAACATTTTTTTCCCCTAAGAATTGTTCTTCTAACACATCTAGGAATTATCATTCTTTCTGATAAGAAATATCATTCTTCAAACTCTTTCAGACACTTTGCTACAGAGAAAAACAGCTTATATTTATTGCTTGTATGTTTTGTTATCTCATCAGAAAGGATATTGAAGCAGAAAATACTGGCCATAATTTATGGGTGTCAAGATAAACCATACTCTTTTTTTCAATCTACCAGGGTACTATGAGGGAAAGAATCATACCTAAATGTCCAGGTTATACCTGTTTGTACATCATCCACATTTTCTACTTTAATTTTCTTCCTGTCCCACCCCTATCCTGAATAATTATCAATGGTTCAAGGTCTATTGGGGTTTTTCATATTCATCTTATCCTTGGGACTTACTCAGATTTTAAATAGCCTCCAATAAATTTACTCATACATTTGCCTAAATATTTCAGGATGTGCATTTTATTAAATATCTATCTATAAATATTTATAATATTGAGAATACAGAAACAGTTCTGTATTCTCATTATAAAATCTTACATATTATGTCCCTCTCTTAAAGATACATAATTTACATTATGCTAAAATTTTTAGAATTACTGCCATATATACTTCTGTTTAGCTTGTTTATTAATTTGTTAAACAAATATTTATGTGGAACCATTTTGCCAGGCATATAAATAAAATTTTATCAGATACTTGCTTATCCAGGTTTTATATTCTCCTATGTTATTATAGTAATATTTGTATTATATGCTAAAGAGTTTTCAACATTAATGTTTACCTATCAATAAATATTTATGGAATCTTTGCAATGTGCCCATGGCATATTAGATAAAAGAATTATAAAATGTGCATTCTGCTTTTAAGAATTTCATACCATGTATTGGATAGCATGATATATGAATATGAAAGATAAATACAATAATAAAATGTAACACAGGTTCTGGCTTTACTAGGAGTCAGAGGGTGAGGATATGAAGAGGGTAGGAGCTGATCAGGTTCTTGAAGGCTGAGAGCAAAAGAATGGTATGAATATAAAAGTGTAATTAATAAACTTGAATTTAAAAATTTACAGGAAAAAATCCTAGAAGACTTTATTTACTAAATACCCTTCTACCTCATTGTCCAATTTTAGCCAGTCTTTTTATCTCAGATGTCAGTATATTCTGAACAACTGTTTCCCCATTCGTAAACAGAGTCTATAAGTAAACACCTAACTATCTAGATAATAAAATGGATTAATTAGCTATTATTCTAAAATAGAAAGTAGAATCACATTTTTTAAAGCTAGGGAAAGTAAACCTTTTGTTTGTTTTAGACTACTAGTTGCTAGCGAATGTGGATTATTTTGCCAATTGCACATCATATTAATTTAAAAGGGGATATGGTAATTTTAGAGCATAGAAATGTTCAGATATGAATTTGACCACGTGGTCAAAATGAACACCACCAGTAGCAGGACATGTTGATATCATATACTCTTTGATATAATATATGGAGATGGGCACATCATTTCTGAATTTAATAATAAGGAAACGTCAGACAAATCCGAATTAAGAGATAGTCTATAAACTAATTGGCCAACATTCTTCAAAATACCAAGGTCATAAAAGATAAAGAAATACTGGGGATCTTAGAAGATGCTTACAAAACAAGACTATTAATTACAATGTGGGATACTCCATATGGTGCTGGACTAGAAAGAGGATATTAGTAGAGAAATAGGATATGAATAAGTCTTACCATAAATGCTTTTGTATGAGCATTAACTTTCTAGTTTTGATAATGTTATATGTTCATGTAAAACGTAATTATTTAAGGAAGTCAAGTAAAGAATATATGAGAAATCTTTTATATTTGCAGTGTTGTTGTCAGTGTGAAATTATTTCAAGTGGAAAGTTGGAATATGAAAAAATTAAAAATTAAATGTTTGTTCATTTTTTCTTTTACATATTTCCGTTTTTCCTTAAACCTATTTGTAAGAAAAAATTATTAAAGGCTTTATCATCTTATTAAAAAATGGTGTGGCAGACAGAATGATAGTGCCCCAAAGATGTCTGTATCCTGATCCCTGGAACCTAGAAATATGTTACTCTGCATGACAAAAGAGAATTATGGATATGATCAAGTTTAAAGATCTTAAGATATGGAGATTATCCTGGATTATCTGGGCAGACCAAATGTAATCACAAGACTCCTTAAAAGAGGGAAATAAAAGACCAGAAGCAGAAGAAATTGTGATGATGAAAGCAGAGGTCAGAGAGCAAAGGAGATTTAAAGAAGCTACACTACTAGCTTTGAAGCTAGCAGTCCACCAGGAATATAGATAACTTCTAGAAGCTAGAAAAGGCAAAGAAATGCATTCGCCTGTAGTCCCAGCTACTAGGGAGGCTGAGGCAGGAGAATGGCGTGAACCCGCGAGGCGGAGCTTGCAGTGAGCCAAGATTGCACCACTGCACTCCGGCCTGGGCGAAAGAGTGAGACTCCGTCTCAAAAAAAATAAATAAATAAAAAACAAAATAAATAAATAAATAAATAATAAAAAATAAAAAAATAAAAACTAAAAAAAAATAGAAGGAAATAAACTCAATTGGCTAGGACTCTTCATGCCACTGAATATCAAACAATTTCTGTTCTCACTGCCTTTGTGTGTGCCTAATTTATGTCAGAATCTCACTGAAGAGGAACTTGGGTAAAATTTTGTGCCCATCTTCTCATCAGAGATTTTACTCAGCTTATACGAATATCATAATCACTACTGAAGTCTCAGAGGATCCTCTAATATACTGTACTCCATCAACTGGGAGGTAAAAATGAAGCAAAAACAATATCTTTTTTTTAAGCAAATTGAAGCCAGTATTGAAGACAAGACATTAATTCTATTGATATATGGGCCAGAACCTGAAAGTCCCAGAATTAGCCATTAAATCTTTGCATCGATTTATGGCATGTAAGAATCAAGAGAGCTACAATCTTGCTGGGCAGATATATTCCCAAGAAAAGGGAAGGCTGAGCCAATATTTATCAATCGCAGAAAAAAAAAGTCCAGAAGCATACCAGTTTTACTTCTTTCACTAAATGGAAGCAGCATTCCCAAGAAACTCCCATCATCGTCATTGTCGTCATCACCAGTATAATCATCATTATAAAAATAACAGTAGAAACAACAGCAATAATGTGATACCCAGGCAAAACAATATAAATAGTATACGTATTATAAAATATTTGAAGTATAACGAGATCATGAGAATATTCTTTTTCTGGACTTTATTCTTATACTACAGTCTTAGTCACTCATATGTGTATATATATATAGTAGTGACTATAACCTTGCATATAGGAATATCTAAATGCTTTTATTGGTATGTCCCTCTATAAAAAAATCAAATCTTAAATATACATATACATGTTAATTTATAAATTATATACATGTGCTACCACTGCATGTATATGATTTATAAATGTGTGCATAACAAATATCACAGATATCAGTACTTAATTTTTTTCTGATTTCCCTATGAAAATGAATATAAACACATAGAATCCTCAACATGAAGATCTTCTTATACACCCATCAGGGTTTCTAGCAATTCATGTAGAAGTCTACATATCTACGCTAAGTTTTTAGCTTAATAACCCTTCCACTTTTGACAAGGGACCTTTTGTGTGCTCTCAGTATGTACCAATTATATGTCCCAAACAAGATCCCTAAAAAGCAATTTTAGTATTTCTGAAGAGCAGGCCTCCATAGAAGACAGAAAAGATTGAGAAGGCAAATGAGCTTCTTTTCTTGTGTTGAGTGCCCAAACAGAAAAAAAAGTAAATGAATGAATAATAAATAAATACACAAATTAATAAAACAGATAGTTTAGCCTGCCACAAGAAGGGCGTCAAAATAGGAATTATAGTCTGATGACATGAGATTACTAAAATGGAGATTACTTTTTAAGAATGATTACAGTTCATGGGTTCTTCTTCATTCCCTAGGTTTCAGAATACAGTTCAATACATGTGGACTGGCTGGTGAACTGACCTCTCTGATAATCATAACTGCTGAAGAAGATCAGAATTTTTCTTTGCATGTACTTTCATATGTTTCATTACTCTTAAGTTTGAATTGCATTTTCTTTTGCAGTAAAACTAGACAGTGGCTGCTGGTACATAGTCACACATATGATCATCTTTGCTGTGTAAAAATAAATGCTTAATTTAATAAATAATTAAATCATTCTTTCTCTGATATAAATTTCTGTTTTCATTTACCTTTATTTCTACTTTTCATCACATTTTATTGAACATTTAATTATGAGGCATATGCTTTCTAATACTGCAGGTATCAAAATCTAGGAAGATAAGTAAGCAAATAATTTCAATGAATATAATCTGTACTTAAATAGAAAAAAATATATATAGGATTCAGGGCTGTAACATAGGAAGGAATAACTAGCTTCACATGGTAGGTTGAGGAAAAGTTTCACAGTTTAGGAAATGCTTAAGGTGGATATTGAAGGATGAGTAAGAGTTCAGCACGTGAGTGTATAGATGTGGTGTTTCAGGTAAAAGGCACAAATAAGATGGTATAGAAGACATGACATACCATGATATGGCTACATATGAAATGAAGACGTAAAAGCCACAGGAAGAATGATGAAAGAGAGAAGAGAGCTAAACTTTCATAAAGTTTATAATTCTATGTAGATATAGAGAGATTCTAGTGCAAAAGTGAAAGTCTTTATGAACATACTTTTATGTTAGAAGCACTGAATGCCAAGATCACAATATTCAGATAACAGGACAAAGAGTCCTTTCTCTATACACAAAATAATTCAGACTAAAAGAAAAAAACAGTTGTTCTGATGTTTGAGTAAATTAACCTTGTGTATATTTGTTGGTCAGTTGAGATGGGGAAAGGAGTTGGGACAACGAATGCTTATTGACATTTACAATTTACAAGAGAAGATATAAGAATACATAGCCTAGGGACCCCGATAGTGTGACAGGTTTTGGTAGAGATTTTACATTATATATTATTAACTGAGGTATACAAATTACCTGTCTCATTTAGTCTGTAGTCAAATTTTCAAGTTTACCTTTTCCAATTATTCTTCCTTTCTGCAATGTACATGAAAAAAAAAAAACCTGCTAAGATGAATCTTCTGATATCTTCCCTTTTCCTACGGTTGCTTTTCCAACATTTTGAGTATCACATGAAATACACAACTTATAAATTGCCACTGCTCTACACAACAGGCTGATTTCTCACCAAGTTATTCACAGTTCTAAGGAACTGGAATAAAAAATCATTCATTTCCTAATGATAGAGTATCTTCAACCTAAGCAAAGCTGCCTCAGAAAGATTTGGATCTTCTCAAAATGCTTCAATAGGACTCTTGAACTAAATTTCTCACATGTCATTATAACTCACAGTATAACAGCAATCTATGCCCAATGACCAATTATCAAATGTCTAACAGTTTTTTTTTTTTTGTCAGTAGTGTTCAAAACACCAACTGATTCAACATTTTTAAAATGTTAGATAAAATTCAAAGCTTTCTGTAAAATAATTCCATATAGTTGCCTTTTAATATACTTTATTGAGGCCAAGCACTGTGGCTCATGCCCGTAATCCCAACACTTTGGGAGGCTGAGGCAGGCGAATCACTTGAGGCCAGGAGTTTGAGACCAGCTTTGTCAACAAGGCGAAAACCCGTGTCTACTAAAAATACAAAAATTAGCCAGGTGTGCTGGTATGCGCCTGTTGTCCCAGCTTCTTGGGAGGCTGAGGCAGGAGAATTGCTTGCACCCAGAAGGCGGAGGTTGCAGTAAGGCAAGATCTAGCCACTCCAGCCTGGGTGACAGAACAAGACACTATCTCAAAAATAAAAAATTTAAAAAAATTAAATTTAAAGTAAATATATTTTATAGAGAAAGAAATAGAGTGGGAATTGTGAGCCTAAGTGAGTCTGTGTGCCTGAAAGTGGATAATATTTAATTGCATGACAGCAAGGGGGAAACTATTATAACTTCTAATAAAAACTATGTAAAAGGCGACCATAAAATAAATTACACACAACTTTTAAAGAGTATTTGTTCTGGAGCAGGCATGTATTTTGAAAGGCCTGTGGAGACCAAATCAAGCTGTAAATACTATTCTTACAACACTCCACAAGCTGAAGTTTCCTTTTTTATTTTTTATTTTATTATTATTATTATTGAGACAGTCTCACTCTGTAACCCAGGCTGGAGTACAGCGGCATAATCTCGGCTCACTGCAACCTCGGTCTCCTGGGTTCAAGTGATTCTCCTGCCTCAGCCTCCCGAGTAGCTGAGATTACAGGCACCTACCACCAAGCCCGGCTAATTTCTGTACTTTTTATAGAGACGGGGTTTCACTGTGTTGGCCAGGCTGGTCCTGAACTCCTGGCTTCAAGCGATCCACCTGCCTTGGCCTCCGAAAGTGCTGTGATTACAGGCGTGAGTAACCGTGCCTGGCCTGAAGTTTTAAATGAAGTATTGTGCTATATTCTTCCACACGTTAAAGCTTATCTGCATACCTAGTAATCATCAGTATTTTGTCTGATGACAATTAGACAATTAGTTATATTTTTTATGGCCAGTCTGGCATTTGATTGTAAGATTGTAATTTTACCAGAGAAAGGATGCACATATTTACATTCACTAAAGTAAGACACCAGGTAGGCAGGTATTTCTTTTAAAAAAAAAAATTTCAAAGGAGGATTACTAAAACAAATAGGATTTGTTTTATAAGACACTATAGCAAGAAAATTATATAACTGGAAATGGCAAAAGAAATAGACACCACAATCTAATAAACACAAAGGCAATTTTCTTTTCCCAGAAGAGCTCAAATTATATTCTTGTCTCAACCTACTGTGGAGCACTTGTTTTCACATTTCTTATACCTGTTCACAAGGGTCTGACAAAAATTCATCATGAGGTAGTCCTCAGATTTATCCTGTTTCCTGCATTTTCTTTAATAAAATTTCCCTCAAAAAATTAGCATTCATTATGTGCCATGCCTTTTACTAAGCGTCTTCTACTCATTACTTTACTTAATTTTCATAAAATTCTGTGAGGTAGATGCTATTAAAATTTATTCCAGAGATGAAGACAGTAAAGCTAAGAAGAGTGAAATGTTTGACTAATATATAATGAATTTTTTAAAAAGTCCTACATTCAGTTCAAAGTCATGGAATTTTCTTTGAAACTTTTTTTTCCATGCTATTCCACCTAAAACTTTTTTCACCTGTGTACCTATAAACACTGTATCTAATCCTCAAAGCCCACTTTTAAGTAGGCGTTATCTTATCTTCTATAACCAATTCAAACCACATTACACACTCTTTTGAACTATAGCACTTTGGTTTTTTGGTATCTAGTACATATTTTTATTGTTTCCTATATATATTTTATATATTCTAACTTAATATTAAGCTACTAGAGAGCAGAGGAGCCTCGGTGATCATTGTGTCTCCACTTTTATTGATTTTGGCACAGAGAGTGCCCAATAAGACACTGAGTTTCTCTACCACTAATGGAACATTTAGCATTTCCTAATGTCTCATGGGGACTGATTGAAGACTAAGAACATTTACAGTTGGGCCCATCTTATGGGCCTGCCTCTGATATTATTTGCCCAGTCTAAATCCCCAGGGGTCACTGGGAAGCAACAGATAAGCATATTAACTATAAAATGTAATTGAAAAAAATTTTCCATTAAGCTGGTTTTCTTCAGTTTTCAAGGGGTTGATTTTGCCATGAATTTTTAGGTTGGTTTGTTTATTTCTTCCTGAGCAATTATGTACAAAATACAAGATGGAAGAAAAGGAAAAGAAGAGTGGAATGAAAAAAAGAAGAAAGGAAAAAAAGTAGAAAGGAAAAACAGAAAAAGAAAAAAGCAATAAACAAAAAATAATCTCTTAGTTTTAAATTCATTAGTAATAGAATTTACAGCTTCTTAGACATTCAACCTTGCTCAATTAATTGTCTTCATGACGGCAATTCTCCAAACATACAGTTTAAAATGATTTAGAATTGCTGACATCTGGAGGCCTCAACAAGAGCTCTAATTTGCATAAAGCTATGGCATATAAAGTCAGTGGACACATATTAGGAAGATGAGCTAATTCTTGTTTTCAGAAAAGGATGTGATTTTTCTTAACGTATCAGTATGATTTTCTCTAGAAATTGTTAATTAATAATCAAAATGCATAGAAGGTGTGTCTTAACCTGAATGTTTCATACTTTTACCTCTCCATGGAAAATATTTCAATCTTTTTGCTTTATCTAATAGCCACCAAATAATTAACTTAAAGAAAGATAAACACAGAAATTTTATGTTATGCATTTTATCATAATTTTTTTAAAAGCTTGAATCTATGTCACAGTGTTTAATCAGGAGATTAAAAAGAAAAGACTCTGCTTGCCTTCATGTAACTTAAAATTTTTACAGGGTTATAGTACAATGCATCAGTAATTAATTACACTAAATAACCTAAGTGTACTATAGGAAAGTCACTCTAAAACATGTAAAGAGGAAGAAATTTTGTCTGGGTGAGAAAACCATTAATTAACTGTTTCCGCTTAAAGAGGGAAAAGTTTGTGGGGGAATATTTAGCTGTACATATACACCAGTGAAATTTCCAATTCAGAGTTATAAAGGATAATTAGGTGGTGAAACCTAATCCCCTTCAGAGGCTTTAGTTAACTCAAGTTTTAATTAAATTTTGTGCCTTTTATTTTAGTACACATAAAAATCTATTAAACAGGCTTCTCATTTCTGGGACGATTTCACAATGGAAGATGATTAAACATAGACACTACAGGATCCATGGATTTACCAAAAGCTTCTAAAACTCCTGACTATAGTTGCCAAACATAATTTTAATATATGTCTGGGCTTATTATACAAATAATCAAAAATGAGAAACTGAAACTGATCAAGTGGATGTACGCAGTAAGAAAACTCAAAAGTCTTCGTTGCCCTTGGTGCAAACATGAACATGATATTAAGCCTCCAGATCCAAAGTGTAGAACTTGAATCTAAAATTCTTACTTTAAGATAAGAATTGGTGGGGAACAATATGATCTCATATTAGTCTAACTTCCTGCACAGAGAAATAAAAAAAAAAAAAGGCATTTTTTTTACTGAGAAGGAAGGCCTCCTCAGTAAAGGGCCCTGTGATACTATAAATTATAGTCAAGTGCAAATGTACTTACAACAAAAAGTCCCAAGAACATGAATAAACCATCTATTATGAATGAGTATACATTAAAGATAAATATATTTAGGCCAGGCACAATGGGTCACACCTGTAATCCCAACATTTTGGGAGGCGGATTACTTGAGGTCAGGAGTTCCAGACCAGCCTGGCCAATATGGGGAAACCCTGTCTCAACTAAAAATACAGAAATTAGCTGGGCGTGGTGGCTCATGCCTATACTCCCAGCTACTCAGGAGGCTGAGGTGGGAGAATCACTTGAGCCCAGGAGGCAGAGGTTGCAGTCAGCTGAGATTGCACCCCTGCACTGCAGCCTGGGCAACAAAGCAAGACTCCCTCTCAAAAATAAAATAAAATAAAATAAAATAAACATATTTAAATCTCAAATGACTTCAAATATTTAATAATCAGGAAGAGGTTTTAAAATATTAATCAGATAGAAAATAAAAATGCTTCTTTCTCCTCTCTTTTTAAAGTATCTCATGTTTTTCTTCCACATAGTGTTTAACAAAAGCAAAAAGCAAACAAATAATGTAAAAATACAGTTGACCCTTGAACAACGTGGTGGCAAGGGTGCTGACCCCTTATGCTGTTGAAAATTCACTTATAACTTTTGATTTCCCAAAAACTTAACTATTATTACTAATAGCCTACTGTTGACCAGGAGCCCTCGCAATAACAAAAACAGTCAATTAATATATATTTGTGTGTTGTATGTACTATATACTGTATTCTTACAATAAAGTAAGAGCTAGAGAAAAAAATGTTATTAAGAAAATCACGAAAGTCAAAAAATAACAGATGCTGGTGGGGCTACAGAGAAAAGGGAACACTTAAACACCATTGGTGGAAGTGTAAACTAGTTCAATCATTGTGAAAAGCAGTGTGCCGATTCCTCAAAGAGCTAAAAGCAGAACTACATTCGACCCAGCAAGCCCATCACTGGGCACATACCCAGAGGAATAGAAATCATTTTACTATAAAGACACATGCATGCAAATGGTCACTGCAGCACTGTTCACGATAGTAAAGACATGGAATCAACCTAAATGTGCATCAGTGACAAGTTGGATAAGGATAATGTGGTACATGTACACCATGGAATACTATGCAGCCATAAGAAAGAAAGAGATCCATGTCTTTTGCGGGAACATGGATGGAACCGGAGGCCATTATCCTCAGCAAACTAATGCAAGAACAGAAAACCATACTATATGTTCTCACTTAAAAGTGAGAGTTAAATGATGAGAACTCATAAAAACAAAGAAGGGAACAACAGACACTGGGGCCTTTTGAGAGTGGAGGATGGGAGGAGGGAGAAGAGCAGAAAAAATAGCTATTGGGTATTAGGCTTAGTACCTGGGTAATGAAATAATCTGTACAACAAACCCCCATTATATGAGTTTACCTATATAACAAACTTGCACAGCTACCCCTGAACCTAAAATAAAAGTTAAAAAAAATGAAAACTTAAAAGAAAATCATGGCCGGGCGCGGTGGCTCACGCCTGTAATCCCAGCACTTTGGGAGGCCGAGGCGGGCGGATCACGAGGTCAGGAAATCGAGACCATCCTGGCTAACACGGTGAAACCCCGTCTCTCCTAAAAATATAAAAAATTAGCCAGGCGAGGTGGCGGGCGGCTGTAGTCCCAGCTACTCGGGAGGCTGAGGCAGGAGAATGGCGTGAACCCCGGGGGGCGGAGCCTGCAGTGAGCCAAGATTGCGCCACTGCACTCCGAGCTGGGCGAAAGAGCGAGACTCCTTCTCAAAAAAAAAAAAAAAAAAAAAAAGAAAGAAAATCATAAGGAAGAGACAGTATATTTACCATTCATTAAGTGGAAGTGGATCATGATAAAGGTCTTCATCCTCACCATCTTTACATAGAGTAGTCTGAAGAGGAGGAGAAAGAAGTGGGGTAGGTGTTGCTGTCTCAGGGGTGGCAGAGGCAGAAGTGGTAGAAAAGGTGGTAGGGGAGGCAAGAGAGTCAGGCACATTCCATGTAATCTTACAAAATTACCTAATTTCTTATGTTTTTTGCTTTTACATTTCTCTAAAAATGTTGCTATATGGTACAAATCCTTCTTCTAACATGTGCTTTAATTTCTGTTTGTATCATAGAAGGATCCATGTTATAAAATAAATCAAAAGCCACCTAGAATAATCAAAATCCTTTTGCCTGGTTGTCTAATGTCAATTTGTTTTCAAGCACTCTTTCTATATCATTTTCCTCATTGTCTAGCACTGGTTCAGAAGCATTCATCTCCATCAAGTCATATTTTGTTAATACTGCTGAAGTGATGTTTATTAGCTTTTAAACTTCTTCAAAATCCGTATCTTAAAATGCTTCACCCGTCACCTTTCTGCCATATCCATAATCTTATTCATGGTTTCCTTGATTGGCTCTGAAGTAAATCCTGTGAAGTTATTTACAACATCTGGATACAGTTTTCTCCAGCAAAAATTTATTATTTCAGGCTTGATGACTTTCATAGCTTCTTAATAATAACAATGGGGTCTTCAAAGGTGTAACCCTTTCAAACATTCAAGATGTTATCTCTGTGGGGGTTCTCTTCCACAGTGTTGACAATTCTTTCCATTGAATACTTTATATAATGAGACTTAAAGTTCCATATGACCCCCTGATCTACAGGCTGAATTGGAAACTTTGTTTTAGCAGACAATTAGACCACTTTGATGCATTCAGTGATGAATTCATGGGGTTCAAGGGCATTGTCCAATACCAAAAGAACTTTAAAAGGTCATTACTTATTGGTAACATACTCTCTGACTTCAGGGACAAAGCATGAATGGAACGAATTAAGAAAAAAAAGTGTTCTCCTTGTCCATGACTTCTTGTAATACAACCAAAAGTCTGGTAGCTGGTGTTTATCTTTACCCTTCAAGGTTCAGGGGTTAGATAAGGGCAGTCCTAATGATAAACCCAACTACATTTTCACAAATCTGTAGAGTTAGCCTGCCCCTATTGCCTTAAATCCTGGTCCTTCATTTCTCTTCCTTACTAATAAATGTCCTTCATGGCATTTTTTTTTTTTTTTTTTTTCCAGAAGAGGGCACTTTTGTCTGCATTAATCCTTTCTTCTCAATAATTTTCTTAATGACATCTGGGAACTTGTTGGCTCCCTTTAGGTAGGCAGAAGCTGCTTCTCCTGTTACTTTTTTTTTTTTAACCTTTTTCTTTAGGTTCAGGAGCACATGTACAGGTTTGTTACACAGGTAAATTGCATGTTAATGGGGGTTGGGTGTACAGACTTTTTCATCTCTCAGGTAATAAGCATAGGCAAACCTCTTTCTAAAGTTATCAAACCATCCTTTGCTGGCATTAAATTCTCCAGCTTTAGATCCTTCACCATCCTTTTGCTTTAAGTTGTCACATAACTTCACTCTCTTTCAAATCATGTTAGGGTTTGGAGGTATGTCATTTGTATAGCAATCCTGCACCCACATAAATGCTGCATTTTCAATACAAGATAAAAATGTATTTCACAAAAAGTGCAAGGCTTTTTGTGTATACTCATGTTTTTCTTCTATATAATGTTTAACAAAAGCAAAACGCAAACAAATAATGTAAAAATACAGTTGACCCTTGAACATCATGGTGGCAAGGGTGCTGACCCCTTGTGCTGTCGAAAATTCACTTATAACTTTTGATTTCCCAAAAACGTAACTATTATTACTAATAGCCTACTGTTGATCAGGAGCCCTCGCAATAACAAAAACAGTCAATTAATATATATTTGTATGTTGTATGTACTATATACAATATTCTTACAATAAAGTAAGAGCTAGAGAAAAAAAAAAAAAAGCCGGTGGCCATAGCTGCAAGCAAGGGCTTCACGAATTTCCTTTCTTTCTTTTTTTTTTTTAAATGATTCTAATGCTGGATTTATTTTTTATAAAATTTCAGGCAATCACAGCTACAGACCTCAATTGGTGGTATATATTAAGCAGTTCAACATTTTCCTGTATTCCCATGTCTGTTTTATACTTCTTGGGAACACCTCCAGCACTTTGACATTTTGTAGTAGTCCTATGGGGTTATTTAAGGTTTGAGGTGTTGTACTAAACATTACAAAAAAATAATGAGAAATGTGAGAGATCACTTTTTACTGCTGTTTACAATTTACTGGAGAGGAATTGCTCACAGGGAAATTATTAACATCTCACTGTGTTTTAAGCTGATACAACACTTGAGTTCTCCGTACAAGCAACAGGAGGTGACTATAAAATTACTATAGTAGTACAGTGCTACTATAGTTAATATTATGCAGTTACGATTTAATATTGCATCCTTACATTTTTCTTGACTGCAAATAGCACCACATATATTCTGTTTGTGTATCTAGTTTTGACAAATTCCAACTTTTCATGAGAGATTTATGTATATTTTTTGTAGTAAATGATAAAATATACTAGCATTGACATATATTTTATGCATACCTTTCTCTTAATTTTTTGATATTTTAGGCTACGCAGTTTTTCCTCAAGTTTTTCCAAATTGTCATAAATCTCCAAAAAAGTTTCCAATATATTTATTTTTAAAAATCCACATATAAGTGGACCCACACAGTTCAAACCTGTGTTTTCAGGGGTCAACTATATTGTGAAAATATATTTTAGAAAATAGGAAAATCTTACGTGAATTTGGAGTAATGTGTTCAACTGGACTGCATTGCCTGATACTTATTTTTGTAGATACAAATTATTTCACATATTGTTTTAAGTGGAAATTACTATAAAGTTACTATACTTCCCTCTTTGTTCAACACAAATTTCTGGACTTCAAAATATCTTTTTAAATAAGCATTTCTTTATTTTCAGCACACAGGTAGGATTAGACATTTAGCAAATAAAATACAGAACACCAAGTCAAATTTAAATTTCAAATAATCAACAGATAATATTTTAGGGTAAATATGTCTCAAAGGAACATCTAACTAGGCATTCTTTACTTTGCCTGGTAACCATACACATAAGTCTTCTGCTAGGTACTAGGGATAAAAGGCAGAACAAGATAGACATGATCTCTGTCTTTATAAACTATATATTCAGAAGTGGCTTGAAAAAAATACGAAGACAATAATAAATATTTATAGATATTTTTTAAATGAAAGAGTTTCTGTGTACCCCATCTTAAGGATTCCATCATGGTTGATTGAAATAGACATGGTTATGTGATCCTCTGCAACCAAAAAAGCCTCCAGGTTTTGTCTCCTATTTTGATGTTTGACAATTAAGTTAAAATATCAGTGTTTCTACAGAGCTTCTTCACACCTCTCACAATCTAGTTCCAAAAAGGGGATTGATCCCTACAGCTGATTTTGGAATAGGTGAGCTGTTATTATTATACATATTCTCCCACTTTAACATAATTCTTGTATAGCAGTTACTACATATGTTTTGTGATGGAGCTGTCAGTGAAGTTTGAAATAGGGATTAAATATTAAGTTGAGTTTTAAAATTATAATTAGGTCACTTATTTGAAGAAAGTGTTTAAGTATTCCACACCAGCAGCTATAAGTATATGCTAAATGAAAATAAATTCAAATGAGAAAGAAACTAAATAAATGTCTTGTTTAGATATACTATTCTCAAGCTATCATGGAAATTATCTTTTTATTGACTAAGAAAAAAATCAGTAAGCATTAATGCACAAATCTCATTCAGAATTGGAGTTATATCTGGAATATACTCTCAAAACCACAAATATAGGGAGAGTTCAATGCTCTCTCGGCTAACAGTGTTTGTAATTATGTCTCAATTTTAACAGAAGTAATTCTTATATAATCTCAAGAGAAAAAATACCTTCAATGACAATTTTTAGATTTCCTTTTTGTCATCTTGCTTAGATTTCTAAATCATAGTTACAAAAAGCTTTTTTAATTTTTTTAAGTCATCACACATTTGATCTCTTGGCAGTTTGTCTGCAATTCAGTATGCTGGTGCCAGACTTCTCAAAAATTTCAGGGCTAGACAATATAAATTAGCATCTAGGAATTTTGCCACTGACTTGATGGCATGAGGAAGGAGATGAGAAATTAGAGATACATAGTAGATACAATTGAGTTGATGCTTTTTAATTACCCTGTATCTTTGCTGGGTAATGCATTCTGTATTTCAATCATCTTGAGTGCAATGACTTTTATGTGGTATACTGTAGATGGATAAATATGAAACCCAAAGCACCCTGTTTATTTGATACCCTGACTGTTGAAAGTGTATTTGTAGATCAAGCAGTTTGTTTATTCCCATTTTCTTCGCGATAAAGGAGTTATAGAACTGGGCCAGAGCAATATAGCTGATAAACTAGAAATTTTTTAAGATTAAAAATAATATTAGAAATCAACTTCTCCCTTCCTTGTCTTGCCTATTTACCTTCTCCAAATACTAAAGAAAAAATTAAGGAGAAAAAATATAAAAAGAAATTAGAGAGTAGTTTAAAAGCCCCAGCTGTGTACACAGGCATTTAGCTAGTAAGCATTAGAAAATGCATGGAGATGAGCCGAGTGGAAAGGAATACAAAAGCCAGTAAGAAAAATGTAAAGAAAATTGATAAGACAGAAAGAGGAGTTTGGTAGATGCAAACTTTAATTTTAATTTGAATATTATTAATTAATTAAAACAAATGATAGCATGAAGGTACTTTGAAAGATAGTGTATTTTATTTTCACTAAAGAAAAGTGATTTCACTGAACTGTGGAAAAAGGAGACATTCTGAATAAAAGGAATTTCTAAGAATAGAATGCTGTTTGAACTGCAGATGAGAACATACAATACATTTTGACATATCTTATATCAGCCTTCAGTTTAATAGTATTTCATGCACACATTTCCCTTTTTCTGGAAACATATTAGAATATACTTATATTTTCCATTGTTCCTTCCATTTTCTTTATTTTTCTGCAAAACACTTTTTATGCTTGGATCAGGTTGTGTTCATAGATATGCATTTATAGCAAGCTGTGAGCATTATCCTGAATATATGTTCTCTGCAGGATGCCAAGCTATCAGGTTCTCCTAAAACTAGCTATGTTGGATTTATTGGAATAAAATAGAAAACAAAAATATAAAGAGACTATTTATATGCAATGGCCAAAATATCTGTGGTTCAAATATATATATATATATATATATATATATATATATATATATATATACACATATAGGCATATGCATCTATGAATATTATATATATTTACAGATATTGTATACACATATACGTAAATAGGCAGATTTATTTACTATTAAGAAAATATTTAAGAAAGGTTACAACAGGAGTGATAGCTAATAATGGCTACATGCCATGCCATGTGTCTTTTGCTGTATGCACATCATTTCATTTAGTTCTTTCAAAAACCTTATGAGTTGGACTTTACTAATAATCCTCTGTAAAGATGAAGAAACCAATGCTTACATAGGTTAAGTAGATTTTCTACAGTTCCACAGCTAGGCAGGGATAGAGAAAATATTTGCTCTAAAAATATTTGAAGCAAGGAGAGTATATATCCTTTCCACAATAAAGAAAAACAAATGAAAAGTAGGTCATACAGGACGTATGAGATACTAAATTGATAGAAAGAGATACTAGAATTGGTCTTAGCCAAATGGTCAAAACAATAAACTCCTGTCATTTGCAGCAACATGGATGAAATTGGAGGTCATTATGTTCAGTAAAATAAGCCAGGCACAGAAAGACAAGTATCACATGCTCTCACTCATGTGGGAGCTAAAAAAAGTAGATCGCACGGAGACAGAGAGTAGAATGGTGGTCACCAGAGTCTGGGAAAGGAAGGGAGGAGAGGTGATGAACAGAACATGGCTAAGGAGTACAAAAAAACAGTTAGATAGAAAAACCAAGTTCTAGTATTTGACAGTACAGTAAAAAAATCATTGTTAACAATAACATACTCTATTTGCAAAATATCTGGAAGAAAAGAATTATAATGTTCCCAACACTGAGACACAATGTGTTTGAGGTGATAAATATTCCAATTACCCTTATTGGATCATTACATATTGTAGACAGGTATTAAAATATCATCTGTACACCAAAAATATGCACATTTTCAATAAAATTGTTTAAAAAGAAAAGTTTACACTTAATTTTATTCAGACTATGTAGATACTGCTTAACTCTATTCTAAAACTGACCATTGTGAACAATCTGAGATAAACATGATTACCTACATCCCTCAATTATGGGTATGGCACTTCGGGAAGTCAACTTTGGGAAAGGAGAGTTGGCTAGAGTTTCAGTGTGTTCATATCCTTAATGTCCAAAAACCTCACTAAAATATTGTTATGGGTAGATTTGCTTTCAAACCACTATGCTTTTTGGAAGATATGTTAGAGTCTTCGTTATCTCAGAATGTGGCCTTATTTGCAGATAAGTTCTTCATAGAGGTAGACAAGTTAAAATGAAGTGATGGTGATCAGGACATACTACCTGCAATATGGCACCTTAACATATTGGATATTTTAAGATGAAGAATTTGAGACATGGCATATGCAGAAAATATTTTTTGACCTTACCCTGAAGCAGGCCATAAAATCTATTAATAGGAAGGACTTTCTGTCCTTACCCTAAAGCTGTCAGTACAAGAAGACCCTCACTACAGATGTGACCCCCTTAGACCTAGAGAAAAAGAGTATACTTGCTCCTGAAGATGAAAGGACAGAGGAGTCTGAAAAAAGGTCTTGCTAAATTTCCCCAGTATATTGGCCTTAGCTTATATTCTTTGCCTTATTTTATTTATTTCCATTTGTATCAAGCCTACAATAAAAACACTCAGGTTTAACTGTTTCTTTGGGTCTGCATTGCCTATTAAGTCAACCATGTCACATAAAGATTAAATCCAATAAATTTGCATGCTTTTCTCATGTTAGTCTGTCTTTTGTTACAGGGCCTTAGACAATGAACCTAAGACAGAAAGGAAAATGAACCTAAGATTGTAGAAGGAAAAATATATATTTATTTTCTTTCTTTTTTTTTTTTCCGACATGGAGTCTCACTCTGTTGCCCAGGCTGGAGTGTAGTGGCACAATCTCGGCTAACTGCAACCTCTGCCTCCTGGTTTCAAATGATTCTCCCACCTCAGCCTCCTGAGTAGCCGGGATTACAGGTGTACACCACCACACCAGTCTAATTTTTGTATTTTTTATAGAGAAAGGGTTTTACCATGTTGGCCAGGCTAGTCTCAAATTCCTGGCCTCAAGTGATCTATCCACCTGAGCCTCCCAAAGTGCTGGAATTACAGGTGTGAGCCCCACGCCCTGCAAGAAAAAATATTTTTCTTCCCCTAGAGGTCACTAGGGGGGCAGGGAGGGTCTTAATGCAATATGACTGGCATTCTAGAGAGAAGGTAGAAACCGATGCACACGTGCATGTAGGGAACCCAATGTGAAGACACACAGAGAACACCACCATCTACAAGCCAAAGAGAAAGACCTAGTACAGATCCTTCCCTAAAAGCCCTTAGAAGGAACTAACCCGAACTAACCCTGCTGACAACTTATCTCAAACTGGTAGCCTCCAGGAGACAAGGCATTTCCATGGTTTAAACTACTCAGTTTTTGGTCTTTGTTACTGGTAGTCTTAGCAAATGAATGCAAATGCAACTTCAATGTGATTACTTTGTATAATTTTTATAGGAGATCATGTCTCATATAGATATATAGCAGGTTTGTCTTTATTTCATAGTCAAATTTTCAATTTAATTTAGAAGTTTCTTTTGGGTTATTATCTTCCAATGTGATTCCATATGCCTTGATCTTCCTCAGATTATTCAAAAGATTTGATGTACTGATTAATACTTGTGTTTCAACAGTCTGATAAGTTAATCTTTATTTGCCTAGTTAAATATGACCTTGGAAAGAACAAAGTTGAAGCATGCACACTTATTTGACACTTGAATTGAACGTTTCTAAGGTGATTCAGCCAGATATTGCTCTGATATAAACATTCAATGCCTTCACATTTTCTCTATTTATTTTTTCTCTAAAATAATTTTACATTGCTCTTCCCTGTCTAGCTACTCAAATGTTCACCTTACATATTTATTTTTCTTTCTTAAATATAAATTATGTTTAAAGGATTTGGGAATAAAAGGATAAGTGAAACAATCATTAAGTGCAAACTCCTCAAGAAATGGAGTGTGTTCTCATAAAATAATTTCCTGTAGATACCACCAATTTGCAAGCACATCAAAGATAAGAAAGTTATGCTTTCTGTGTGTGAGATGCATACAAGTACTAATAGTCATTTTAGTTAATAATAATGGCTTATATTTTATAATTAGCTTTTATCACTTGTTACATTTAAAACTTTTATCCTTTAATAATAATACTTAAATCATATTGGAATTCTAAAATATGAAATCAGTTCTGATTTTCTCTCTTACTTGCTTTTCCTTTCTGTGACTTCCTTTCTTCAGCACAATGACCAAAATGTATACCAGATTCTTCTTTGTAATTGTATCAGGTTAAAGTCTAAAAGTCCTACAAATTTTTCATAGATACGTGCAATATTTACAAATATGTCATATGCTATTTAACCTACCCAAAGTTTAAAAGCTTATAAGTTTTAAAATCCTATAACTAGTACTATGACAAAAGAATTTAATATATATATAAATCTGTTTTAAAGTTTTCTTTAATCATGTTCACTCTGTCTCATTGCAAAAGAATTATACCATTTTGGAGATATATTTTTCTTATAAATAATGATAATATTTGCCATGGTTTGTATGTCTGACTTTTAAAAATATGCTTATTTAACGTTACTTTGATAGTTGCTTGAAGGGAAAATAATAGCTCATAGTATGCTTTAGATGATAAGACTTTGATCAGTTTCTTTCTTGTTGGTCTAAGTGGTTGCATTTGGTCCCCAGATAAATTTTCATTCATATCAGATAACCAGACAGTTTTTCTACCCATTAAGATATTGTGTTTTGCCTTCCTTAACTTAATTTCTTGTAACAAGGCTATTTTTCAGTGTATTGAATTTTTTTATATCACAGAGAAATACATGCTCTATTACTTCTTTACAAAGTCATTTGCATATAAATGAGCTTCCCCTCCTATCCCTGTCTATTGTCTTCATTCTGCAAACATTTACATATTTGAACAAGTCTTTCAGACCACAGATTAAGTTCAAGCACAAAAAGTATTTGCAATAGTGCATTTTGGGAAATGGCAATGCCATGCTACAACTTATTTACTGAGTTCCTATTCTTCACTGTCAGAGACTACACCTACTAAGAACAAAAAAAATCAAACTTGAAGAAATAAAATAGATTCAGAGCATGAGAATAAGGAGGGTCTCAAGAGCTTGAACCACAGACATGTATCTTCTGTCTTTATTATTAACTAATGTGCTGGGAGTTCGAATAATTCTATTTGATTCTCTACTTTGTAATCAAATTAATTGAATAATAGTTCAGCCTCTTACTTTTCTTAACTAGCACAGATTCAACAAAGTTCAACTTTCCCGAAGTCACCAATTACATTTTCAGGTACTTGTAGTGTGCTTTTATGTTGATTGCCACGTGATTCTAACTACCCTATGCTGTATATTCATTATAAAAAAAAAAAAAAAAAAAAAAAAAAAACTCAGGCAGGACACTGTGGCTCACGCCTGTAATACCAGCACTTTGGGAGGCCAAGGTGGGTGGATCACCTGAGGTCAGGAGTTTGAGACTAGCCTGGCCAACATGGTGAAACTCCGTCTCTACTAAAAATACAAAAATTAGCCGGGCATGGTGGCAGGTGCCTATACTCGCAGCTACTCGGGAGGCTGAGGCATGAGAATTGCTTGCTACAGGGAGATGGAGGTTGCAGTGAGCTGAAATCATGCCACTGCACTCCAGCCTGGGTGATAGAGTGAGAATCTGTTTAATAATAAATAAATAAATGAAATAAATAAACTCAGCTAACAGTTTACTATTAAAAATTCTATTTATTCAATTATTTTACTTTTATTCATCTACTTATATATAATTATTTTAATTATGATATAGTTTCTGGTTTAAAATTTTTTGTTTTATATATATTTTTAAATTACAAGATTAAAAGATACAAATTCTAAGATGTAAAAAAAATACAAAGAACATGAAAGGAGTTAAGCTTTACCTTTTGCACTCAGGCCCCATCCCGTTTTCTGACTATTGATAATTTAGGGATCATGATGGTTAACACTGAGTGTCGCATTGATTGGACTGAAGAACGCAAAGTATTGTTCCTGAGTGTGTCTGTGAGGGTGCTGTCAAAGGAGATTAACATTTGAGTCAGTGGACTAGGAGAGGCAGACCCACCCTCAAGCTAGATGGACACCATCTAATCAGCTGCCAGCAGGGCCAGAATAAAAGCAAGCAGAAGAATGTGGAACAATTAGACTGGCTAAATCTTCTGGCCGACATTATTCTCCCATGCTGGATGCTTCCTGCCCTTGAACATTGTACTCCAAGTTCTTCAGCTTTTGGACTCTTGGACCTATATAAGTGGTTTGCCAGGGGCTCTCAGGTCTTCGGCCACACACTAAAGGCTGCACTGTCAGCTTCCCTACTTTTGAGGTTTTGGGACAGGGACTGGCTTCCTTGTTCCTCAGCTTGCAAATGGCCTATTGTGAGACTTTACCTTATTATATTCCTTAATAAACTCTCCTTTATATATTCATCTATCCTATTAGTTCTGTCTCTCTAGAGAACCCTGACTAATACAGGGATATATTCACAAAGTCAATATTCCTGCCAAAGAATTAACCACCAAATAATGCTGTCATTTGTAAAGAGGTCACATTTTCCTCATTATAAGACCCAACCCAAAATTGGCACAAATAACAACATGGACACATATACACAGGCACAAATACACAAACACACACACACAAACACACAGAAACACACACAGAAACAAGCCTCTCCTCCGGACAGTGCTCTCATTTTGCCTCTAGCCCTAATCAGCCATGATCACAAATAATTTTAAAAAATATTATCTTGACTAGCTCTTAAATTTACCCAAAGATTTATTTATTTAGATAATCCACAATATTCTTTATAAACATGCAAAAAAATCTTTTCCGCATCTTTTAAGTTGGGTTGAATACACACTTTTTGGTATAGCCTGTTCTCCTTTGGTGTGTTCTATCCATTATTTCCTTCAGAAGTGATGATAACTCTGCTTCTATGAAATTAATGTTCTGATATTTTCTTCTAGACATTGCCTTCTCAAGGCTTCTAAAGTATTCCTTGATCACACTAGTGATTAAAATGAGGCCACTCCTCTAGGTTACTGCTTATCTATGAGTGTGTGCAGTCTGCACACGGAGTGAAATAGAGGAAAGAGATGGTTGATAAAGATAGTTTGTCCTCAAATGTCAGGAGGTTTGACTTGTATTTCTTTCCCATTACATTGAAAATAAAATATGATTTGGAGAATATTGAGGTAATTTTCTACTTTTCCAAGAAATAAGGGGATTATAAACTGTGCTATATTTCCTGGAAAATCATTTGACATTGTATAAAAGGTAATAATCATATATTTTGAAAAAGTACTATCTCTTCTGGCATTATAGCCTGATAAAATAATTATAAATTCAAAGACTAATGAACAAAGATGTTCTTTGCTACATTGTTTGCCATCCATATGACCATCGGTTGATCTTGCTTAGATAAATTGTGTTATATCTTATGAAAGATTCAGTCATCATCATAGTGTTTATTGAGAAATGCAATAAGAGAAATATTTACATTCCAAACTGGGCTAAGCCAAGTTTGTCTTAAACAACTGTTAAGTTATTTTGCCACTTTTAGTAGCCTCCAGTAGCTTTTGGTAAGGGTCAGCTGCTCCTCCAGAATCATCCTATTAAAAATTTTAATGAAAGCAAATCTCTGGCCCTTTTCTGCCACACATGCTGACTTGTTTTTGTTTGTTCTTGTTGTTTTTTGAGTCAGAGTCTCCAGGTCTCAAACTCCTGACCTCAAGTGATCCACTGGCCTTGGCCTCCCAAAGTGCTAGTAATTACAGCCGTGAGCCACCACACCCGACCTGCTGACTTTTATTTTAAGCATGCATTTATTAAGAGAGTGACACAAAATGTTTTATAAGATCTCTGCCATTTTTAGAGTTCTCAAAATATCATCTATTGAAGGTTTCCCTGAGGCAAATGGGACCATATTCCAGCTACACTATTCATCCAACCATTTCGTAGGAACCTGTTACTAAGATTCTCAGAGAAGGATTAGAATATTGACCCTTTAGGGATCAAGCCTATGAAGCTTTACCAGCATTACATGTTAAAGTGCTTCTTAATTTTTATAGCATGCTGATGTAAAGATGAAGAAATAGCTCTACAATATCCTACATAGTTCATTTGTCATTAATATGACTTCTAACATGTTTTTTGCCAATTAACTAATTTTACCAATAAAAACTCAGTTCTTTAATAGATTATACAAAGCCTCTGGTGCAGATGGGGCATAGAGACAGCTAAATTACTCACTGTACCATCCTCTGTAATGTGGAATTTCTGATACATGCTAGTTGACCACTCCTGGAGTATAAATTACTGATTGTGAGACTAAAAGGTCCTGGAGCATAGCTGACACAACATAATACATTGTGAAGCATTCTAAAATTAATGGCAGACATCGAAATATATGTAACATTGCATTTAAAAACTTAATGAAAATCATATATATGCTATAAGTTGACATTAAAAATACACCAAAATGTGAACAATGTTAGATGAGTTTTATTTTCCACCTTATAGATATATATTATTTTTTGAAATCCCTTAAAATACTATAGAATAAATAGAAAAACAAGAAATTATATTACTTAAACCCAAAATGCATAGATTAAGGGAAGAAGATCTTATGAACTGTGTTCTAGGCAACAGGAAGCCTCCATCATGATCCTTCAAATATGTACTTAGGGGGCCACTAAGTCAGGATCATTGCCTTAACTATGCCTTCAGGACAGGCACCATGGTTAATGTCTGTAATCCCGGCACTTTGGGAGGCCGAGGCAGGCAGATCACCTGAAGCTAGGAGTTCTAGACCAGCCTGGGCAACATGGTGAAACACCGTCTCTACTAAAAGATACAAAAATTAGCCGGGCGTGGTGGCACGCACCTGTAATCCCAGCTACTTGGGAGACTGAGGCAGGAGAATCGCTTGAACCTGGGAGGCAGAGGCTGCAGTGAGCCAAGATCGCACCACTGCACTCCAGCCGGGGCATCAGAGTGAGACTCTGTCTCAAAAAACGAAAAATTAATCAAACTATGCCTTCAATTTGTAAATAGATGACTCTCAGCCTTTCTTGTAAAGTATTTTTGATTCTTTGATTGTTTCTTTCTTTAAAGGAGAATAGTTGGACTGCAAATCCAAACATAAATTAAAAATGAGAGGTTTAATTCTCCCCATTGAAAATAAAGGAAGGGGTTTCCCTGTTTTTCTTTTTCTTAGAAAACTTGTAATTTTCTTTAGAAAATGTGTACTTTTAGGTTTTTTATCTGTCTTTCTGAAATGTATGTAAATCCTCCTAAAAGCTATATATGCCTTTTGCCAGACTTATGACGCAGGAATGTCTTTCTCAAGGACCTGGGAATCATTTCTTTGCCATGTAAACAGCCAAGAAGATAGTGCCACTATTTTTCCTTGTTTCTGTGTGAGGATAGGAGCCTACCTTTGGGTGGTTTCTAGCTCCAATTGGCAAAACTACCTTCTTTCAAAAAGATTTGAGCAATTTACTTTTCCTTTGTATAAAGCCAATTAACTAACACAAATGATCACCCCAATTGCCAAGTGAATTTAGGATAAACTATGTGTGACAAATGGTGGTGTCAAGTCCTCTTAATTGAGGACTACTTACTGTTTATCTTGAGAACATGTGTATAATGAATTTTATCTGCTTGGTCGTATAAAAAGGTAAGATTATTTCTGCCTTTGCAATCTTTTAGCAGGCTTCTTGTGATGCACATTATGTTCTTGTTTAATACTGCGTCAACAATAAGATTGTATTCTTTCTCTTTTACCCTTATGGAGATGTTCTGGGTAAGGAGGAGATTTTGTTTTTAATTATTTTTCCCCAACTACACATACCTTCACAATGCTTTTTTAAATATGTTTTTAAATCTATCATTTATTTTATAACAATCATTTATTCTAAAGAAATCATCAGTCATAGACATATTTGTTCCCAAATCTGCATTTTTTTTCTTATTTTTGAAAAGCTTTTTTTTTTTTTTTTTAACTTGTATGTGTGTGTCTGCGTATTTATAAGATTTAAAAAGTTCAGGGTGGACACGGTGGCTCACGCCTGTAATCCCAGCACTTTGGGAGGCCCAGGCAGGCAGATGACGAGGTCAGGCATTTAAGACCAGCCTGGCTAACATAGTGAAACCGCCTCTCTGCCTAAAACACAAAAAAATTAGCCGGGTGTGATGGCAGGCCCCTGTAATCCGAACTACTCCAGAGGCTGAGACAGGAGAATGGCTTGAACCTGGGAGACAGAGGTTGCAGTGAGCCTAGATCACGCCATGGCACTCCAGCCCAGGCGACAGTGCAAGACTCCGTCACACACGCACACACACACACACACACGCAAAAGTTTGAAATGCAAAATATAAAAGAATAGAAAGAAGAACATAAAAGCAGTTAAGCTCTACCCTTCTATACTTCACATTCAGCATCTCTACTTCTGAGATAACCAAGGCACCCAACTGGCATTTCTTTTCACACCCTTTTCCATGTAGATTTATAATTCCATATGTAATTTCATATAAAAACATCTTTGCCAGCTATGTAGTACTAGGTTAAGTACAGATGATTTTGGAGTGCCATAAGTGTAAGATGTAATTTGATAGGGTAAATTTCCAAGGCTCCTCATCTTTACTCCTAGGTGTGGGGCTTTTAATAATGTCAAAGAAAAATTGCACCAAATGAAGTTAAACAGGAAGAAAGACTTTAATCAAGACTACTGTAATAGGGGTTACATCTAGTACAAAAGGGGAGAAGATTAAATTCAACTCTGTTGAAACAAAAGGCCAGAGAGTTTATAAACACTCAGATGAGTTGATGGAAAAGTCTAGGAGGACATTAAGGGAGAGGCTGGTAAATGTAATTAGCCCACGTGTATTTTCTACTTGGCATTTAACAAAGTTAGGCTTCTACTTTCTCACAGAGACTGGTATACAGGGACCCTCTCTTTCTTGATTATTACATTTCAAATAAATTGCTCCCAGTTTCTTGAGAAAGAAATTTCTGTGTTGTAAAACTGGCAAGAGGTTGGGAGAGGATTTACATCTCAAAGGGGTAGAGAAAGAACTTAAATTGTAAGTTTTCTAAAGTAAATGCTCTAAGAAAAAAGAGATTAGGTGCCAATAGTAGGGAAGGAATATATCTGTTGTTTATTCAGGTTGAGGGGAATATTAAGGCCATCCAGGTTAAAAGTTAATAACCTGGTTAGGCCTGTGAAATGATCTGGTAGAAAAATATAAAATTCCAACAGGAATCACGTGGCAAGTTTAGGTATGTGCTTAGCCCTTTTCTAAACAATCAACAGATAGTTGCTTAGGATGAGATATCAAGGGAATTTTGTATGTGGGTAGCTCTTTCTGAAATAAATGCAATAATATATATACTAAGCTAGGCCCTGACATTCTATTCCACATGACCATTTTAAATAGCTGAACACTTAATTTCTCTATGTGATCAGTTTCACCATCTTATTGACTGGAAATAGAAACCAATTACATTTTTTTCTAGCCATCATTTCGGGAACTATAACAAAACTGAAATGTCAATAAATATTGATACAGTCCAATGATCTCATAACTTCCACTTCTTTTTGACAGTTTTTCACAGATCTAGTTTAACTATGCTGTACACTTTCCAGTTTCCTCCAACCTTTAACCATATCTCTTCGTAATTAATTTAAATATCAATAACTTACCCCATCTACTGACAACTTCATAAATTTATACAATGTTTAGAACATTTCTAATTGTAGATATGTATAATTGTTTTTAACATTGATTATTTGAAAAAAAAATCATACATGTATACCATTTATCCCATAAATATCACCTGTTCATGGTCAATTGCATAAATGGCACAGGCTATAAGGGTACATTATGTCTTCAAATACTGTAGTAAATTGTAATGAGGATAATACTTTTCCTTTTAACTTCTTTGTTTTGCTCTGTTTGTACAATACACAGAAAATTGCTCAGCTTGTGTTCTACAGCCAGCAATTAACACCACTTAGCAGCTGTTAAAATGGGTAATCGCCTGTTGTTATCTTCATGTGGCTTAATTCAAATGCTAATTGCTCTCTGAGCACTGATCATAAACCTATCACATCCAGTATAATCGCAGACACATTGAAGTAAAATAACTACTACTTTTTTATGGGGGCGGCTGATGGTCATAGTGGGAAAAAGAAATATTCAAGAGATTTTAAAATTTGAACCATGATAAAATGCAATGGTGCAAATTTCAAAGGGATTTAGTATTCATGCAGTGCTATAGTTCCGTCATGTAGAACTGTGTTGTCCATTATGGTAGCCATTTGTCATACGTGGCTATTGAACACATAAAATAAACCTAGCCCAAATAATTTAAATGTACTGTAAATGTAAAATATACACCATATTTCAAACATATTACTAAGAAAATAATGTGAAAATATCTCATTGATAATTTTTATATTGATCGCATGTTGAAATAACATTTTGGATATACTAGGTTAAATAAAAGATAGTATTAAAATTAATTTCAACAATTTTTTTAATGTGGTACTAAAAAATTAAAAATTATATGACTTACATTATACTTCTAGTACATAGAACTGAACTAGTGGATGGACTTATTCCTAAAGTGCCTGGAAGGAATAGAAACAGCCCTCTTACCTTTTCAGTTATATAACTTCCACTTTGTGTAGGCAAGCATAAAACATGAGAATTAATAAGTTCATGTATCCCAATTAATGACTTTAGGAAATTGGCACATTGTCTTTTCAAAACTTAACTCTAACTTTTAAAAATTATGCTAAAATATAATTCCCAAAGCCAATCCAACTTTTAAAATGTAAAGACAAAATGAAATGGAAGTATCACTGGGAGAAGTAAAGCAGGCTCCAATTAATCAATTATTGAATAAATGGAAGGAAACAACATGCATTTTTAAAGTTAGTTTTAATAAAATACATTTGATTATGTGCACTTTGGAGCCTTCACCAGGCAGTAGGAAGCAACAGTTCCATCTGTGTGCAATTTCAGATGAATGCAATTTTTACCCCACCCGCTTTGGCTCCATGGCTAATGAGAAAATGGAATGTGTTTGGTCTAAATAGCCTTGTTTGAATATAACACTATTGATTTCCTTATGACTCAGTCTCATTTTAGTGTCTTGAGAGACAAGAGGACTTATTGGATGAGACAAAAAGTTGAGATCCTGACCATTTGTGGTCATTAAGCATCCCAGGGCACATTTTGCTAGAGAGTAGGATGGTGAGCTTTTACTTTGACCCAGTTCCAGTGGAAGTCAAAATAGTCTAGTCACCTAAATTTTCTATGTATGTTCAACAAGGTTTCTTCTCTACCTTCATGCCACAAGCTGCAAGTTTTGGCTATTTTTTCTATTAAATTGCTGCCAACTTTCACTCTGTAAGTCCCTACTTTTGAGTAAACTTAAAAGTATGTTTACAAAATACAAAATCTTACACCAGGCACGGTGGTTTACCCCTGTAATCCCAGAACACTGGGAGAGTAATGTTAGGACGATCACCTGAGCCCAGGAGTTCAAGGCTGCAGTGATCTATGATCATGTCACTGTACTCTAGCAGGGGCAACAGAGTGAGATCCTGTCTCTTAAAAAAAAAAAAAAAAAATCTCGTCTCATAGAACCATTGTTATTCTGTAGTGAATTAAGAGAGTTTTATTATTATATTTAATACTATATTATATATTTGATGTTTTTTTTTAAATTTAGAGACAGGGTCTTGTTCTGTCACCCAGGCTGGAGTACAATGGCATGATCACAGCTCACTGCAGCCTTGAACTCCTGGCTTCAAGCAATTCTCCCACCTCAGCCTCCCAAGTAGCTGGAAACAAAGGCTTGCACCACCATGCCTGGCAAGCTTTTGTATTTTTTGTAGAGACAGGGTCTCGCTAAATTACCTAGGCTTGTCTTGAATTCCTGGGCTTATGTAATCCTAGTCCTCCCAAAGTGCTGGGATCACAGGAATGAGCAACAATGACCAGCCTCAAAGATATTCTTTAGAAATATAGAAATACATGTCTATATATGATAGTCTATATTATTACTAAATTTTTAAACAGCAATTTCAGCAAACACACATTGTGTGCCTACTACTAAAATATGTTATATTAGGCAGTAGACATACAAACAACCAAAAATGGTCACTATTTTCAAGAAGCTAAAGGTCTTGTGGATGAGATAGAAAATTTAACAGATATTTGCAATATCAAATGGTAAAAGTTACAAGGTTATAATGAAGAAAACAAAGAAGATAGTTTCCTAACCCACAGGAGACGGCAGCAGGAAGAGTGGTCATATAAATTACCCATATGTTTTATATTTGGCAATATGTATAAAAGGGAGAAGATGAATAGAAATTAAACAATGGAAGAGGAGTAGAGAAGACGAATACAGAGGAAATAATATCAGTAAAATGAGGGAGGCTTGATTTGGGATGGGATTTGCAAGGAATTTTCAGTGGGTTTAATCTGAGAAGTAATGTGGAATGCAGAAGAGCAGCAAAAAGAGGTCAGGAAGAAGCAGGCCATGGAAGGCATTGATTTTATACAGTTTTTCTTTGTGTATCTATTGATTACTTGCATTCGTGTCACCTTAGGGTCTTATTAAAATATAGATTCTTGAGCCACTCCCCTAAACCTACAGGATAAGAAAATCTGGGTATCAGGGCTATAGATTGTATCACGCTCTTCAGGTGAAGCCTAGCAGTTTCACAGAGAAGTTTATGAGTAATGAGAACTACCAAAGAGTAGTTAAGAGTGGAGAACCTCTCATGAACAGATGTTGGACTTGTAGTGTAGATAGATTACTCTGATGATTACAGAAAGATAATTTTGAAAAAGGGAAAGACTACTTGAAGTTATTTATAAGACTGGCAAGAAGTGAAAGACTAAAGCTGAAAGTAGAACATGCTTCTAGGGAGTTTACTTATTGTGGAATATAACCCCAACTTTTGCAAGGGAGAAACAACAACCCAAAACAGAGGCATGAAAACAACGTTAGTTTTTCTTACATTCTAATATATAATTTGCACGCAGTGCTACACGAGGATTTTTAGAAAAAGCTAGGCACTGGAGAAATTTCATCATCCCTTTTCTTCCACTTTAACTCAAAACAACAATATGTAAAGTTAAAACAAAAATTGCATGTGTACCAAAATTTAAAATACTTTATAAATTTTGCAATTGTATATTTCTGTATACATTTATCAATTCTGATTTTTAAAAATGTAGGGTCCCTTTCCAGATATGACAAAAGCATGTGCTTTATATGCTTACTGGGTATAGAACTGTTTATACAATATTGCTGACATTAAAAAAAATACTTTCAAAAGATGTGATTACTTTTTTTCCATCTTGGGTATTTAAACATGAAATATGAAGGCTATTCACAAGTACAATAGTAAATATGGGAAGAAGAAACCAAGAGAAGACAAATCTATAAGAAGATATGCTTACTTGTTAAGTAAGATCAAGCCAGGAAATTATGAGATTCTGGAGGCAAAGAGGCAGATATGAATAGAAAGAAGCTTGAAAGCTGAGAACCTGTGGTTTATATGTGACATGTTATAAAACCAAGGCGGACACATAGGAAGAGGAATGACTGCTCTCAGGAGATTTTGAAAAACCTGACTTAAGTGAGCCAGAATTGGAGAGAGGATATAAAAAATAAAGTTAATGCAAAGGAGTGACCACAGCTCTATATAATTATATGATGAATCATAATATATCACTAACTATAAAGCAAAGGCTTGGAATATGCCCATAATATTTACTAAATATTAAATACTATGTGCCAAGCATGAAGCTGAATAGATTATAATCATTATTTTTATCGAATTCCCACAGCAACTCTGATATTCAGTAATCTAATCTTGATCACAAACCAAGGAAGTAGCAAAGCCTTTATTTAAGCCCTGGCTCATCTTCTCCAAGGTTCATGCTTTTAGTCATTATTCTCTGTTGCCTCTCCAGTGGTAACAGCTCCCAACAGAAGTGAATTTGAATCTTCCGGGAAAGTAGAATAAAGTGCAAAAATAAGGGGCATAAAAGAAAACTGTTTAGCATTTAACTTAGATTATCTCATTTAATTCTCACAAGAATATTAAGAGTTAGACTATATGCACATTTTAAAAATGTGGAAACTGATGCAAAAGCAGTAAATATTATTTGCCAAAACAACCCTACACAGACACTAAGTGGCAGAGCCACGATGCAAGGTCAGCCAATCTGACTCTCCTGCTCACATCCATTCTGTCTTCATAGTGCAACATAATTTAAATAGTAAAATCATCAATTCCCAGTGAAATTCTAGGTTTAATGAAAAGTGACAAGGTTGGGGGAAATGAGAGACCTCCCACACCTGTACAGACGGAGGTACATATGTGAGGGCTGAGAGGTAATCACATTACCATATTCCCTCTCCATCCATTTACTTAAAAAATGGATTCAGTATACGTATTAGTTTGCTACGGCTGTATTATAGACTGAAAGTTTGTGTTCCCCCACCAAAAAATTACATTTGAATTTAATCTCCCAATTTCTATTGTGCTTCTTAAAATTCTTTCAGACTTTACCCATTATCCAATTCCAAACCACTTCCATGTTTTTAGGCATTTGTTATAGTAGTACACTTCTTAGTATCAAAATATTTACTGCAAAAAATTGGCTTATATGACTGTGGCAGCTGGCTAGGCAAGTTCAAAATCTGTAGGGCAGGCTATGAGAAAAGACAGGCTAGAACTCAAGCAAAAGCTGAAACTGCAGTCCACAGGCAGAATTTGTTTCCTTCTGGGATGTGTTAATTTTGCTTTTAAGGCTTGTCAGATGTTTTAATGAAGTTCACCTAGATTATATAAAATAATCTTTTTTACTTTAAGTAAACTAATTATAGACTTTAATCACATCTATGTAAAATATGTTCACAGTAACATCTAGATTAATGTTCAATTGAATAACTGAGAACTACATGTTAGCCACAGTGACATATAACACTAACCATTACATTGTTTTTTAGTTTTTGGATTTTTTTATTCATATGCCCCAGTCTTGGTGCTACAGAAGCTGGCAACCTGGAATAGCCAATGGGCACAATAGCAACCGTAACAACAAACAACAAATCTCCTCAAAACTTCTGCTTTATCTAGGACCAGAAAGTGGAAATCCAGCAAGGCAGGAACTTTTGGACATAACTCTCTTACCTAATCCCAGTTAAGCAAGGTGGAAAAAAATCATAGGATCAACCTCAACACTGTCAGCAAAGGCAGATGAAGACACTGTGTTACTGGAAAACCAGGGATTCTGCCTAGGTCCTGCTGCTTGCTTCATAGAAAGCCAATCCCTAAGACAAGGTGTATTGCCAAGGAAGAAGGCATTAATCA
This sequence comes from Symphalangus syndactylus, assembly GCF_028878055.3. Classification (NCBI taxonomy): domain Eukaryota; kingdom Metazoa; phylum Chordata; class Mammalia; order Primates; family Hylobatidae; genus Symphalangus; species Symphalangus syndactylus. The sequence continues at coordinate 114,860,002 of NC_072425.2, forward strand.
GGTGCTGCAGCTGAGGAGACAGGAAATCAGTCTCAAATCCATCTGCCTAACTGGCAGTTAGCAAAGAGCTAACATTCATGTTCTTGGTGTCCTAGAAGGGACAACAGGTCTGGGCTAGGCATCCTAGAAAAGAATGGGGCTGAGAACGCATTCAAAGAAATAATGGCAATAATTTCCCAAATTTGAAAAAAGCCACTAGGTGCAAGGGTCTGAGTAAGCCCCAAACAGGATACACCCCGAACTATCCTTGCAAAGACACATCACAATCAAACTTCTGAAAACTAAACAGAGACAAAGAAAAATCTTGAAGGCAGTGAAAGAGAAATGATACCTTATCCTAATTAAAATTTCTCATCTGAAGCTCTGCAGCCCAAAAGGAGGTAGCATGACATTTTTCAAATTCTAGAAAAGCAGCAAATGTCAAGTCTGAATTCTATATCCAGCAAAATGAAAAATAAATAAAGACATACCCAGATGAAGAAAAACTAAGAGAATTTTTATGACCAGACCTACCTTGAAAAACTGTCTAAAGGAAGTTCTTTAAATAGGAAGGAAAGGTAAAATAAGAAATCTTGGGACATCTGGTGGAAAGAAAGAAAAATTTAAACAGCAAAAGATTTTCTTTCTTTTTTTGAATTTTAAAAATTATGTTTGATGGGTGAAGCAAAAAGTATAATATTTTCTGATGTGGTTCCAAACATGGGTAGAGAAAATATTTAGGACAGTTATATTATAGACTATATAGAATTAAGAGACAAGGTGAAATAAGATTTTTATACTAAACTCAAACATAAAATGTGGGCATGAGCAGAATCTGGTAAGTTATATATATATAATTTAATGTCTATAAAAACGACTAAAATTTTATACAAGATGTACAAAAACACTATACAAAGTAAAATATTATTCTAAAAAATATTCAAGTAACACAGAGTAAAAAAGCAAAAAGAAAATGGAGAAACACAAAACAGAAAAGGAAAAAAATAAAATGCCAGACGTAAGTCCTAATATAATTCTATCAAAGGTAAGCAGGCTACATTCACTAATTAAAAGAGATAGGCAAAATGGATTTAAAAACATGACCCAACTATATGCTAGGGCACTATGCTGACTAAAAATGTCAATCAAAAATGTTATATACTGTATGATTCCATTTATATAACAATCTCAAAATGACAAAATTATACAAAGAACAAATTAGTGGTTGCTCATGCTTAAGGGTGGGTGTGCCTAATTCCCTAGTTCTAGCAGAAGGGAAATCTTCCTGGTGATGGAACAGTTCTGATCTTGATTCTGCTGGTGGTTACATAATATGATAATATGGCACAAGACAATACATGCATTGTATTATTGTTTCTGGTTTTGATGTTGTGCTATAGTTATATAAGTTATGGCCTCTGGGGGAAACTGGGTGAAGAGTTCATGAGATTTTTTTCACTGGAGTAAAAGTATTTCAGAGCTAGAGGAAATTTAACACATTTCTCAAAAAAATATGAAGACAGACATAATAGCCTCCATTATTTTGTGTCATTTTAAGTGTAATTCTGTTCTTGAATAAGATCTTGACCTCTAATTGGCAACTTCTCTCACTTTTCTGCCTGCTACCCTAATGTATCAACTCTATGGTATATTAATCATATTATCATATTTTGCTCTTGTGAAATTTCCTATAGAACAAAAATGACTTAGTAAAATCATACTGCTCAATTCCCTGTCTCCCTGCATATGCGTGAAATATGTAAATCAATTATCTCAGATGACCACCACCTCCTTAGATGATGTACATTGTTTCTTCTATAGTTTCCAAATATTTAAGAACTTTAGTCTCATAAATTTTTTCTATGGATTTATTTTCTGTGTGACAGTGTTAAAATGGAGCTATTTATGTGTTACCAATACAATAGATATAAGATACTGTAATAAGTGTAAAACAAAGCTTTCCTGTATGCAGATTTTTCCAAAAGAAATATTGGAGAATATTTTTTCATCTTCTTTCCAAAAGAAATATTGGAGAAAGAATTTATTTCATATTAATGAATCTTACACTATTCAGGTCTTTAAATAGACAAAAGATAAAGAAAATGAGGTATATGTACACCACAAAGTACTACACAGCCATAAAAAATAATGAGGTCATGTCCTTTGCAGGGACATGGATGGAGCCTGCTCCATCCTTAGCAAAATAACACAGGAGCAGAAAACCAAATACAACATGTTCTCACTTATAAGTGGGAGTTAAATGATAAGAACATATGGACACACAGAGGGGAACAACATACACTGGGGCCCCTTGGAGGGTGGAGGGTGGGAGTAAGGAGAGGATCAGGAAAAATAATGAATGGGTACTAGGCTTAAAACCTGGATGATGAAATAATCTTTACAACAAATCCCATGACAAATATTTACCTATTTAGCAAACCTGCACATGAACCCTTGAACTTAGAATAAGAGTTTTAAAAAAGGCAAAATAAAGATTTATTAGACACACAGATGCATACACACACAAAAAGAGAGATTTTAAAAATGTATGAAGACATTTCCTTGGATATAGTTGATGCTGTGGGTTCATGAATTCCCCGTTTGGGATTGGGATTTTGGAGGTGATACCTCCTTCACCTTAATTCTAGAGAAAGTGAGCATTAGTAGGATCCGTTGGAAAATTATGCACTTCCCTGTGGATAGAAGAGATTCAGGACTGTAGCCTCACTCTCAATGCAAAATCTATGTCAGCTAAGCCAAGTAAGGGTTTTGTTTTGTCTTGCTCCAATTTTTGATAGAATGTTTGTTCTCCTAAAAGGAGAAGGATACATGAGTACATTCTGTGAACACAAAAACGAAAGAAAGCCAGAGTGGGTAATCTTTGCCCCCTACAATGTGCCTTTTGAGAGGCATAGAAGACCCAGTAGAAGGAAGCTGATGGTAAAGAGCTATGGACATATCTGAGGCCCTTGGACATGCCCAGAAGAGAAAATGTCAGTTTTAAGTATTTACCATGCCCAGAGAGTACAAAGCCAGTATACACAATAAGCTGAACATATTTTAAAGGAATGATGTGAGATCAAAATCAAGATGTGTTTTTATTATATCACAGGTAGTATTACCAAAGATTAGTTAAATAAACAGATTTTTCAAATACATATTGTTTGTAGTCCAAATAATCTTACTCTTACAATTATTTTTTAAAACCTCTGACCTTTCTCCTAGCTTCTCCAAACACTTCTATAGTGACCATTAATTAACCAGTGCAGTGGCTTAGAAGAGAATAATTTTTCAGCTAATTAATACTATCACTTCCTTTACACAAGTCTTTGAGTTTGAAGGAGAGAATCATTTCCTGTACAATGACTACAGTGTGGTCAAGAAGAATGAAAAAAGAGAAGAGATTTAGCCTTCGGATTGTGGTTTTTAAAAAAAGTAAAATGCCATTTCTGTGTCAGCTGAGTGAGCACAATAAAAGCCAAATTGAATGTGTTGAGGGGTATCAGAGAATAAAGTGGAAAGGCAGGTATATGAAGCAAGCTTGAAGAACTAGGAATACACCTAAATATGCTTATACATTATATTTCTCTACAAAATTTACAAGCATAATAGCTCAGTCAGGATGAATTTCTACAGCAAAATAATTTATATAAATGTTAAAATATTTTTGCTTCACATAAAATATTTTTAGACTGCTAAAAATCATTTAAAGTTTTTTTAACTCAGAAAGAAAGATTTGTTTCAGAAGATAAGATTAAAAAGATGAAGAGATAGATTCTAAAAATTTCTTAAAGAACATTTTCCCTGATAGTAACATATGCTTACTATTAAAACGAGAGAGCAGAAAAAGATGTGTATTTCAACTATTGAACAATGTCACATTTTAACTTATTTTTAATGTTTTATAGTTGTTTTCCTTTATGTTAAACATGACTAAATTTTTATTTTAAAATATTCTTAAACTTGACAAGAGAATACAGGTAATTTCCTAGTTCATCACTTCTTAAGGGGTACATGGGATATTTTGACACGGGCTGCAATGCATAATAAACACATCATGGAAAATGGAGTATCCATCCCGTCTAGCATTTATCCTTTGTATTACAATTATAACCTTTTAGTTATTTTAAAACATACAATTACATTCTTATTCACTATAGTTAACCTGTTGTGCTAGCAAATACTAAGCCTTTTTCATTCTGTATTTTTTTATACCCATTAACTATCCCCACTTCTCCTCCCAATCCCCCACTACCCTTACCAGCCTCCAGTAACCATCCTTCTACTCTCTATCTCCCTGGATTCAATTGTTTTGAGTTTTAGATCCCATAAATGAGTGAGAACATACAAAGTTTGTATTTCTGTGGCTGGCTTATTTCACCTAACGTAATGACCTCCAGTTCTGTCCATTTGCAACAACATGCAAATCTTGCTTTCAAATCTTGCCTATTGTGAACAGTGCTGAGACAAACATGGGAGTGCAGATGTATCTTCAATGCTGATTTCCTTTCTTGGGGGTACATACCCAGCAGTGGAATTGCTGGATTATTAGGTAGTTCTGTTTTTAGTTTTATGAGGAACCTCCAAACTCTTCTCCATAGTGGTTGTATTAATTTACATTCCTACCAATAGTGTGCAATGGTTCCCTTTTCACCACATCCTTGCCAGCATTTGTTATTGCCTGTCTGTTGGATAAAAGCCATTTAACTGGGGTGAGATGACATCTCATTGTAGTTTTTATCTGTATTTCTCTGATGATCAGTGATGTTGAGCACCTTTTCATATGCCTGTTTACCATCTGTATGTCTCCTTTAGAGAAATGTCTATTCAAACCTTTCACCAATTTTTTAATCAGATTATTAGGTATTTTATCTACAGAGTAGTTTGAACTTCTTATATATTCTGATTATTAATGCCTTCTCAGATGGGTAGTTTGAAAATACTTCTCTCATTCTGTAGGTTGTGGGTTGTCTCTTCATTTTGTTGAGTGTTTCCTTTGCTGTGCAAAAGCTTTTTAACTTGATGTGATCCCATTTGTTCATTTTTGCTTTGCTTGCCTGTGCTTGTGGGGTATTACTCAAAAAATTTTTGCCCAGAACAATGTCCTAGAGAGTTTCCCCAATGTTTTCTTGTAGTAGTTTCATAGTTTGTGATCCTAAATTCAAGATTTTATTACATTTCTATTTGATTTTTGTATATGGTGAGAGACTGGAGCTTAGTGTCATTCTTCTGCACATGGATATCCAGTTTTCTCAGCACCATTTATTAGATACACTGTCTTTTCCCCAAAGTATGTTCTCAGAGGTTTTGTGGAAAATGAGTTATCTGTCCGTATGCGGATTTGTTTCTGGGTTCTCATTCCATTCCACTGTTCTGTGTCTGTTTTTATGCCAGTACTATGTTGTTTTGGTTAATGTAGTTCTGTAGTATAATTTGAAGTCAGGTAATGTGATTCCTCCAGTTTTGTTCTTTTGGCTTAGGATAGCTTTGGCTATTTGGGGTATTTTGTGGTTCCATATAAATTTTAGAATTTTTTTTCTATATCTTTGCAGAATGTAATTGGTATTTTGATAGAGATTACATTGAATCTGTAGAATGCTTTCCATAGCATGGACATTTTAACAATATTGATTCTTCCAATCCATGAACATTGAATATATTTCCTTTTTTTATTTTCTCTTTAATTTCTTTCATTAGTGTTTTATGTGTTTCATTGCAGAGATCTTTTACTTCTTTGGTTAATTCCTAGTTATTTAATTTTATGTTTGGCTATTGTAAATATAATTACTCTCTTGATTTCTGTTTCAGATTGTTCACTGTTTGCATCTAGAAATGTAACTAATTTTTGTATACTTTTTGTTCTGCAACTTTGCTAAATTTGTTTATTTATTCTTTTAGAATTTTGGTAGCATTTTTAGGTTTTCCCAAGTATAAGATCATATCATATGCAAACTAGGATCATTTGATTTCTTTCTTTCTAATTTGGATGCCCTTTATTTCTTCTCTTGACTTACAGTACTTTGTTGAATAACAGTGGCAAAAGTGGGCAATCTTGTCTTGTTCCAGATCTTAGAGAAAAGGCTTTCAGCTTTTCTGCATTCAGTATGATACTAGCTGTGGATCTGTTGTATATGGCTTTTATTATGTTGGAGTACATTCCATCTATACCCAGGTTTTTTAGGATTTTTTCATTAAGGGATGTTGAATTTTATCAAATGGTTTTCACCATCAATTTAAATGATTATATAGTTTTTGTACTTCATTCTTTTGATACGGTACATCACATTGATTAATTTGCATATGTTGAACCAACCTTCTATCTCAGGGATAAATCCTACTCAGTCATGATGAATGATCATGTTAACATACTGTTGAATTTGGTTTGCTAGTATTTTGTTGAGAATTTCTGCATCAATATTTATCAGAGATATTGGCCTATAGTTGCTGTTTTTTAATGTGTGTCTGTCTGGTTTTGGTATCAGGGTAATACTGGCCTCATAGAATAAGTTTACAAGTATTTTTTCCTCCTTTATTTTTTGGAATAGCTTCAGTAGGATTGTTATTAGTTCTTCTTCAAATGCTTGATAGGATTCAGCTGTGAAGCCATAGGGTCCTGGGCTTTTCTTTACTGGAAGACTTTTTATTATGGCTTCAATATCATTACTTGTTTTGGTCTGTTCAGGTTTTAGATTTCTTCATATTTCAGTCTTGGTAGGTTGTATGTACCTAGGAATTTTCTAGATTTTCTAATTTGTTAGTATAAAATTGCTTCTAGTAACCACTAATTATTAGTATCAAAAATTTTGTATTATCTTCTCTGAGTTTATTTATTTGGGTCTTTTCCTTTTTTTTTTTTCTTCATTAGTCTGGCTAAAGGTTTGTTGATTTTGTTTATCTTTTCAAAAAAAAACTTTTTATTTCCTTGATCTTTTGTATTGTTTTCTTCATTTCAAATTCATTTATTTTGGCTCTAATCTTTATTATTTCTTCTACTAGTTTTTGGTTTGGTTTCCTCTTGCTTTTTAACTTCTTTAAGATGCATTGTTAGATTATTTACCCGAAGTTTTTCTTTTCTTTTTTTTTTTACGTAGACACTTATTGCTATAAATTTTCCTCTTAGTGCTGCTTTTGCTGTAACCCATAGGTTTTGGTATGTTGTGTTTCCATTATAGTTTGTATCAAGAAATTTTCCAATTTCCTTCTTAATTTCCTCCATGACTCACTGGTCATTCAGGAGCATACTGTTTAACTTCTATATGTTTGTACAGTTTCCAAAATTCCTCTTGTTATTGATTTCTAGTTTTATTCCATTGTAATCAGAGGAGACGCTTAATATTATTTTAATTTTTTTGAATATTTAAGACTTGTTTTGTGACCTAACATATGGTCTATCATTGAGAATGATCCATGTGGCGAGGAGAATGTGTATTCTGCAGCTGTTGGATGAAATGTTCTGAAGACATTTTTTAGGTTAATTTGTCCTATACTGCAGATTAAGTCTGATTTTTTTTCCTACTTGATTTTCAGTCTGGGAGATCTGTCCAAAGCTGAAAATGGGATGTTGAAGTATCCAGCTTTTATTGTATTGAGGTCTTTCTCTTTCTTTAGCTCTAATATTTGCTTTATATATATGCAGACTCAAGTGTTGTGTGCATATATATTTATAATTGTTATATCCTCTGGCTGACTTGACTTTTTTTTATTATATAATGACCTTTCGTGTCTCTTACAATATTTGTCTTGAAATGCATATTGCGTTATATAAGTATAGCAACTCATTCTATTTTCTGGTTTCCCTTAGCATTGAATATCTTTTTCCATTCCTTTATTTTCAGTCTATGTGTATCCTTAAAAATGAAGTGTGTTTCTTATAAGCAACAGATCACTGGCTCATGTTTTTTAATACATTTTTAATATTCTATGTCTTTATATTGGAGAGTTTAGTCCATTTATATTCAATGTTACTATTGATACACTGGGACTTATTCCCTCCTGTCATTTAGTTATTTGTTTTATGGTTGTTTTTTGGTCTTCTCTTCCTTCTTTCCTTCCTCCCTATTGTCCTTTAGTAAAAGTGATTTTCTCTGCTGGTATACTTTAATCTCTTGCCTTTTATTTTTTGGGCTACCTGTTGTATCTTATAATGCACTATTTTGAACTGATTATAATTTAACATTGATTGCATAACAAACATACAAAAGAAAATTCATGAATACTCTACACTTTAACATCTTCCCCCGCTTTCATCTTTTTCTCATTTCTCTTTATGTCTTTTCATACTGTCTGTCATTTCTTTTCTCTTGCTGCTTTTGAGATGCTTTCTTTATCCTTGACCTTAGGAGTTTTGATTATTAAATGTCTTTAGGTAGTCATCTTTGGGTTAATGCTTGGTGTTTTATAACCTTCTTGTTTTTGGATATGCATTTTTTTCTCTAGGTTTCAGAATTTCTCTGTTATTATTCCTTTGAATAATTTTTCTACCCCATGTCTCTTTCTCTACCTCATTTCTTAAGGCCAATAATCTTTGATTTGCCTTTTTGAGGCTATTTTCTAGGTCTTGTAGGCCTTCTTTATTCATTTTTATTCATTTTTCTTTTGTCTCCTCTGACAGTGTGTTTTCAAATAGCCTGTCTTCAAGCTCACCAATACCTTCTTCCCTTTGACCAATTCTGCTATAAAGAGACTCAGGTGCATTCTTCAGTATGTCAACTGAATTTTTCAACTCTAGAATTTCTGCTTGATTCTTTTTAATTATTTAAATGTTTTTGTTAAATGTATCTGATAGAATTCTGAATGCCTTCTCTGCGTTATCTTGAATGTCTTTGAGTTTCCTCAAAACAGCTATTTTGAATTCTCTCTTTGAAAGGGCTCTATTATAAACAGATGGTGACGCCAGCCGTGTTTGCGTCCTTCGCTTCAGAGTAATGACTTGCCCCATATCCCTAGAAGATCCAAACAGGCTGTCTGGGATCCAGGGACTGGATTCCAAAACGTTATAAATTTACCTGATACTCTATTCTATTGTGGCTAAACTGTCACTGAAACCACAATATAAAGTCCTTCTCTCTCTTTCCTCCCCTTTCCACAGTCAGAGGCTCCTCTCTCTGTGGCCACCACTACATTCAATCCATGGTGAGTTCTGCCAAGCCACTGCACACATTCACTTAAAGCCCAAGCGCTCTTCACTCAGCTTATGCTGAATGCTGCCAGGCCTGGGACTCAGCCTTCAGGGCAGGGAAGGTCCAGAAATGCTGTCCAAGAGCCCAGGCCTGGATTTGGGGAAACTGAGAGACCATTTGTTGCTCTATCCCACTGTGGCCAAACTGAGACCTAAGGTGCTAGACAAAAGCCCCCTTTACTTTTCCCTCTGCTTTTCTCAAACAGAAGAGGTCTCTCCCTGTAGCCATAACAGCTAGGAATGTGCTGGGTCACACCAGAAGCCAGCACATCTTAGAGTCTAAGGCTTATGGCATACTACCTGGGTATTGCTGCTGGCTACTTAGGGCCTAAGGTCTTTTTATTCAGCAGGTGATTAACTCTGCCAGAACTGTTTCTTCCCTTCAGGGCAGTGGGTTCCCTTTTGGCCTAGAGTGTCTAGAAATGTTGTCTGTGAGCTAGGGCTTGGAATGGGGGCCTCATGGCTCTGCCCAGTGCTCTATCCTACTGTGGCTGAGCTGCTATCTAAGATGAGAGAAAAAGTCCTCTTTGCTCTTCACTTTACTCTCCTTAAGCAGAAGGAAGGAGTCACTTTCATTTCTGTGAGCTGCATGGCCTGGGGTTGGGGGAGGGGTGGCATAAGCACTCCCTTGGCCACCCCAGCTGGTGTCTTCCTAGGACACATTCTACCCTAGTCCACTGGCTCTGAGTCCAGGCCAGCACTAGGAGTAGCCTAGACTGTCCTTTCAAGTTTACCGAGGATCCCAGAGCACTTTGTCCTGTGGTGGCCAGGCTTGCCCAGAAACTCAAGTTCTGACCGCTGGGATGGGTATTTTCCCTCTAGCTGGGTCTGGTCCAAATGCTTCCTCCATGCACGGGTGCTGGCTGAGCCCAGCACAACTTTGCTCTGCTGTGACAGGACAGCACTGAGTTCAATGTAAAGTCGCCTGTGTTCTCCCTCCCTCCCATGCACAGACTGTCTCTCCATGCTGCATGGCTGTTGCCAGAGGACAAGGGAGGGATGGGATCCATGATTCATGACTATCTCTCCTACCCTCTTCAATGCCTCTTTCAGTGATATAAAGTTAAAACCAGGTACAGTGATTTCTCACTTTATTTTTCGTACTTGTGACCATGCTTTTCTGTATGCAGATTGTTATTAAAATTTGGTGTTCCTATGGAGGAGATGAACAGTGCCGTCATTTATTCCATCATCTTGCTCTCTCCTGTGTAACTTTTCTAGCATACAGATAGAATAATGTCACTCTACTGCTGAAAAACCATGTAATTGCACATAGCTTTAAGTTTTAATTTCTTAGCATGTTTACAGATAAAATGTGAAAAGACATTTTGATGTCTTCATAAAATTTTCATTCATAACAAAGTCTATGACTGTCAATCAATAGTTGCATTTTATTATTGGATATTTTATTCATAGCTTCTTATGTGTCTAGTTTTCCTTACATGGTTTCAGAATCTATTATTTTATATCTGTTAATATTCTAGTTGTATATGTGAATATTGGCATTGCTTTATATTTGCCTAGACATAGGTATTACAATAAAAATTCATAAAAGCCTTTTTAAACAAAACCTCACTATAATTATTCAAACACTGTATTAAACTGAAATATGGCTGCTTTGGTTAAAATCCAGAATCAGAGAAATACTAGTTACCATGACTTTGGCTTACATTTAGCTCTAAAATCAACTTTTATTGAAATACAGTGACTTTAATAAAAACAAAAATTGAGTGCAGTTTTGTGGCTGATCTCTTTCAAAGTGCAAGTAATTACCTTCAACGTGCTGAAACCAGATCATAGATTTGGGTATCCCCAAATTTAGGCTTTTTAGGAGTCTAATAATGGTACTTATTACAAGATGTATTCTTGAATTTCCCACTCTCTCTCCCAATGTCAGGCACGTACCTAAAGCATCTGGTAAATATATACTAAATAAATTAACGCCTTACATTATATCCATATATATAAATAGAGCCTTTGAGAATTTTAGACCCTGGCTAGAAAGTTCAGCCTAAAAAAAAGACTCTCAACCTTGACATAAGACCAGAATGAGTTGAAATTAGTTTAACTGGATTGGCTTTATATGATAAAAATTCAAAATGAGCAGCCAACTTAATGTTAGCTTATCTTGAACTCTATTCCAGTTAGTTACAGTAGAATCAAAGATATCTTTGTTATGCGATGATTCTAACCTTAACTCATCACTACAGAAAAGACCATTCAAAATGGCACAGTGAAACTTCAGTGTGGACTTTAATCATTACATTACTATTACAATTTTGGTAATAGTACACAGGCATCTTGAGTGCCATATAGTAAACATATTGGAAGCACATGCAGTGCCTTACACCTATATTTTTAAGAGCAAAATGAACACATATGATACAGAATGAATAAATTGGAATCTTTACAGGCTTTAGAAGATCAAATAATGGTTTACATGCACAGATGACAACATACAGGCTCTAATAAGCTTCATTTTTTGTAGCCATTTCAGTAAAATATTAGTACATTAATTCCTCTTACTCATAATCACAAAGTTGAATAAAAAATTGAGAATATACTATTGAAATAGTTCCCTCAAAACAGAATTCCTACACCTTTAGATTTACCATTTTCCTCTTTCTCCATAATTTTTTTCATCTCTTTAAAGAATGAATTTCTCGGCAAGCAAGCATGTTCTTTTATGAATTATTTATAAACTAATTAAATAGCATAAATCACAAATTTCTGATGGATACAGATGGGACTTGTAATGACAGTCCACCAGGAAGGACAGTTTTGATATGACCTTAAAGTGTTCAGTAATTGCTATTTAGTAGAGCAGTTGAGAATTGTAATATTGTCTATTTTGTAGCTCAGACTGAACCAGCACCATGTTGATTAGCATATGTTAAAGCCACCCCTGTTTTATTCTCTTGCTAGCAGAGCAGGTGTGCCCAGAAACTGATTTCTTATTGGGCTTTTGAAAGCAAAAACTCACAATAAAGTCAAAGCAGGCATACTGTGAAAGCTGTTTTACCCATTATTATAGGAGATACACACACACACACACACACACACACACACACACATACACGTCTACATCTATGTCTATATAGTTTTTGCTGGTTGATTCTTTTGTTAACAAATTACTCAGCCTACCAAAGTCGGCCTGTAGGTTTGTTTTTTGTGCTTGGGCAGAGGCAGAAATTACAAATGTTACTAAGTACCAGTGCCAGCTATTTGAGATAAAATAAAAAGTCCTGTCTATGTTGAGTGTCGGAGAGGAAAAAAGAAATAAAATGTATGCATAACATTGTTGTTGAAAGAATAGTGGGAAATGAGAGTCAACCAAGAAAGTACAGAAAGCCATAAATGACTAAGAAAGCCAAATGCAGAGGAGAAGGTCTTTCAGGCAACAGATAATGAATGGCCAGTGAAAGCATTGCCTATTATTACCAGGATTCAAAAACATTGTTGAAAATTTCTTTCTATAACAAAGTACTTTAAAACCAAAATAAAATAGAGGATAAACCCTGTCAACTTCTTACATATCTATTTTGAGACCCACCAGGATTGTACTAGTTTTCTAAGCCTAACTGAACTAATTACTATGAACTTGGGGACATAAAACAACAGAAATTTATTCTCTTACAGTTCAGCAGACCAGAAGTCCAAAATCAAGGTGTCAACAAGGTTGGTTGCCTCTGGAGGCTCTAAAGGAGAAGGCTTCCTTTTCCTCTCTCCTAAATTTTGATGGTTGCTGGCAATCCTTGGCATTCCTTGGCCTGTAAACAAAATCTCTGCATTCATTTTTGCAACACCTTTCTCTCTGGGACTGTGTGTCTTTTTTGTTTCTTATAAGGATACTCTCATTGGATTTAAAGCCCAATCAAATCCAGTATAATCTCATTTATTGCTTACCTTAATTACATATGCAAAGACCCTATTTCTGAACAAGGACAAATTCTTATGTTCTAGGTGGGAGAGAATTTTGTGACACTATTCAGCACACTCAGTATGACTTTTTTCAAAGTTTAGAAACAGATCATTCAGTTATTTGTTAAGCCTTCTTAAAGAAAAAAAAGGCTTTGCTTTCATATTTAACAATCAAGAGCTATATAATATAGACTTGAATTATTATTTTTAATCAAGTGATAGAATGGCTGTGCAATTGCCTGTATCAACACTATAAAACATTCTATGTGGCTCAGTCTAGAAAAACTAAATATATTAGTATCTACTGAATCTATTTTGTTTCCATTCTTGATGAAAATTGTTCACAGAATTCTGTCTGTATATGTGGGGAGGTTACCTTTTCTATTAGATAGAAGGATGTCAATAAAATTAGTAGTCTTTGCCTTGGTATGATGCCCAAAAGCCCTGCTTTAACAAGTTCTCCAAGTGATTCTGGTGCTCACTAAAGTTTGAGAAGCACTGATCTAGAGTAACAAGTGATTTCACTTGTGTTACCCATTTATTTCTTGAAACAAGCCAGGAATTCAGGCATTAATATATTTTCTTCCTTACAGATTGAATAGAAGGCTCAGAGGTGAATCGACTCAAGTTAGGCAATTCACTGAGTCGATGGCAGAGCTAGATGGAAAATTGTTCATGTCATTTAATATACTATTTACTCAGTTTCATGAACTAAAACTGTGATAAGAATATAGAAACAACGTGTAGTCCACAAACTTCACCTAACCTGGAATATTTCTCACCTGTTTTTTTTCTTTTTTCTTTATTCTTTTCAATTTTCTTTGTTCTCACACTGGATGCAACATGGAGAGCCAAAATCCAATGTCAGACACCAACATTGTCAGCTGCCAGGGCATTCTGACTGCCTCCATGCTGTGCCCTGCTGCTCTGTGCTCCAGTGAGTGAAGGCATTTGGCCTGACCTCCACAGGTGTATCACTTTCCCTTCTACAGGGAAATTCTCAGTTAAAGAGAAATGGCAGGTAAATTTAGATTTGGATGTTTAGATTTATGGCTCTTCCATGACTATTTCTCTCTCCTGTAAACATGAGTGCTTTACATTCACCGGTAAGCCACACATGGAGGAAAGTTATTCTTATCCTAAGTGTAGCAAACAAACATCAAAATAACAGTCAACTTTTCAAATATTGCTCATTGCTAATCAGCAGGAACTGTGAATTACAACTCACAGAGTAAACAGAATCTTAATTACTCCTTTCATCTTGCCTGCCAAGTGATGTCTCTCATCTAGAAAATGTAAAAAGAAATCATGAGTTGAAAATAAGAGGACTAATGAATTGATCAGATTATATAGATCAGAAAAGAGAATATGTAATTGTGTAAAGAGAACACTCAGATCTCTTCCAGGCCCATTTTTAACTCAATGTATGACTTTTTAATCAATTGGGTATTTTCATATTTGCCAATTTAAGGTGGTGGGATAAATGTTGTCTTTCTCCTGTATTAGGACTCATAAAATATGAATGAAACTTAAGCATTCTGTCAAAAATATTCAGCCAAAATGTTTATAGTTTGAGAAAGATTCCAGGTTAAAGTTGTTTCACAGAAATGATCAGAAAATTACCATGTTGTTAAAGATCTGTAAAGGGGCTATTTTACTATCTTGTTCAAGGGTGATAATCTGAACTGAACTGACAATGCTTAAAACAGTATTGCTCCTAAGACCGACTTCTCAAGTCTAATAAGTTATGCAAAATCTGTACACTCTGAACAATGTAACCATTTATAAAGTCTTACTGTGGTGACTTTAACAATAGTGATCATCAATAGTACACAAAGGTTTTGAGTGCAACCTTGACTTTCTTTCATAGTTGTTCAACTTCATGGAGTAAGTGAGGTTTTATAATGCCACATTACAAAAACAATGCCAGCAAAGCAGATGTCCTGATAGAGGTGTTTCCTCAAGTTAACACCAAATGTTGCACATAGAACTTCTCAATACATGCTGTCCTTGGTTAAAATAACATCTTCAAATTACAAGGCATAATTCAGCTTCTTAAATAAGAATTATTTATTTTTAACCTAAGTTTTGTTGCTTTCAAAAGAGTACTACAAAACTTATAATACTCTGACATATACAAGGATTTAAAATGATAATCTTAAAGACTTTGGAATTTATCTCAGAATGACTATGCTATGCAAAGTATGATCTATTAGCCACATGTGGCTATTTAAAATACACTTTAGTAAATCTGTCTTAAAAAAATTAAATATTCAGTTTCTCAGTTGCAATAGTCGCATTTTAAGTCCTCAATAGCCACTTGTGCCTAGTGGCTAACTCTAATGGATAGAATAGAGAACATTCCCATCACGAAAGAAAGTTCTACAGTGCTGGTAAAGGTTCTTGAAATTTGGAAGCAACTGCCTGATGTTGGGCGAAGGGATGCCATGTAATTTGTATTCAAGATAATTTGTTTGGGGTACAATGTGGAGAATGAAATTTGTTGGCAGAGAAGACTAGAAGAGAGAATCCTAGGTGGTTCCTTGTATTAGGGCTATCTAGAGGCACAGAACTAACAGGATAGATGTATATATAAATGCATGTTTATTAAGAAGTATTGACTCACAGGATCACATGGCCACAATAGGTCATCTGCAAGCCGAGGAGCAAGGAAGCTAGTCTGAGTCCCAAAACCTCAAAAGTAAGGAAGCCAACAGTGCGGCTTTCAGTCTGTGGTCGAAAGTCCAAGAGTATCAAAGCTGAAGAACTTAAAGTCCAAAGTTTGAGGGCAGGAAGCATCCAGCATGGGAAAAAGATGAAGGCTGGAAGACTAGGCCAGTCTAGTCTTTCCAGATTCCTCTGTCTGCCTTTATCCTAGCCGTGCTGGCAGCTGATTAGATGGTGCCCACCCAGATTGAAGGTGGGTCTGCCTCTCCCAGTTCACTGACTGAAATATTAATCCCTTTTGGCAGCACCCTCACAGAGACACCCAGAAACAAGACAATTAACTCCTTAGATACCTTTGCTTTGTTGAAGTATATCAAAGAGTAAGAAAAATTTAAAACCCATAAATATTTTGAGTAAGAAATGACTTAATATGATTGAATAGAAACTGATATAATCAATGGTAAGGCGGAAGGGGAAAAGGGAGAGGAAAAGAGCTTTTGGGAAATCTGATAACACAGAGAGTTCAGAGATACCACTACAGGGGTTCTACCTGCATGAAGCTCAGAGCAGACTATTTCCAACTCTTTTTGGTGCTGCTGAAAACCAACAATAATTTGAGTTACCTGATCACAGCAGCTGCTAGTAAGTAATGTTTTCTTCAGTTCCTGCCTGTATTAGTTGGCTTGGGCTGCTATAACATACCATAGACAAGGTGGCATAAAGACACATTTATTTCTCACAGTTGCAAAGGCTGGGAAGCCCAAGATTAAGGTGAAGGTTGATTCAGTTCCTCATGAGGACTTTCTCTCTGGTTTGCAGATGGCTGTCTTCTCACTGTGGAGAGAGAGACAGAGAGAGAGAGAGAGAGAGAGAGAGAGAGAGATTCCTCTTTTTATTAGGCCATTAATCCCATCAGGAGGGCACCACGTTCACTACTTCATCTGACCCTAATTACCTCTCAAAGTTAGGACTTCAAAATATGAATTTCAGAGGAACACAAAGTCACTCCATAACACTGTCTTTTCAATTTTGTATGAGTGTCCCTCACTGCTGGAATCTAACCAGAATCTTATTGAGAAAGAAATCTGGAAAATTCCTTTATCAAGCATTCTACTCCTAAGGTATAGAGAAAAGCTTCCAAGGTCTGTGATGATACTGAGGTTCAACTAATGATATATTTATGATATTGTTTGCTGCACTGAATAATTCAAATGCTTTCATCTTCTCTTATCCATATACAGTATCCAAAAAACAGACCAGTAAGAATAACAATGGAAGGGTACCTGATTTTACCACTTGATCACATGTTGTACAAGAGATTTTTGCCATTTCAATAAGGCAAGATAAAAATATAGGGTATTCAAATTGCAAAGAATGAAGTAACTACTTCTGTTTGCAGACCCATGATAATCTCAGGAGAAAATCTTTAGGAATATACAAAACAACTTTTACAATTAATAAGCAAATATAACAAGGTCACAGAATATATATTAATCAAAAACACTAGTTGTATTATAATAATGTGATTCAAAATAGCATTTTAAAAACCATAAAATATTTAGAAAGTAATTAAACAAAGCACATACCAGATCATATTTTTGCTTTTTGTTGTTTTCCTGATGTTTTGTAAATAAAGTTTTATTAGAACACAACCACATACTTTTTTTAAAATTTAACTTTTATTTTAAATTCAGGGGTACATGTGCAAGTTTGCTATATAGGTAAACCTGTGTCATGGAAGTTTGTTGTCCAGATCATTTCACCACCCAGGTATTAAGCCTAGTACCCATTAGTTATTTTACCTGATCCTTTCCCTCCTCCTGCCCTCCATCCTCCAGTAGGCCCTAGCATGTGTTGTTACCCTCTATATGTCCATGTGTTCTCAACATTTAGCTCCCACTTATAAGTGAGAGCATGTGGTATTTCGTTTTCTGTTCCTGCATTAGTTAGCTAAGGATAATGGCCTTTAGCTCCATCTATGTCCCTGCAAAGGATGTGATATTGTTCTGTTTCATAGCTGCATAGTATTCCATGATGTATATGTACCACATTTTCTTTATCCAGTCTATCATTGTGGGTATTTAGGCTGATTCCATGTCTTTGCTATTGTGAATATTGCTGCAATGAATGTATGTGTGCATGTGTCTTTATAGTAAAGCAATTTGTATTCCTCTGAGTATATACCCAATAATGGGATTGCTGGGTCAAGTGGTTTCTCTGTTTTTGGTTTTTGAAGAATTGCCACACTGTCTTCCACAATGGCTGAACTAATTTACACTCTCCTCAACAGTGTATAAGTGTTCTTTTTTTTCTCTGCAGCCTTGTCAGCAATTACTATTTTTTGCTTTTTTAATAATAGCCATTCTGACTGGTGTGAGATGGTATTTCATTGTGGTTTTGATTTGCATTTCTCTAACCAGATCTTGTTCTGTTAAAACTGCAGAGTATTTCTGAAAGAACATTTTTAAACAATACTTAAGGAAGATATATATTATATTTATGAATTAGAAGAACTTAATATTATTAAGATGTTACATCTTTTCAAATTGATCTGGCAAGTCAAAGCAGCCACAATCAAAATTTCAGTTTGCATTAAAAAAATGAATCTAACAACTTGATTACAAATTTATATGGAAACGTAAATGACCAAGGAGTGCAAAAGCAATTTTTGAAAGGAAGAACAAAGTTACAGGACTTATATTTGAATTTTTGTTTGAATAATTATTTTAAAATTAATTAAGAGAGCATGGTAATGACAATGAGGTAGACATACATCACTGAAACAGAAAAAACAATCCAGATATAGATCCACATACACCTAGACAAATGTTGACAAAGATTCCAAAGCAATTCAATGTGGAAAAGAGAGATTTTTTTCTAAAAGTATTGCTAGAAAAACTAAATATGCATATGGAAATAAACATGAAAATAAAATTATCCCTCACCCCATACACAGAATATAATTTAAAATGGATCAAATATCTGAAGTAAAAAGGTAAAACTATTATGCTGCTAAAAGAAAACATTTAACAATATCTTGGAAAGCTTGGAACAGGCAAATATTTTGAGTCCTTAGGAAATAAGCACTAATCATAACAAAATTGGTGAACTGGACTTAATAAAAGTTTAAAATATTTGTTGCTCAGAAGACATATTAAGAAACGATGAAAGGCACAGAAGATGAGAAAATATTCAGAATACACCTATCTAACAAAGAGCATATACCTTAAGTATCTAAAGAACACTAACAACTCAATAATAAGAGCATAAACACCCCAGCACTAAAGTAGGCATAAAATTTTAACAAATAAGTAACTATAAAAATATATAGGAGTGGCTAATTGTGTATGAAACAAAAAATTTTCTGCCATTAGGAGAATATGAATTAAAACCATGAAACCACAATGACATACCACTTAACAGCTATTAAAATTTTTAAAAAATGATGAAAGAAAAGAAATTAAAAACACTTGACCATACCAAGTGTTGATGACGTTGTATAACAATGTAACTCACAATGCTTGTGGGAATGTGAAATGGTACAATCGTTTTGGAAACTTGGTTAAGTTTCCTTAAAAGTTCAACCTAAACCCGCGGTAGGATGGAGACATTTTATTCCTGGATACTAAAACACATATTCCTGCGTAACAAATTACGCACAAAGTTGATGGTAGCTTTATTCACGGTAGCAAAATAATGGGAAATGAGCCAAATGCCCATCAACAGATAAATTGATAAACAAATTGTGGTATACTCAGACGATGGAATTTTACTCAGAAATAAAAATGACTAACTACTGACACACAGAGTAACATGGTTAACTCTCAAAATTATTGTGTTGAGTAAAAAAAGCTGGACACACAAAATACATATTAAATAGTTACATTTATAGAAGGTTCTAGAAAATGAAAATTAAAGTATACCAGCAAAAAGCAGATAAATGGTTGTCTGGCAGTGGGAAGAGGGAGGAATAGACTACAAATGGGCATGAGAAGTATTTTGGTTGTAATTTTTAAAAAAGTTTTGGCTACAGAGTATGTAATTACAGTTTCATAGGTATATACAACTGTGAAAATAGATCAAATTCTACATTTTAAATGGATGCTGTTTGATTTATATATACTGTTCCTCACTTAAGTTAAAGAAAAAGCCATATTTTATCTCAGCCTAACATAATGCTACTGTTCCTTGAAAAAAGATGCATTTTCTCACATAAAAGGCAAGCACAGTCTTCTGTAAGTCATTCTAGAAGTCTCTGTGTGATATTCATTACTTCACTAGATTAATCACAATTCCGCTTAAAATCCTTAGCTTAAAAACTGAATTAGGGGCTTAACCAACACTAGAATATCTTACAAAAAATACAGGCGACCCTTGAACAACATAGGTTTAAACTGTGTAGGTCCACTTATATTTTATTTTGCCTCTGCCGCCCCGAGATATCAACACCAACCCCTCCTCTTCCTTCCCTTCTTCAGCCTACTCAGTGTGAAGGTGACAAGCGTGAAGCTCTTTATGATGATTCACTTCCACTTAATGAATAACAAATATATTTTTCCTTATAATTGTCTTAATGACATTTTTCCCTAGCTTACTTTATTGTAAGAATACAGTATATAACATCTATAAAATGCAAAATATGTGTTAATTGACTGTTTATGTTAACAGTAAGGCTTCTGGTCAACAGTAGGCTTTGAAAAGTTAAACACTATACAGAAATTTCGACTGCACAGGAGGTCTGGCACACCTACCCCCTGTGTTGTTCAAGGGTCAACTGTAACAGGGAAAGAAGATGAGAAGGGAATTGGTTGGTACATTCAATAATAACTAATCAAGGAAGAAAACTGCCTACCTTCCACAGTAGTCATGTCTGCATCTGGATATACGGCCATAGTTGATATTTAACTCTGTGTGTGTGTGTGTGTGTGTGTGTGTGTGTGTGTGTGTATTTTTCCTTTTACTATCCAAACCCAATATTCCCTTTGCTTTCAGCCAACTATCAGGCTGGTTGAAGTCTTTTCTTAGGGGAGAGAGTCTAACGTTTATTCTGGAAAGGTCTGAAGGTCTGAGCCATTAGTAGTCCTGCTTTATCAGGCTGTTATAATATTAAAAAAATTATTTGGGAGGCCATTAGGTTGAGATAGCCCCAGTACATTGGGTCCCAACATAAGCAAAACAAAAGCTAACTCAGAATGAATGTGTTTAGCCAAGAAAAACAAAACTTAAGCTTTACCAGTCAGAAACTGCCAACTAGCCTCTAACTAGGGAATTTCCATTTTAACTAATCAAATAAATATTTTCTTTGTCTTGTTTCCTCCAACACCTTATAAAAGTTTTCCCCTCCTGCCTCTTCTGTGGAGTGCTGAACTCCCTGAAGTCTGGTCCTGCCCTATTTGTAAATGGCTGAATGTTGAAATAAACTTATTAAGCTCTAATGTGCCTAAATTCATCTTTTAACAGTAGGATATCTTTACAATTTACCCCTGAATAGCAGAGTTTTAAGGAGGTGCTCTAAGAATCCTGTAGGCTTACACAGAATCCTCTCTGGTCTGAAGGTTAAAAATGCTCTCTTCATACTCAGGATAAATCGGTCCAGGCAATAAAGTTATTCCCTTATTTGCCCATTGCTTAAATGGTAAAATAAACTCAAAGAGGTCAGGTGGCAGCATCAGCTTACAGTGCATGGATCATTCTTCTAATAAGAATTAATACCTATAAACCAGAAAGCCCACATAGTATGATAAGCCAAAATAAAAAGGAAAGAAGTGAAGAAATCACCAAAATAATTCGAATAATTCAAAGATTTGACAAAAGTGGAGGCGATAACTGAGGACTTTAAGGAGACATGCAGAAGACTGGAAGAAAACCAAGAGCATTTGGAGTGATAAAAGCCCATAAACAAGTGTTTCAAGAACAAATAAGAGTCAAATGTGTTGAATGGTGCTTAGAGATCTGTTCAGAAGAAAAGAGAATTGAAAATTGCATTCGACAAGAAAAAGACCCCCGGCGACTTCTATGTGTGTAAAGTGAATAAGTGGTATGAACAAATCAGACTAAAAGTAGGTTGAAAGCCAAAAGGAGGTGGGGATGTGGAGAAAGCAAGTGCTGTTTTTGTTTTTGATTTTGTTTTAGAAAACAATGTGGAAAAAAATCAAGGGATTAGAGAAATAGTTGGAGAGGGGCAGAAAGAAGGGATTTTAGTGGTAGGTAAATTTTTTCTTTACAGCAGATTATGATATACTAGAGAGGAAAAAACAGATGATTCGGATACAACAGAAATAAATCTCTTGCCAAATGAAATTTGGCCAATCCGCTACATATACAGGCATGTAGAACTTCAGTCATCACTTATACTGCCTCTCTCCTCCTTTCCACTATTGTGAACATTGGTGATCAGATGGCCCTGCCAAAGAAACATTGTTTTGGTTCACATGGCCCCATCAAGTCCACCAGCTCCATTGCTTCCATGTAATAATCGAGGCATAAATTAGTTTGGTGTTGCTGGGAGTCTTAAGGCCTAGACTTCCTCCCCAGCCTCTCATTTTCAAGATATCCTATAGCCACTCTGCAGGAGTATTTTTAACCTGATGTGAATTTATCTTTCTTAATATTTATTTTGCAGTCATTTCTCTGTTCCTCAAAATCTATCTTCCTAGGTATTCATAACACAAATCAAATCATAATCTCTTCAATGATTTCATTTATTATTTATTTATTTATTTATTTTGAAATAGAGTCTTGCTCTGTCACCCAGGCTGGAGTGCAGTGGTGCGATCTCGGCTCACTGCAACCTCCACCCCCCCGGGTTCAAGCGAATTTCCTGCCTCAGCCTCCCAAGTAGCTGGGATTACAGGCGCCTGCCAACATGCCCGGCTAATTTTTGTATTTTTAGTAGAGATGGGTTTCGCCATGTTGGGCAGGCTGGTCTGGAACTCCTGACCTCAGATAATCCAACTGCCTCAGTCTCCCAAATTGCTGGGATTACTGGCATGAGCTACCGCGCTGACCTCTTCAATTATTTTAAACATGTGTAAACAAAAGCCAGAAAAGAAAGTGCCTACAGGCACCTCTGCCTTCTGCCAAGACACAAACCTTCTCTAAGGAAAGAAAGTACAAACGAGATACTTGCCTAAATACAGTATGAAAGAGAGAAACAAAAATATTAGGTTGGTGCAAAAGTAATTGTGGTTTTTGCCATTACTTTTGCACCAACCTAATATGAGGAGGAAAACAAAAGAAACTAATTCACTCACATTTGACAGTATGTTTTGGTGAAGATATATACACACCCAAAGACACATACACACACACATATATAATTCCAAGGAGCAATAGATAAAGCTTCAGGTCCATAAGCCAGGCAGCCTTCAGTCTACCCTTGAAGTTATTTTACCTATTCCCCTTCTGTCTTTTGCAGATGCTTCTTTTTCACTAAGGAACCTATTGATTCTCCGAGCCTCCAAATAATCTTCACAATAGATCTCTTGTTAATAAACATTTGAGAAACATCTGGAACCAAGGAAAGTACAGTTTGAATGGTTCAAATGGTTATTTTTATTGAGATATATAATGTGAAATCTAAAGAAAATTAAGTGGTATCTGATAACAACTGGTAAGATATACTAAAAAAAAAATCTTTGACAAATTAAAGTCCAGTCAAAAATGTTTCACCATTCATCATTTGATTGTTAAGTCCATATGCTGTACAAGGAAAGCACTGTGCTAGAAGCTGGATAGTGTAGCTAGCCTTGAGCTACATAACCCTCGTTATTAAAGAACGCAGTTACGTACTAGCTGCCCCACTTCATACCCAGACCCCCAAGTGGTCCAAATCTTCTTGCATACCAGTTTGTGGAGCTTTGATTTGCTAACTTACTCTCAAACCTTTAAAGTTGACTTTACTAAACAGGGTTATTTAATTAAATTGAACTAATAATGTAATTAAATGCTATTAATCCATACTTGCATTCTGTAGTGATTTTATTACAGAGGATTGTTTTCTAAATACAAAAATCACTAAATTTATGTAAGTAATTCAAATAAACCACCAATCTTCTCTCCTTCGGATCTATGCTTGTATTTGATTTCAGTTCTAGACCTTTACTTTCCCAATAATTAAGATGAAATTTGGGCACTTCAATTTTGCCTAATTTCTCATAGTACTGAATAAAATGGAGGTCGACAGTAACGGTGGTAAACCTTCAGGTCACCCATCAACTTCTCTTCCTGTCTTAGGTGATATTGGAGTTTACACATTAGGTTTCTTCGTTTCTTCCACATTGTCTTTTTTTTTTTTTTTTTTTTTTTGAGACGGAGTCTCGCTCTGTCACCCAGGCTGGAGTGCAGTGGCGCGATCTCGGCTCACTGCAAGCTCCGCCTCCCGGGTTCACGCCATTCTCCTGCCTCAGCCTCTCCGAGTAGCTGGGACTAATAGGCGCCCGCCACCACGCCCGGCTAAATTTTTTGTATTTTTAGTAGAGACAGGGTTTCACCGTGGTCTCGATCTCCTGACCTCGTGATCCGCCCGCCTCGGCCTCCCAAAGTGCTGAGATTACAAGCGTGAGCCACCGCGCCTGGCCCACATTGTCTGTTCTCAAAATCGTAGCCTTTTTTTTTCATATCTACTTTTCTTTCGCAGTAAAGCACCTATTCAGCACAGAAGAACAAAGCAACTTTGATAAGTATCTCTAACAATTCCTGATTACTGATTCTGAATGCAGCTGTGTGACAGAAGATTTAGATATATACAGAAGCATTTATGCATATTAGATTGAGAACTTTTTCTTCAGAAGGAAAACAATGAGATAAAGATATGAAAAAATATATTTGTATGCAAATGTGCCCATGGTACATCTTGTTTTAATCATGAAAATACTTCTTACTAGCAAATAATCCAATTAGGAAGGTCAATGGCCACTACTCCCAACAAAGTACCTTTTAAATACAAAACATAATGCACATTCACTATCTGAGTAGAGGTAGCAATAACTGGACCGCCTCGTAATTATCATTAAAGACTATTATTGAGCAATATCTGTCACAGAAATACTCTGCTTCTCATAAATAATTTGACTATCTGGGTCAAAATCAAAAAAGTCTTAAGTCAATGCTTAACCAGCTGCATTCCCAATTACATTCTTTCACTGTTTTTACATATAATAAAGGTAGGTGGGCGATATATCTCACAGTATCCTTGTGCTCAACTATCCCTCAGACACCACACCAAGTGTTTCCTTGTAGGCAATACATTTCATAATAAAAGTTTTAAGGAAAGGGGTGGAAGCAAGAATTTTTTGGGTGGCAAATTTTATTAGTTTTTAAATTTTATTAATATCAAAAACAGGCTATTTGGACATTCAATGTAATAGTTGTCATAATTGAATCTCCTGTGATATAATTTAAATCAGAATTACAAGAGAATGTGAACTTCACAGAAAGAAGCTATGTGTGCTTCATAGCTTTCTAGTTACTATGGGGCTTTAAACCTGGACATCGGCTCTCCGAGCTCCTAGAAATTAAAAACTCATGTTAGGAACTGAGAAGAACCCAAAGGTTTAAGGAATTTCAGATTATTTCTTTGGGCAGTTGCAAGAATTTGGCTGATTCCATTTAATTTTATAAGGGCAGAATTAGAAAAGGAAGAAAAAAGAGTAGAGGAAACTAGATTAATTCATCACCTTCAAAGTTCTAGATTCTGATAAATACTAAATCTTTTAATTAAAAAAACCCTACCCTATAGACTAATATTTTACATATGAAATTTTAACATAAATTCTAGCAGATACTGTGTATGCCCTGTACATATTCTCCTGTCCTTACCACTTCAGTGCCCACCAACCTAACTTCTAACTCCCAGCTCTGGATTTCCTCTTGATGCTGGACACTGCTTTGCTACATTCTCAGGACACCAGTCATAATATCTCTAGTTGTTTTAAACTTTGGTCACTACAATTCAGAAAGGCAATTGTCTACAAACATCTCTGCCTTCTGCAGAAGAAATCTTCCCTGAGATGAGAAAGCAAACACTGCTTTATTTCCCTACCACCAAGAACCTTCAGCAAATGACTAAAGAAATTTGGTGTGTGTGTATATATATATACATATATATATATATATACATATATAAGAATATATATGTATATATATTCTTCAGTTTCCTCATATTTCAAGTGAGATAAATCTTAGCCATGTGTTGTAGGCTTTACTCCATGAAGTTTGCCAGTAGAATTAAATTCCAGGAACCCACAGTGGTAGCTGGCTTGGCAGCACACCCTTTCCTGTCTGCCTTTACTTCATCGTCTTATTTTTTATTCCCCTATTGGAATTTTCTGTCATCTCTCAAGTAAACCTCTTTTACTTGAATTTTTACTTCTGGAGATACTCAAACAAAAACACTAATTTTGTTTCCTAACAATTTATTTTGATCCAAGCAGTTTTTGCACCAATGCTACATAAGGGCAAACAAGTATAATTACTCCATTCCTTTCCACAACAACAAAAGGAAGGAGAAGGAGAAGAGTAGGTGAAGACTGAAAACAAAAATATTTTTTCCTCATTCTCAGCCCAAATAAATTACTCTGGGTGTCAAATTCAAGCAGGTGACATGTCAGACCAAAATATCCCATTAAACTTCTTCATTTAGCATGATGTGGAATATTTTAATTCTTAAACTGAGATGATTTAAAAAATTATTTTTATTTATAACCTATCAACTGATAGGAACCTCACCTGTCAATCTGAGATATCAGATAATTTACCTAGGAGTGTGTTCTTTTTATTTTATGTATGATACCTCTATACCTTTTCTGTTGAAGGGGTTCAGAACGCACCACCTCAAAACATGTTGCTTTGGCATATGGATTGTTTTGAGCTGAAGGCACTGAGATACAGCCAGATTCAGGAAGGGCTTCCTGACCTTCCCCTTTCTACCTAAAAGCAGGCCACAAAATTTCCCTGTACCAGGAAAAGGAAAACATTGTTATCCCTAGAGACTGTAATATGATGCCAAAATGGACTTCTGCAAACAAACCTATTAAAATAACAATCTTCCATCAGTTCCTGCTCATCCTCATTATATCTCCTAGTCACTAGCCCGCAATTTACTGCTGCTGGCCCAAGCCCCTTTATCTTATCATATCCCCACAATTTATCATTCTTTACGTAAAAAACAAAATGTAAGCTTTCAGGACTAATGGTTTCTTCTGGTCTTCACTTTCTGTTGCAGGGTGAACCCCAAAACCGGGACTCAACTCGGGAGGCTAAGTAGGTTCTTGGCTTTGAGGTGGAAATAATTCAATAAAGAGTTGACAGAGTAAAGTGAAGGCAAGTTTATTAAAATAAAGGAATAAAGGGTTGCTAATCCGTAGGTGGCTATTTTTATATATGTATTTTTTTTGATATGCCAAGTAAGTGGTGGATTATGCACGAGTTTTTTGGGAAAGAGGTGGGGAGTTCCTAGAACCAAGTATTTCTCCCCATCCAAACTATACAGGTTAACTTCTGGGCACTGCCATGGCATTTATAAACTGTCTTGGTGCTGGTGGGGGTGTTCTTTAGCATGTTAATGCATTATAATTAGCATATAATGAGCAGTGAAGGTAACCAGAGGGAGCTTTCTTCATTATCTTGGTTTTAGTTGGTTTTGGTCAGTTTCTTTCCTGTCTCCTGTCTCCTGTGGGGTCTTATAACCTGTTATTGGAAACTAGTCCTGCCACATTCCTATCTCACTTCTATAGACTCTTATGTACATGTAAAAATGCTAAATCAATTTGTATCATTTTCTCCTGTTAATCTGTTTTATGTAAGTTTAATTCTTAGGCCAGTCACTGAACATGAGGATTGAAGAACATCTTTTCCCCTACACTGTGCTCTAGGCTCCAGGTCTTAACATAGAGTATTTAATTAGCGTTATATGTAACCTTCTTAGGGCAACTGTATCCACATACAATTATTCTTATAATTTTAGTTCTTGGCTAAAACCTTTTTTCCTTTTTTCTTTTTTTTTGGTCATCAGCCTTGACTCTTTACATGTTAGCCTATATTTGCAAATATGGCTTAGGAACTACTAAACTGCTCTTGCTTTCTATGTGCGAACACACATACACACACACTTTACACAAATCCACACAAAAATATGTTAACTTTTATAAACAGCCTAAGCTACTGATGCTCTTTATTCTGCACAAAAGACAATGGCACTGCATTTTTACCTGTGGAGGCATCTCACTTCTGGGCTGGACTTTATACCACATTCATTCAGAAACAGAAAGCAATCATGGTTAAAAGCTCAGGCTCAATGTTGAGATAAAATCAGTTCTCATCTTTGTTCTGCCTGGTATTAGGTGTGTATCTAAGGCAAATTATATGTTTGTTCTTAGGTTCCTTCATCAGCAAAACAAAGGTATTAATTTTGGTGCAACAAGAATTAAATTAAACACTGCTGTATAACACTTAGCATAGTGGCCGGGTTTAGCACTATCCAATAAGGGTGAGTTGTCAGTAATAATAATAATGGTAATAAAATGATAATGATAAGCATTTCCTACTAAAGAGTTAAAGCAGATGTGATGACCAAATGCATCTGCTTCACTGTTAGAATCCCAAGATTGCAAAAACACACAATACTTTTTCAAAATCTGTATTTAATATTGAGATACACAATAAACTGCATGAAGAAAAAAAATCTAATATTTAAAATATTTACTTTCCCTGGCCTCATCTATATGAATAGGTTGTATAGTAATTAATCCAGCCAAGCTTTCCGTTAGCTTCTATGAAGATCCCAAATAAAGCATTTTTCATCAAGTTTGAATGGCCTTGAATATGTTTACTAATTTAAGGATGAGCAGCAAATGCTCTGAACAATAGACTCTTTTTCATTATTTTGATAACAAAAAAAGCATTTTTAATATTAATTTCATGGTTTCTAGACACAGTGAGCACAGAAAATAAAAATCATTTCAATTATTTCTACCCTCAATGCCCAAACACAATAAAGATGCAGTGGCAGAGGGAATCAAGCACCAGAAAACTGATTACGTGAAGACAACAATGACTTTTATTTGCTTATTCCCAAATCATCTGTATTGAGCAAGAAACTCAATAGCACAAAGCATTCAGCAGAAACTTTATAAAAGACTTGTGTATAGGGGATTGTTGGCCTCATTAATAAGTGACAACAGACAAACATTTATGTTGTAGCTACCTTTCTGAGACTTACCTTGTTCTCAAGATATGTGTGTTGAATGACTTGTACTATATGAATTTACTCATATGTCAAGGTACTTAACATGTGGTCCATTATGTTTATAGTAAACCAGCAGTGCTGATCGCTTAAACATTTGCCAGCATTCTTTAAAACTTAAGCTCTTCTAATATTTTGGTTTTCAATGATATGTGAATTCAGTGTCTGCTACTGCCCCACTCCTGTAAAGGGAGAAAAGAACATGTTCATTCAAGTATACTACATGAACGAGGAAGTATAGTGTGGAATTTTGAGTTACAAAGGTGATAAATTGGTTAAATT
The DNA here is from genome assembly GCF_028878055.3 of Symphalangus syndactylus. Taxonomy (NCBI): domain Eukaryota; kingdom Metazoa; phylum Chordata; class Mammalia; order Primates; family Hylobatidae; genus Symphalangus; species Symphalangus syndactylus. The sequence goes on from NC_072425.2 coordinate 114,889,272, forward strand.
ATTGTTTGATGTCAAGAAGAGTATATATTATTCAGGTTATTTGCATGGGTTTCTTCACTCTTGAAAAATAAAAGTTGTCATTTAATTTATAATTTACGGAAAAAGATATCCATGTCAGTTGTTACAACTTCTTCATCTTACTCTTCACCGTTTTCTCCCACTATTCTGCTGAAACTGCTTGTAATAATACTACCAATTGATACCAATAAATAAGAAAGCAATGCCTGATTTTAATTATAATAGAAAAATTTCAGTTTTTTGTTTTGTTTGTTTGTTTTGTTTTCTTTTGTTTTAGACGGAGTCTCTCTCTGTTGCCAGCCTGGAGTGCAGCGGCACAATCTCGGCTCACTGTAACCTCCGGCTCCCAGGTACAAGTGATTCTCCTGCCTCAGCCTCCCAAGTAGCTGGGACTACAGGCATGTGCCACCACGCCCAGCTAATTTTTGTATCTTTAGTAGAGACGGGGTTTCACCATGTTGGCCAGGATGGTCTCGATCTCTTGACCTTGCGATCCACCTTCCTCGGCCTCCCAAAGTGCTGGGATTACAGGCATGAGCCACCGCACCTGGCCGGAAAATTTCAGTTTTTAAATTTGACCTCTATGCAGCATACAGTTATTAACTCATCAGCCATTTTTTTCTTGCGATTATCTTGTACCTGTTTTTGTGATCTGATTTTCTTGACGTTTTCTTTACCTTCACACTATGTCATGTTCATTTCTGGTCTTGTCTTCTATTGCCCAATTAAATCAATGGATCACAAGCTTTACTCTACCTTGACTCACCTGAGATGCCCCTTAAAAACAAAACAAACCAAAAAAAAAAACCAGCAGATTCCTGAGCCCTGTCACTAAAATAGATCAAAAGGATGGCGCATTAACCTGAATCTTCATAAAACAGCTTAGATGATTCTGATGCATATGGTCCTTGGACTATATTGCTTCCATTGTTAAGATTATCTACCATCTAACAGTTCTATTATTTTACTTAACTGTATTGCCTGGTATTATCTGCTCCCAGATACTTACCATATTTTTATGCCTCTCAGTTCTACTATATCCAGACAAGACCTCTTTTCTAAATTTCAGACTCAGATTTCCAACTCTTAATAGACATCTTTATGTGACTACCCCACAGGTACCTCAACTAAACATGTCCAAAAGTGAGCACATCTTTTATTTACTTCTCAAATTTACTTATCTTTCTGTTACTCTCTATTGGCTGAACCATCTCTCATTAGTCATTTGAGCCAAAACTCTTGACAATAATACCAGCCTCTTTAGTGTCTTCTCAACCTTCATGTTCCATCATCTTCAATACTCACTAGTTACCTAGTCATTTATAAAAGTCCTTATTCGGAGAAAGAAGAAAAAATCAAAACAAAATTCCATAATGTCCCATCTTATCTCAACACTGGATTAAAGTTCTGAATTTATTTTTATTTGAAAGATGCAGTCTGTGGGAAAGTTTGTTCCATTCATTCAACCATTAGACTGTTGTATTATTCATCCTTAAGCCAAATCAATATTTTAATTAACAGAGTGGTTTCTGAAGTTCTTAAAATAATAGTATTTATTTTTTGATATTCTTTATTCAGGTGAAATAATGTCTAAGGAAGGCTTAACTATGTATCTTTCTTTGGAATAAAAAAGAGAAGAAAGTATTTTTGGCATTGTTATTTTATTAGAGGAAAGTTTTTTAAATAATTGATTTATATTCATAGAAATAATTATTTGTCAAAAGAACTGATTTTCCTTACACATGCAAATTTAAAATTATTTCCTGTAATGTGCACAAATATAATTTTTCTGGGCTAATATTTTAATCTTTTCATGAAATGTATTAGAAATTTGAAGAAACATGAAATATTTTCTCTACTTTTCGGAAATCTATTATATGACCAGGTGCATTAAAAACCCAGTTAGGCCGGGCGCGGTGGCTCACGCTTGTAATCCCAGCACTTTGGGAGGCCGAGGCGGGTGGATCACGAGGTCAGGAGATCGAGACCACGGTGAAACCCCGTCTCTACTAAAAAAAAAATACAAAAAATTAGCCGGGCGCGGTGGCGGGCGCCTGTAGTCCCAGCTACTCGGAGGCTGAGGCAGGAGAATGGCGTGAACCCGGGAGGCGGAGCTTGCAGTGAGCCGAGATTGCGCCACTGCCCTCCAGCCCGGGCGACAGAGCGAGACTCTGTCTCAAAAAAAAAAAAAAAAAAAAAAAAAACCCAGTTAATTTTTACAATAAATATTAACAACTGATACGTTAAATGATAAATCTTTTCTACATCTCAATACCCGAACTGTAATGGTGCAGAAACATTCAGCATAGAAATAATCACATATACCATATCTAATATTCTTACTAATTTTTCTGTCAATGCTGCCAGAAAATTACTTTCTACTCCTTTTTTCTGAAGTACTGATAATTTCCTGATGTTATGTTAAACAATGGCTTACAGTGAAAATTATTTATTTAGGAGTAATTTTTTAAAAAAATTTCTTTATAAAGTATATATATTTTTTCATTTGAAAATGTATAATCATGGTCAAGGGCATGTATTTTTTATATGCAACTGTATATTTTATGCCTTTATCAAGTATATAATTTATGAAAGCATTTTCTAGTGCTTATTAAAATTACCTTATATGTTATCCCAGTGCCAAGAAAAATAAAATGATAATGGGATCATTGCAGTGTAAATGGAGTCGCTGCCATGCCATCTGCTGCACATGTCCAGAATGAATATAAAACTGGCCTGGTGCCACCCTCTTGGGTCCCAAGGCTATGTCCATTTACTTGCCAGAAAAAGAGAATTGATTTATGTTAGATATTGTTTTAATTTTGCTGCTATTAGTAACTTGTATTAACCATTACTATATTTCATTATCTGAACTATTTCATTTTAGTTTGACTTGGTGATGAAATGAAAATAAATATTTATATCTCAGTTTTAAGGCCACCTTTAAGGCACTAAACAGAATTAAATGTTTGCCTTGAATAAAAAAACATTTTGGTCACACTCTTATTATCTACAAATATTAAATTTGGTCATTTCAACTGGCATTTTTTCCTATGTCCTTTGTTGTTGTTGTTACCACTTCTTTTCTCGTTACAAACATGGCCCTTGTTTTTAGTACTGATATGCTTATGACCTAACATTAGCCTTAACCAGTATCTTTGCCTAACGAATTAAGTCTGCAGTTACTCCATACTCATTTCGTAGAACGACACTAATTTCTGACACTTTTTTGTTGTGCGTATCTCAAACTGAGATCTGCAGATACATTCTGCAGGTCTCACAAAATATTATACACGTATGTGTATAATTTTGCGATTTTATTCAAATATATTTTTTAAAGTTTGTTTTTAATTGGCACATTATAATTGTACATATTAATCGCGTATAATGTGATGTTTCCATACATTTTCACATTATGTAAAAAATCAAATTAAAAAAATTACACACTACAGTTATTAGATTTCAGTGGCAGCATTTGCCTTTGTGTATATAATTATATAATTCCAACATCAAGAAATGAAACCAAATGATGTTTGGCACAAAGTACCAATAAATGATTCATATTAGTTTGAATTTAGAAAAAAAAAGTGGAAAACAAACATAACGTGGCACACAGTAATATAGTTATGTCGAATTCAAAAGAATATTCTAAGTATCAGTGTTTCAGTTGTGATCCTTCATACTACATAAAACTCTCAATTCAAAAACTAAGAAAACCAAATTTAAAAAAACTATAAAAAATGCAAGTTCTTCCTTTTAATACATCCAGTATTGGTGATATAATTTCAGTAAAACAAACATTATTATTTGTCAAAGTTGAATATTTTCAATTTGTTTTTTTCTCACTTTTTAATGGCTTATTCATTGAGTAAAATGATATGTTACAATAAATTATGCAACATCAGCCATCATGTTTAACATTCAGCTGGTTTTATTAGCTTCTCTTAGGAGTTATTTTATCTGATTACATTTATAAGCTAAAATCTTATCACATTTCTCATATATACACACTGTGCCAGTGGATTCACACTACTGATATATGTATAAAATCAGCCTGGTATGTGCACTAGAAACAAATCAGTGAACATCTGTCAAAGATTATTTTAATAAAGGATGGTAAAAGCATTTGTAAAATGCATAGAATCTTTTTCCATAAATAGATTGATATCTAAACATCTGTTGCATAAATTGTGCTTCCAAAGTTTACAGTAGAACCCATGTTGGCTTATTTACTTTATTATTGCAGACTGTCCTTTAACGTAAAATGCACACCATTCATTTCCCTTACAATTGGGGTTAGGTGGAAGTCTCACAGAGACGGTGTGTGCACTGTGGTTGGCCTGAAACAGTTAAATCAGCTTGTAAAGCCACTTCAATGATAACAAGGTTTTAAAACATACTTCACGAATCGGCTTCATGTATCATAGCGTCTCATACCTGTGATAGAACAAGCTTTTAGTTTTTCCTTTATTTCCTTTACATTCTTTATTCTCAGTGAAGCAGGTTTGTGGTATTATTTTTTTTCTTTTCCTCTGATTTTTGTTTCTTTCAGAGTTTTGAAGTTGCTGACTGATGCACAGAATAGTTTAGTGCCATAGGTTGAAATTTGACCTTAAAATATTACAATCTAGCAATATCTGCCTGGACAGAGTGGGCCAGCCCTTGCCAGCGTGTGTGCACTTCTATTATTTCAGTCTATTCTTTGGCACCTGATAAGTGTGCTGAAAGAGAGAAACCCAGAGACTTGTTGCTAAGGATTTCACAACTAATGTTCGTTTGCAAGCATGTGTGTTTAAAACCCTGTATTTTGATTTTCTTTTATTCTAGAATAGTTTCTTTCTTCTCCACTATTTGCAATCTGAGTTAAAAAGCTAACTTGAGCATATAAGGTAATTAGTTAATAAAATTATAGTGGAAAAATCTAATAATTTGGGTATTTATGTTATTTATTTTTTAAAAAATCTTTTAAAATTCATTTTCTTGATTTCTTGATTTTATGCTGGATTACAGGTAGTAACCATAAGACATTTATGACTAGTTTAGCAGCTGAGGAAAATGTTCATATTCTAAAACATACCTTTAGCAAATCTGATTTAGAAACCACTAAAATTCGATTAATGGAATAACTAAATTCCCAAAGTGTCCCTCAGTTATGATGAAGTATTTAAATGAAAATGAAAATATGCAAGTAGGAGGTGTAAGTGGCATTTGATAATATCTCCTATGTGCCAAGGCTAAGAAGCATGCTTTGTAATTGTGCTACTGTGGTATAATTAAAAATATCTATGTGGTCTTCATCTCTGGTTCCTGACTCAGAGTTCCTAAAACCCTTGAGATCTCCTGAGAGACAGCGGTGCTAGGAGCATCTTTTGTTCTAACATTTGGTTTTTGCCTTCAGTTCCTGACGCAGACCTCCAATCCTTTGGAATTCTGTAAGTGATAAGAACATATTTTGTTCTAAAAAGGAGACTCTTGTAAGGCCCCTATGTTAGCTTCAGGATAAAGGCTGGTCACCAGAAAGACCAAACCTTAATTAGAAGCTAGGAACTTTCAGCCCTTCCCTGCAACCTCTGGGCAAGGCTGACACCCCACTCAGGCATTAACTCTCCTCGCCCCCACCCCGGCTTAACCTCTAGGAAGGAGAGAGGTGCTATACATTGAGTTAATAATCTATCATTCCTATATGATGAAACCTCCACAAAAACTTAAATTACTGAGTGCTTCTGGTCTGGTGAATTTGTCTACATGCCAGGAGGATAGCACACACCAACTCCATGGGACCCTTCTGAACCCTGCACTATGTATCTCTTCATATGACTGTTCATTTGTGTCCTTCATAATGTTATTTATAATAAATCAGTCACAGTAAGTAAGCTGTTTTTCTGAGTTCTGACAGCTGTTCTTGCAAATTATCGTACCTGAAGGTAGGATTGTGGAAACTCCCAACTTTGCAGCCAAGTAGGACAAAAATGTGGGTATTCTGATACTTGCAATTGACATCTAAAATAGGGGCAGTCTTGTGGGACTGAGCCCTTAATTTGTGGGGTCTGCATGAACACCAGGTAGTGCCAAAATTGAACTAAATTGTAGCATACCCATTTGGAGTATAGGAAGTCAAATAACTGGTTGAGCTATAGAACAAACGACAACAAAACACAAATTTGGTATCATAACTGTTGAGATTGAGAGTAGAATTAAATAATAATAATATAGGATTTCTCTCCAGTGACGGCAAATGTAATAACACTCAAAATTTCAAAGTTAGAGTCTGGCAAAATCACTTCCCAAAGAGACCACATGGGAACTTCAGGTGGGAAACTGGCTACCTTCAAAAGGCCTAAAATGTGATTGGCCTGTCTCCCCAGAAAGAGAGAGTATATTAAATTGGTTATTCGCCATCTCAGATTAACAATGTTAATACGGGAAAATAGGAAAGTATAAGGGCTAGATTAATAAAAGCCCACAGTTTCGGACATTGCATAAGAAGAAGTAAACAAATCCTTAGGAGAGGGTCCATTCTGACTTAACAAGCGTATTTTCTCCTTTACATAATCTCCTTTTCACATTGTTCTTATGTAGAGACTCAGAAAGAAGTTAGACTCAAATACATGTCCTTTACATTTATAGATATCAAGTCTATCCATTATTCTTAAGCCAAACTTATAGTCAGGAAGACCACATCTTCATCTAGAGGGAGAAAGCAGAGTTAATGCCTGAGAATCTCCAAACATTACTGCTATCCACAGCTTCCCAACGTAAGGGTCTTATCCTACAGTCCACTCCTGAACTGATTTAACATCCTTTATCCCAAAGGTCTGAGGATTACAATAAACAAAAATCTGTTTCCCCATAACGACAAAATTAAAACCAGTGTAAAAGTTATTATCAGCAGTGAAAGAGATTCAATTAACATATTAAATGGTAAAAGAGTTTATTGGCTTAAGAACTGAAATCCATTATTTTGCCATATACTAGAAATATATCTAAAAGACAATTAAAGTATAATAAGAAATGCTTAGATATGACTAATATAAATGACAATGACAGGCCGGGCGCGGTGGCTCACGCCTGTAATCCTAGCACTTTGGGAGGCCGAGGCGGGCAGATCATGAGGTCAGGAGATCGAGACCATCCTGGCTAACATAGTGAAACGCTGTCTCTACTAAAAATACAAAAAATTAGCCGGGCGTGGTGGCAGGTGCCTGTAGTCCCAGCTACTCTGGAGGCTGAGGCAGGAGAATGGCGTGAACCCGGAAGGCAGAGATCGCAGTGAGCCAAGATCACACCACTGCACTCCAGCCTAGGTGACAGAGCAAGACTCCATCTCAAAAAAGAAAAAAAAATAGGCCAGGCACATAAACTTTGTCAGAGTAATATTAAACTAGAATCTTTAAGATTTCTTGGAAAACTCAGTACAAAGCCTATCCAAAATTAAAATATTTGGAAAGTCTGAAAAGAAGTGAGACAAAGACTCAGAATGACTATTTGAAACATAAAAGCTCTCTTCCAGTCTGGCATGTAAGAAATTTAGAAGCCAACACTCCACCTTAAAACATATAAAATGCCAACCAAAACTGAAAAATGAAGAACTCTTTTTAGATCTGGGAAAGAAGAGGTAACAGGGCAAACTACTGCCCCCAAAACTGGAAGAGACAGAGAGATGGTAAGTCATAACTTACTGGAGGAGAAGCCCAGGAGCAGAAACTTCCATGCGAACCAGTCCAGGGTAGGAAAACCTAAATTGTAATGGATGAAGGCTGGATGCCAGTGATGAGATTAAAGGAGATACAAGAAAGTAAAAGGAGTAATACTTGAAACAATCAATCTCCCTCAAATTATTGTTAGATGCAGAATTACAGATCCAGGGAAGTAAGAGAATGTCAAGCATGATGAATGCCAAAAAATAATGTCTTGGTATATCACACACAAACTTCAGAAAACCAGAGAAAAAGAAAAAAAATTGAAAGAATCTGGGGTGGGGGAGCAAAACAGCTAACCCATAGAGGAGAAAAATGAGAGCTATATCTGATTTCTCCTCAGAAACCATGCAAGGAAGAAGACAGTGAATAACATATTTAAAGTGTTGAGACTAAAAAAGACCAACAACATAGAATATCGAATCCTGTAGAATTATCTCCCAAAATAAGATGATGTGTACATATTTTCATTAGAACTTTTTCAGAAATAACATTTATAAGAATAAGTAATGTTTTTATTGAGTAGTTGACTATATTTCATTTTATATTAAGCTAGAAATATACCTATGATTGTAAGGTGATGTATTCTGCTTGTTAAACTTCCTGGATATCCACTTTATTTTTTAATGTTTTAATACAATAATTTTTAATTTTATTTAAAAGACAGAAAAAGTAAAATATTCATTGAAACATTATCATTCCACAAACAGAATACCCAGATATTCCCAATAAACATAAAACTCACTTATCACTGATGTTTTACCAACTTTAGCCATTTGTAAGACCATAGCTTTTTATTTTTTAATTTTAAAATTTTTTAAAATTTTATTTTATTTTAAGTTCCACAATCGGCTTTATAGAGATATAACTGACATAAGAAATGTAGGGAATAATATTGTGTCTTGGGGCATTTCATGTGATGATTACATTATATTGGCATTATTGATCATCCAATCAACAAAAATAAATATTACACAAAATAAGACACAAATTTAATAAATATTTATAAAGCCAAAATAATGTAGAGGAGAAATAAAATCACTTTCAAACAAACTAAAATTGGGGCCATTTATAGCGAGTAGACTGGTATTGCAAGACAAATTAAAATAAATTCTTCAGAGAGAACCAAAACACATAGGCCATTGAACACATCTTAGAATGGCCAAAATCCAAAACATGTCTAAACCAAACTGGATGTGGAGTAATAGGAGCTCCCACTAATTGCTGCTAGGCATGCATAATGGTATAGCCATATTGGAAGACAATTTGGCAGTTCCCTTCAAAATGTAACATCGCCTTACCATGTGATCCAGCAGTTGCCTTCACTGGTATTTACTCAAATGAACTGAAAACTTATATCCATAAAAAAGTCTGGCTATGAGTTGACCGGGCAAAGTGGCTTATGCCTGTAATCCCAGCACTTTGGGAGGCCCAGACGGGCGGATCATGATGTCAGGAGATGGAGACCATCCTGGCTAACATAGTGAAACCCCGTCTCTACTAAAAATACAAAAAAAATTAGCCGGGCGTGGTAGCGGCCGCCTGTAGTCCCAGCTACTAGGGAGGCTGAGGCAGGAGAATGGCGTGAACCCGGGAGGCGGAGCTTTCAGTGAGCCGAGATTGTGCCACTGCACTCCAGTCTGGGCGACAGAGCGAGACTCCATCTCAAAAAGAGAAAAAAGAAAAAAGAAAAAAAAGTCTGGCTATGAGTTTATAGCAGCTTTATTATTAATTGTCAAAACTTGGAAGCAGCCAAGATGAATAGATATATAAAATGTGGTAGTCTAATTAGTGCTGAAAAGAAATGACCTACCAAGCCATGAAAAGACATGGCAAAAACATAAATGCATATCACTAAATGAAAAAAGCCGATCTAAACAGGCTAATAATGTATTACTGCATATGACATTCTGAAAAAGGCAAAACTATGAAAGCAGTGAAAGATCCATCGTTACTAGAAACTGGGTGTGTAGAAATCGATGATTAGGCAACGCATAGAAGATTTTTAGGGCAGTGAGGCTATTCTGTATGATACAGCTATTGTAGATACAAGTCCTTATACATTTGTCCTAACTCATAGTAGGTACACCACCAAGAGTAAACCCTAGTGTGAACTATGTACTTCGGGTGATAATGATACGTTAATGTAGGTTCATCAATCATAGCAAATATTCCACTATAATGCAGAATGTTAATAGTGAGGGAGGCTGGGTATGTGTGGGGACAGGGAATATATAGGAACCCTCTATACTTTCTGCCTAATTTTGTTATGAACCAAAATCTGCTGTAAAATTAAAGTTTATTAATGGAACAAAATAATAGCGAATAATTTCCCAAACTTATAATAAATATCAACCAAAAGCATTATAAATCCAGCAAACTCCAAGACAAAGTAAAACCATACCTAGGCAAACCTTAGTAAACTGAATAAAAAAAGAGAAAGAGAGAGAAAATTCTTAAAAGCAGTGTAGGTCGGGACACAATACTCTTGGGGGAATAAAGATTTTTAAATGTCTGGATTTTACCAAAAATCATAGAGGGCAGAATATTTTTCATCAAACCAAAAAACTTTTTAAAAATTGAAAATTAACTTAAGGCATTTAGAAATGCACAAAAGATAAAAGAATTGATCATTGACAAACCTGCACTAGATATGCTAAAGGAAGTTCCTCAGGCTGAGGGGAAAGCATTAGAAATTGGGAAAAATAGAAATGAAGAAAGAACATTGGAAATCATAAATAAGAGAGCAAATATAAAAGACTATTTTGCTTTGTTTCTAAATTTACTTAAAAGACAGATTAATTACTAAAACAAAAAAACATTGTTGGGTTTATAAATATATATATAGAGAGAAGTAAAATATACAACAATACAGTGGAGAAAGTGGGAAGTGGAAATACACTGTTATAATTTTCTGACACTATACTTGAAAAAGTATGATATTATTTCATAGCAAATTGTATGAAGTTAATAATGCATATGTAAATTCTAGAGAAAACCTTAAAAAAAAAAAGGCATAGGTCAATAACAAAGATAGAATGAAAAGCCGAAAAAAAGTATTCTAAATTCTATGAAGGAAAAAGTATTTTTAAAAAGTTAAGAAATATAGAATAAACAATAAATTCACACATTTAAACTCAATCACATCAACCCCTCCTTTCTCCTCTTCCTTTGTCTTTCTCTCCCCCTATTCTTTCCTACTCCCTTATTTTCTTCTGATCTTCCTGGCATTCTCTTATTTGCTCATCTTGCTTTCTTTCTAACTAGCTTCATTTTCTTTACCAACTAAAGAAAATGAAGTTATTTTCTTTCCTTTTTTAAATTTATTTTCTTTCCTTTTTCTTTTTTTGTGTTATTTTCTTAAATACTCCTGTCATAAGTATTTGTGATTACCCTTCATTTCACTATCTTTATCTGGAATTACAATAAACACATATTTAATAATTCTTCTCTATGTTCTACCATTATGCTGGGTGCTAGAGATATAATAGTAGATGACAGTTTTTAAATGAACATGTAGGAAGGACACTTAGCCAAATCTTAGTGAATCATTAAAGCTTTCCAGGAAACTAACATATAAAGTAACCTGAAAATAAAAAGGTACACAGGATGGAAGACATCCTTAAATGGAGCCAGAGTGGTAAACAGGGCCAGAATTTGAACCACTTACATTTTAAGTCATGTAAAGAAATTTGAAATGAAATCAAAGATATATTTAGTAAGGTATACTTGAGAGGGCATTGTGATTGATTTGGTTTGGGGTCTTGAATTCAGTAGGGTACCAAGTTTCAGGGCTTGAACAACCTGGTGAGGCCTAATATAACTCCTCCACCTAAGAGACAGGAAAGAAGAGAAGAACAAGCTAGGAAAGTTAATATATGAGTTCCATTATTGAACGTTGAGTGTCAGTGTCTATAGAATAATCCAGCAGAGAGGTGTATAGACCATCGTGTGTATCTAAGTCTGAAACTCAAAGAAGCTTTTAAGCTAGAAACTAATTTGGAAAATTTTAAGAGATTGATGATTATAGAAATGAATGAGATCACCTAAGGAGGATTTCTAAACATTTTGAAAGTCAGAGATTCTTCAGAGAAGCTAATGAAACTTGGCAACATTCCAGAATACACATAAAATTTGCCTATTATTTCTGGGAATTCAAGATTATTCTAACAATTGTCTATAGTCTCTAGTCTATGAATCTCTGATATATTCTGAGAAAAAGTAAGTGGTGCAGGTATGCTTAGGAAAGAAAATTTTGAAACAAAACATTTCACAATTATCTACATTTTGCCAATTTCAGAATTGATGAAAATCAGTGACTAGTATTTTTATTATAGTGAGGATTAATTGTTGAATTATAATCTATAGATGGTAGAAATTGGGATTCTGACAGGTCACTTTTCTGGGATTCTTGCAGTCACTTAAAGTTGACTGCAAGCCAACTTTATAAGTTTCTTGGGAATATTGGCTGCTTTTTCTTTAAACAATTCTTGATATTTTTAGATTTAAAATGTCACATAATCAACTGTAATATAACTTAGAAAGATGAAGTGATTTGATTTATGTATATCCTACTATGGAATATCTTGATTGCTCACAAATGAAGTAAACATTAATTTACACTGGCATTTTAGTTACAAAACAAATCACATTCACCATTTTTGTTCCAAACCTCAGTGAGAGACCTAAATACTATGTATTTCTCATATAATATTTAGTCAATGATTATATTTCTTCCTATATCTCTGACTTGCTTTAAAATGTTGCTTGAAAATAAATCCAATAAAACAAACCTAATAGAACAAATTTACAAAATATGTAGCATTCAATTCAAGAAACAAATTAAACTTTGTCAGAGTAATATTAAACTAGACCCTTTAGGATTTTGTAGAAAACTCAGTACAAAGTCTGTCAAAAATTAAAATGTCCTTCCATAAAACTTTCAGAAAATAGCATGTTCATAGTCTGGTTTAGAATTAATATTCAATACATATGGATTTATTCAAATCATGCTCTTTGACTACCTGCTAAATATCGTGTGATAGTCTGGACAGGAGCTAGATTATAAATATTTTAAGTTTTGCAGGCCATACAACCTGTGATGCCACTACCCTGCTATTGTAGTGCAAAAGTGACCGTAGGTATATATAAGCAATAAATTGTTTTCCAAAGAAACTAACAAGTGGCTGGCTGGATTTGACCTATGGGGCCTTCTCTAGTAGATACAAGATAAACTGGAATGAGTGACTATCCCCGAGAAGATTACATCTTTTAAAATATAATATGTACGAAAATTATATTAGAACAAAGATAGAAATAAGAGCAATGATAGAAAAATATTACTGTGAAAACAGAAACATAAGAGATGATTTTTAAAAATTAATACATTAGTGGAAGATTTTATCAGGGATCTTTAGCATATAAAACAGACATTAAAAGGTGAATGGTAATAATGGTAATAGTTACGTTATGTTTTATAGTTAAAAAATATTTTCATTCATGTTGTCTAATTTGGGAAGAGAGATATATTGGTAGGCAGTATATTTGAAGCTGAGCAATCAATTTAAACAAAGCTAAGAGACCAGAAACTGCAAGGCATATTTGAAATAAATGAATTGTTTGATTTGACAAAACTACAGGGCTAAGGGTTTTGGCTGAAAAAAAACAGATTAGAGTCAGAAATGCAGGCACTGTACAGAATTCATATATTGGGTTTTAGGCAATGGAGAGGCATTAACTGTGCTTGAGCAGCATAGTGATGAATCAGAGCTATGCATGAAAGGAAATTCATACAATAATTTTCTATAGGATTGTAAGGGAGATACAATAGAGGTGGAATAATAAATTAAAATAGAATTGTGGAAAATTATTTATGGGACGAATTAATGTCCTGAAATAGGGAAGTGGTAAAGAAAATGGAAAAACAAAAGTGTTTGTGGCAGCATGCATTAGGAGCATAATAAACTGACATAGCCATTGTTTTTGATTTCTCCCATTTTTCAGGAAAGAATAAGTCTTTTTCCTTAATATGAGCTTCCATCTCAATTCCTATAATTCTAGGGGAGCAAACAATCTGAATTCTTTCTAAATACCAACACTTTCCCGCTCCCCTTGGTGCTCATCTTTGATCCATCCTGAGAAATAGAAGTCCTTCCTCTCAAAAAAGCCAAACTGGGGTTGATGGGGGTGGCCTCCTCTTACTCTTATACAGATGTAATAATAATGGTAATAGTAACAATAAATAATGATACTATTTTAAACTGAACACTTATGTAGGAAATACTCTTCAAGTGATTTATAAATATTAAGTCATCTGGGTCTAAGCTGTTGGCAAAAATGAGAAGAAATGAAACACAGTTGGGGAGGCAGTTTCTTGGTGATATTAAAACCACAATCTTGTTTCATGTAGCTCTTTCTTTAGATGCTATGAATTCCCCAAATATCCTTCTCAGATATATGAGCCAACAAATTCCAGTTTTTTTTCCTTAAGCCAATCTGAAGTAGTTTCCTAATATTACAAATAAAATTGTACCAACAAAAACAATTCTAGACTGATTAAACACAAAAACAAGAAAAAAAGAGAAAAAAATAGACAATGACTCTGTAGTTTGGAGTCATGTTTACTGCAAAAAGTGGATTCACAGAGAAAAGAGAAATAATGAGGGATCTATGGTAGGAGGTGGTAATTTCAGAGTTGAAGGGCCTATAAAATATTTGTAGTATATTTGGGAATTATTTAATGAATAAAAAGAAAGCCTGAAAGGTCTATCAGGGCTGGTGTCATAGATGTGAGACCTGTGCAGGTATTTAGCATCCCAAAATTAGACTACATACTTATTTTAATGATTTGCCGTAATTCTATATTTGAGCTTGTCTTTTTCCAGTGAGACCACACAGCATGTGTGTGAGCAGAAGGGATATGTGCAATATGCGTATCTGCCATTCTTTGCTCCCTCATTTGCATATAACATTCACTGTATAGCATGCACATCAGGTTCCAGGTGTGTCATTACATATGGGAGTTCAGTGAATCTCAAAGCAAGTTCAAAGTAAGTATGTTACATCCATGACTGAGAAAGCAAGAGCGCTGAAAAATCCAAGAGGCCACACTTTCTGTCTGAACTAAAGCCTAGTTTGAACATAGGAAGAAGACAATGGCATTCTAAGTAAGACAAGGGATCTAGGAACTCTCATATGATTTCTTACTCATGTTACTTCCCTGTATTGGCCAATCACTCATATTGAAAATGATGACATAGAAGGACAAGGAAAGATAAAGTAATTCATTTTTTAAAATTCCTTCTCTACTCATTAGTAAGCCAAAGGTAGATAGTGTCGGTAGAATGTGCATGTATTGAAAAGTAAAAGAAAAATAGTTGAGTTAGTTTTGTGCAATATTTCCACCATTTTGCCAAGAACAAAATACATATGCATGAATAAACTATGGAATATGAATTGTGTCATTTTGGTGATTCTGTATGTTGGTTAATCCTCTTATATTTGCATTTAACCTGGCATTATATAATATAAAGATGAATGGCAAAATTCGTATTAATAATTAACATTTTACATTCTTATTTAAAACAACATTAAATGCAAATTAAAAACACCATGACAAGTTGAGGGAGAGACCATGGAATGATAAAAAAAGGCTTTATATTTTACCTTTAATGGAATTTTTTCCTGTTTTTTGAACAAAAGGTCCTGTACTTTTATTTTTCAGTGGGTCCTGCAAATTATGTAGTTGACCCTGAAATCCACACTAAAAATTATAAAACAGGTATATCTATCCTTCTTCCATCTGCTGGTGAAACTTAGCTGCCCAGGCCATGATGGATTTGAAGGGGTCAGGGCTGGGGAATGAAGTGACATTAACAATGTGATAATAAACAATGAAATAAAGAGTGCATGCAAATGTGAGTGACCAGGATGCCAAGATCAGTGAACCAATTAAAGGAAACCATAGGAATATTGCCCAGAGTTTTAAGTAAACCATATTCTTCATACCTTAAAGGTGTTTCCATGCCTATAAGAAAACAACTTTGGAGGAATATTTCTTCTTTTCTTTTCATCCATTATACTTTATCCTCCATGAGAGAAGTGATTTATCAGATATTGAGAATATAACATCCACAATATCACTTCTATATTGAGTGTAGCAAAGATGATAAATGTTGCTGTTATTGCTTTGCCTTTATTTCCTCTGGCGATAGGAATCGTGCTTCTTTCTTCTGAATAGGAGATTACCAGAGTAGGCTCTGTTTCTGCCATTGAGAAGTCTGCAAATACGAGCGCCTAAATTCACAACAGAAACCATGACTGTGGCAATAGATTCAAGTTTGTTCTGCAGTACAGCATTACTCTTGACAAAAAAGGCTGATATTTTAATCCCTTTTTGAAGGTTTTTTTATTCTTCACTGGTTTAAACTCAGGGAAGATAACTGGGATTAATTATTTCATATGGGAAAATGATTTCTCTTAAACTCTTTAAACACAGATGTCAGAAGGTAAGGCATGGGTCAAAGGGTTATAAAAGTGGGACAGAGTTGTTAGGGAAAATATACACGTGTTGCCTTCTGAGCTGGTTTTTAGGTGCTCACTTCAGCTCTGTTTTTTTCTTTCATAATTTTATGGTGATTTCGTTGGTTGTGTTGAGGGTCAGTACACAGACATTTGAATTTTTACATGATTTTGAACAAATCATGTACAAAAAGCCGTATTGCGATTCTTTTCTAAGATGTTATTCCAATGACTTTCCAGCTTAATATTTGGAGGCAAATTTTTCTTAAGAGGAAGTGTTGATAAGCTGTCACATAAGTCCCTCTAATTCATAATTTAACGTAAGATATACTACA
Organism: Symphalangus syndactylus; assembly: GCF_028878055.3. NCBI lineage: Eukaryota > Metazoa > Chordata > Mammalia > Primates > Hylobatidae > Symphalangus > Symphalangus syndactylus. The sequence continues at coordinate 114,905,842 of NC_072425.2, forward strand.
TAATCAAATCTTCAATCTTTCACAGCACATTAACAATGTTATCAGGAAAACTGGACTATGACCCTTAAAGGAGTTAGAGAGGCTACACAATTCTGACAGGGAGAGCCAAGATCAAGGAGTGGATTTCTTCAGGAAATAATTAATACTAAACAACATGGGAATAGAAGTGATTTAAAATGTTCAAAACATATTAAATGTGCGACTGTGGCTCCAGATTGCCATTTAGTATGCTTGTATTATAGGATATAGAAACTACTGCACCCCATCTTTGTAATGTTAAGCTGACGCTTAAGGAAGTCAACATCTCCCATAATTCAATATCTCAATATTTTTTGGTTGTACCAAAAAAACAAAAACAACTAGAAAATGAAATGTTTCTAGAGCTTCTAAAAATTTGCATTTACAAAATATTTGATAAAAATACTCCTCTGGATTATACAACAAGGGAGATGGAAACAACTGATAATAGATGGTTAATCATATTTGGCTTCTTTCTCTCCTGTTTCACCACAGTCTGAATTCTCGTTTATATCTTCTCTGTTCTCTGCAGGTGAATCTTTCAGTTTCCTGGTTATCCATTTCTTCCGTCTTCCCCTTTTGCGCTTTTTAGTCTGAAGATTTATCCTTTCCTGCTGCCGTTTTGGGGCTTTGTTTCCACTTTTTCAGAGGAGGTTTAGCTGACAACGTCACCGATCTCCTCTGGGGTTGTTCCTGAACCACCTCTAACTCGGGCATTTTGGCAGCAGGGAGGGTGCATGTCAGGTGCCTGTGGGCCACAGCGCCCCAAGAGCCTTCTAGAAGCTAGGCTGCCTGGCAGCTGTCGCTCCTCCAACAGCCATAGCTGCTGGGACCCACTCACAGTAGCTTTTCAAATTGCAAGAGAGACAATAGTTTTCAGAGAACTTTAAGATTGCTAAGAAGTTACTACTATTGTAATTGGAGTATTTTAGACATTTAAATGTATCTAAAGTTCGTATTTCCATCTAAATTTGAATGTAGTTAGTCTAAAACCAGTTGTGGGGAATGAGAAGAGCAGAAAATTTGGAAGCTAGTGGAAGCATGCCTTGACTCTTCCCAAACTATCTGTGTGAATTATTACTAGATTAGTTACTAGCAGTTTGAAATGAAGGAATAAAGCTTGAGCAACTTGACCGATATTATCATCCATCAGCCATGATGTTTCTTACTAAAAAATGGCAGTTTTGGAAAAATATTGGGAAGTACTCCGAAGAAACAGGTGAAGAATTGGGGCAGCATAAATCTTTGGATCTGTCATCCATTAGTATCATTCACAATTTAATTGCAGATCAGTTGTGTCAGTTTTCTTTTAACATACAGACACACACAATAAAATTACATGGTTTCTTTATTTGGGGGTTTAAAGGTTGAGAAAAAATAATACAGAGTCAGAGAAATAAGTGATTATAAAATTGATACTTAGAGCTAGAAATACATTTTTAAAGATATTCTGTAAAAGGCAAGCTGTTTTTCACATGAATTTTTTTTTCTAAAACTATTTTTCTAGATCTGAATTTTAGGGAACATGTCAAATGCAGTCACATAAAATAGAGACCTCACAGCATGAAATACTGTAGTTCTGAGGCCTAAAATTGCAATTTCTAGGCAGACACATTCTGCGCCTATAAAAAAAATAAGAATATGGCTACTTAAGGGAGATAAAATTGTGTGGTTATTACTTCCAAATATAAAAAGGGTCTTAGAGGTTCGTTTTTTTCAGACACTAAAATTGAAAATGATGGGAATCTAATTTTGGTATGGATGGTTGTTATAAGAATAAATATATTTTTTAACCTGACCCATTCCAACCTCCTGACAGATAATTTCTGAAGCAAATCCGAATCTGTCAAAAACCAGTATTTATCTACATTCATGTCAGCTTTGGCAAGGATAAGTTGTCTAAACATTGAGGCATAGCATTCATGAGCATAAATCTTTTCTTATCCACAAACCATTAATGTAATGAATAGAAAGTAAGGTGAATTGTTAATTCTTTGCACATTTATCATGCCTTTGTGAACATCTTAAAAGCATTTTAAAATGCATTCTTTCTTAGGTTTAGTTGAAAAGCCTGCCAAAGTCTTTTTTTTTTTTTTTTAAGTTGGGGAGCTTTGTATAGGGATTAGTAAAATTTTAAAGTAACAAATCAAAAGACACAAACGAAAAAGCAACCATGATTTGTTCTACTGAAGGTTTATTGCCAGAGTGCTTTACGTGCAACTAGCTTTATATATTGTAATTGTTAAGCGTGCCTGTGTTGAGATATTGAACTTTCTTTTAGAGTATGCATGCTTATTCTTAGTATATATTCCTTCCTGATGTTTATTTCTAAAATAGTTTTCATCTGAGTAGTTTAAGGATTCCTTGGCTGAAATAAAGGAAACCACATAAGATAAACCACACGAGTAAAATTGGGCTATTCATAAGCTTGAGACGACAACCTAGGGCACAAGCACTTATGTGCAACTCTCTCTGCATGTACAAGGCTGATCTTAAAAACCAACCACGAATCAACACGATCTTATAGGCCCAGTACTTACTGTCCAGAAAATTTATATTTCATTTCACATTTTTGGGAGTGAGAATATCTAAGTTCCTGATCATGTAATAAAAGGCAGACTGTGATCCCTTAACAGATAGCTATATCTTATTTGAGGAGTGATGTGAGTATTATGTGGTACAAACTTGATTTGAGCTTTTAGGGAAGCTATAATATAACCAGTAAAGTCATCCCAAAGTGCCTGTGTTGAAGGCTTTAAATGGATTTGATCATGTTACAAAGTGGGTGAGAGGGGTCATGAAATTATATAGAAGTGACTAAAAACTGTAATCTGTGTTAAGAACTACAGGGACATTAACAATATCTATTTTCCTATTCTTATCACTTATTAATAATAAAAACAACTGATATCCATGGCATATTTCATGTTTACCTTTGCCCAGTTTATGACTGTGTGGTGGCATGAGTATGAGGAATACCCTATATCACTCTTAAGAGGATTCCAGTTTGAATTCATTATTATGACCATATACATTTCTATTGGTCATGCACATTTTTATGTGCCTTATATGTATTATCTCATTTAATCAATACAATAACATTTTAAGGTAGACACTATTCTTATCTCAATTTTAAAAGCTATTAAAGCACTAGCCTCAAACTAAGAAGTTAAAGACTGTCAAAACTAGATTTGAATCAAGTAAAGTAGCCCTGTAATCCAAGCTCCCAATTATCTGTGTGTTTCTGGATCTTTAGAACACTAAGAACAGTAATTATGGAGCATGATCTTTTCTTCAAGTTTAAGGAAATGACAATAGGAAAATTATTCATTAATTGGTAATAGAAGGTAATAGAAAGAGGATGGCTATGGTATATGTACATTGACAGAAAGCAAAACAAACAAACCAAGAAGGTGCCAAGCAAGGTAATCAACTTTCTGCAGTTTAATATGTGTGTATGTGTGTGTGTGTGTGTGTGTATTTTTAGCCTTGTGTATTAGTTTGCTACAACTACCATAACAAAATACCACATACTGAATAACTTAAACATAAATATATTTTCTCATAATTCTGGAGACAGAAGTCTGATATCATGGTGGTGGCATGGTTGGTTTCTTCTAAGACTTCTCTCCTTGGCTTATAGATGTAGTTTGTGACTAAGTGGTGGCATATCCAGCTAAAACCCAGAATAGACATCTATTAGGTTGGTGCAAAAGTAATTGCTGTTTTTGCCATTACTTTCAGTTGCAGAAATTACAATTACTTTTGCACCAACCTAATACAACTAAAAATAATAATGGAAAAACTGTATACTTATAGTGGCTGTGAGAGAGTGTGTGTGTGTGTATACGTGTGTGTGTGTGTGTAATGGTTGGAAACAATACAAATATCCATCAACAAAACAATGAATAAATATTTCTTGTATATTTATGTAATGGAATAATGTTCAACCATAAAAATGAATTATTGATACACCAAAAAACATGAATAAATAAAATATAATGTTGGAGAAAAATAGCTGAATGTAAAAAAGTACATATTGCTTAATTCAATATGTTATTGAATTACTCTTTTGGTGTCTTCATATGGCACTTCTGCACGTTGTTCTTTGTGTCCTAATCTCCTCTTCTTATAAAGACACCAGACGTATTGCATTAAGAATCACCCCAATGACCCAATTTTAATTTATATTCCTTTTAAAGTTCCTATTTCCAAATATGGCCACATTCTGAGTTACTAGGGGGTAGGGTTTCAACATGATAATATTAAGGCAACACAATTCAGCCCATAACAGTGCATAAAATATCTTAGAGGATAATTTTTTCCATGTTTCCAAGGTCTGTAAATTCTTTTGTGTTCTCTTTAGATTATTGGATATATTATTTAAGTTTTTTGTTATGCCACAAATGTGCAAAATAAAATTGGTAAGATGTTTTGGCTTGAATTTTGAGAAAAAGTATTAGTTCTATATGGAACAAATGCCTTGGATAGAATGGTAATAAGAAAACAAGAGTGGCTTGAGTTAAGTAAAACTTTTATACAAAGAATGAATTTGTGCAATTGATCTTGCAATTGTACAAGGTCATTTACTCTCAGTAGTGGTTTTCTACTAATAGACATCTGTTTATTTCTGGAAATACATGACATTTTCCTCTACATATACATTAATATATATCATTCTATTATAAGACATATCATTTGCATTTGATGTGAAAAAAGTTACTATTTGGCCCAGGCATAGGAAAATACAGAAAAGTTTGTCTAAAACTGTGGTCTCCAAACCTTGCACATAAAATTCATCTAGAATACCTGGTTCCCATTACAGCCCTAACTTATGAGAGTATGCTAAAATAGATCCTAGGAATCTGCTTTTGAAAATAATAAGCAGATTGTTCTCCTAATAAAATTAGAGAATCATTGTATTGCGTATATTTATATCAAAGATGTCAACAATGAAAATGTATGTTGTGTTGCTTAGGGTATAGCTCAAGCTGATGTAACAAAGACAGCAGGAAAAACAGAGGCTCAAAAAAGGTAGAAGATTAATTATTCTTATGTAAAAATCCAAAGGCAAGATTTCCAAGATGAGGACAGAAGGAGGGCTACTCCCTGGGACCAGTCAGGGACTTAGGTTCTTTGTATCTTGCTCTTTGGGAAAGAAAATAGTCAAAGCTAGCACCCCAAAATAATGCTTAATGCTTATGTTTTGGACTGAAGGAAGAAATAATAAGCAAAGAGCAAAACCTTTATAAATACATTATTTAAAAAGTACCCACATCTCTTCTAATTATGTCCCATTGTGCAGCACATAGTTATGTGGCAATATCTAACTTAAAAGGAAACTGGAAATGTAGTTTGTGACTAAGTGGTGGCATATCCAGCTAAAACCCAGAATAGACATCTATTAGGTTGGTGCAAAAGTAATTGCTGTTTTTGCCATTACTTTCAGTTGCAGAAATTACAATTACTTTTGCACCAACCTAATACAACTAAAAATAATAATGGAAAAACTGTATACTTATAGTGGCTGTGAGAGAGTGTGTGTGTGTGTATACGTGTGTGTTGTGTGTAATGGTTGGAAACAATACAAATATCCATCAACAAAACAATGAATAAATATTTCTTGTATATTTATGTAATGGAATAATGTTCAACCATAAAAATGAATTATTGATACACCAAAAAACATGAATAAATACTTTAAAATATAATGTTGGAGAAAAATAGCTGAATGTAAAAAAGTACATATTGCTTAATTCAATATATTATATGTGAAAACTGGCAAAATGATCTACAGTGATAAAAATTAAGTTTTTAAAAATATGCCTTTATGCATTTTTAGTTTCTACAAAACAGGCAATGATATCATTAATGTTTTCTGACTAGTAATTTTTGTCTTTTTTTCTTTGATCGACCTTTCTAAAAGCTTATGAATTTTCTTAGTGTTTTTGGAAAAAACAGCTTTTTATTTTATTATTTTTCTCTCTTGCGTGTGTCTCTATTTTGCTAATTTCACCTATTATTAATATTTTCCTGATTATAGTTAATATGAGTTTAGCTTTTTTGTTCTGGGAAAAAATTTAGATCATTAATTTGATCATTAACCCTTCATGTTAAATACACATGTAAATTTATAAATTTACAACTAAACCCTGTTTCAGATGCATCTCATAAATTTTGATTTTTAAAATATTTTTCTTCAATTGAAAATATTTTCTGCTTTCTATTGATATTTCTTTTCTTTTTTTTTTTTTTTTGAGACAGAGTCTCTTTCTTTCGCCCAGGCCGGAGTGCAGTGGCGCTATCTCGGCCCGCTGCAAGCTCCGCCGCCCGGGTTCACGCCATTCTCCTGCCTCAGCCTCCCAAGTAGCTGGGACTATTGGCTAATTTTTTTTTGTATTTTTAGTAGAGACGAGGTTTCACCGTGTTAGCTAGGATGATTTCGATCTCCTGACCTCGTGATCCACCCGCCTCGGCCTTCCAAAGTGCTGGGACTACAGGCGTAAGCCACTGCGCCTGGCCGATATTTCTTTTATTGACCTCTTTTTAAGTTTGTTAATATCCACATATGTGTGGACTTAGTAATTTTTGTCATTGATTAATAGATTAGTTTCTTCATCATTAAAGAATATTCAAGATTTCAATAACCTTAAATTACTAAAATGTGTTTTGTGGCCAATAAGTTCTCTTGTATTTATGAATATTCCATGTGTATTTGGATAGACTATGGACCACCATTATAATATTATGTAGAATGTTCTATAAAAAATAGACTTTGTTGGTTGGTAATGTTACTCAAGTCTTCTTTATTAATGCAGAATTTTGTCTATATTTACCATGAATTGTGTTTTTATCCATCTTACACTCTGTGACTTCAATTGAAGTCCTCAAAACATTTAAAATTAATATAATTACCAAGGTTATTCAGCAAAATTTGTCAATTTTGCATTTAATTTTCAATTGTTTAATCTGTTTCTGTACTTCCCACTCTTTTTCTGTGTCCTTTTATTTAAATAAATATTGTGATTGTACTTCATAATCACCTTTTTCTTATTAGCTATACTTCTTTTATTATTTCTTTAGAACTTACATCCTATAACTTATCACAGTCAAGTTTGAATAATATACAACTTTATTTATAGTGTGAAAATCTTGCAAATATACACATCAATTTCTCATTGACTTCTATTATACTGTTGGTGACGTACAATTTCCATATATGTATGAGTATATATGTATAAATAGTATATATAAGTATATATGTAGTATATATGTATAAATAGTATATATAAGTATATATGTAGTATATATGTATATATAGTACATATAAGTATATATGTAGTATATATATGTATATATAGTATATATAAGTATATATATGACTATATGTGTATATATAGCGTATATATGTACATGTGTGTGTATATATATGTATAAACCCTAAATACATTGCTACATTTGCATTAATGATTAGAAAAATGTTTTTTATTTTCTGATATTTTTGCCATGTTCATCGATCTTTATTCCTTTGTTGAGACCAAAATTTTAATCTGGCGAAAAAATCTACCTTGTTTTTTCTTACCTCTTCTTTCTTTTTTTCAGTGCAAGTCTATCTACTGACAGTAAATTTTCTTACCTTTACAGCTTTTGCTTTTCTTAAAATGTATTTGTTTTATGTCAGCTAAATTTCTTAAAATAATTTGAGTGCAGAATTCTAAGTTGACTTTTTTTCTCTCAGTATTTTAAAAACATCACTCCTTCACATCTAATGTAGTTTGTAACAGTAAGCCACCAGAACCTTTTATTACAAAATGTTCTTTTTCTTTGGTTGTTCACAGAAAAGAATGTTTAGTGGACATTAATTCATTCTATGACAGCCCTTATCATTACTTAGTATATTCATTTATATGAAGTCATTTGACAACTTAATATAATCATAACTGCCATTTTATGTATTTTGATTTAGTTCCATTTTGATTTAGTTCAATTAATTTGAGAGAATTTTTTGAGAGCATATTTGAGAGAATTTCTCTCCCTGAAATGTTTGAATTTTCAAAATGAGAAATCATTTGCAATTTGCCCATCTAGCAACCTGATATTTTCTGGCTGATAAATCAGTATTTGTAAAGCAAATGCAACTGTAAAGGAGCATCTTCTATGTCAAAAATAGTTGGGGTCATTTCCCCAAAGCACAATGTATTGTACTATCATGCCTTTTTGATCTCTCTCCTGTTTCTTATTAAGTCTCAAATGTCATTTCCATTTTTGGATGACTGAAAAATTCTCACCAATGCTTTAAGTTCATAGTCAAAATGATTCTCAATGATTCCTCACAGATATGCCATTCGCATCCATGAAGCTTTCCCTAATTTTTCTCAACTTCCCTGTCCCATCTACAGGCAGTTAGTGCTCCTTTATATTCCCTTAGTACTGTTTACACCACTGTTTTATATCATAAAATAAGTAGTTGCTACTAGTAACTTGGTCTTACTACACTGTATATTTAGTATACTCCCCAAAATTGAAACAGTGTTACATAGAATTTTATTTTTCTATTACCTATAGCAGTCGGCACAAATAGTAAATGCTGAATTTTATTGTGGGCTGTTTTTATGTGTAACCTATTCTTTCTTTCCTTATTTCACGCAGAAAAGTTGCCTTTATTCTACTTCAAAAAGTTTCTACTTTCAAAAGGTTTTTTTTTTTTTTCATAGGTTCAGATGTATTTGTTACATTCTATGCAGACAGAGAAGAAAAACTAGATCTAAAGCCTGGCCAGCATGGTGAAATGCCATCTCTACTAAAAACACAAAAATTAGCCAAGTGTAGTGGTGGACGCCTGTAGTCCCAGCTACTTGGGAGGCTGAGGCATGAGGATCATTTGAACCCAGTAGGTGGAGGTTGCAGTGAGCCGAGATTGCACCACTGTACTCTAGCCTGGGCAACAAAACAAGACCCTGTCTGAAAAAAAAAAAAAAGAAAAAGAAAAACTAGATCTTGTAAATAATAACTTTCTATTTTCATCTAGTGAAACTATTATTTTCTTATAAACTATATATGTATAATAATAGTTATCTTAACATACATAATCATACATATATTTTACATATAAATACTTAAAATCTATGGCACTGAGGCAGAAAGTATTTTCATTTTATTGATAAGAAAATTAAAGATCTCAAATTTAATTGCCTGGAAATATTTACAAATCTTTGTGCGAATTGTACTTGACACTGGGCACTGTATTATTGTTACATTCTCTATCTATAACAGTTAAACCAAAATAAGTAAGTCTGTATGCAAATGACAACCTTTGGAAGTAGCAAACTGTCAGTTTTACTGGAGTTCATGATTCTCCTTTAAAGTTAACAAATCGGCCAGGCGCGGTGGCTCACGCCTGTAATCCTAGCACTTTGGGAGGCCGAGGTGGGCGGATCACGAGGTCAGGAGATTGAGACCATCCTGGCTAACACGGTGAAACCCCGTTTCTACTAAAAATACAAAAAATTAGCCAGGCAAGGTGGCGGGCGCCTGCAGTCCCAGCTACGCGGGAGGCTGAGGCAGGAGAATGGCGTGAACCCCGGGGGGTGGAGCCAGCAGTGAGCCGAGATCGCGCCACTGCACTCCAGCCTGGGCGACAGCAAGACTCCGTCTCAAAAAACAAACAAACAAACAAATATGAACAATTTGAGTCTCTGATTTTGATGTGTAGTAAAAAATATTTGGTATTAGAAAAAATGTTTTATTTAAATATGCATAGTTTATGCAAAAATTAGGGTTATTAAAAATTTTGAAAATCAGGATGTCAGTACAAAATGGAATCCTACTTTGAATTTTGAAGTTAAAGAATCTATGATCGGATCAACTATTTCAAAGACATTTAATTAACAGATGTACTAATAACTAATGCTATACTACTACTCCCCCTCTTTTATCCTTTCATTTATAAATGAGTCATTTTCTCAGTTGTTACTACATATTTAACATTAGTAAAGATGTAGGGAATTTAGAAATGAGACAACAAGTGCACAGCCCTCAAACAGTTACAGTTTAGTAAAGGTATTTACAAAATTAACAGTATGTCAAGGAACAGTGCAAGGAGGACCTTAATTGAGAACTGTGCTCTGAAATAAAAGAATTTCCTCAACCTGGAAGATCAGGGAATGTTTCACTGAAAATGTGGCATTTAAATTGAGCCATAGTACCCACATATTTGAATTTGTAAACCCAAGACCAAAGAACAAATCAATGCAGCTTATGACTCAAAGCAACAGGATCCAAAACTAAAGTGATGGGAAAATAATGAGTTTAGGAAGCATGCTTGTACCCAATTCCATAATCAGGAACAAATTACTTAAGTTTCGATTATCAGGTCTTCTATATGAGGAACACATTGGTGATATTTAAATGTGATAATTAAATGTGATAATTTACTTAAATCACATGGTGGATAATAGGTTCTTAATAAAAGATAGCTCTCAGAGAGTGTGTTAATAAAAGCAATAACACTCCCTATGAAGAATCAGCTATAATATTTATTTGCTTCTTTTTTTCTTACATACACTAATCCTTCCACTCCTTCTCCTCCTCTTGTTTTCTCAGTCTCTGTGTTCATCACTTTATGGTATTCAAAGCATAAACTCAAACCCAGTCCTTCATGATTCTGTGAACTGAGTTACTTAGAAGTTATTTTTATGACCACATTAAATAGGAGGAAACTTCTGATCCATCATCAAACGTGTTTCTGAGCAGCAATGTACATGCTGGTGGGTATTTGTTGATAAGACATAGCATTGCCTTGAAAGGAAAAGAAGCATTATATATTCATCATTTTTCCACCTAAATAACATGACAGAGCAGTATGTCACACTTATATACATTTCTTATTCAACCAACTAACCAGTGCTTTTTCCTTCTCCTAAATACTTACATTCTGCTTTCAGGAGATTTTGTTTGAAAACAATCTTCAGTCATGATATAAAGAAAGAAAATTTTTAAACTGATTTTGCAGCATACCAAGGGATTGAATTAGGTAGAAAAGCTGCATGCAACATTTCACATGCATGTAAAAATAGATATCTTTTAAATTAAAGAAACACACTTTTGTCCTTGAATATTCTTGAGGACTTCAAGTGGAACAAAAGTTTACAAGAAAACAAACTTTTGCCTTCTCAAAATAGATTTATGGCTCAAGCTCAAAGTTAACATTTTATAGCGGTCCAATTTTAACATTTGCACAGTTCACTTTAAATAATAATAAATTCAAGATAAAAATTCATTGCATTCTACCTTAGATGTTTATATACAGATTTACTGAAAGGGAGGTCTGATAAATTAATATCTGATAGCCTGAATACAATCTATTCAATTCAATAATCAAATCTTTTGTTCTGTAGTCATTGTGTTCTTTTTAATGCACAAATTATATCTAATAATCATGACCATTACATGTATTTTTAGAAGTTAAATAACACTCATGTAACTGAACATTGTTTGAATTTATTTTAAGGAATGTTGGTTTATTTTTAAAGCATCATTCAAATTCATGAATAATCGAGTTCTTTGTGTTTTTACATAATATACACCATTTATGAAAAAAATGGAGCAATGTGATTTTGGTTAAACAGAGATTAGATCAATAATTCATGAACATCTGCATAGAGTGATGGCTAAACTATTTTCATGTCATGAAAACACTGAAGTGAAATCATAATAAGAACTTATGTTAATTAAACCACATTAAAATATTTTATCAAACCAAAAATGCTTTAATCTGCCTTTATTTGACATTTAAACTTAGTAACTCATCTGAAAGTCATTTTCTCACCAATAACTGATTATTTGAAATAAATATAAATAATACAACATAATAGATAACTGTGCTATTGTTACAGGGTGAAAATAAATTATTACAAATAAATTATTACAAATAATTTATGTTCAATTTGTACTATGTATACATATAAGCAGAATACATATAAGACAGTGATTTTAAACAAAGATTTTAAATTTAGCCTAGTGCAAGTTGGTATGATGGTTCTGCCCACTACCCTTTGACCATTGGACCATCATTCTCCAAGTTTCATTTTCTTCCACCGTAATAAGGGATAATGATACCTATCATATGAAGTTGTTTTGTGGAATATGTGAGGGATTTTATCTAAATTTCCTTGAAAAGGTCTGCAAAAATCACTTACATTATTCTAAACAAGAAAGATAAACTGAAAACAAACCTTAGAAGTTGTTTATTTTATATGGATAAATAATACTTAGCATTTTCTTACATTAGCAAATAATATGTGAATGGAAAATATAACAAATAACACTGGTTGCTAATCTTATTGCCATTTTTTTATTGTAGGTGGTTCTCATAAATGCATTGTTAAAAGTATGAGAGTGGTGTAATATGACTCCCAAAAATTCTTACCACACTATAGGATTAGTTTTCTACAAGTTGATAATGATCTTTCTGTAAAGGGTATAGTTGCTTTAGCGTTCTTTCAGGATACTCCAAAATCTCAGAACTTGAGAATTTCTTTTTCTAACACAACTATATTAGATATTTGAAATACTTAATTTGGGATTAACTCTGTAAAGGAAAGACATGTGGAGGATTATAATATAGGAAGGACAATCCACATGAGAGCCTGGATTAAGGAGAGTGTTACTGGACAAGGCATAGCGGATGTTACATAGCTGTACTTCTGAAACTGCACATACCTACTTTGAGCATCCTTTCTTCAATTAAGATCACCTTCCACCTTGACATGGCCAGAAAAGAAAACCTGTTGCATTGCTCTTTCTGCGCACTTCTCACATCATTGGCGCCGAGGATAATTTGTTTGGCATGATGATAATTCTGAAGTAAGTTATTTTAAGAGGTCAGCTCTACACTTTCAGGGCAGCTCTCATAATCTAGTTGAACTTCTTTTGGAAAGTCTAGGTTCTAGTAAGAATGATATAACCTAAGAGAACAGACCTAAGTACTGTGCCTTTCTTCTTCACCTATCTTCTAATCACAGGTAAAGCCCAAAGTAAGAATACCCAGATATAGATGATTTGGGGCTTCTTTGTTCATCATCAGAATCTATGCTAGAGAAAAAAAATGTTCTGGAGATGTCTTAGTCTTCAGAGATTTAGTATGTAAATGTAGTACTATTTTAAGATGATAGAAATCATCTATTATCATCTTATTGTCTTAAAATCTGTCATCTTAAAATTGAAGATGATTATCATCTTCCCTTCCACTTATTAGTAGAATTCAACCAGTGGGGAAGCATTTTCACAATGTTTTCAGGAAAGGATTGGTCCTATTTTTGTTTAGTCTGATATTTGTGTTTCTCAGTCACTCTCACAAATTGATATCTGTCCTGGTTTTTTTTTCAGCTTAGGAATTGTACACACTTCATGGGCACACATTACCCAAATGTACCATCTCAAGTGAAACTTCTTGAGAATCTTCTACATGGAACCATCTTGCCTCCACCTTAGATGAACTTGCCCACAGACCCCACAGATTCTCATATTTCTAGGAACTGGTTGGTTAAGTGTGGTCTGACTTTTATTGGCTGAAGGTGACTTACAAAATTTGAAATGAATAAATTATAGCCTTTTTCTATAAAAAGAGAGTTAAGCTGAATATCAAGACCTGTATATGTGTGTGTGTATTTATAGAAATTTTAAAATCTAGTAAACTTTCTAAAAATGTGTTCCCCAAAACATTAACATTTCCTTTCATATATAGTTGGCTATTAAAAATAAAAATTGCATAGTATTGGCCTCAGATGAACTCTACAACTCATGTAATAGGAATTTCCTCTGGTCCTAATTCAGTTCCCCAGCAAGATAGATATTATTTGTTAACCCAACATATGATTGTCAATGTGCAGGGTGTAAAGATAGATATTTATCCAGACCTAAATGCCAATATAACTATACCATAGTTCTTACTAGAAAATGCTGTCACTATTCTAGAGAGAAATACATAAAATTGTTGTTTAATTTTATATATATCCTTTAATTTAGATTAAGGGGTACATCTGCAAATTTGTTTTATAGGTAAACTCGTGTCACAGGGGTTTGTTGTACAAATCATTTAATTGCCCAGGTACTAAGACTAGTACCAAATAGTTATTTCTTCTGTAGGGGTCTGCTTTGAGCAGATAATCTAGGCCTTTTGGACTTTCATCAGACCTTTGAATTTTGGCAAGTTACTTAACTCTGTGTGCCTGTTTTCATCATCTAAAAAAATGAGTACAATAATTATATACGCCTCACAGGGATATCTTTATAATTAAAACAAGTAATCATATATAAAGCACTTAAAATAGTACCTGTCACATAATAGATCCTAATCACATAGATATGATTGGGAGATTTTTATTATTAGTCTTGGGTCCAAGTTCCTGGATTATATATACCAAATACAAAATATCAGACTAAATGTATAAGACCCTGCCAGTTTCCACTTACTCTTAGGTATTATTTCTCATTTATCTCATCTCTTATAGATAAATATAGATATTAATTTTTGGCATGGTTGTCCTGGAACCCATTATCTTTCATTATTGGACTGATGAATAACAGAGTCTTAAGAGTAACAGATAGTTACTCAGAGACTTTTATGACATTTTGTTCCAAACTCTTCTCATGACATTTAAAATATGCCTCAAGTACCTCACAAAGAGCTTTTGCTCTTACCTTATTTATGTGAATGCTGATAATTAAAAATCACTTTCATCTGCCACGATTATATTGTTAAGGTAGAAAAGATTATGCCTTTCGAATGTCAATTAGAGCAGACATATTCAACCTCATTTACCAAATTCAGCTCAGAGGCAACCACGTACAGAAATCTGTCCTTATTTTTAAATCTCATGAGCAAATCCCCAAAGAATATTTATGCCTGCATTAATTTAGTTTGTTTTTCCTTGTTTGTTCTTTATGTTGTGATCGTGAGTGGCCTGTTCTGATTTTTGGTTTGCATTTTGCTTCACTAATGTGGCAAGAATTTCTGCAGGTTGTTCATATTCTTTAAACCTTCTAGTATGCCTAACTAGTTTCCACCACAATGAGCAGCATATTTCCTGAAGTAAGGAAATGATTAAAATTTCTGAGATGATCTCCCTTACTCTCACAAGCTATTGTGAGTAAATAGTAAAAGAGGGACTCTCTTAAGCTGTCCATATTGTGAGTTAGTGAAACCTATCTTGAAATCATTTTGTAGTATTCAATAAAAATTATCTATGCTTTAAATTTTAATCCAGGAATTTTACATCTCAAATTTATCTTAACAAAATATTTGGAGAGTTTAAAGAGAATTTTTGTACAATTTGTATACTAACTTTATTAATCAAAATAATATTAATAGAAAAGAAAAATAATGTCCCAGCACGGTGAGGCACCCCTGTAATCTCAGCACTTTGAAAGGCTGAAGCAGAAGGACTGCTTGAGGCTAGGAGTTCAAGACCAGCTTGGACAACATGGCCAAACTTCTTCTCTACAAAAAAATACACAAAATAGCCCGGCATGGTGGTGCGCGCCTGTAGTCTCAGCTACTCCAGAGGCTGAGGTGGGCGGATCACCTGAGCCTGACAGGTGGAGTCTGCAGTGAGACAAGGAGATCACACCACTGCATTCCAGCCTGGCTGACAGCATGAAACCCTGTCTCAAAAGCAAAAATAAATAAAATAAAAATGATGTATCATCACAAGTAATATTGTATTAAATGGAAAAAATTATATAAATGTATACTAATTGTATGTAAATTGTTATGATAATTTATTAGGTATGACAAAGCTGAAATGTTGTTGGCTATCATTTTGTCTACTAATCATAAAAATGTGTGTATATATACATATATATATTTCTTTGGAATTTATTTTACATTTGGCTCTTGTCCGTTTAAACTAATCTTGTCTTGGCACCTCAGTGAGGGGAGGTACAAAGTTGGAATAAAGTAAGTTTAATTTTAACCTCTAAGCTAAATAATATATTAGGAAAATTGTATGCTAAGTCAAGAATCTGTCTTAATTTCCCTTCCTTTCTCTTCTTAGAGAATTAAAAATGTCTGGGCTATAGGAGTAAGAAAGAGCAAAATAATTGAAAGTAGGTAGATATGGGGATTTGAGGTCAGAGAGATTCTGTGCTTACTTTTTTGAATAACTGGGAAGGTGGCAAACTTTACAGGAATTCTACCGATGTTCTTGTCCCATCTAAGCATGATGTGAAAGCAGTAAACTAAAATCCTATGTAGGATTTGGGGCATACAGTCCTAGCAAGTGGTAGATGATAGAGTATCATCATTCTGTGCAGTGTACAGTGACAGAAATATGGCATTAATAATTTCCAGGCTTTGAGAGTTCTTGAAATTATGATGAGATATCTGCAGGTATCAAAGACCAGAGAAAAACAAATCAATAATAGTAATAACCATGAATTTACTAGGAATCATGAAGATGAGACTTTCCATTATTGGTTAAATGGGTATTCAAGATAAAATTTAAATTCGGATTAGAAATAAAATTAAAATTTTGTATTTCATCATCTGACTTTACGGTCAGCAAAATTGGTGATTAAAAATAATATAAGCCAAATAGAGCATCTAGATAAAGCTGGTATATTAAACAGATACATCAAGTTTTGCTCTTTTTAAACCTCTCTATGCAACAGTATGGAAATTATTTTCAAAACATATATCTAGGAGAAAATGAAGAATGAGAGAAAAGTCAACAGTGTAGTTATGAAACCCGAGACCAGATGAGCAAAAGGTCAAGGACAGAATGGATCCAAGGAAAACAATTCCCAAGCAGGCAATGGGGATGCCAATCACTAACCTATTTTACACTCTACAGTCCTCCTAAGCCGTAAAATTTGGTGGTACCAGGAACCTCTGAGAGTATGTGTCTGCAGGCATGTTAGTTTAAGTAAAGTTAAGTGGTTAAAAGTCAGTTTAATAAGAAGCAAAAATCTTCTTTCGTTTGTGCAGCTGGATGGCAGACTTAGTAACATTATAGCAAATGCTTAGTTGAGATTGGAGTATACACCGAAATTAATGGATTAGAACATATGTATACTGACACCACCCTCTCCACTTTGATCAGCATTCCCAAATTGGTTTCTAGAACCTGAGCAGCAATACCTTTTCCTAATAAATAAAAAATTGGGCTTTTCTGGTATCTGAGTAGATCAAAAAGACATTCCTAATGTACTGATATTGGTATTTTCCAAAGTTAAGGGCCAGGAAAATCACCTTGCCAGGACACTTATTGTTCATAGTTAAGTCTCAAGCCCTCATAACTCATAATCAGCTTTTGAGGTTCCAATGCTTGAATACAGGGAATCAATCAAATGTTATCAGACACCTGAGAAAAATTTTTCACATAAAAAGGGACCACCAAAGAAAGAGGGAAAAAAACACAATTTACAGGGAAAAAAATAACACAAGGTTAAAAAAAAAGCTTCAAATTTTGCATTAATATGATAGAGAAATAGATGTTATTACAATTATAGAACAAGAACATAATATAATTCAGAAATGAATATTCAGGGAACACATAAGCACTCTAAGCTCTTCTACATTAAAAATATAAAGGGAGAGAAAAAAGTTTATTAGAAAACTTTGAAAATAAAGTTGTAAAAAGCCCCTAGAAAATAGCTTAAAACAAAAAATAGGTAAAGAGTTGGAGAGAAAACACAAATATTAGGGGACCAATCCTATATAGGAATAATAGAACTTCAGAAATAGAAAAGAGAACCAAGAAGAAGAAAATCGTCATTGAAATATGCAAAGACATTTCTCAAAAGGGAAAGACAATGCTTAGATCAATGAATGACAGCAGAGCACATCATCACTAAATTACAGTGCACGTGAAACAAAAAGAAAATTTTACAGAGAAGAAAATGTCAGGATAAATGGAGTAACCATATAATTTATTATGTAAATCAGAACCTCTTTGATATCAAAGAGGGTACTAGCAATAATTATGCTGTAAAAACAGGCATTAAAGGACACTCTTGGACAAATTGGGACACATAATCTATATTTAATAACAATCTATATGTAATAACATAATAAAGATGACTTTATTTTCATAGCAAGATTGAAAATAGAATTTTCAGGTGTAGTTTCTTCAAAATTTGAAGGAAAAGATTTAAAATCTGAAATTCTATTTTTGACCAAAACATGTTACTGTAAAATCATTTTAATATCACTTTAATATGGCCGGGCGCGGTGGCTCACGCTTGTAATCCCAGCACTTTGGGAGGCCGAGGCGGGCGGATCACGAGGTCAGGAGATCAAGGCCATCCTGGCTAACACAGTGAAACCCTGTCTCTACTAAAAAATACAAAAAATTAGCCGGGCGTGGTGGCGGGCAACTGTAGTCCCAGCTACTCGGAGAGGCTGAGGCAGGAGAATGGCGTGAACCCGGGAGGCGGAGCTTGCAGTGAGCGGAGATCGCGCCACTGCACTCCAGCCTGGGCGACAGAGCGAGACTCCGTCTCAAAAAAAAAAAAAAAAAAAAAAAATCATTTTAATATATACCAGATCTAAAATAAAAACAAAACAAAAGAAAAACCCCAAAACATAGTTGCTAGAAGATGTACTCTACTGAAACAAGGGGAAAAAACAACAAGAAAGGAATGGGGCACAAGAAACAAGATTTAAAAATGAAGAGAGATAAAGAAACAGTTTATGTTTGAGATTACGGTGAAGGAAGATCCATGGTACAACAGATGGAGAAGGCTGGCAAATCTGAAAAACGTAGGATAACAGTGTCCTGAAAAGACTCACTTAGGAATATTAATTGATGGAATACATAATGTATCTAAACTTCAAAGAGGTAATTAGATAATTGCTGAGGGTTTGGTGTTGCTGTTATTGCTTTAATAAAAACGATATTGAATACCAAGTAAATAAAAATGATACAAATGATTAACTTTCATGAAAACAAAAAGTGGTGTAAGAAGAAAGGTTAACTGTGGTTAATTGAATGGCTCTGATGTGAACAGAATTTAGAGAGTCATAGCAAAGTAAACAATAAATGTTGATCTAAACAAAATTACAACATGACTGTTTTGAAGACAGGTGAATAGGGAAAGTATGCATGTGTGGTGAGTGAGGTTGAAGGAGAGGTGTGTGTGTGGAAACAACTAAATTGTTATGTTGCATACTAGGAGTAAATAGTACATTCCTAAAACTGAACAAATCTGAAGAGGTAGCATCAGCATGTGTTTTTACAGGCATGAATATAAATACCAAAATAATTACTTAAAAGAGATTTAAAATTGGTTGCTTCTGGTGAGCGTGAAGTGCAAAATAAAAGAAAAGCAGATGAATTTCTGTTTTTTTTTATTGAAAATCTTGTAGAAATAACTGATTACAAGTATGTTAACATATCTGTTAAAGCTGGTAGAAAATGTTTAGAGGGTAATGAAGATGAAATACATAGAAATTGGGCTGTACCTTCATTTAGGATTCCATGATGCACTCAAGATTGTAGGGACTCCAGGCCATCCTCTCTCTTCTCTGTATAACTATCAAAATCATGTTTCAGATTAAAGGATATTTGAATCTATGTAATTCATACTTTGACAGGATGCCTGATTCTTTGCTCTGTCATCCAGCACTGTATGTAGCACACTTAAGCAATAAATATTGTCAGATACATATCTGCACTGTTGCGCTGCCTATAGATTATTTGATTGATGTAGATTAAAGTTATATGGGGATATTCACAACCTGACCGAGTAAAAAGACTTAACCTAAGCTAAAAATAAGGGATCACAAAATTGAGAATGCCATCGAGGTAATTAGGCAAAGAAACATAACTAGACTTAGAATTTGAGAATGTGCTTTAATTAAGTGGCAATAGGTTGTGATAGTGATGGTGATGGTGGGGTTCACTGTGAAGATTAAATTATAGATTTGAAGTCTTCTGTTGGATAATTAGATACACAAATGTAGTTAGGTTTGATCTAATGATCTTGACTTATGGCCAGTAGACTGAAGTTCAATGTTAAATGAAGACAGGCTATAGAAACAAATAATGTGAGAATGAAAAACATTTCCATATCTGTTTACAATATGGGCTAAAACACAATTTATAAAAATAAAAAGGACTTGAATATAAGTAGAAAAGGTTTGGCATAAATTAATGAGAGCGGCTGTGATTAGTGATAGCAACAATGAATATGTGACGCCAGTATCACCAGAATTAAATCAAACAAAATTTCAGAATCTTTAATTCTTATTGTCTAATTCACTTCTAAAATGTACATGAGCTTAGTTCTATATAACATATAAAGGAGCTTACAGTGGGAAAAGTTAAATAGATGGCCTGAGGGTACATAGAACACACTTTGAAGAGCAAGCTGTTAAACCCAATTCAATCTGGTTACATACTTACTGTAGAATTCACTACATTGTAGTGCCCTTCTGCCTTATGCAATCATTGTCCTGTTACTGTTGCAAACTGTACCGTACTACTGCCTTCAATATTGCCAATGATCTAGATGATATACTGAAATTACAGGCAATTAATAGAAGTTTTCCATACTTGATTTTGCCAAAACCATCATCTCAATTCAGTGTTTTGCACATCCTGGGTGTAAAATGCTTATTTTTTGATAAATAAATGTATGAAGTACCAATTGTATTTTTGATGGTAAATATTTGACATTTTAAAGTTATTTTCCTGGTAGAAAAAGTTATTTTCCTTGGTCAGAAGAATATTCAGACCTCACTGTACTCTATTTCTGACTCACAGTATTCTCTATTTTCCTAAGTGCCTTTACATTACTATTTGCATTTAGTAAAATGTCACTTTCCTGAGATTTGGAGCTTATTCTTCTAAAAGCATGCAGAATCCCAAATTGTAGATCAGATAATCCTTTCTTAAGCACAGGTTTTTCAGTGAGGTTACTTTTATTTAATAGTCTTGGCTTACGAGATTTTTTTTCTTCTGCTATGAATAACACCATAAGGAAAATAAATGAAAATTGAAGCAAGCAGTCTTGAGCTTGAGTCACTAAACTTCATTTGAGGAAATGCATTTTTATTATATATAGTACATTTCCTCTGAGGTAAAATGTCCATATTTTGTGTGAGATATATATACAAAATTAGGCTAATAATTCATGTACTCCTCTGCATTATAACGTCAAATAAAAATTTCACTCTGTTTTCAAAGTCTGTAAGCTCATTGAGATAAATATTAAGCTGTGATTTATTATATTTTCAATTCAAATTTATCTAAGGAACAGAACAACATAAACTTTTTTATTCAATATTGAGAACATCATGTAGCATGTGAATTCAAAATATGTATAAGAATCACCTAAGTGAAACATCCAACACATTGTCTTTTATACAGTATATGTTTGAGGAATAAATTCATTAAATTTTTTAATGTATATATAAAAGATAGAAGGAAAAGAATGAAAGAAAGAGAAAGAAGACAAAGAAAGAAATCATATATTTTGGTATGTTACCCCAAGATTCTGGACAATATGATGTATATATTAAGATTGTTTATTGTTTTTGAGACTACATAATTGCAATGCAGTGGATATTATATATATAGGTTCCTTGGCACTACAATTGAATCAACAACTAGGGCAAAACCAAACAAACTCTTGTTCAGAAAAAAATGACAAATATTTCAAATACATTACCATTTGCTTTTAATATGTCATAAAGACCAATATATATGTCAGGTAACAGACAGCTCTGAAATACAATGAATTTTTTTTCTGATTAAACTTACAAGTGGTCTTACATTTGCTCAGGAAGGAGAGGGAAGCAGAGAAAATTGAAGGAAGAGAAAATCAACCTAACTGCTAAGGGTTCCAAATCACAGAGTGCATGCAGCCTGTGCACCAGTGCAGCCCAGCAGATTATTTGCCATCAGTTAAGCACTATAAATGAACATTCATTCAAATGAACTTTAAATGAATCTTTGCAACTGGCAAAAAAGGGAGAAAATAACATAATTTCAGTGAGACAGAAATAATCTACAGAAACGTCAATGCTCAACCATATTTGGAAAACTATAAGTTACTTAAAGTTGGAGACTAAAATGGAATAAGAAATATCAATCAAATCTTATAGATACTATATTAAGAGTAAAGAGTAAATGCCGTGGAAAGTGATTGCACAATGGAAATAAATAAACTTCTTGGAATTACTTCATGGTCATTTGAGGTTGTAGATAGAGTCATCCTTCTATCAAGATAAATATATTCGATTGTTGATTTCTGTTGCATTAGGTCCACGTGCTTTGTGAAGTAGCTATACAGAACCTGCACTTGAGTGCACATACACACACATTAGGTTGGTTATATAAATATAAACTACGGTGCACACATGCAATAGAGTATTATGTAGGTGTAAAAAATAAGTAAAAAGTCTCTAAAAGTTGTGACAGAGTAATTTTCAGAATATATTGCTAAATAAAAAAAGCAGAGTGAGGAGAAACAGGAACACTCATTTGTTGCTGGTGGGAATGCAAAATGGTACAGCTACATTAGATGATAGTTTGGCAGTTTTTTTTTTACACTTTAAGCACACTCATACCATATGATCCAGAAATTGCCTTCTTTGGTATTTGTCTAAATATATTAAAAACTTATTCTCACACAAAAACCTACAGATGGGTGTTTACGGCAGCTTTTTCCAAGATGTTCCTTAGTAGCAGGATGGATAAACAAAATGTGGTAATCCAGTCAATGGAATGTTGTTCAGCTCGCAAATGAAATGAGCTATCAAGCCATTATGAGACGTGGAGGAAACTTACGTGCATATTGCTAAGTGACAAAAGCCAGTCTAAAAAGGCTACATATTGTATGTTTCCAACTAAATGACATTCTGGGAAAGACAAAAAACTGTTGAGACAGTAAAAAGATCAGTAGTTGACAAGAGTTGAGAGAGAAAAATATAAATAGGTGATGTATGATGATTTTTAAGACAGCAAAATTATTTTTTATATTACATGGTGAATACATGGCATTATTTATTTCACAGATTGCATAACAAGAATAAATCCTGATGAAGCTGTACACTTAGGTGATAATGATGTGTCAATGTAGGTTCATCAATTGCAACAAATGTACCACTCTAAAGGGAGATGTTGACAGTGAAGGAAGATGCGGGTATATGGAGGTAAGGATGATATGGAAACAGTAATTTCCATTCAGTTTTGCTGTGAACCTAAAGGTGCTCTAAAAAATAAGGTCTATTTTAAAAAGCAAAATGATATATATCACTTTGCAAGGAAAAAAGGAGGAAACCCGCTTATTTTTGTTAAAGAAAATAATAGGAAGGATGAAACAAAACCAGTGAATTTGGTTGTCTAGAAAAGATGGATAGTAAAAATTAATGGAGGAAGTATCACATTTTAAAGTATAAATTTTCATATGGTTTTGACTTATAGACATAAATTATTTTACATATTAAAAATAGAATTAACAAATATTAAATAAAATATAAAATAGAATACAAAACAATCTACCTGTATGCCAAATTAATAACACATTCACAAAGAAGGGGAAAAATAGAATTATCTAAGTAATTTGACTATATACACAGTTCATTAAAATTTAAAAGAACTACAAATAAATCTTGAACATTAATTAGCACTTTTGATATTCTTATGGTATAAATATATCAATTTCATAAATATTTTGTATATATCATAGTATTGAGTAAATGAGTAATAAATTGGTATCACTGAAAGCCAGAATTGTCAGCATGGAAGAAAGTTATGCAAAAGTGGAATGGGTGGATTACAAGGAAGAACTTTGTGGTGCTAGAATGGAATTGGAGGATTTAGTCTAAACTGATAATTTATTTATCTATATGTTATAAATATGTATGTTACTTTATATACACAGATAAGATATATATGTGTGTATGTTATATACACACATAAAACATATATACATATGAATATATACATACACACACATATATATCTATATCTGTCTGCTGAAAAGACCAAGAAAGGAAACAATGATCCTGATCTTGGTTTCTAAATATTCTTCCCATCAAAGGAAGCAGAACTTTTTGAATAAATGACTGATTCTGGAACTGATGAAGTAGAGCTGCGAAGGCGAGCCTTGAACATTGTCTCGTGCCAAAAATTAAAGATGTGCTCAGAAAGTGATAGAGACATGTGGAAAGAACATATGATCTTTCAGATGGCTAGGGAAGGGCCTTTTGCACTGCATTTTCTCCTACTAGGGGTGATCTGGCTTCTGTTTGACCTCTTCTAACTACTCTTAGCTCCTTCTCCTGGTGCTAGACCAATACCTTTTGCTGTTGGAGTCTCTGAACTGAGGCCAAACTTGTTAGGGTGTTCAAACCCAGCTACTTTCTCAAATATTAAATAACTCACAGGAAACCAATGCATTACTGGCAAGCTGTAAAATGGATTATAGTCTGATCTCAGTTAATCTAATGCAGCCTTGAATTTTTTCTTCTATACATTACAGCAGATGTACAGCCTGGGAAAATGAAAGCAATTTTCTGTCCTTACTGTCATAACTCATGTTTACTGACAATTCTTTTGTAGTCCCTGTCCCTGTCTTTTTCCTTTCCAAAAAATGATGAGTTGATATTGCAGGTACTGAAACCAAGTGGCACCTCTCAATAACCTGAGGAAGTAAAAAAGTAGTCTACCCCAATTTTCCACCAATGTCTGTCTCTCATATATGCAAACACACATACACTACCACACAAAATATATGCATACGTATACATTCTTTTCACTTAAATTGTATTATGAGTATTTCACATATTATTGAATTATCTTTGAACCATGAATTTAAAGACTACATGATATTCTAGCACATGGTTAAGCTAAATTTTCTTGATAATATATTAATCAGTAGTATATTAGTTTACATATAGACTATTTTCAATATTTAATAACATGAATTACATTGTTATAATTATCACTTAGCATAAATATTTGATAACATTTCTAATTATATCATTAAAATAGTTTCTAAGATATACAGAGACAAAGAGCTTAGACAGTTTTTTTGTAAAGAGACCTATTAGGTTGGTGCAAAAGTAATGGCAGTTTCTGCCATTACTTTTAATAACTCTATATAATTTCTCCAACTGACCTCCTGAATTATATGAAAGCAATGAAAGTTACTGTCAATTAAGAACTTATTAATTATTAAGGCATTTCACAATGTTAGTTTTAGAAATGAAGCATTTGTAATGGTAACATATTAAATTGATAATTTTCTGATTTAGCATATACCTCCAGAGAAGAGTATGACCCCACTTTTTGGCCAAAGGCTTTAGTGGCTCACATTTTTTGGAAATAGTAAATGAGGACATAAAACAGCAGATTGATAAAACTTAAGTAATTTATATCATATTGGGGGAAATTCCTTCTTAGTTTATCTTAAAGTATTTAATTTTGGTCATCTCGGCAAAGGCCTATTACAGTACAACTTTGTATTTTACCATTCTGATTCCTCCACAGTATCCAATAAAGTGCTTTCCTGTATATAATAAATATGTGTTAAATTGAAATAATTTAAATTCCTTTTATCTAAACCCTATTAAAAATTCTGAGAATTATATTGTTTTAAGTATAGACCCTTATTTTCAAAACAAGTCTGAGACAAACATTTTTTATTAGATAAAATAAGTAAAAGATAATCCCTTGCAAATACCTGTATCATAACTTCTCAATTTCAGATAACTTTTGCACTTGTGTCAGTTTTTTAAAGTTTAAATTTTGTACCAAAATTATCTAAAATATTATGTAACAACAATTTCTAAATGCAAAGTTTTGCAATGAATTTTCTTTTACTGGTAAAACTGCTCTTTGCTGAGAAATCACAAAGTTGTATCATTGATTTAGTTATTGTATGAAGATTTAAGATCATTTGTGACTGTCAAATAATTCAGTTTATAAGCCATATGAGTAAGATATTAAATGCAACATATTTCAGATATTTGTTCCATGCAGACTATTTGAACAAAAGTTTTATTATTTTTGAGATAAGAACATAGTAATGATTAAATTACTATATAGTCAATTAATCAAACTATACCCTCAGATGACAATCTATGCTGATGGTATATTATGAGTATTTTCATGGTTTTTATCAAGGTATATTATGAGTATTTTCATGTTTTTTATCAGTATTTAAGACTCAATTGACAATAACATGGCATATACTACTAGTTTAAAAGATCAAAATAAATATATAAACTTGTTATAATTTATCTTTTCCAAAGTTATATAGTTAAAACTATCATTTTCTACAGATTGATTTTTCTATTGTCAGAAGTTTTGTCACAATATAAATGGCTTTCATTTGAATAAAATATATATATATTACTTATTTGTATCAATCCCTAAAAAATTATAATTAGACCAGAACATATTTCTAATCTAGGAAATGTATTTTCTTCTGTAAGATAATTTGAATATAGACATGTAAGTTAAAGCATGTACTTTTTTATGTGGCGACTATAAGAAGCATTTTCTAGTTTGCCATCTAATAAAGTGGATGCATCCCTGATGATCAGTTGTAAAAAAAAGAAGCTTCTATCAAAGTTGAGTTATAAACTCTCAATTTACATTCCCTGTTACATGCCCATTACGAATGAAATTTCTAAGTAAGATATATTAAATGTAATTGCCTAGGACTAGCCTTTTAGTGATATAAACATAGTCCTTTAGTGAAATATAATTATATGGTATTAGAAAAGTTATTTCTCTTGTGGAAAAGTCAGCAGTTCAGACAGATATTTAGGCAAGTGTTAATGATTTTGTCACTACACTATATGTGTTTATATCTTTGTTTATATCTTTCTATTAATAAAAATGATCTTAATAACCACTATAAATTTTGCTGCAATAATGCATTTGCTCTCTGATTAAAAAGGTCTATCAACTAAACACTGCAAAGCTGGGTGGATATTCAAATAATGGGTCTGAACATTTCAGAAAACTTGAGAGAATTTTTTTAAGTAGTGAAATTCCATTTCTGACAATAGTACAGTAGGCAACTGAAACAAACTTTCCATTCATTGAAGGCAACTATAAAAAATTTGACTAACTTTTAAAAAATATGCCAGAAAGAAAGATAAAAAGATAGAGTATGATAACTAGCCAGGAGTCAGGAATGACTCAAGTCTTGGAGTCATCCAAACTTGGAGCTCTGCATTTGGGGCCACTTTCCCTTCCATGACTAATTCCAGAAGGGTGGCTGAGAACTGAGGGGAGATTTTCACATATTTGCAGGGGCAAGGAGACAGAATTGGAACATAGGGTCCTCATAGGTGAGAACACTGGTGACACTTTTTATTCTTGCTTGGAATGCTAACAGCTGCACATTAGGAGTAGGTTGCACTGGAAGTAGACAAGCCCTAAAAGGACTGTTGCTTAGCTTTACATTACAATTCCTGAAACTACAATGGTTGTCAAGCTATAATAGCACCTGAAGACATTTCAAAATGCAAGAGTCCCTGGAAACAAAGAAAAAGCCATTCTGGAGGAAGATGATATCATTTAGATCTAAAATTATTTCTATAAATGATTTATCTAACACAATGATGAGTACACAATATAAATAGGGCTACAAGTAAGAACAAAAGACAACTAGGAAAAATAACAGAAAATAAAAATAGAACTCAGAAGTCCAAGTGATTGGAGTAGTCATAAAAATACTTTAAAATAACAATGCATGTTATGTTTAGGGAGATGAAACTAGTTTGAAAAACTTGCAAAAAAACTGACACTTTCAAAAAGAGCAATATAATAAAGGAATTAACTCAATAGATAGATTAAAGATAAGTTAGTTATAGTTAAATAAAGAGTAAATAAACTGAAAACTATATCATGGAAAATATTTAGAATAAAGTATAAAGATTAAATAGAATTTAAAATACAAAACATAAGAGACAAGACAAGGAAGACACATCAAGAAGGCCTAGTATATGTTTAATTGGAATCTAAGGAAAGAAAAGAGAAAAGGGAGAAGCAGTTTATGAAGTCATAATAGCTAAAAAAATCTAAAACAACTTTTAAAAACAATACATTCAACAGGCCATAACATTTCTAAGAAGGATTTGTCAAAACGCAATTTACACCTTAGTACCTCAGAGCAAAACCTCTGAAATGCGAAGACAGAGGAAAAAAATGGGAAAAGGTATCAGAGGAAAAAAAGATATAGTATTTCAAAAAATCAAGAGTTTTGCATTAAGATATTTCCAAACAGATCCTGAGGCAAGATCGTGCAAACAAATAATTTATTCGAATGGTGATGAAGGAAACATAGTTAAGGGAATCAGGATATAAGAAAAAGAAAGAAGCTATAATATAAGTTGTGTTAGTTGATCAACCGACACTTAATCCTGCTGAGAATCTCCAAAAGCCTCTGTAGAAAGTGCCTTAGAATTACACATCAGCTGAGGACTGAGGTTGTTGTATTTATTCGCCTGCTCCCATCCATCACTTGTTGAAGGCTACTCTTAGTTCATTAACTTCTAGGCACTACCAGCTGGCACCACATGAGTGCCAAATATGCTTTTGTAGCTAAAACCAAATTTTAGCTAGATTTGCAGGACATGGGAATAAAAACTTGCAATGTACAGAAATTATCAGAGCTTAGGAGTTATAGGAGGACTATTGAGCACATATGCTTCACTTCTCAAAAGAAAAGACAAAAGGCCAAGAAAACTGAATGATACTATTTAAATAAACAGGTAAAATAATTGTTAAACTCAAATTCTATAATCAGTGAAAATAATCTACATGAATACTGAAAATCAACTTGAAAGAATTCATCATCAAGCCATTCTAAAGAAAATAATAAAGACTGTTAGAAAGAATAATAATTATCCTTAATTTCTCTTAAAGAGACAGAGATTCAGGAAGGATTAAAGAACAGCTAAAATTTTAAGTAATGGGTGTATAAATAGATTATTTAACTTACTATATACATCAATAAAAACAATAAAAATAAAAATAAAAGCTCATAGATTGAGAGTGGATAAGTAAAATTAAAAGAAACATTCTGAGAACTTTTATCATGGAAGAGAAAGAGAATAGTACTAATTAATATTACACTTCAAGTAAAAAACATAATTTTTAGCATAACCCCTACAGGATAGTAAACATGTATACGGTTTCAAAGTTATAATGCTTAAATTTGGAACAACAGGAAAAAAAATGACTACAGAAAACAAGAAAAAAGGAATAATAAGCAATTTCAATACACAAGCATACCTCATTTTTGTGCTTCACTTTATTGTGCTTTGCAAATATTGCATTTTTTAAAAATTGAAAGTTTATAGCAACTTCATTGAGCAAGTCTATTGGAATGATTTTTCCAATAGGATGTGCTAATTTAATGTCTCTATGTCACATTTTGGTAATT
This sequence comes from Symphalangus syndactylus, assembly GCF_028878055.3. NCBI lineage: Eukaryota > Metazoa > Chordata > Mammalia > Primates > Hylobatidae > Symphalangus > Symphalangus syndactylus. Next base: position 114,935,275 of record NC_072425.2, read on the forward strand.
CTCAAAATATTTTGAACTTTTCCCTTATTATATCTGTTATGATGATCTATGACCAGTGATCTCTGATATTACAATTGTTCTGGGGTGCCACAAATCATGCCCATAAAAGATGGCAAACTTAATCAATAAATGTGTGTGTACTGACTGCTCCACTGACTGGCCATTCCTCTATCTCACTCCCTTTTCTTGAGACACAACTATTCCCTGAGACACAGCAATACTGAAATTAGGCCAGTTAATAACCCTACAATGGCATTTAACTGTTCAAATGAAAAAAAGTGTTGCATGTCTCTCACTTTAAATCAAAAGCTACAAATGATTAAGCTTAGTGAGGAAGCCCTTTGAAATCTGCAATAGACCAAAATCAAGGCCTCTTGAGCCAATTGGTTAGTCAAATCGTGAAAGGAAAAGAAAATTTTGTGAAGGAAACTAAAAGTGCTACGCCACTGATCACATCGATGATAAAAAATAAATAAATAAAATAAAACAGCCTTATTCTCATAGAAAATTTTAGTGGTCTGGATAGATCAAAACTGCCACAGCATTCCCTTAAGCTAAAGCCTAATCCAGAGCAAGGCTCAAACTTTTATCAATTCTATGAAAGCTGAGAGAGATAAGGAGGCTGTAGAAACAACGTTTGATGTTAGCAGAAGTTGGTACACAAGGTTTAAGGAAAGAAGTCATCTCCATAACATGAAAGCACAAGTTGAAGTAATAAATGCTGAAGTGGAAGCTGCAGCAAGTTATCCAGATGATCTAGCTAAGATCATTGATCAAAGTGACTACATCAAACAATGGACTTTCAATGTGATGAAATAGCCTTATGTTGGAAAAAGATACCATTTAGGCCTTTCATAGCTAGAGAGGAGGAGCCAATGCCTGGCTTGAAAGCTTCAAAGGAGCTTTCTCAGGAGCATTCTCTTAAATGCTAATGCAGGTGACTAAGTTGAAGCCAATGCTTCCTTACCACGATGAAAATCCTAGGGCCCTTAAGAATTATGCTAAGTCTACTCTGCCTGTGCTCTAGCAATGGAACAACAAAGCCTGGATGACAGAACATCTGTTTGCAGCATAGTTTATTGAATACCTTAAGTCCAATATTGAGACCTACTTCTCAGTAAAATAGATTTATTTTGAAGTATTACTGTTAACTGAGAATGCACCTGGTCATCCAAAAGCTCTTATGGAGTTGTATAAGGAAATTGAAATTGTTTTCATGCCTACTAACACAACATCCATTCTGCAGTCAATGGATAAAGGAGTAATTTAGACTTTCAATTTTTATGATTTAAGAAATACATTTTACAAGGCCCTAGATACCACAGATAGTGATTACTGTGGTGAATCTGGGAAAAGTAAATGGAGAATCTTTTGGAAATAATTCACAATCAAGAACATTCATGATGCATGAAAGGAAGTCAAAATATCAACATTACCAGTGATTTGGAAAGAAGCTGATTCCAACATTCATAAATGACTTGGAGGAGTTCAAGACTTCAGTAAAGGAACTAACTACAGATGTCATGGAAATGGCAAGAGAAGTACAATTAGAAGTGGACCCTGAAGATGTGAATGAATTGCTTCAATCCTATGATGAAACTTGAACAGATGAGAAGTTGCTTCCTACAGAAAAACAAAGAAAGCAGTTTCTTGAGACAGAACCAATTCCTGGTGAAGATGCCGTGAACATCATTGAAATGACAAAGGATTTAGAATATTCATATGCTTATTTGATAAAACAGCAGTAGAGTTTGAGAAAATTGCCTTCAGTTTTTAAAGAAGTTCTACAGTGAATAAAATGCTATCAAATAGCATCAGAGAATATATTACAGAGAAATCTCTCGTTAAAGGAAGAGCCAATCGATGCCGCAAATTTCACTGTTGTCTTATTTTTAGAAATTGCCACAACCACCTAACCTTAAGCAACCACCATGCTGATCAGTTAGCAATCATCAACATCAAGGCAAGATCCCCCATCAGAAAAGACAGTCAGACTCACTGAAGTCTCAGATGGTTAACATATTGTAGCAATAAAGTATTTTTAAATTAACATATACACATTGTTTTCTTAGACATAATGCTATTACACACTCAAAAGCCTTGGGTACAGGGCAAACATAACCTTAATGTACACATGACTTGTTTTAGTATGATACTTATTTTATTGCAGTGGGTCTGGAACTGAGCCCAAAATATCTTCAAGCTATGCCTGTATATGACAAAGAAAAGCAGTTCATGTTATTTAGGTTTAAATATAACTCAATTTGTAACTTCCATAAATATAAATGAACAAAATACTGTAATTAATAGAAAAAGATTATCAGATTAAATAATCCAAAGCCAACCATAGTGGGTTGAATAGTTTCCCTCCAGAATTTAAGTCTACCAGGTGCCTTAGAATGTGACCTTCTTTTGACATGGAATCTTTGTAAATGTAACTGAGGTAGAAATTAAGATGAAATCACGGTGAATTAGAGTAGACCCTAAATCCAGTGAAAGTGTCCTTATAAGAGGCAGAAAAGAACATATGTGGACACAGAAAAGAGAACCATGTGAAGACAGAAACAGAATGAGAATTATGCTGCCATAGTCAAGGAATGCTTGGGGTTACCAGAAGCAGGAAGAGGCAAAAATGGATTCTTCCTTAGAGCATTAGGGAATGATGGCCTTGCTGATATCTTGATTGCAGAGTTGTAGGCTTCAGGACTGTAAGAGTACTAATTTGTGTTGTTTTAAGCCTCCAGATTGCGGCAATTCATTATGGTAGACCTAGGAAACAAATAAAGGTTTAGTCCTGGGAAGTGGGCTGCAAATACAAAAAAATACTAAGAATGCGGAAATGGCTTTGGAAATGGGAAATGGCTAGAGATTGGAAGAATTTTGAGTCGTGTAATAGAAAAAGTATATACTGCCTTGGAAAGACTGTTGGTGAAAATATAGAGGCTATAAGTACTTATGGCAAGGTCTTGGACAGAGAAAAGAAACATGATATTTGGAACTGGAGGAAATGTAATACTTGTCACAAATTGACAGAAAACTTGACCTAATTGTTTCTATTAATGGGTGAGGAAAAGAACTTGTAAGAATTCACCTAGGATATTTTGATGAAGAGATTTCTAAGCAGAGTTTTGAAGGTGTGGCCTGGATTCTTTTTATTATTTATAGTAAAATGCAAGAAGACAAAGATACATTGATGAAGGAACTGTTAAGCAAAAAGGAAGCAACACTCGATGATTTGGAAAATTCTCAGCCTATCAAGACTGCAAAAGATGCTAGAGCATGCTCTGGAGAAAGAGTAGAGTGTGGCTGGACAAACTTCTGGTAAAGACATGAGATGTATAACTCATGCATCCAATCAATCATTTCCACAGAAGCCATAAATAGAGACAAGTTATAAAGAAAGGATCTGTGGAGAACCCTTTGTTTAACAATGTGGGTCCCCTTGACAGACACAGAGACCCTCAAGATTTTTCAGAATGTTATACCACCAAAAACACTGGCAGCTTGGACTGAAGAGGACAGAAATGGGATGAAATGAAAAGGCTATCATTATTTGGGGATTTTACAAGCAAAACATGTCCTGACAGAGCAACTCTGGCAGAAAACAAGTGTTAACCTTCAGAAAAATGAAGAATAATTCTGAGGGAAGAATTGTCACAAAGGTAATTACAAAGTTAATTCCAGAGAGTGGAGTCAGAGAACAGACCATCAAGCCCAAAACGATTAAGCCTAAGCCTTGAATTTACAGAATCTACTCTGCGAAGATTTGGAGTTGCTTGGAACTAGTGATCCTTTACTCCTATAAATTTCTACCTGTTAATATAAAAATATCTATCTAATGCCTGTACCACTATTTCGTTTTAAAAGCAGATAAATTTGTTTGTTTTACCTGTTCACGGATGAAGAAGTATTTTGACCCAGGGGGGACCATACACATTCCCAACCAAACATGGTTGAGAAGGTTTGGAAGATGAAACTTGGTACTTTAGAATTTTTCTCGTTTAGTGGAAATTTACATACATAACATATAATTTGTCATTTTTATGTGTAAAATGTTTTTGTCACCCCCCAAAAAAATTTTATAATTTTTAAGGAATAATCCAATAGTCCCCTATTCCACAAAACCTGGTAACCTCTAATTTATTGAATGTCTCTATGAATTTGCTTACTGTAGATATTTTCTTCAAATTATAAAATAATTGGCATTTTGTTCCTGGCTTATTTCATTTAGTGTACTTTTCTTGGTTTATCCTTCTTGTAGCGTGTATCAGAACTTCGTTCATCTTTTTATATGTCTAAATAATTTTCCACTGTATGCATACATATAAATATAAAATTTATTTATGTGCCGATGGATACTCGTTTATTTTCATCTTTTATTTGTTGTGAGTAGTACTGCAATGAATTTTGGTGTAGATTATCATTTGGTTTCATGCTTTCAATTATTTTGGGTATATACCTAGACACGGAATTGCTGGGTCATATGGTAATTTTATGTTTACCTTTTGAGGAAGCATCAATCTGCTTTCCACAGCTGCTGCGCAATTTTATATTCCCACCAGCAATGTATAAATGTTCCAATGTATCCACATTTTCAAAAACACATGTTATTTTTCACTGTCGAATTTTAGTGTTCATTTAGGTTATATGAACATTTTAACAACAGTATTTCAATCCATGAACACAGGCTTTCTATTTATTTTTGTCTTCTTCAAGTTTTTCATCAAAGTTTTACACCTTTTAAGTGTATAGATCTTTTACTTTTTGGTTAAATTTATTTTTGAGGTTTTTTTTGTAGCTATTTTAACTGGAATTGTTTTTGTGATTTTTTTCTTTTTAGATTGTTGTTGATGTATAGAAATGCTACTGATTTTTCTATCTTGATTTTTTTTTTTTTAATTTCTACACAGTTAACCAATTTGTTAGCTGGGACTCAGAGCCCTTTTGGAGTCTGCTGCCAGTATGAAGTCGGCGAGCCAGGCATGGAGACTCAGGTGTGCCTGTCTCTCTCTGAGTCCCTATGCTGCCAACAGGACTGAACTCTGACCATTACTGAGAGGGGCTACAGCCAATTTTCAGAGCCTTTTCTGTTCCGCAGATAACAACAAGTTGTAGATGTATAACCTGAGGCACAAATGAGTGTGCCTCCTTCCAGGTCCCTGGGTGGACAGTTCCGGTAGCAGGACCAAGAACAATGAAGTTACAGCCAAGTCTATTGAGGGAAGGACCATTTCAAGTTCTGGAACTGGAGCTGCAGTCAGTGAGTCTGCCACGTAGGTGCCCTGCTGCCCTCTGAAAAGGACCCCCTAGGTCTTGGGCTGCACCAGGGTTTCACAACTTCCCAAGTTCCCATAAGGGTATTTTTGTCTGTGCATGGCTGCAAATTTACTGTTGTTGTAGGGGAATAGGAACTATTCTGCTGACATCACTCATGTCAATTTCTTGATAATATCATTTGATGCTCAAAAGTTTTGGATAAAGTCCAATTTATCAACTTTTTGTCTTGTGTTGCTTGTACTTTTAGTGTTATGTCTAAGAATCCATAGCAAAATCCAAGATTGTGAAGATATACTCGTATATTTTCTTTTAAGAGATTTACAGTTTTAATTCTTATATTTAGATTGTTGATCCATTTTGAATGCATTTTTGTACCTGGTAGGAGGCAGAGGTCCAACTTCATTCTTTTGCACAGGTAAATCTGGTTGTTGTTCTAGTAGCATTGTTTAAGAGGCATTCTTTCCCCATTGAGTAGACTTGGTAACTTTGTAGAAAATCAACTGGCCATAGAAGTAAGGGTGTATTTCTGAACTTTCAGTTTTATTCCGTTGTTCTTTATGTCTGTCCTTTTGACAGTACTACACTGTTTTGGTTACTGTAGCTTTGGAGAAAGTTTTGAAAATGGTAAGTGTTTCCCCTCCAAATTTGATCTTTTCTCTCAAGATTATTATGTTTATTTAGAACCCTTTGCATTTACATACAGTTAAAGCATTGGCTTTTCCATTTATGCAGAAAAATGTGTTGGAATTTTGACAGAGACTATGTCAAAGTCTGAAAATGAGAGAATATAATTGTGTTCTTATGCCAGTTTTGTAGTAATTTATTATGGTAGCCCTTGCAAACTAACTTTTTTGTAGGCAACATACCTAATACATATGATACAAAAAAAATGGAGGTAAAAGTATAGTAAGGAAAAAGATATAATATAAAATTACTAACCAAAAGAAACTTTGTTGAGTGTGAAAAAATTGGTTAATACATTTGAAAATTAAGATGAAATCAAGAGTTTCTAAAAAAAATTACGATTTACCAAATCTAACACAAGAATAGAAAATATAAAAGACTGTATAATTTCTAAATAAATTTTGCACATAATTCAATAACTTCCCAAGATAAAAAATATGTGTTTAGATAGCTTCACCAGTGAATTTTACCAAAATTTTAAGAATTGTATAATTAATCTTACTTAAAAATCTTTTAGAGAATATAAAAAACAAAGCATTTTCAAATTGATGTGGTAAATTCAGTATAATATTTTCCAGTCTATTTTGCCTGATATCAGTATAGCACACCGGATTTCTAGTCACTGATATTTGTCTGATAAATCTTTTTTATTACTTTACTTCCAATATGTCTCTAAATATTAGGTATGTCTCTTGTAACAACATATAATTGAATTATTTTTTAATCCAGTCTCATCTAAGCAGTGCAGTAGGGCAAGAAAACAAAACAAATAATACAAAGAGTGGAAAGAAAGAAACCAAATTGCCAGTATTCACAAATCTCATGATTTTTGAAAATCTCCAAAACATACTTAAATAAAATTATTATAATTTAAAATGAGTTCAGCAATGTTCCTGGATACATGTTTAACATAGAAAAATTAACTGCATTTGTGCCCAGTCATGTGTTTGTGTGCATGCAGCAATAAGAAAATAAAACTTAATCCAAGAGAAAATCTACCAAAGTATCAAAAACATATCAAATTTCTAGAAATAAACCTAAAACCTATACAAGACCTTTATATAAAATAAGTACAAAGCATCTTTGAGACCAAATAAGACCTATATAAAGACTAAAGTATTTCTGTGCATTTAAAGTGTCAATATTACAAAGATATCAATTCTTCTCAAACTGATTAAATTGGGTCTAAAATTATAACCCAACAGATGTAATTTTTGGAATATGACAACATTGTACGATCTATATGGAAACCCACAGGACCAAAATTAGCAAAAGCATTCGTGAACTAGTTGGAAAAATTTGTTCAATCAGACAACATTAATATAAATAATAAGAGTAACCATAAAAGAAAATAAGGCAAAATAAACTGCACTAAAATGAAAACACATACACACATATCAAAATTCACCATTTGAATTGGGGAGAAATTCATAAACTGTAGAAATTTATAAACGTTAGTCAAAAACTTGCATTCAAATATACATAAATTAGTATTACAAATAAAAGAATAATAGCTCAACAAAAAGTGTATGAGTAACTTGAATTTTACAGAAGATATTTCCAATTGTCCTATAAAAACATGCTCAACCTCATTAATAATCAGGAAAATGCAAATTTAAATCCCATCTTAGTGAGTTCAAGCTACTATAGCAAATTACCATATACTGAGTGGCTTACACAAAAATATTAATTTCTTACAGTCTGGAGGCTGCAAAGTCTGATAGCAGAGTGCCAGCATGGTCAGGTTCCAGTGAGGATCCTCTTAGATTGTAGATGTCTGTCTTTTGGCTGCGTCCTCACATGCAGTGTACAGAGAGAGAAGCAAGTTCTCTCCTGTGTCGTCTTATAAAGGCACTAATCCCATTATCAAGGCTCTACTTTCATGACCCAATAACTTTCAAAAGCCCCATTTCCAAATACCATCACGTTGGAAATTAAGGTTTCAAAATATGCATTTGGGGAGGCTCAAACCCCAACAATATCCAACTAAACACTGAACAAATGACCATAATTTTAAAAACTTTGATATTTTCATGTGGTGGAAATGATATTAAGCAAAGGAATGCTCATAAACTTTTGATGGAATGTGAAATGGTACCACCACATGACTAGGGGAGCAGTAAATTTATTCCTAAGTCTAGTCCTGCCTAATGTGTGCATATTTACAACAAAAACAAACATCTTAGAAACAACAAAAATAATATCTGTCATTAGTAAAATGAATAAATTAATCGTGGCAAATTTAAGTAGGAAACACTATTTATCAGCAAAAATAAATAAAGTACAGCTACACATGTCAACCTTACAACGATGAAGTTAATGAAGCCAGATACAAATATATATAGAGAGTATGTATATATATATACACACACACTATATTATGCTGTTTATGCAAAGTTTATAAAGCAGGCATTGCTATTGATATGGAAGTGCTGGGAAGGGAAGATCTTGGTCCCTTCAAATGATATAAAAGGGGGAAAGGGAAGTGCGTGGTCCCTAGCTAGGGCTCCACCCCGACGGACCTAGGTGACGACAGGCATTTCCTTCCAAAATGTATACAGGAAACACTATTTATCAACAAAAATAAATAAAATACATCTACCTACAATTACACAGGTCAACCTTATAGCTATAAAGTTAATAAAGAAGCCAGATACAAATATATATATATATACTCTATTATTCTATTCATGCAAAACTTATAAAACAGGCATTACTAAAGTGTTTGGCAGACATGATTAGCTGGTATACCTAAAAAAAAAAAATCAAGGTGATGATTACAATAAAAATAGAAAAGTGGTAAACTCTGGGACATGGAGAGACTTTGTGCTACAGCCAAGGAGATGGGAGATCAGTTTCAAATTCATCTCCCTGACTAACTAAAATCAGAGGTTTATATAGCAAAGAAGAAACGTGGTTATATACAAGAAAAAAGGAATTAGGGAGAAGTAAGGAAGATCAGTTGGCCAACAGGAACCAGGTAATCTGTTAGGCAATCATGACAGATGAGGTTTCAGTTCCTTGATACTCTTCGGGAGGATTGATGGTTGCTTTCCTGCTGAAGGAACTCAGATAAGACAAATGTGATTTTCTTAAGTTTTAACACTTGGAGGGTCAATTTCTGTGTTTATTGAAAGAAAACTCTAAACATTAATTCTATGGAACAATTGGGCCAGTTTTAACCATACTCTACTTAGACCTGCATCACTGATATTGAAAATTTGATTTGTAGTAAATCATCTTTGTACACTTTTTAAATGTGATTTTAATTTGTGATTTATTCATTTATATGTGATTTATTACACAACTTAAAAAATTGTTAAATAAAAATTCAAATGTATGGGATCACCTTTCTTCTCCTTGGAGCCAAGAAACCAGTTTTTTAACTTTTCAGTTTGTAACTATTTAAATAAAGGGCACTTCATAAGTTTTTTGCCCCAGTTTTTTTTATTATTATACTTTAAGTTCTGTGGTATGTGTGCAGAATGTGCAGTTTTGTTACAAAGGTATACACTTGTCATGGTGGTTTGCTGCACCCATCAACCCGTCACCTCCATTAGGTATTTCACCTAATGCTATCCCTCCCCCATCCCCCCATCCCCCGAACAGGCCCTGGTGTGATGTTCTCCTCCCTGTGTCCATGTGTTCTCATTGTTCAACTCCCACTTATGAGTGAGAACATGCAGTGTTTGGTTTTCTGTTCTTGTGATAGTTTGCTGAGAATGATGTTTTCCAGCTTCATCCATGTCCATGCAAAAGACATGAACTCATCCTTTTTTATGGATGCGTAGTATTCCATGGTGTATATGAGCACATTTTCTTTATCCAGTCTATCATTGATGGACATTTGGGTTGGTTCCAAGTCTTTGCTATTGTAAACAGTGCTCCAATAAATATACAGGTGCATATGTCTCTCTAGTAGAATGATTTATTATCCTTTGGGTATATATCCAGTAACGGGATTGCTGGGTCAAATGGTATTTCTAGTTCTAGATCCTTGAGGAATTGCCACACTGTCCTCCACAATGGTTGAACTAATTTACATTCCCACCAACAGCGTAAAAGCGTTCCTATTTCCCCACATCCTCTCCAGCATCTGTTGTTTCCTGACTTTTTGATGGTCCAGTCTAACTGGTGTGAGATGGTATCTCATTGTGGTTTTGATTTGCACTTCCCTAATGACCAGTGATGATGAGCATTTTTTCATGTTTGTTGGCCGCATAAAGGCCTTCTTTTGAGAAGTATCTGTTCATATCCTTTGCCCATTTTTGATGGGGTTGTCTGTTTTTTTCTTGTAAATTTAAGTTCTTTGTAGATTCTGGAGATTAGCCCTTTGTCCGATAGATAGATTGTAAAAATTTTCTCCCATTCTGTAGGTTGCCTGTTCACTCTGATGATAGTTTCTTTTGCTGTGCAGAAGCTCTTTGGTTTAATTAAATTCCATTTGTCTATTTTGGCTTTTGTTGCCATTGCTTTTGCCCATGTTTATGTCCTGAATTGTATTGCCCAGGTTTTCTTCTAGGATTTTTATGGTTTTAGGTATTACATTTAAGCCTTTAATCCATCTTGAGTTAATTTTTGTATAAGGTCTAAGGAAGGGGTCCAGTTTCAGTTTTCTGCATATGGCTAGCCAGTTTTCCCAACACCATTTATTAAATAGGGAATCCTTTCCCCGGTGCTTTTTTGTGTCAGGTTTGTCAAGGATCAGATGGTTGTAGATGTGTGGTGTTATTTCTGAGGCCTATGTTCTGTTCCATTGGTCTACATGTCTGTTTTGGTACCAGTACCATGCTGTTTTGGTTACTGTAGCCTTGCAGTATAGTTTGAAGTCAGGTAGCATGATGCCTCCAGCTTTGTTCTTTTTGCGTAGGATTTTCTTGGCTATGAAGGCTCTTTTTTAGTTCCATATGAAGTTTAAAGTACTTTTTTCCAATTCTGTGAAGAAATTCAGTGGTAGCTTGATAGGGATAGCATTGAATCTATAAATTAGTTTGGGCACTATGGCCATTTTCACATTATTGATTCTTCCTATCCATAAGCATCATATGTTTTTCCATTTGTTTGTGTCCACTCTTATTTCCTTGAGCATGGTTTGTAGTTCTCCTTGAAGAGGTCCTTCACATCCCTTGTAAGTTTTATTCCTAGATATTTTATTCTCTTAGTAGCAATTGTGAATGGGAGTTCACTCATGATTTGGCTCTCTGTTTGTCTGTTATTGGTGTATAGGAATGCTTGTGATTTTTGCACACTGATTTTGTATCCTGAGACTTTTCATTTTAAGGCAGAAAACCTGTATCACTGTGTTCCTCTTTACTGATTCTGGTGTTCTAGTTGATGTCATAAAATTATTCCACTTTAATTTGCATACACTTGGTGAATGAACAAACACTGAATGCTATGGGTTGAATGTGTCCTCCAAAGTTCGTGTTCTGAAAACTTAATCTTCAATGCAACAGTGTTGAGAGGTAGAAAGTTTAAGAGGTGATTAGGTCATGGGTGTTCATCACTGATGAATGGATTAACATTATTATTTTGAGTGTGGGTTCATTATCATGAGAGTAAGGGTGGTTTTTTTATAAAAGTGAGTTTGTTTCTCTCTTACTCTCTCTTGCCATGCAATACCTTTTGCCATGTTGTAACCTAGCAATAAGGCCCTCACCAGATGCAACCCCCAGATCTTGGACTTCCCAGTCTCCAGAACCATGGGCCAATAAATTTCTGTCAATTATAAATTACCCAGTCTCAGATATTCTGACATAACAGCAGAAAATAAATAATGCACTAAAATAATAAGTTACATTTTTATTTTCTGAAGAGTATCTTCAAACAATTATTTGGACAGAGAAGAAAACACTATGGTCTTGAACAAAGTGGGAAAGTCCAAAGTACATTTTTTTTTTTGAAAGAGAGAGAAAAAAGAGAGATCAAAAAGGACAAGAAGGAGTAGTATTTATTGAGCTCAAGCCATGTTACATCCACTGTCCTCGGCATGGTATGTCCATTTGTCCATTAACTCTTATATGACTCGCTACATTATTATGAGGCAGACAGTAGTATTGTCTTCAGTTTAAAATAAGGATAATTAGGAATATTAAATTCTTATATCTGAAGTTTCACGCTTATGAGTCCTAAGGTGGTTTAAATCTTACTGGCCTGAAGTCAAAGCACAAAAATGGCAACCAATGTATTATTAATAAAGTGTATACTATTGATTTTCTGTAGCTTAATATAAATAAAAATATATACTGTACCAAATGAAGGTTCAGCAAATGTTATTTTGTTTGAACTCCTGGTTCCCATAGTTTTTATTATGTTTTACTGTGGAACTTTTGTTGATAAATCCAGCACTATTTGATACATGACCAGACTTTCCTTTGCAAATTTAGTCGTGTTCAAAACAGCCAAAGGTTCAGTACCCCACAATTAAGAGTTTATTTCAGAATCTGTCATTTGTTTGTTTTTCTCATTCTTAGTTTTCTCAAATGCATAGCTTAAGGCTAGATAATTAAGCTGTTTTAAAACTGAAAATTACTTTAAATGTTATTATAGGACTCTGCATATTAAAAACATAAGCATAATTTTACTTTAAAGCATTATTTCTCCATTTAAGTATTAAAAAAAAAAGTAAGACAATGAGTAGATCAATTAAACCTGGCCAGTTCAGAGAAGTTTTCATAAAACTTTATATATTGGTATTTGTAGGTACAAACAGAGAACTCACCATATTGTTTACAGAGCCCTGGCTTTAGAAACATTATACTTGAGGAGTCATATTTCCACTCAGTACTCAATAGTTCTGTGCACTGGGCAAGCCCATTACATTTTGTACATGTGTATTATCGGTTGTAAAATGAAGATAACAATACAGTTCTAATTCACAAAATTGTTGCAAAAATAAGGTAAAAGAAAGTATATGAACAAAATTTTACTGATGGTAACACATGATATGTAGTTATTTTTATTCCAATAATTTCCCTAGTTTCAAAAAAAACCTATTCAGAATGTAGCTTTAAGTTTACTCCTTTATATACTTAAAAAAAAACTTACAAGCATCTTTTGTGAATTAAAAAAATTGAATAAATAGGTACTCCCACAAACAAGATATCTACCCAAGTGAATTAAGAGGGTTGTTAGACAATGCCTTGCTATAGGAAACACTTTTCAAGGAATTCTAAGCCTTAATGGTTCTCCAGAGACCAGTTGCACAAAGCAATTATTGGTATACAGGAGAGAATATGACTGGGGAAATTCAGTGTTCAAAATCACTAACAGAAGTAAAAGTAACAACTACAAGAGTCTTCCTGAAGAGCGCTGAGTAGAAGAAAACATAGTGCAGTCTCTCAAAGAGCCATCTTTTTAGAGACAGAAATAGAAAGTTATTGTTCCCCTGCTATTCTATTATCAGATGAAGCTTTTGGCCCTTTGAAGTGTGGGTAAATTTATTTGTTTAGAGCCTCTCATCTAATTCTTCTAACCCTTATCAACTTTCCACTTTTCAGTATATTCTCTTTGCTCCAGAAAAAAAGAGGTTCTGACTCTCTTCTGTCATGCTCTCATCTTTTCCCTTCTTTACTCGAAAAATGAATGACTTCTTACACTAATGTTTTATGTGTGAAGTTTTCCATGTCAAGAAAAAGTCTTACTTTTCTAAGTCCAAGACTGATATAAAATGCAATCTCAATGTCTCCCCTGACTTCTTTTGTCTCTGTAAAAATTAGCAATATTCTTCCCTCTCCCAGATTTGTTTTTGAACTAAGGCAGGTAAATCCACTTATAGATCAGCTTCTAACCCAAGCATGCTTACTTTGGAATTTTCTCATAAAAGTGAATCAGATCATTTTTGGAATAAGTTGAATTCGTCAATTATTTCAGGGAGTATACTATTTTTTTTTTCCTATTCATTGTCTTTGTTTTCCTTTAATCTTTTCTTTAGCTGGGATGTTTCATAGTTAACAGAAGTGGGAAAATATAGTGTTTTCTAAATGAGTACATATTTATCTCTAAATTTTAACCAGAATGAAGTGAAGATTGAATTCAATAGTATAGCCTGGTTCTTTCTTTAAACAATTTTAAGGTTGAATGGTTCTCTTCATACTACCCTGATCAGGTGTCACCTTATTTAATTTTCAGGCAATTCACAGGGACTAGCATTCTGAGCAACAAGTATGACCAGGGATTCTACATGATTCATTTAATCCTAACAATTATATTGTTCTAATTTTATTCTTAAAAAAACTAGATTCAGTAATTCTGAAAAGATCAAATCATTATGATTAAGTAGAAGAACCTGAAGTACAATCTCAGCCTTCTGATTTTAAAATAAGTATCCTTTCCAATCATCATGTTGTCTTGGATAAATTGAAAATCTCTCAGTGTATGGCTACATAATCTTAAACTATAAATTTTTGCAGCCGAAATGGTGAGTAAAATAAAGCAAAATAAATCATTAAATTATATAAATTTACATGTTTAAATATAAAACAGAGTAGATTGAAGACTGGCATTTAGTAATTCTGCTGTATTAGATTACATATATTAAATTATTTTGTAAGTAAATTCAATGTTTTTGTGACTTAAACTTTTAATTAACATCTATATTAACAAAAAAGGAGCATATTAGGGAGATTCTAATTTGAACTGATGCGTTATCCTTCGTCTTTCCTATGAAATATTTTAAAAGCCTCGTCACGAATTATCATTCCTCTGTGCCTCCTGTCGCTATCAAAAAAGTCTAAGCCTCCAAGAAATCCCTCACCACTGGAACTCATCCTCGTAAAATTCTGTTCATTTCTTAAAGTGACCTAATCTTTCATTCTTTTCTTATCTCTCAAACATTTTCACTAGGTCCCTTTGTAATACCTTCTTTCATCAGTAACCCTACTCCCCTATTCTACTTCAAATTATTCTCTGAAGTCGTTTTAATTCTATGTTGTTGAAGATGTGATAGCCAAAGGAGCCTTTAAAGTGGGAGCTGTAGTTGTTGTTTATTTCCTTCCAATAATCTATGCATTGCAAGGCATAAAGTTAGCATATTTATGTATCTCATTTCAGCTCCTAGGCTACTTGTCATCTCTCAAACACCAAGGATTTCTTCAAGTTGATGCCATTAGATTTCATTATCTATAAGCTCTCTTTGATACTGGCATCTACTAACATTTCTCATTCCTTCTCATTCTTAAATTCTCCTCATTCTTTCACCTAGTTTACCATCCTTCCCTTATGTCACTATTATTGTCATTATTCTTAACAATATCAAAATTCATATTGATGATCTACTCAATTACCTGGACTTTTAGATCATTGGCATCTGCATTTCAAATAATGCATTTCTTAATTCCATTTTATTTACTATACTCTATCACTTTAACAAATTAAAGGAAAAACATGATAATTTCATTAAAAGGACAAAAATATATTCAATAAACTCTCCACTTATAAAAATAATACTCTTTGACTAGAAATATAGAACAACTTTCATAATTAGATAAAGAACATTAACCAGATGCTTATAGTAAGCATAATATCTACTAATTTAAAACTAAGAATAAATATATGGATAAAGATGAAAAAATATATATAAAATAAATAAATAAAAATAAATAGTAAAACAAAGGTGACCACATTTAGTGCTTCTCATAAGAATTGTCCTAAAGATTTAAAACAATGATTTTAAAAAAGAATGAAATTTTATAAACATTAGGAAAGAAGACATATCTAGTTTTTTCCAGAGATGATATAGAGTGCAAAATGTTGTTGCTATATATAACATCAATATACCAAAAATGAATAGAAATTTTATAATTCAAATTATAAATCAAAGAAAATGATTAATGATGCATTCATAAGGTAAACAAATCATTTAAGATAAAATGGCAGGATTATAAAATAGTTACAAATCCATGTAGTTGATATACTTAAAATTATTGAACAAATATAGAGAAAAAATTAAATAGAAATATAATATGCCCACAAATTACTCAATAAAATGAGAATACATGAAACAAAATTATTCAGAGTAAATAATGGAATAAAAAACTAAAACCATGGGGAGATGTGAGGAAGAGAGGTTAAAAAGCATAAGGAAGACTGGACAGTCAAATATATACATAATTAGAAATCCAGATGACAAATAAAGAAAAATGGATAAAAGCCATATAAAATGATATAATAACAATGTATTTCTAAAATAAACGAAGTGCTTCCTATAAGGTTTAAGAAAAACAATGAACTCAAAGCAGAATATATAGAAAGAAATCCACTTCCCAATTAAGCTGGAGAAAACCAATGAAAATTTGAAAATAGTAAAAGATCCCAGAGGATAAACAAGCAAAGAAAACACAGATGAATTTCAAAGAAGCAGCAGTAATCCTGAAAGCTGGCTTATGGAAGCTATCGGATAATCTGACGATATATTCAATGTGATTTTTTTTTCTTAAGATTGGGAGTGAATAGCATTCTAGCTATTTACATCTTTAGCAGAAACCATAAGCATCTGGAAATTTAATTTAATATTAAAATATCATTACAAATTATTTGCCATATTAACAGATTACAGAAGAAATAAAATGATCATCTTAGTAGATACAAAAGAAGTCATTTATAAAATTCAACCTGTATTTGTTATAAAAACTCTTAACAAACTTGGAATAAAAGAAGACTTCCTGGATTAAATTGTATAATAATATACCTACTAAAAATATATGATTGTTGATAAAAATAATTAAAATCTTTCTTCTTTTCTTCTTCTTTTTTTTTGAGACAGAATCTTGCTCTGTTGCACAGGACAGAATGCGGTGGGGCAATCATGGCTCACTACAGCCTCAACATTCCAGGTTCAATAGATGCTCCCACCTCAGTCTCCAGAGTACTTGGGACTGCAAATGTGCACCAAAACACTCGGCTAATTTTTAAATTTCTGTAGAGATGGGGCTCCACTATGTTGTCCAAGCTGGTCACAAACTCCTAGGCTCAAGCAATCCTCCCATCTTAGCCACTGAAAGTGCTGGGATTACAGGCATGAGCTGCTGGGATTTCAGGCATGAACCACTGTGCCTGGCCAGCTTTTTCTTTAAGACTGAAGAAAAGATGTGTGTCATATTATCACTTCTATTCAATACTGTATTAGAGGTCTTATCCAAGGAAATAAAGAATGATAATTCTTACAGATTGTGTTTATCTGTTTGCATTATTATAAAGGAATACCTGAGACTGGATAATTTATAAAGAAAAAGTTTTAATTAACTCACTGGTCTGTATGATGTACAGAAAGTATGGCACTGGCATCTATTTCTGGTGAGGGCCTCAGGAATCTTACAATCACAGTAGAAAGTGAAGGGAGAGCAAGTATTTCACATGGTGAAAGAAGGAGCAAGGGAAGGGGAGGTCCCATACTTTTAAACAACCAGATCTTGCATGAACTGAGTGAGAACTCACTTATCATCAAGGGGATGGTGCTAAACCATGAGGCATCCACCCCTGTAATCCAATAACCTCCCACCAGACCCACCTCCAACTTTGGGAATCACATTTCAACATGAGAGTTGAAGGGGACGAAATCCACAAAAGATCACAGATATTAGAAGGAATAAAACTTCCAGTTATAATATGTAAATTTCACAAATTATATACTTATGTTTAAAAATCCCGAGTATTTACAAATAAAATATTAGATTCATGTCAAAATTTAGCTATGTTGCAGGATTTTAGATCTCTATTAGATATGAGTTATTATTTACATAAAGTAGTAATAGTTGGAAATTAAAAACAAAACTACTTAAAATAGCATCAAAATATTTTGTGCCTCTGAATAAATCTAAGAAAATATGTGGAACGCATAGAAGAGGAAAACTATCTAGCTACTTAAAGATACTCCAGAAAACCAACATAAATGGGGAAATATACCATGTTCATGAATTGAAAAACTCAAGATGTCAATGTACAAAAAATGAAAATACAGGTACATTGCAATCTCTGTGAAATCTCCAAAGGGTTTTGGAGGGTGGATGAAGGGACTTGGTATGCTGATTTTATAATTTTTATAGGAATACAATGTTTTTAGTCTAGCTCAGATGTTCTGAAAGAACAATATAGTAAAAAACGTTACCAGATGGAAATATTTATTACATACCTAAAGTAGTACTTTAGGTATGTAATAAATATTTCGTAATTACATACCTAGTATAGGTATTACATACCTAAAGTAGTAACTTTAGTTTAGTAAAGTTACTACTTTAGGTATGTAATAAATCAAAGTAAACCCACCATTATATACCATTAAAGTAGTATAGGGTTATACTATTTTAAGGTTAGACAAAACTGAGAGTTGGCAACATTTGGCTCACAGGCAAGCTACCCCTTTTTTAAAAATAAAGCTTTATTGGAACATAGCCATGTCCATTCATTTATGTCTTGTCTGTGGCTGCTTCTATACTACACCACGTTGCAACAAAGACTTTATGGCCCAAAGTGTAAAATCTTTGCTATCTGACCTATTAAGAAGGGTCAAGAACTATTAAGATGTTCCTTGCACAAGAATAATAAAGCAAACTAAAGAGCCTGTATCATGTATACATAAATTATTGATATATGAAAAAGAAATAACTGCAGAGCAGTTAGGAAAGGATGGAAATCATCATGGACCACTACTTCACACTAGTAACACATAGACACACACACACAGACACACACACACACACACACACACAGCAATTCTGCACAGCTCATATAATCAATAAAACTCCCTCTATTTATTAAAAAAGGTAGGTAAACTTGACCACATTAAGAGTGTGAATTTCAGCAATATCTTTAAAAAGTGAAAAATGAGCTATGTAGTGGGAAAGGTATTTTCAATACACATAACTGGTAAAGGAAATACATTTATAATATTTTTGAGTTAAAATATATTAGAAATAGATAACAGGGAAATTTGCAGGAAAGAAATAATAGAAGAAAAAAGAAAGCAGAAAAGGATGGAGGAAGGGAAAAAGGGAATGAGGAAGGTAGAAAAGTAGGAACACATAAAGATCGTATCAGAAAAGAGGACACTCACACATATGTATAGCCAAATGTTAAAAAAGATAAGCATAATTAGTAATTTATGAATGCAAAGTAAACCCACAATTAGACTGTATTAGTCCGTTCTCATGCTGCTGTGAAGAAATACCTGAGACCGGGTAATTTATAAAGAGAAGAGTTTTGACTCACGGTTTCGCATGGCTGGGGAGACCTCAGGAAACTTATAATCATGATGGAAGGCACCTCTTCACAGGGTGGCAAGAGAGAACATGAGAGCCAAGAAAAGGGGGAAGCCCCTTATAACCACTGGATCTCCTGAGAACTTACTCACTATCACGACAATAGCATGCAGGAAACTGCCCCCATGATTCAATTGCCTCGCACCAGGTCCCTCCCATGACAGGAGGGGATTATGGGAACCACAGTTCAAGATGAGATTTGGGTAGAGACACAACCAAACTATATAATAGATACCACTAAAAATTAAAATTTAAACAAATATAAAATCTGACAATACCAAGTTGGAAAAAATTTGGAGCAACCAGAACTTACAGTGACAGTGAAAATATAAATAAGCCAGAACAGCTACAGTTTGGCTTTGAAGGCCAAAACAAACATCAGCAGAAAACACAGGGTGTTATTTTATACAACTGAAAATTCATATACTCTCAGATTCAGCAATTCTACCCTAAACATCTATTCTGCAGAGCCATGCTTATTTGCACCAAGATATATTTACAAGTATGTTTATGGTAAATAAAACTAGATCAAACCCAAAATAAGATCAAGAATAAAATGAAAAAATAATAATGCATTCATACAAGAAAATATCCAATCACAAAAAAGACAAAAACTGTATTTACAAAAAATATCTTGGGTAAATTTTTTAAATGTTATGCTGAGTATAAGAAGATAGAAAAAAATTAATACTAACTGAATATTTTAATTTATATAAAATAAAAATCAGGAAAAACAAAAGTACAGAGAGGTTATGTGGACGCTTGCTTTGCAAATTGGTAATGCTACAGGGATACATTTTATACACACTCAATGGGCAATATGTAAAAATTTTAGAAGTTTAAAAACTAAAACAACATTTTCAGGAGAAAAAAATGGCAAAAGACATCACAGGCAATTTACGAAAGAGGAAATCAGACGACAAACATATGAAAGGATATTACAACATCACTAATAGAGAAATTCAAATTAGAACTAGAATTAGCTTCATGCCTGTCTGAGATGCAAGATTTAAAGTTTGATAACTTACTTGTTTTACTAGTGCTGAACATAACATGTGGAAAATATGTCATTTATACTGGTCTTCATAATGTAATTTGATAAAACTATTTTGAAGATCAATTTGATTTGAAAGTTTTGAGACCGTGCATACTTTGGAATTCAGTAATTCCACTTCAAAAAAATCTACCCTCAGAAAATATTTGTTATAGATGGACAAGAAGACGAGCATATGAAAGTTTACTGTAGCATTCTTAACCATGTGAGAAGATATGCAAACAATGCAACCATCTATCAGCAGTTGTATGGAATAATAAATTCACATGTATTTGTTCAGCAGAAGAGTATTTCAATCTAAAATCAATAAACCATTTCTATGTATACTGCTATAAATTCATTGCAAAAACATAATGTGGAATAAGAATGACTGCAAAATATTTACAATATGATAGGCAAACACATTCCTTCTAATAGTACGGGTGGGAGTTTAAATGAATAGTTACAGATGAGTAGGTTGCTTTATTTTACCAACGAATTAAGAGAATTTCTCAACTCAAAATGAGGAGAAGACAACATTCGAGGCTTGTTAATATAAGAATAGGAATGAAAAAGTCCTTTTGGAAAGTGGAAGAGAGAATTTTTTCAGGGAACTGTAGCGGTTTTGCCAGGTGATGCTGAGTTTCCACTTGAAATTTATGGTAACAATTTAAATGGAGTTCAGTCAAGAGACCTAAAGTTTTTTAACAGCCATTTTTAGCTGCTAGGGTTAGAATGCAAAGAAGGTACAAATGTTGCATAGTTGGGGTTCCTCATGAGATGTTATTCTAGTATTGTTTTTGGATAAGTCCTTTTGGTCATTATAGATTGTGTGTGTGTGTGTGTGTGTGTGTGTATTTTGTATTTTTCTGGCTTATAACATTCAATGTAGAATTTTTTTCATATAAGTTAGTAATTAATTTGTTTTTCTATTTTATACTATCTGCTTTTGGCATTGCAGTAGTGCCAAGGTTGAATTTTTAAAACAGACTCAGGTAAGTAGTCATACAGGCAGAGAACCTACCTGTGTGTATCAGCCAGTGTTCATTCAGCTGAGTGCCATTAAGTCCATACATTCCAGGTTTATTTGCAATAACATATCTAAACACACTAAGTACATCCTTACATAACAAATTCCTAGGTCATGTGATTGCCAAAAAATTGCATTAGTGCTACCAAGAAGGTTAGGAAGAGGTGGAAAGTGCCATTAACTCTTCATTTCCAAGCATCACCGTTGTATTACTGTCATAAAAGGAATGGGGTTATATCACAAAGGTTTTTTTTCTTTTTGTTTTTTACGACATATTATAAGAAGTACTGTTTCTTGAAAGTTTGTTAAAACATATTTAAATATATCTGGGACTAATGATTTTTTTCTCACTTCACCCTAACTGGGTCATTTTGTTTTTGTTATTTTTTTTGCTACTGATTTATTTTTACTTTAAAGTTGTATGTATGCTTTCTAATTTTTCTTCAGTCTTACATTCGTAGATTAGTAGAAAATTGTAAATTCCATGATTTATACAGTGTTCTCTCCCATATTTCTTAGTTCTGAACAAACACATTCTGTCTAATTATGAGAATGAAATCCCAGACCCCTTGAAGTGGAGCACATTTAAGAGTCAAAATCCTTATTAGGTAGTATAGTGTCAGTTTTTGCTTATTCTGATTTTCCTTCTGTTTCCATTTATTTCTGGCACCTTGAGGGTTTTTGTGTTTTTTTTTTTTTCTTGCAAGCTCAGTACCACATTAATACTTTTTGGAGAGTTATATTAATTCAGCCTGTGCTTTTGTAATAGAAAAGCACTTAACTTTCCTCACTTAACTTCCTGGACACAATTCACTTCTAGTGATTCTCCTACCTCACTGACCACTTCTTCATGATTCTCTTTATTGATTACTTTTCCTTACTCCTTCCCCTTTCTATATATCAAGCTTCTAAATAAAACTCAGTTCCGTGCTTTATGTAGCATGTTTCCTGATTTTTTTTCTCAATTTTTTCTCAGGTTCTGTCCTATACCTCCTGCAATCACCAGACTCTATATTCACCTTTTTACTTGCCATCTGGCCTCTTTTATTAAGAGCCATATTAAATTGACATGTCCTAAACAACCTTTTTTGGTTCTACCTGTCCCAATCTGCTACTATTAAATGGCAGTACCATTCACTCAGTTGCTCAGGACAAAAACCTAAGGGAGACATATTTTACTTCTTTCCTATTTTTCCTGTATCTTCTAAAAACTTAACTTCAGACTATTTCTTAGGGTAATTTTGCTTCTTCTTCATCTCTCCTCTATACCCTTACCTCACTTCCCTTCAATCATTACCTTCCAGTCACACTGGCATTTTTAGGTTTTCTAACAAGACAATCACAGTCCTCTGCTTAGCACCCACTGCCCTTTAAGGCCTTCATAAATCTGGCTATATCTGATTATTTAACTCTCTGTTCTAACGACCACATCTGACTGCCCTATGTCAAATACTCCTCCACATATTCTATTATGTTGTCTTTAAATAATAGAGCCTAAATTATATTATTTGCTTTTATTATTATTTTTTTCTTTTTGTTTCTTTTATTTTACTTTAAGTTCTGGGATATATGTGCAGAACGTGCAGGTTTGTTACATAGGTGTATATGTGTCATGCTGGTTTGCTGCACCTATCAACTCTTCATCTAGGTTTTAAGCCCTGCATGCATTAGGTGTTTGTCCTAATGTTCTCCTTCCCCTTGCCCCCCGCCCCTCAACAGGCCCCGATGTGTGATGTTCCCCTCCCTGTGTCCATGTGTTCTCATTGTTCAACTCTCACTTATGAGTGAGAACATGTGGTGTTTGCTTTTTCTGTTTTATACTATTACTTTTAAATTATTTTCCCCCTTAGTGAAACCAGCCTCATTGTCTGAGGTGTCACCTGAAGTTCTTGGTCTCACAGCCAAGGACACCAAGGACACAGACACTCCAAACATGAGGATAGAGCAGTTTAATAAGCGAAAGGAAGAAGGCTCTCTGGAGCAGAGAGGGGTCCCAGAAAGATAGGCTGCTATTTTACAGTGACATGCAAGGGCATTTATAGACAAGCTGAAAGGGAGTGGCGCTTCATTTGCATAAGGCACAAATTTCTGTGTTCTCACCCCCACCCTTTCTGGTGCGCATGCGAGCTTCTTAGCCGGAGTTATTTATCTCTTCTTGCTGCACTTGTGTAAAAAAGGCAGGGGGCAGAACACTCCAAGGTGGATGTGCCTGGTTCAGGGTAGCTCTTCTTATCAGTGCTGCCTCAGGCACTCCCCCTGCACAAGCCTCCTTGTCTCAGTATTTCCAAGAAGGGAGGGGACTGTGCTTACTGGAGCCCACTGTATATCTGTATGTCACACAGGAGGCTCCTTTCTGTGTTAGAGCTTGCCTTCACTGTCTGTGTTTGAAGCCTGATATCTAAGGCTGCTCTTTGCTGAAGGAGAAATGACCTCTTGGGCTGCTTTTTGTCAGAAGAGAGCCTGTTTTTTTGTTAGAAAGGAATTCTACTGTAACTATCTGCCTAGTTGATTTCTCTCTCTCTCCTCTCACATTCCCCCTTCAGGAGTGGAGACCCTGACTTCTGTTAAGGGGTTTGGGCAATGACCCACCTAGCTACTTCCTGCTAGAGAGGGTCGTTGAGTGGGGAAACAGCAGCTAGGGTTCCTCCTGAGGTCGATCTAGAGGTCCTAGGAAGAATGGAGTGTCCACGTGTGGCTCCATTTGTAACACCATTTAGAATCTGATCGCTTCTAGCCAAGGAGAGATGAATCTGGTTAGAAGGTTTAACAAACATGGTCCAAAAATTAAAACTAGTACAATCATTAATAGCAGGCCTGACAAAAAGAGGAGCCATGATCCTCAATTCAGTCATTTAGACCAAGAGCCCCATGACTCAGACAGCCGTTGTTGTATCTTAGAGGCCCGATCCGCTAATTTTTGGGTGGTATCCCTTACTATCCCTGATTGGTTGAAACAGAAACAGTATTCTTTCTCTAGAAAGAAGCATAGGCCACCCTTTTCAGTAGTTAGGAGGTCTAGTCCCTTTCTGTTTTATAGAGTGACTGCTGCCAGGAAATCTGTTTGATTTTGTATAGTGTTAATGGTTCAGGAAATGTCCTTTAAACTTTCTGTAAAGTCTTTGGACAAGTCTTCATGGTAGGGTAGAGAGGTTGCAAATCCTCCAACTCCTGTCCCTACACTTGCTGTGATTCCTAATCCTACCAAAAGGGGTATGAACTGGATAGCTTGTTTATGGTAAGGGATTGGTTGTTGGGGGCTATATTAATTTCAGGAGCTAGGTAAACAAGCATACAGTTTCCAGTCCAGTTGGCTGGTAAACATAAGTAGGAGTTGGTTCTGCACTGGAAGAAGACTCTCTGTTTTTCAAGGCAGAAATTATTTTCTGTGGAGAATATATAGGTTAGTTTGCAATTTTAATTTTCCAAGGTGGTTAGGGTTCCTGCCAAGGTGGCCCCAGTTAAAGGTTGGAAAGGACCCTGGGAAATATCCTGTTTTACCCCAACAGTTTTGTTTTCCCAGTGTAAGTAGTTGCATTTGATATCTACCAGCAGCCACTCAGAAGTTTCTTCATACTGGGGAACTAACAGGCACTAAGATACCTCAGCAGTTGTACAATCTTCCCAAGGGAAAATGTGAACAAAACTAGTGAGTCTATTTATACAATACCCAGATTGCACACCCTTCAAAGTCCCCTTATTTATGGATGGTCTCCGTGAGGACTGTACAGGTCTTGTAAATGGTGCAGTTTGGGAAAACATGTAGTTTATATGATCATGCGAGGGGTTAATCTCTAGGGTTTAGTTGCTTTGATGTCCTTTTAAGGTCCCCAGGTCCTGACAAAAATGTTGGCTTCTCCTAATACACAGTGGTGCTTGAAACTTTATTTCTGTTTGTGTTGATATTGGGCCCCAAATGGGTTTTCACAGGGATACAACCCTAGAAAGTTTACCCTCATAGGACTGGAGAAGGCTTACTGCTTGACCTGTTAGTGTGACCCTTGTCATCTCATTAATCTGGAAGTTATACAAATTATTCAAGTTCATTACCATAAAGGGGACTCCCCCCTTGTATTTGGGGCAATAGATCATCTTATTAAGGGCACAATATCGGGTTGGGACTGGGATGGCAGTGTATTGAGATGAGGATGATAGACAAAGCCAGCAGTCCCTTGCCAATGTTTGGTTGGTGGTGTTTAACAACTTCTGTGATAGACTTAAAGTCTTTAAAAGGTACCCTGAATTTATTAATTGTTGGAGGGGTGCAGCAAAACCTGATAGCATGATGAGGCTAATTCCTAATACATACAGACTGTGGGTGGCCATCTTGAGAAAGATAAAGACCCTCTATAAGAAAGACAACCAAACAATATACTACAGCAACTGAGGCTCTTTGTCCAAAACTCCACTCGGAGGGTGCTACAGCGCATAGTCCTATTGCAAATAGCAGTGTAAGTATAGCAGTTCCCACAAATGTGGCATAGTAAATAATTTCCATCTAAAATTTTGCTCACCAAGATATAGAATTTCCCTTTGGAGATCTATGAAGTAATTTTGAGAGGAAAGGCAGAAATGACAGAATGTATCTGGTAAGGTAGGGGTGGAATTGAGTAGGAAGAGTAGCCCTCATGCTTATCTTTGGTGATTTTCAATTTAAGTTTCCCTATTTCTTTGCAGTGATATTCAGAGCATTCTTCTGGATTGTCTGGGGCTTCTCCCACAGCTTTCCAGGCTCTGACTCAAGTGTGATGAATCCAAGAGTCAATTCCTGCAACTTTTACCACCAAGGGGATGGAGAGAAAAGAGTATAAGGTCCTTCCCAAATAGGGTCTAGAGAAGGGAAAAGAGAAGGGAGAGCCTTCACCAATACTAAGTCTCCTGGATTAAATAAAGGTGGTCCTATTTCCTGCAATAGCGCCTCTGTTAGCTGTGTCAACTCCTGTTGAAAGTGGGTCAGGGAAGCTATGTTTGACCAATTCAGAGGTGTCCTGATCTAATAGGAATCACTGGTAAGAAAAGGTCACCCATACAACATTTCCAAAGGAGTTAAAACTAAATTTGAAGGGATATTTCTTATTTGTAATAGGGCCATGGGAAAGAGCCAGGGTACGTGAGTCTCTTGAGACAACTTTCTGAGGTGTCTTTTGAAAATGTCATTAGTTTTTTCTACCTTTCCCAAGGACTGGGGTCTCCAGACACAATGGAGATGATAGTATAAGCCAAGTGCCTTTGAGACATCCTGAGCAACAGCTGCTTTAAATGAGGAGCCATTGTTACTTTGGAGGTATTTAGGGAGTCTAAAATGGGGGATTCGTTCATTGATTAATACTCGTACTACCCTGGAGACCCTCTCTGTTCGACATGGAAATGCTTCCACTCAGTTAGTGAAGGTATGCATCCAGATCAGGAGGTAGTGAGTGCCCCTTGATTTTGGCATATGGGTGAAGTCTATATGTTAGTCCTCCCCTGGATAACTTACCATTCTCTGAGCTGGAGGGGGGAGAAGCCATCTGTTGAGGGTGTCGTTTTAAAGATTTGACTTCACAAGCATTAACAACCTGTTTAACCTGTTTTTAGTAGGTTCTCCCCTGAGAAAAATCTTTGGACACATTGACAAGTTTTATCCTTCCCCAGATGAAAAGTTTGGTGAAGGGTTTTTAGGATCTTCCACTGGTTGGGGGCTGGCAAGTGGAGTTTGCCATCCTCTGACTGTACCCATCCTAAGGACTGGAAATTGCATCCCTGAAAAGTGGCCCATTCTATTTCTGCATGGGAATACTGAGGCTTCATTTCCCTCACGGAGCCTTCCCAGATTAGAGGGGCTTCAAGGGTGTTGGCACCCTGAGGCTTTTGTGCTGTTGACTTGGCTGCCTGGTTGGGTAACTTGTTTCCCTCAGCTATTTCATCCGTTCCTTTTTGATGTCCTTTACAATACATTACTGCTACTTCTTATGGAGGGAAAACTGAGGATAACAGCCTGTTATTTCCTGATCGTATTTTATGGGAGACCCATTAGCAGTGAGAAAGTGTCTCTCCTTCCAAATGTTGGCACGAGCACTGAGGATAAGACAGGCATATTTGGAGTCCGTATAAATGTTAGCTGCTTTTCCTTTGTTTAATTCAAGAGCCCTTGCAAGAGCTATCAGCTCAGCTAATGGGACACCTGTGTCTGGTGAGAGAGACGTGCTTTCAATGACACTATTCAGGGTGACTACTGTGTACCCTGTCTTACGGACTCCCTGTTCCACAAAGGAGATCTATCTGTAAAGAGGGTCCAGTCTGGATTTTCTAGGGGAGTTTCCCTGAGATCTTCCCTGGCTGCTTAGGTTTGTATTATAACTTGCTCCCAGTCATGTTCAGGTCCCCCAGTTTCCTCTGGGAGGAAGGTGGTTGGATTCAAGTTTTTAGTTGGACTGCAGATCCCTCTAGTAGTAGAGCCTGGTATTTAAGGAGGTGGCTATCTCTTCGCCAAAGGCCTCCTCTAGAGGACAGCAATCCTAACACAATATGTGGGTATGAACAGTTAAGCTATTCCCCAGGGTTAATTTGGTGGCTTCTGGCACCAGTAGGGCCACTGTTGGAACTTCTTGGAGACAGACTAGCCATCCTTTAGCCACCAGGTCCAGTTCCTTACTTAGGTAATCCACTGGCTGTTGACCTGGTCCACAGATCTGAGTTAAAACTCCCAGGGCCATTCCCTTTCTTTCTGACACATAAAGACTGAATGTCTTCCCTATTGGAAGGCTAAGGGCTGGTGCCTCAAGCAGGGCTTGTTTTAACTGGTTAAAGCCTCTTTTTGCCTCCAGATCCCAAATCAAGGAATGAGTCTTGCTGCCTGAGTTTCCTTTATTAGTTGGTATGAGGGATGGCCATTTCCCCATACCTGGGTATCCATAGCCAGCAAAAATCCTGTAATGCCCCAGAATCCTCTTAGCTACTTGAAGGTTTTAGGGAGGGGGAAGGACAAAATGGGCTTAATTCTTTCTTCTCTCAATTATCCAGTTCCCTCAGATAATACTGAACCCAGGTACTTCACTGAGGTTTGGCAAAGCTGGGCCTTGAATTTTGAAACTTTATATCCCCTATTAGCTAAGAAATGGAGATGGGCCTCAGTGCCTTCCTGCGAAAAAGGCATCATTTGGGTCTAGCAATGTGAACCATTTAGTTCCCTCAGGTATTTGGGTTAGCAGAGTACAGGGATTAGGGACTACTAAACGAATTGGGACTACGACCTCATTAATGAGGCAGAGGTCCTGAACTAGTCTCCATTCCCCATTGGGCTTCTGCATCCCTCATATTGGGGTGTTGCATGGGCTACTGCAGGATTTGAGGAGGCTTTGCTTCTTCAGATTATTAATAATGACCTCTAGCCCTTTTATAGCCTCTGGCTTCAGGGGATATTGTCTTTGGTTAGGAAAAGAAGTGGGATCCTTAAGACGTATCTGGATCGGTATAGCAGTTATAGCCTGGCCAGTTTTCTCCTGGCTTGTCCATACCTCTGGGTTAATACTGATTTCTACCAATGGCAGACAATGAGTTTGTCCTGGGGCCATAAGGATGCTGGTTCCCATGCGAGCTAAAATATCTCTACCTAATAAGGGAGTGGGACTCTCAGGCATCACTAAAAAGACATGTGTAAATAGTAGGTCCCCCCAGCTACAACTAAGGGGTTGAGAAAAATATTGGGTTAGAACCTTCCTGAGGCATGCTTCACTGTCATGCTATGGGAAGAGGAGAGGCCTGGATTGGAGAGGAGAACAGAGAGACTGGCTCCAGTGTCCAGAAGGAGGCCCACCCTCCTGATTGAATTTCCAGAATCTGATTCAATTTCCAGAATCATCCGGGGCTCCTGGGCAGTAATGGCAGTTTGGGCCACTGGAGCCAGGGAATCGAGCCCCAGGACCTGTGAGTTTTGCTGGACCATTTGTGAGACCAGTTCTGGACTAAGTTACCTATGTCTCTGGGGGCAGTCCAACCTCCAGTGGCCACTGCCACAGCTGGACAGGGTCAAGGTGGCTTCTTCTTACTACCTGGGCAGTCCTTAAAATGCCATGGTTTCCCACACCTATAGCAATTAGTGGTTTCACCTTGGGTATCCTGGACTTGACAGGCCTATAAAGCAGCCACCAGAGAATCCATCCTTCTCTTGTACTTTCTCTCTTTTTCCTGGGCCTCCTTCTGATACTTACTGTAAAAGACTGAGGTGGCCACCCTAAGGAGGCTATCCAGAGTACTATCTGGTCCTGTAGCCTGTTTCTGTAATTTTCTTCTAATATCAGGGGCTGTCTGAGTAATAAACTTGTCCTTTAGGATTAGCTGTCCTTCAACTGAGTCAGGAGACAGGGGAGAGTGTTTTGTTAAAGCCTCCCTCTGCCTTTCTATGAAAGCTGAGGTATTCTCATCTGGTCTCTGATCTATCGTGGACAGCTTAGAGTAATTAAGAGGTTTGACCCTAGTTTTTCATAGGGCCTCCAATATGCACATTAAAAAGTGTTTTCTTTTCCATTCACCTGTGAAGTCACTAGAGTCCGTGCCAGGGCTTTCAAGGGGTATTGCCTCTCTCCCTATTGGGAATGGTTGTTCCATAATTCCCTCACCTTCCATATCTCCTATTTTCCTTTTTGGCCTGCTGTAAGAAACATGTTGTCCATCCCCAAATTTTTCAGCTGCCTGCAGAGCTGTCTGCCTGTCAGCAGCTATTAGGGTTTGGTTTAAGAGTAACATAACACCTCTCCATGTGAGGTCATATGCCAGGCCTAGATTTTGGAAAGCCTCTATATACTTGTTGGGGTCATCAGAGAACCTACCCAGGTATTCTTTTATTTGTCTAAGGTCTTGCAATGAGCAAGGTACCTGAACCCTAGTGGCACCATGTCCACTGGGCATTTCTTGCAGAGGTAAAAGCATAGCTGGGGAAGTGGGGAGTTTTGGAAGTGGTGGAACTGGAGGAGCTGAAGGTGCAGTTGGAGGAGGGGGCCCTGGATAAAGGGAACAAGAGTTGCTGAGACACTTAATTGTTGTCTCAGAAGATTCCCCAGGAATTTGTTTTTTTAGCTTTGGGGAATCATTCCCCATGGGTCTGCCTGATATGACTGCTGAAAGAGCTGGGTCAATTGTGCATCACTTGCAGAGGTCTGGGTTGTCCTGCAGGGCAAAGAAAGCCTGTACATAGGGGACCATTTGCTTCCCGTCTACAGAAAAAATCTAACTGTTGGATAATATTAAAATCAAGATTTCCCTCAGAAGGCCAGGTTTGTCTGTCCCCAAGCTATCAAAAAGGCCACGCCCTTGTGCAAAAGAATGTGAGATGCTTTTTCTTCAGAGTCTTGGGATCAAAGGAGTTTCAGTGCTTCAGAATGCACTCAAGAGGAGTGTAGGCTAAAGATGGTTTGTTACCCATTTAGAAAGAGGTAGGGGGAAGGAAAGGCATTCCTTAGTCTTCTCTTTCCTTTTGGAGTGAACCAAGTGTGGAGGAAAGCAGTGGGGGCATCCCCCCTACTATCCTCCTTCCTTTGTTCCCTGGGCCCTGGCATCCATTAATGGTGCCGCCCAGGGATGCAAGTGTGACCTCCATCCACGGACCCGGAGGAGTGGGTCAGGCAGTAAGTCACACTCACCTGCATGAGACTCTAGTCCTCCCCTGATAATTCTCCTTTGATTCCTTAGATTTGTGTGGCCAGCATGTCCCCCCTATAGATGAATCTCAGGAGAGACTACCTAACAGTTGCATCTGGGCAGGCCCCTCAGTGACGGGAGTATTCTGGGTTGGGTCTTATATTCTGCTATTATGGCCCGTGCTAAAGTATCTATCCTTAGGCCATTGTTCTGATTGACTTCCAAACACAGAATCCTTTCTCTATTTAAATGCCATTCTAGTTGGAAGCAGAGTAAGTGTCTCAAAAGAATATAAGAATCAAATGACTGTCTTTCTGCTGATGAAGATGGTATCGAGGCCAAAATCTGGATTAGAAGCACCTCTTGCTCCTCCACATCACAGGCAGGGTTTTCCTGTTCACAGAGAAGGCATAAGGCCTGGTCTGTAGTGGAAGGGCTCAATAAGGAGAAGAGTTGGGAAATTATAGGGTTTTGGTAAAGAGCAGACATGGTCCCTCACGGAGAAGATTCCCATTCCACTAGGTGGGTGTTGTAAACCTTGAAATACTAGGCTGTAGCTTTGTTTCCAAATGCTCTTCAGACAAAGGGTTCAGAGAGAGGTCTGAGGCATGACAGGCTGTCCCCACAACATGCCTCCCAATAGGAGAAAGTTAGTTTGCCTCATACAAAGGCTATCTAGTTGAACTGGGCAGTGCTGGCTCCTCACATGGAAAATAAACAGCCCAAATGAAGAGGGGGCCACTCACTGCGAGGGAAATAGCCCCCTGTCCAACCCCAGGAAGTGTCATCATTGGGAGTTAAATGATCCCTTAGACCCGGATCATGAAAGCCTCCTGTCTCTAAAAAATTGCCAAAACAGGCCAGGCGTGGTGGCTCATGCCTGTAATCCCAGCACATTGGGAGGCTGAGGTGGGTGGATAACAAGGTGAAGAGATTGAGACCACCCTGGCAACCCTGGTGAAACCCCGTCTCTACTAAAAATACAAAACTTAGCTGGATGTGGTGGCAGGTGCCTGTAGTCCCAGCTGCTTGGGAGGCTGAGGCAGGAGAATCGCTTGAACGTGGGAGGCAGAGGTTGCAGTGAGCCAAGATTGTTGCACTGCACTCCAGCCTGCCGACAGAGACTCCATCTCAAAAAAAAAAAAAAAAATTATATATATATACATATATATATATAACCAAAACAGTAATCTCTTGAACTATATTCCTGGTTGCTAAGGCACTTGTTAATCCTGCCTAACAAGACTATTTCCCCAGGTTGTAAAACTTCTCGCAATATTGCATACAGAGAGGGGATAGGAGACATAGTAGCCATGATAAGGAAAGAAGGAAACTGTGACTGGAAAGCTTGGAGGTCCTGTTGCCAACATCCATTAGGCAATCAGGGGCTGGGGTTAGTCCAGAAGCCTCAGGTAACACCGGGTTGTGGCCCTGTCCAGAAACCTTCAGTTGTCTCCAGACCTCTTTCAGCCCCTCACGAGGGCTAGGCCCTCCACAAAAGGAAACGGGTTTGTAGCAGAGCCAACATTCCCAGCACCCTGAAGGCACTGGGCGATTAGCTAAGTCCTCCCTAGCAAGACTATCATCTATGTCTTTAGGCCAGTAGCCATGCCTGCCATGTTTAAACGGCCAACAGATGCCTGGTGTCTTTCTAGATTTGATAAAAATGAGGACCAGAGACCTCAGAAGTGAAAGTAAAGAGTTGGGGTCTGCTCCTACTCACCCTTTTGATGAAATCCCAGACAAGCCCCACAAAATGAAACCAGCCACATTGTCTGAGATGTCAAAGTTCTTGGCCTCATGGCCAAGGAAATCAAGGACATGGACCCTCCAAACTTGAGGTTAGAGCAGAAGTTTAATAAGCAAAAGGAATAGAGCTCTCTGGAGCCGAAAGGAGTCCCAGAAAGATGGGCTGCCATTCTACAGTGAAGTGCAAGGGTTTTTGTAGACAAGCTGGAGGGTAGGCATGCTTCATTTGCATAAGGCACAAATTTCTGACTTCCCACCCTACCCTTTCTAGTGTGCATGTGGGCTTCTTAGCCTGAGTTACTCCATGTTGTTTATCTCTTCCTGCTGCACATGTGTAAAAAAGACAGAGGCGAAGAACACTCCAAGGTGGATGTGCCTGGTTCAGGGTAGCTCTTCTTATAGGTGCTCCTGCAGGCACTTCGCCTGCACAAGCCTCCCTGTCTGAGTATTTCCAAGAAGGGAGGGGACTGTGCTTACTAGGGCCCACTGTATATCTGCACATACCCCCTTGGGCTGCTTTTTGTCAGAAGAGAGGCTGCTTTTTTTAGAAGGGAATTCTTCTGAGGACCCTTGCCCTATCTGCCTAGTTGATTTCTCTCTGTCTTCTCTCACATTAGCATATGCAAGAGTAACTACTTCTCCTTTGTTTACCACAGAATTATCAGAGCCTGAAACTGTTCCTGAAATTTAGTAGATCCTCAAAATATATTTATTTGATAAATGAATGAAAAATAGATAGTGAATAAGTCCAAAGTGAAATGCTGATGATTATGTAGAGTGTGTATTCAAAATATTACAAAAGAATTACTTTCCTTTTAGTGATGTTTAAACCAAAACAATTTTAGTCTAAAAATTTTAAGTCTATAAAAGTGTTTTCTAAATCTTTTGTTACTTTATTGAAAATTTCATTTGGAGACATTTTACAGAAAAACTATAGAATGTCTATGAATTTATTTTTCATGCTTACTGTCCTCTTACTATGAAAAAACGTTAGTTGAATTGTTTTTCTTGACTTTTTTCAGCTTTATTGAAGTATAATTGATGAATAAAACATACGTATTGAAGGTGCACAAGTTGATGTTCTGATATACATATATATTGTGAAATAATCATCACAGCAAACTAATCCACATACCTATCAACTCACAGAGTTACATTTGTGTGTTTGTGTGAGGTGAGAATATTTAAGATCTACCCTTTAATCAAATTTTGGGGAGGAGAATATGGGGAGATGTTGTCAACCTGTCTTTAAATGGTCTGGGAACAACCATCTTCAGAATTACTCGGGAGATCATTAAAAAGCTAATTCTTCAGATCTACCCTTGAGCTACTTAACTGGAGTCTCCTTTTGTAAGAATCATCAACTGATTATCCAAAACTAAATATCCATACATTTATTTTACCCAGAATGCAAGCAAAAAAGTATATTTCTTGAGTTCACAAACCTAAGATATTCTATTGAATTTTATTAGATGGACATTAACTAATTATAATAGTTATGCATTTAAATGTTTGCTTTAATTAACCTATCTCAGGAAACTGTGCATTACTTTCACATTCCATTACAACTTCTTGGCAAAATGAGGTATTCTTCTTCTAGTCATCCAGTCTCAAGTCTTTTATTTAAAAGTTGGAGACCTGGCTTTTCAAATAATCTTTAAATTGGCTTAATCTTGGGAATTGAAATACTTCTGTTTAATACAATAGCTTCAATCAGACTCCCCTGGGCTATTCTGCTCTTCCATTTGAATTGCAAGACAAGCACATTTCAGCTAATGTTTCTGCCTCCATTTTTGGATGATAGATTTAGATGCCCCACTAGAACTCAACAATAAAACTACACCCTGTGACTTCTTTCCTTGAAACTTCTTTTGTTTAGAAACAAACAAAAAGAAACCTGACATTTTATTTTATAACATTGCTCAGCTTTCCTACTGATGTTTTGGCTTATTTTTCCCATTTTAATAGTGAATTCCTGAGCAAAATACATTTTAACTGTAACATTTGGATTACTTAGACAGCTGTCTGCAACTGTGACATTCCACTGATGTGGCTATCCTCAGGAGATTGTGTTTTATTTATATCAGTGGAATGATTTGAGTGATTGGCTCCGTGCAAACCTCAGTCTTTCGTTCCTCTTGTTTGTATCTGTATAGGTAGGGTGAACAAGGCGAGGCCAAGGGTCTTTCTCACTTGGTTAAAAAAAAAAGACCTACTTGCCCTTGACCATTTATAATTAAAGCTCATTTTGGCTTATTTCTCAGAGTTTAGACTGGGCATAAAAGTAATATATGCCCCAATTCTCTGATGCATTCTACAGTTCCATAAGTAGTCTAGTTCTAATTTAGACTAATTTAGAACAAGAAATATTTATTGATTTATTTACAGTCTATTTTTCAAGTCCCCTACTATCCACACCATACAGAAAGAAATCAACAGCATTTTCAATAGAGAGCCAGCCTGCTAGATCCCAAAATTCTGAGCTAGGCAGCTACAATAATCATTGAAAGTTCTAGCACATAGTAGGTGCTTAACAAAAACATAAGCTATTAATAATCATTATTACTAGAAACAAGGAACACAGCACAGTTCCTTGCTGAATGTGTTTGAGATCCTACAACCCTCAAGATATATACTCAGGAAACAATGGCTTCCATGAGAAAGCAATGGCTGTTGTACCCATTCCATATGGAGTATGTTGCTCTTTTACTTTGTCATGTTTGAAATGCTTGTTCCCGGGTGCCATAAAGAAATAGCACTTGAACATAAATTTAATTTCCTCAGCAAGGCCATTTTTACTTTCTGCAGAAAGGGTACACTCGCCAGCAGTTTTGCCATGAGAGTATACCAAACAAAGGAGACAGGGTCATGTATAACCCGACGCAACCCCTCTACTGCTGTGTCTGGTTTCCACTGGCTGGAACAGGACTTCACATTCTGTATTTGTCCCGATTGGCTAGCAACTTAGAACTTTTTTATTTTTTTGAGATGAAGTCTCGCTCTGTTGCCCAGGCTGGAGTGCAATGGCACAGTCTTGGCTCACTGCAACCTCTGCCTCCCAGGTTCAAGGAATTCTCCTGTCTCAGCTTCCCAAGTAGCTGGGATTACAGGTGCCCGCCACCATGCCTGGCTAATTTTTGTATTTTTAGTAGAGACGGAGTTTCACCATATTGGCCAGGCTGGCCTCAAACTGCTGACCTCACGATCCGCCCACCTTGGCCTCCCTCCCAAAGTGCTGGGATTACAGGCATGAGCCACTGCATCTGGCCGCAACTTAGAACTTTTTAAAAGAGGCAAAGGCAGAGGAGAACAAACGAAGGAGGAAGTAACTTGTGGAATGCTGAGAAAGGCAAAAACACTTTCAGATAAGGAAGAGGAACAGGCTATGACCTAATGCTTGCTTGGACCAGTATAAGCATGCCAGGGCAAATATTTAGGCTAAATTGTGGGAGCTAAGAACATAAAGTACATTGATTTCTTTATTACAGCTAGCAGGTATTTAAGAATGTTAGCACAGGTCTTTGAATAAATTTTGTTTTTAAGAGAAGTTACTATTTATTCCTAATTAGATGGGGAGGAAAGTCTTTAAAGAGAAACCTCTACTTTACTTTTCACAGTCAGAAAAGTTGAAATCTGCCAGGAAGAAAATAATCCCCAAACTGCAATAAAAATTACTAAGTTTTGTTTTATTTCTTAGCTAGATCAAGGGTGATTCAAGGTAACTATATTTACAACATTTTATTGCATTGTTCTCATTTCCAAATTGTCTCGTATTAGTCACACAAAATCATCAATGTTCATCTCTGTATCTGTTATCTCTCTTTCTCTCTCTCTGTCTCTCTCCTTTCCTCTTATTCCAAAGGGACAAACTGAACATACCCATATTATACAGTCATATAATTTTATAATTTATGAGTTGCAGGGACAAGAAAATCATCTTCTCTAAACATGAAGTTAATTTCTAAATATCCTTTAAAACATACTTCATAACAAATTTCCTGGAATTCATTGCTCTCACTATAAACATGCCTATATATTTAAATGTGTTGCATTTCATTCTGAATGTACATCTATTATTCTCAGGAACCCTGTGAATGTAATAAAAGTGATTAAAAACTAACTTTGGCATGTGGTTATATTGATTAAACTTCTCTTAAGATTTTTTACAGCAAAATTAATTTTAAAATCTTATATCACAGAGAAAACTTAATGGTCTCTGGAGAATAAATTGCATCTTTAGATTTCAAAGCAATAATCACATTTCCTTGATCACTGATTTGGCAGGTTTGTAAAACCACAATTACTACATTTAATTAGTTGCCTTTTTTTAGTTTCCTGATATTGTTTTATTTAAAAACAGTCTAAAATGGACAGAAACATGATCTGAAACTGACCTGATACAAGGTAAAACAAAGCATGCATGATATTTAATTATTAGATAGCTATAAAGTCACAAGCTTCATAAATAAGCTTAATATATAATTTTAGAAATACTCATCTAAGACCATTTTGATTTCTGCTTCAACCTGAAAGCTCTAGAATATAATGTCACTGCCATTATTTCAAAGTACTAACCAAAGAGGTTTTTTTTTTTTATTTCAGGAATAATATAAGACCCATTTCAAATATAACCACCTACAGGATCCCATTACCAACAATCATAAATTAGCCCACTCATTATTTTCTTTTAATATAACCCTTTATCCAGGTGTCAATTCAGATAACAATTTTACAATTAAAGTCAACTTGAAAATTTCCTGCTTATGAGAAATACAAATTTGAGGAGTATTGTGTAAATTAAGATAAACTAAACTTTATACACTTTCAAACCCCTGCAGCTGAACTATAGATGCTTAAATCCCACTGATTTCAAAAAGAGGTCCATTTATGGAAATGCTCTGCAGGCATGCTGTGGCTGAATAAGTTCAAAATTCCTGTGAAATGCTATTTAGGAAAGCAAATGTTAGAAGAAAATATCATAAATGGAGTATTTTTGAACCCTTCTTAAAAGCCAAAAAAAAAAAAAAACACCAAAGTGAATTAGCAATCATCCAACCAAGCACATTAACTAAAAATCCAAAACAACGACAAAAATAGGTACATGTAGAGTTTTAGCATGTAAAAGTTTTCTACGAATGATTATTCCTGGCACAGTAGACTAAATCCTACCCCAGTCAATTCTATTAAAAACACAAAAAAACAAAACACTTGTTTTCCATATTTTGCATAGATTTTTAGGTAGAAATGATATACTAGGTGTCACATGGTCAGAAATTATTTTATAATCCTTTTTTTTTTTTTTTTTTTGAGACAGAGTCTCACTCTGTCACCCAGGCTGGAGTGCAGTGGCAGGATCTTGGCTCACTGCAACCTCTGCTGCCAGAGTTCAAGCAATTCTCCTGCCTCAGCCTCTCAAGTAGCTGGGACTACAGGCACCTGCCACCGCACCTGGCTAATTTTTTGTAGTTTTTAGTAAAGACAGGGTTTCACCATCTTGGCCAGGCTGGTCTTGAACTCCTGACCTTGTGATCCATCCGCCTCGGCCTCCCAAAGTGCTGGGATTACAGGCATGAGCCACCGCACCCAGCCTGTAATCACTTTTTCAAATGAAGGTTTTTCTTTATAATTTCGTTTGTTTTAAAACATGTTCCTGTATTATGGCTACTCTTTCAACAAATGCTGCACTATTTCCCCTATTCATCACCTCAAAATGCATTCTCAGAATTCCCTTTACTCTCCTTACCTCTTGACAACCTACTTTAACCCCTAATAATATGGCTTACATATTCTACTGTGTCTCCCGTTTGCCAGGAGGATTTCACGATCACCTCCCCACCGGAAACTTGTTCAGATGTCCAGACTGATGACATTATACACACATCAAGAAAGTCTGGAGAAATGTCTTTTGGGGTTTTGGGGGAGAGCAGAAAAACGATCCGGGCCGATTCCTCTGGCTTGGGTGAAAGGGGTGACTTTGGTTTTTAGTGATGAGAAGGTTCCCGGTATTAGGGTTCCTCCACAGCATTACAGGTATTTAGGCATGAGCAGGGCAGGAGAGGGCTCTTCTCCACACTCCAGAAATGTCGGGTGATGGTTTGGCAATTATCGCATTACCTCTCTAAAAATGATAATTCGGCAGTGCCAGGAAGAGGCCATTTCCTGATGGTCCACACCTGTTAACATCAAAATATTAATTGAATGCAGGCCCCAAGGAGGAGCAACTTCCTGGGCATGCATGTAAAGAGACAAAAATGGTGAAGTATGATCTTCTGGGTACACTCCACCAGAAAAGGAAAGAAAGCCTCAGATGGGCATGCGTATAACTCCCTGAACACACTGCATGTGCACAATTCCAAAAAATAAGGAAAGCACTGGGCACGGAAAGCCCACCCTAAGAGAAGAATCATGGGAAAGAGGCGAGCTTATAAAAGTCCTGTGGTCATGGTTAAGCAAGGCACTTGAGCTTCTCTCTTTAACCTTCACATGCCTGCTTGGGTCTCTTTCAAGCGCACCTTCTTTTCTTTCCAGTTCTAAGGCCTTTTTAAATAAACTTCCATTCCTGCTTTGGAACTTACCTCGGTCTCTTTTTCTGATTTATGCCCCTCAGTCGAATTATTTCTTCTGAGGAGGCAAGACTGAAGGTGCGATGGACCCATATGGATATGCTGCTGGTAACTCAGGGTAACTCAGATTCCTGCCACTGGTAAAAAGGGGACCGGAATTTGTGAATTTGGCACCAAGATAACGACGAACGAGGCTTTCCTATCTGCCTGCACAGATTTGGTTTGCCCAGATACGGGGCAAGTGGAGAAGGGGGAGGCATGAAGCCAGAAAGCTGTTAACAAAGATCAAAATGGAGTCACTTTATTACCTATTGAAGCAGCTTCCTCTGTAGAACTGATGACTTTCTACTTGACAAATCTAGATGCTCAAAGTCAGTCTTCATTATTCCTTCAAGACATGCTTGTCTGTAATAAATAGTTCTCTGTTTTTGGTTAGCCTCTTGCAGCTAGAGGAGAAGGTCTTTGGAAGGGATGATTGTTTTCACTTGGGTAAGATTCTTATACTACAGCCAGGGGGAAAGGAGTCATATAGAAAAACGGCAGCATTTTTGAGTGAGGTATAGCAGCAGTGAAAGGTAAGACGGAAGGGTTAAAATTCCCAGTGTTGGTGGGAGTCTCAGGAAGACAATGAAATGAATGGCTGCTAGTTCTTTAAACTGTCTACTCTATTGGTTTCTAGAAGAAAAAGTATCTGACCACTAATCCTATGTCATTAGCTGCATTTTCTTTCACTCTTTCAGGTTTTTAAATGAAGACTCTCTCTTTAGATATTTTCCAGGTTCAGTTATTTGATATATTTTAATACATTATATTGACATTTGAATGTTTTACTGAATTTATTTGCATATTGATGTGACATAATTCTCCCTGGGTCTCTCCTCTTTCCTTAACAATGTGTGAAAAAGACATTAATTGCCCATTGTTGCAAACTATTTTTTATTATTTATTTATTTTTTTGAGATGGGAGTCTGGCTCTGTCGCCCAGGCTGGAGTGCAGTGGCGCAGTCTCGGCCCACTGCAAGCTCCGCCTCCCGGGTTCAGGCCATTCTCCTACCTCAGCCTCCCGAGTAGCTGGGACGTTGC
Source organism: Symphalangus syndactylus (assembly GCF_028878055.3). Lineage (NCBI taxonomy): Eukaryota > Metazoa > Chordata > Mammalia > Primates > Hylobatidae > Symphalangus > Symphalangus syndactylus. The sequence continues at coordinate 114,975,559 of NC_072425.2, forward strand.
AAACTATTTTTTAAAGGATGCTGGTACAGCAAACAGCTTGGGAAAAAAGTCCTTTTGAGCAAAGTGAAGGCATGGTAACTGTACAGTGTAATAAAGAAAATGTGTCTCTCCAGAGTAAAGGGTAGGCATGTTTACTGTTTATTATAAAGGTTTCCGATTCTCTAAGCTCAGTATCCCTTTCTGTTTCTAATTCACTGCATGGGCAGGCATCATCTCACCCTCTTTACATTGCTCTGTGGAAACTAAGATTTGAGGAACTCTTGGAAAAACTTCATATCTAACTACTGACTAAGCATTTGTGTGTGTGTGACCACAGTTGGATATTATCTCACTTTACTCAAAATCCAAGAGAGAGAAAGAGAATGAGTTAGATCATTTGCAAAATTTATTTTAGCTTTAATAGTTTATGTATATATGTGCGTATTTATACCTATGTCTGTACTTATGTCTATGCCTAAATCTAACAGAGAAATATATCTATATCTGCATCTATTGATGTCTATGCATCTATAGAAAGATACATCTGTATCTATATCTATTGGTTGAATCTATAATTAAAAATTAATGCTGTCAGAAACAAAAACAGGGTGCCCATATAAGTGAATGACCAGATGGCGAGGTGGTATATTACATTGGATGGTTGAATATCAAAAAATATGTACAAATATCAAAAGTAATATGAATAAACATCAAAAATAATACTTTTGCTGATTAATAAAAACAAGTCATGTCTATAACTGCGGGATGTGTTTTCAGGCAATTCTGGAAAAGCCAAGGCAAAAATGTTTGAAGATGTTCAAGTAAGTGAAGAAGTACACAGTAGGTGGAAAACAGTGATTAAGAGGTGAAACAATGTAGGTGGTTAAGACACATGGTGGGATATGGGTTCTTAGTTGCCCTCAAATATGCTCTCATTCTCTTGTGTTGACGGCATCCCTAGATTTTTTCTGGCAAATCATTCCACTTTGCTTTCTTCAAAGAAGCTCTTAAAGTCAACTTGAGCCATCAGGATGAGGTTCACCTACAAGAGATGGCAGATGGGGGAGCTAGAAGGAGCATGAGTTGCCACTAAATTAATGTTTGTCATGTTGTCAACTGTGGACTACCTCTGGATTTTTTAGCAAGAGATAATACTCTGTTTTTTGTTAATTTTGATGTTTTTAATGATCTACTCTGAAAATGAATGAATCAGAAATTATACGAAATAGCATAAATATATGAGTAAAGAAATAAAATGAATTAAATTGTCTATCAGTTTGACAAATTTTCAAGAGAATTTTGGTAACTGCTATATAATTTAATAATTATACTGTAATATCTTTAATTTTGATATATTAACAGCACATTGTTAAGATGTATTTTCCTCTATGAAAATGATAATGTAATGGCCTGAACTGACAACTGTTTTTAGTTCCATGTTTTCTTCCTGCATGCATTTAAAATATGAATACATTTAAACTGATTTTACTTTTCATACTTCTCATATGTTCTTTAAGATGCAAAAATTTACAGCTACATTGTAAATAATTTATGGAAAATGCAAATTAGAGGTAGTTGGAGGAAAATGCAATGGAAAACAGAGAAGGGTCATGAAGGCCATCTTGGAAGAAGGGAGGTTGTTGGAGTGGAAGACAACTTATAAAATATGATTTGAAGGGTTCCAAATATTGTCTCTCATCTCCACTATTTCTCTCATTGGTTAGCAACCAGAACCTACAATAACTATGAGATACTTATTTCTTAAGAAACCTATAGCTAAAGTTGGAATATTATTAAGAAATCAAATTTATTAATCCATAAATAATTGTTAAATTAATTTATTCAATATTCTTTGTTCTTGGTAACTTTTCTCTTTATCATTTCTCTATTTTGTGCTATCAACTTTGTACTCTATTTCACAGTCTTTCCTTTACTATCCTTAACTATGGACATTTTCCTCTCTTTGTAGCTTTGCCTTCCTTTTTTGTGTATAATTTTCAACTAACAATTTAGGGGGTTAAGGGGACGGCCTTGATTCCTCTTTTCCCTTTAGTGGTCACTCTAAATGTTTGCTTTCCTTAAAAGCCAAACTAAAGAAAAAAGTACAAAAATCATCAATCTTTATTACTAAACTCCCCCTAAATCATTAATCCAATTATGTTTGTTATCACTACTCTTTTTTTTTTTTGTTTTTGTTTGTTTGTTTGTTTGCTTTTTTGAGATGGAGTCTCACTCTGTCACCAGGCTGGAGTGCAGTGGTGCAATCTCGGCTCCCTGCAAACTCCTCCTCGATGGTTCAAGCAATTCTCCTGCCTCAGCCTCCCAAGTAGCTGGGACTACAGGCGCATGCCACCAGGCACAGCTAATTTTTGTATTTTTAGTACAGACGGGGTTACACCATGTCGGCCAGGATGGTTTTGATCTCTTGACCTCGTGATCCACCCAACTCCACCTCCCAAAGTGCTGGGATTACAGGTGTGAGCCACCGCACCCAGCTGCTATCACTACTTTCAAATGACTGTTGCTAAGGTGAACAATGTTCCATACCTCTACATCAAAAAACACTGTCCCTATTATATTTGATCTCTTAGAGTAATTAACTTCCTAATTCACTCTACCTTTTTAAATGACTCTTTTCCATTGATTTTCCCTTTTTTATTCTTATATCCCTTAAAGTCTGGCTAACTCTTACCAGTTTTAAGTGTTTATCTTTCTTGCTTCTAAATCTCTTTTACTTGTTACTTGTACACTTTTGCTGGATGGTCATGCCTGTTTATGTATCCCAAATTTTTATTTTAATATGTCCATCCCATGGTTCATCTCTGAGCTCCCAAGATCACATTCAACATGCTATTTAATACTTAAACTTTGAGATCTCAGTTAAACTTCACATTACCAAGACATTTGTCCTAAATCATGTTTTCTTCTAGGCACCACATGGATGGGCAACCACATCCATCTCATAGTGACAGGACACAGACAAATCCCTAGGCAGACAGGGAAGGGCCTCCGTTGAAACCTGACCGTCAAGCCAAAGACAGTTTGTAGCCTAAAAACTGAACTGCCAGTTCCATATTGAGTCCATAACCTGAGTAAGAACTTCTATCCCTGTCTTACCCTTTCTCTCAGTTGGTTTCTTCTGGATGATGTCTTTTAGCCATTCAAATGGTGCTTTTTCCAAAGACCACCCATGGACCAATCAACATGCATTCCCCATTCTAAGCCCATAAAAACCTCAGACTCAGCCACACAGACAGCTATCCACTCTCAAGTCCCCTCTCAGAGTTGAGAGTTTTCATTCTGTCACTCAATAAAGTCCTTCTCTGCCTTACTCACTCTCCAGCATCCACACACCTTATTCCTCTTGGTCGCAGGATGAGAACCCAGAACCAGCTGTAACATGCTCCCACTCACTGGATGAAATGGGAGAAAAAGCTGTAACTTGCTCTCACACACTGAGCTACAGGAGTGAAGAGCTGTGACATCTCTTGGGGGTTTGAACCTCAGGACTAGCCGAGTAAAAGCTGTAACGCCCCTTGGGGCTCTGTGATTGCTGACATCTCTGAGTTTTTGGGTGCCACTGCATTCCTCTCATCCAGAGGCCAGTGCCCAACATGGAAGCCACTCGTGGCATGCCTGGTCTAGCTGCAAGCTGACAGTGGAGCCTCAGTGGGGACAGGATCCAAGCAGGTGTGAGCCAAGCACAGCCTACTGGGCCAAGCGGGCAGAACGAGGCCAGTGGGCCTCAAGTGAGGCCTGGACAGAGGTAGTGGCAGCTGCAGAGATTTCTGGCTGGCAAAGCAACACTGGAGGAGTCCTGTAAGTCATCCACTTTTGCAAATCAGAATGCCAGGAGGCATTCTTGATACCTCTTCTTTCTCATGGCACACATTAAATCCAACTCCATGTTCTGTTGATTTTATTTCCCAAATATCTGTCCCATATGCTCTTGTTTTTCCATTAATAATGACTCTGAACTTTGAGTCAGATCCGAATATTAAACATTAACTAACTCAACATTAATTAAGTTAACTTCATGGCCACTCTGTACCACAGTCTGAAAATCTACTCCTTATTCTCCATTCCATTCCATTCCACATTATAGCATGCTACATTATACAAAATAACTTAGTAGAGGTTTTATAATGAGATTAAATAGCAACATAAAAAAACCCAATATCATTATTATAGAGATGTCTTCAAATTTAGGTAGTTAAGGAAAAGTAGATGGCTTTAGTATAGAATTAATTTATCAGCACATAAAACCAATTTAAGAAGTATTGTAATTTAAGATGTAAGAGAGCAGATGATGGTACTTTCTACCCTATCATCAAAAGTTAGTATATTTTTATTTTTATTTTAAGTATATAACATGTTTTGTTGCAAAAAATAAAAGAAAGACTAGTAAGTATTGAGGGAAGTATACATTTCCCTCATTGAGGGAAGAAATACATTTCTATTTTTCAGAGAGAAAAATTAGGACATCTCAACCCCAAGCCTAGGATAACATTTGAGACCCTAACTGTAGACATAAAAAAAATTTGTAACAAGAAAATAATAATATTTTAATATAACATTATAGAAAGTAACCTTCTGCGTGGATACAATCTTTAATTCAGCAAACTAATAAATATTTAATTTTTTTAAGTTGGGATGTTTTGTATCAGGATCTGATGTGCATGGAAATTTATTCCCTGGTCCTGACTTCAGAGGGCTCTGATAGGTAGCTCTTGGTAGTTTTAATCATAAAATCTGCACCTACAACAGAAACGTCATAAGTATCCCCCAACGGTATTTTGAAATGACCCTAGGAATTAGGACTAAACCAAATGAAGGCTTTGCATGGGCTTCTGCGATGGATGGCAAATCAATTTCAAATATAAAAATATGTAGTAATAAGGACATTAACTTAGCCAAGAATGATATCAGAGGAATCATACACATTAGTTTAGACCTGTCCAAAGGGGTCTGTATTGTGAAGCAATGCTTGAATAAGAGAAGTGATTTATCCATAGTCTGAGTTAAAATACTAATTGATCATAATTTTGGAGAGAAGCTAAAAATATGGGAACTATATCTTGCTCTGAGTGAAAAATCACCAATACTGGCTAGGGATAAAGGCAGGACTCCAGCCAAGTATTCTGAATTTTTTAAATAAGGCTTCATTATAGGGAAGTATTTAATTATTAATCAGAATCTGGGAAAACAAAGCTGCATTCACATTGAATGAATGCATAGGAAGATGAAGTCTGTAATTGGATGGGCATGTTAGCCTTCTGGGCTTGTTACATGGTTATGCAACATACTAAGTTCACTGCTATCTGATAAGTATATGTTAAATAAGCAGTTAAAATCAGCAGATGGGAACAGTGGCAGGTTATCTTATAGTGGTAAAGTAAAATAAATGATTAGAAAAAATTTCATTTTTTCTGGAAATACATAAAAGAAATCAAGCTTGTAAAAGTTTTTGAGCTGAACAAAGAAACAAAACTTGTGAACATTCTAGGATCCTACATATTAATTAAGAATAAGTTGAAAGCATGCAATCTAAAACCGTGTTAATAATGACTTAAACTTCCCACTGAACCTTAGGATGCAGAAAGCTGCAAAGTCCATCATTCCCAACCTAATGATAATATAAAGCGAGATGATCTATAAAATTAACATTTTCCTTGAACCCATAAAAAAGATGACATTACAGGACGAGCCTATAGCTAGAATTTCAGGGAAGCCAAACTTCCTCAAGGAGAGTCCAGGCATGTGTACTGGCTTACATGTGACAAACATGGGAGGAAAATAGGGCCACGAGGAAGCAGATAGGAACAGAGTTATAATTTTTTTTTTTTTTTTTTTTAAGACAGAGTCTCACTCTACCGCTCAGGCTGGAGTGCAGTGGCCTGATCCCGGCTCACTGCAAGCTCCGCCTCCCAGGTTCATGCCTTTCTCTGCTTCAGCCTCCCGAGTAGCTGGGACTACAGGTGCCCACCACCATGCCCAGCTAATTTTTTCTTTCTTTCGGTATAGACAGGGTTTTACCATGTAAGCCAGGATGGTCTCGATCTCCTGACCTCGTGATCTGCCCACCTTGGCCTCCCAATATATTTTTTAATGAATTTCTAAGGCTATATATGGTGTGATCAGACAGTATATAACTTAAGGTAGTCACCAAAGAAAAGAGATTTCTAACCTATTTGCAGACTGTTTTTCCACTCCCCTGGGATGATCATGAGAAAGACTGAGGGCAGGGAGGGGGACAGGAGACAGTCTACATGAGTGATTTAGGCCTGGGGAAGGGGGAGCCATCACTTTTCCAGGCAAAGCATGAAATTCTGCCTACATTCTTCTGACTTAAGGAACAAAAGTCTAAAATAAATACAGGGGAAGAAAGGAAAATATTAGAATATTTCAGTGTACTAATTTTTATAGTTTCTACTTAAAATACATTAATATTATTTTTAATTGACAAATCATAATTGTATTACATTATGGAGTACTCTGTGATGTTCTAATATATGTATACAATGTGGAATGATTAAATTAGGTCGGCTAACATATTCATTACCTCATCTACTTAACATTTGTTTAAAGTTTTATTTAATTTTTAATCAGCACATAATAATTGTACACATTTATGGAGCACTGTGATTTTTTTTGATACATGTATAAATTATGTAATGATCAAATTAGAGTAATTAGTGTATCACTTTAAACACTTGATCTCATTCATATGGTTCCGTAATTTTGTTCAGTTCTTAAAAGCCGGAATGCATTAAAGTCATTTGTTTTCAAATTATTCTCTGAATATGGCAAAGTACAATGCATATAGTCAGCATTCTATTTCAACTGCAATTAATGTGTGCAAAATTTTCAAATGCAATTGTTTAAATGTTTTCTTAGAAAAATTTAATAATAATAATAAAGAGGAACACTGAAAAAAAGAGGTTTCACAGACCTTCCTTCTCAGATTTGCTTCAAAGAAAGTTGACATTTTCTATCTACCCTTGTAAGACAATCTCTGCTAAGGCTGCTACCCTCTCCCTTCCTAAATGCCATCTTCACCACCATTTACTGTGGATCATATCACCTTGTTAATTCCTTACAGCACTTGTCATATGTAATCTGTAAATTGTTCCAATTATACCATACTCATGAGATTATCACAGAACCAAGTAAATAAAAACTACTTAAAAGACAATTGACATTAAAACAGCAAGTTTTATTCTCTCTCATGTATTAAGCCCCAAAATGATGGGGAAATTCTGTAAAATCATTATAGACACAGTCTTTGTCTTTTTGTTCAGCTATCCTAGAGTGTCACTCTCATCTGTGTGATCTAAAGTAGCTCCAATGAATGTCTGTATTTCATCCAGCAGAGATAGTAGAGGAGAGGAAAAGAACATGCTTCTCTAATGATCAAAGTCACAACTTAGAAGTTACCTGGACAATCTGGCCATATCTAGCTATTAGAAAGGCTGAGGAATATCTCTCGACAAACTAAAATTTGGTGAGTTTAATATCTTGAGAAACAAATGAAGTTAAAAGTTTCAGATTAATACCTTCTATATCAATGTTGAATTTTCTTAAGATGTTTGAAAGTCGGCAGACTGGCCTACAGTGATTTTACTGAAAGCAAATTTTAAAATAATAATAATAATAATGAAAATCATTGCAAATCATGTGAGATGGCAAGAAAGCAGACTTGAAGATTACCTAACTAGAGAAAAATGAAATATAAATTTGTTTATTTGACTTTACCAAAAATTCATTTAGCAGTCTTATTCTTTATTATAAATGAAGAAACTAAAGTGCATAGATGTTAACTGTCTTTCTAAAATTCATGATGCTAACTAGTAAGAGATGGGAGTGGATACCAGTCTCCTTTTACCCATGCTCTTTTTTATACCACAGCATCAGGTTAGGTTTTTAATAAGGGTATCATTTATATAACAGGACCCAGTTTGCCATCTAATTTTTATTCTCACAGTAATATGAATGCGAACAAAAATATATTTTTGATTGACTGCTGCTCCTTGAACAGACTCAAGTGGTGGCTGATATTTATATGTTCTCTGAGGAAAGAAGTGATATACAGAAGATGGTGAGGGATGGGGAAGTAAATGCACCTTGGGGATATGAAAGGTAGAAGATGAGTATCTACATCCTCACTATATTTTAAGCTGATTCATTTAAGATTGCGCCGAATAAATAGCCAAGAAAAGGAATAGTGGCCACTTTCCTGGAAGTCCTAGGTAGATACTGAGTACAGAATTATCCCCATCAGTCTATAATCCAAAGCTATCAACAGCTATAAGATGGTACCAAACTGCAATTGAGATTCCAGATTTGGCAGAGTGCACATGGATTGCTGACTGTATAGGTTTGTCCAAAAAATGTCATCGACCTTGCAACAATGTGATTGTGAAATATATATAATTTATTTTTTATACTTCATTTACTTCATCATGTCCCCTCTTTACTATTAATCATAATCAGTTTTGCTATTCAGCCCATATGCATTGGTACAGCTATACAAATTACTCAAATAAAAAAGTGTTTATAGCAGTTGGTAAATAGCTACCAGTGCGATTGCTACCCCCTTTCTTGGCTTACATTTTGGTCAAATCTGGATTTTCTCAGATGTAGAAATTAAAATAGTTATTCCTGGCACACAAACACACTCAAAGCCTCCAGGATCATGATTCAGTGCTATGGACTGCTTCTATTCTGATTGGTTTATGCCTGTGTCTTTCCAAGTGTTAAATATTTTGAAAGTTACTTTTAATTATAACCAATGCAAATTAAACTTTCTAAATGCTTTTTTCCCTGATTGTTCTTGTGTGCTCTTCCTATTTTGAAGCAATCCTCATGTTTCTCTTACTATCTTCATTTATCTTAGCATCTTACTGCTATTATGCCTCTATGAATAAATGCATTTATTCTTTCCAAAATTAAGACAATCCCAAAACTGTAGTACAAAGCAATGTATTTTTAAGAAATATTATAAATAAATTTTATGCATAAAGTTACTTAGATCAGTATTTAGTTGAAAACAAGCAAATTTATTTCAAAATATGTGTTTAAGATGGTATTTTCAGTATAGCATACTTATTAGCCAAAATCCCCACAAATAAATTATCTATAGACAATTAAAATACCAAATCAATATATGTAGATGCCACATATAGGTATTAGTGAATTCTTTCATTAATCTACTTAATAAACACTTATTTATTATCTATAATGTTTGAGGTATTGTAGAAGCTGGATATTTGAGGCACCATTCCTTCTTTCAGTAAGCTTCCTATTCAGAAAGTGAAAAAATATACAGCCAAATTATTGTAACTCATTTAAAATGTTAAATGTGTCATAAGATAACTTTCCAACACCACAGTTAGTACTGAAAGGTGGGAAACACCACTTTCAAATTGAGGGAATTTAAGAAGGCTTCCTGGAGAAGGCAGTCTTTGAGTTGTACTTTAAAGAACAGGTAAAACTTCAGCTGAAGAGATATACCGGAAGGTGAGTAGTGTTGAGAGCACATTAAGCTATAGCATGAAAATCTTGAATAATTTGAAGAAAGCAGTTTCCTAATTGAACAATCACTTTATCCATAATTCTCAATTTTAGAATTCATAAAAATATTGAATCTGTTTTATAAAAATACATATTCCTAGGTTCCAATCTCAACGTACTAAATATGAGTCTGTGGTGTGAGACCCAGGCATCTATGTTGTAAACTAACACTTCCTAGTCTCCCGTCTCTTATGTACCTACTTTTCATACGTAACTATTTTAAAGTTTCTAAATATACCCCTAAGTTGTACATAATGTAATTTTACATATGTAGTTTTAATAAAAATAAAACAGTAATAAAAATGTAACATTTCTTACTATTCTCATTTTAACATTATGTTTTTGATATCTTTCCATGTTGCTGTATAAATATCTAATTCATTGCTTCTGGCTTCTAAAGAGCACTGCATCAGTAGATGTGAGCACACTTCACTTAAACTAGATACCTAGATAACCCCTAGCAACTTACTAATGCAAACAGTGCTGTGGTAAATAACTTCTTGCATGTCCACTTTTGGACAAATGAAAGTTTCTCTAGATTATCCCCATAACTTGAATTCCTAGATAATAAAATATAAGTGTATTAAGTGCTTTCAGGTTGCTTTCTAGAATGGCTATTTCTAGTAAAATAAATAAAATTTATTTATTTAATAAATTTATTTTTATTTATGTAATAAAATATATATTTATATTTATTTATATTATATATTAGTTATATATATTAGTTGTATACTTAATTTATTTAATAAATAAAATAAAATAAATAAAATTTATTATTTTAGTCAGTCTCAGTAAGTAACCACTCGTGTCCCACGTAGAGTAAGAGATAATTTTATCTCAATATTTTCCATAACATATACCTCAGCAGTTTTCCTTTTAATATATTGGATTTAACCATATGGCTCATTGTTAGTTGAGGTGTAGATGGCCCTTTGAGAAAATATGAGCAGTTTATTGGGGCAAATGTAGTCCAGTTTTCATGAGTCTTTCCTCAGCTATAACCAATGTTCCCTTGAGTATTCTCTGGGGACTACCAATAGGTATAATGAATTTTAGACACACAAAAGCTTTGAAATGGGTCAAATTAATATATTAATTGAATAAATTCCAATAACAATTTGTATCCAGGTCTGAAAATTAATTTTTTATTCTATTTCTCATCTTACATTTTGTTTAGCCATGTTGGAAAGCATAGTCCATCAGTATTTCACCAAATGACTCAAATGATACATATGTAAGCACTCTAAAAAATTAATGGCAAAATTCATTAAAAGGTCAAAATTTGAATACAAACTTCTTTATATTTTCAAATTCTCAGAAAAAAAAGGCTTAACTGTAACCTCTCTTGCGAGTAAAAATCCAACAAGACTCAAGCACAACATTTAAAGGCCAATGAAGTATTTTCCCCTGATGAGTTAGAAGTCTTGACTTAAATTTTTTAAAAATCACCCCCAAATTTATTATTTTAGTCAGTCTCAGTAATTAACCACTCTTGTGTCCCATGTAGAGTAAGAGATATTTCATCAGCTGCTTTCTGAAAACAGTGTACATTCTTCAAGATATCAAAGGTTCCATTAGCTCAACAAAATGTGCTTCATGAAGCTCACTATTAAGTTATCCAGAAAAGGTTCTAAAGAGTTTTTTAAAGTTTAAAGGCAGACACCTTTTTACCTGTGAATTTTATACTAGGCCATAGGGCTGTGTGCCAGGCAGTGTTTGTGTTTTCAAAGCTCATTACATTTATGTGTCCAAATACTCCAGTAGATATTTAATTTTACCTGAGGTCAGGAGAGTGGGTGGGGAAAAACTTCTTGCCAACTGTCTAAAAATGTCAGTTATGTGAAACTTGTTGGCCAGAATTCACAATCTGTAGACTTAAACTCAGTTAGAAGACATCTCCAAGAAAGCAATTAATTTGGCACTGGGCACTTTTCCTAATTCTAGGGGTGGGTTTATTCATATCCCCTTGTTGCTATAACAAATTACCACAAATCAGGCTTGAAACAACAGTTTTATCACCTTGCAGTTCTGGCGTTCTTCAGTCTAAATGCATTCCTAAGGCTGTGTTACTTCTGGTGGTGCTGAGATTATCTGTTTCCATGGCTTTTCAAGCTTCTAGAGGCTGCCTGCAGTCCTTGAATTATGGTCACTATGACCTCTGTTTCTATTGTACCATCTCCTTCTCTCCACTCTGACCCTCCTGACTCATTCCTATAAAGATCCTGGTTATTATACTGAACCCATCTAGATAACCCAGGACAATCTCCCTATCTCAAGATCCTTAAATCAGTCACATCTTTAAGATGTGGAAGTATTTTGTGGGTCATTACTAGGCTTACTATGCGGTGTTTGGAAATAACCAGGCAAGTTTTTTTCTCACTGATATTGGTATATCTTTCTTATCCAAATTATTTTTCAAAAAATTAACTCCATTTTACTGTTAAACATTGATTTCTGGACACTTCAGTGCTTTTGGTAGTTGAGCTCTCTCAGATAATACAAAACATATGTCTGTATATGTATAATACTTATATTGAAAATGTTAAATAATTACAAAAAGTGTACAAATAATGCATAGCTTGATAACATATATTTCTCTCTATCACTGTAACATGTTTCTACAATCTTAGTGATTTAAAGCAAAACAAATTTATTATCTTACAATTCTGAAGGTGAGAAGACAGAAGTGGATCTCGCTGGGCTAAAACCGAACGGTCAGTAAGTTGTATTCCTTCTGCAATGGTTTCCTTGACTTTCCCAGCTTCTAAAAACCACCCGCATTCCACGGCTCAGGGCACCATTCCTCCATCTTCAAAGCCAGCAACCTGGGCTGAGTCCTTCTCATGATACCATCTCTCTCGTTTCCTCACTTCTGCCTCCCTCTTCTACTTAAAAGGACTGTGATCTCCCAACCCATCCTACCTTGATAATCCAGGATAATCTTTCCATCTCAAGGTCGTCTGATTATCAACTTTAATTCTATTTGCAACCTTAATTCCCCTCACCCATGTAACCTAACGTATTTACAAGATTCAGCAGTTTGGACCTGGACATGTTTGGCAGGGGAAAGGGGCATTATTTTGCCTATCATCCCATCTGTTGTTATGTAAATACACCCAAGAAATATTAAACACCGGTCAAGAAATGGTTCATTGCCAGCATATCTGAAGCCTCCCGCATGTCAACTCTGTACCATTTCTACCTCCTTCTTCTCCAACTATAAACACTATCTTGAATTTTACAATTATAGATTAATTTGTTACTTTGGGAACTTATTTAAAAAAAGGGTACCATATGGTGTATATGCTTTTGTGTCTGACTTTTAGTCTTTCAACATTTTGCTTGTGATATTAATCCCTGTTCTACTGATATATGTTTATGGTTACTGCTATGTAGTATTTTACTGCATGAATAATACACAACATATTCATTCATTCACATATTGATGAACATTTCAATTGCTTTCAAATTGAGATTTCAGATGGTGAAACATAAAATTATATAAATGAATTTTATTGTTTATGTGCATGTATATCGAGTATAAAACTAGAAGGTAAAATGTGGGGCCACTGGACAAGCATATGTACACATTTGACAATGTTGAAATACTTTTCCCCAGTAGATACAATTACACTCCCAAAAGAAATTTAAGAATATTAGTTGCCAGGATAGTTATCATAAACCATGTTGAATTTTATAATGCATATTGTCCTGAATTGATTGTGATAGTCAATTTTCTTCTCCTTTATTTGGTTAGTATGTTGAGTTACGATTTTCCAATGTCGAAACAGTGTTGCATTCTTGGAGAAGAAAATAGTTTGCTTGTGGCATATTTATATGTTTATTATCTATCACTCAATATTGTTTCTTAATATATTTTTTAGGATTTTCACATTTATGAACAAAAGTGAGATTAACTTTTTTTTTTAGATTTCATGTCTTTGTCATGTTTTATAACAAAACGGAGTAACATAGAAATTGAGTTCTTTATTATGATTTCTGGAAGTGCTTGCATGTTTGCTTTTTAAATTGTTGGCAGGATTTACCAATGAAGCCATCTCAATCTAGACACTGTGAAAGTGTGTGTGTGAAAAGTTTTAATTACAAATTTAATTACTGTTCCAATTATCAATTTCTGCAGATGAACATATCTCAAAATTTAGCAGCTCTAAACAACAATTTTATTTTGTGGGTCAGGAATTTGAAGAGCTCAGCTGGGCACTTCTTAATTATTTATGGGATAATTTCCAAATACTGGCTGGTGTTACAGCAACTTGAAGGTTCAATTGGGCTGATATCTAATATGGCTCACTCACATAGCTGTGAGTTCATGCAGGCTGTCTGCTGGGAGATCATCTGAAGCTTTTAAATGCCTACACAAGGACACTCCAGATGGCAGTGTTAGGATAGTTTAACATCTTACATGGTTACTGGCTTCCCAAGAGCAGTCTCATGAGAAATAGGTGGAAGCTGGCCGGGTGCAGTGGCTCACGCCTGTAATCCCAGCACTATGGGTGGCTGAGGCAGGCAGATCACGAGGTCAGGAGATCGAGACCATCCTAGCTAACACTGTGAAACCCCGTCTCCACTAAAAACACAAAAAATTAGTCGGGCGTGGTGGCAAGCACCTGTAGTCCCAGCTACTCAGGAGGCTGAGGCAGAGCTTGCAATGAGTGGAGATCTGGTCACTGCACTCCAGCTGTGCGACAGAGCCAGACTCTGTTTCAAAAAAAAAAGAAATAGGCAGAAGCTGTGTAGTCTTCAATTTTATCTTCGTGATCTGTCAGTTACTGAGGGAACTGTGTTAAAATGCTTCAGTGTGACTATAAATTTGGCTATTCTTTGTAATTTATCGACTTTGGGAAATTTTTGTCATTACTTTTTGAAATATTTTTTCTGTCTCTTGTTTCTGACTTCTCATCGTGTGACTCTAATTACGAAAGTTAGACCACTTGATATTGTCTCACAGGCCACTGGAAGTCAGCTAGTATTTTTCCAACTTTTTTGCTCTCTGCTTTAGTTTGGATTGGATTTGTTATGTCTTCAAAGTCACTGATATTTTCTTCTGCAATATCTAATCTGGAATTAACTACGGTCAGCGAATTTCTCAGTATACAAAATTTATGCTCATTTTTCGAAGTTTCACTTAGTTTTATGCTTCCTATTTCTTTTCTCATCAGTTTATGTTTCCCTTTAAGTCTGTGAGCAGATTTGTGATAGCTACTTTAGAGATCATGTCTACTAATGACATAATTTTATTACTTCTGGATCTCTTTCCGGACACTGATGTTTCTCCTGGTTTTAGGTCACGTTACTCTGATATTGGATATATCTAGTAACTTTTTTAATCATAAGCTACACATCACTTTTCTATATTTTTTTAATGTTGTATCACTATAATACTATTTTTTTTAATGAGTATTGAGTTTTGTTCTGGCAGGAAGCTAATCTATTTGCAGATTACCTTAATCCTTTCCTGACTTCTTTGTAACTTTTGTCAGAAGCAGAGTTACCTGTATTTCAGAACTATTTCAGCCATCTCACTAAAGCACAACTCTTCTAATGTCTCTTTTGAATGTTGTTGGTGCTTATGAGGACTTTTCACACTAGATGGTTGGAATTCAGGTATCTTGAAGTCTTATGTAGGCATTGTTCAACACACAGCTCCTGGATCATTCTTTACCAGCCTCATGGAGTTTCACCCTGTGCATGCATGCCTTGGTATTTACTGATAGATTCAAAGGTCTTTTCAGTTCTCTGGATCTATTTATCTATGTGTTTCCCTACTGTTCATAACTCCACAAATTCCAGCTGCTACACTCTCCTTGAATCTAATCTCTGTCTCTTCAATAAAGGAAAATGGTAATGCCTTCTTAATATGTCATTGAGCATTAGGCATGAATTTCTGATGAAGTATGTATGATTCAATGCAGCCTAATAACATCTGGGAAACAATCATAAACAGCATTAGAACTATGATAATAAAATTTACACTGGCCATTGGGCAGTTATACCAATTTCATTCACAAAACAATTCATTGTTAAGATTTTTATAGTCAACCTTAAACCTTTCAACACAAACATATAAAGCAAACAATATTTCTTAAACTGAATAGATAAACTTAAGCAGTGAAATATTTTGGGTAAATATAATTGTACTACTATTTAAAGATTATTATTTTATAAGTTTATCTAAGTAATAAATATAAACATTCCTTCAGTCTCATTAGAGAGACATAAATATTAGATTCAAATAAAAGTGATGGTTGTGATCTCCCATTATTGTGAATATTATAATTATGTTTATTGATTTTTCTACTCTTTAAGGCTTACTAGTTGCTTTGTCTTCTAAATCTCATTAAGCCAGGATAAAACATTCAAATGGACAGTGTTAATCTTTTATAATCTATTACTTCATGCCAAATGCATTTCAGAACAAAGGATAAAAGCTGACCAGTATTGTTAGTATGAAGAGAAGTGATATGCTGTCATGGTTAATGACATTCTATACAGTGGTTTAAGACCAAAGGCTCAGAAATTAGCCTAGCTGGGTTTAAATCCTACTTTCACTAGTTACTGAAATTAAAATTCAGCAAGTTATTTAACTCGTCAATGCCTCTTTTTCTTCATTTAAAATAAGAATCATAGTTATATTTAATATTTAAGGCTATTGTTGTGAAGATTAAAATGAAATATGGCATTTAAAGTTTTTAGCATAAGGACAAGCACATGAGTAAATACTGAAAATAGTTAAATAGTTTTATAAATATTTAATGCAGAGAAGAGACGACGAAGACACAGAAGATCTTGTACCCTAGAATATTTGAATATTCAAATTTTCAATGAGTTGGAACCATAAATTAGCCAAATTTCCTGTTTACATGAGGTCATCTGACTTTTGGTACTAGCCTCTCTGGTATTAGAATAAAAGTTCTGATAATACTATTTTAAGTTCATGAAAATGAATATTTGATATTGTCTTAGTACTTTGGGGATGCTAAAATAAAATACCATAGACTGTGTGGCTTATAAGCAACTGAAATTTATTTTTCGCAGTTCTGGAGGCTGGGAAATTCAAGATAAAAGTGCCAGTGCATTCATTGTCTGGTGAAGGCCCATTTCTTACTTCATAAACAGTAACTTCTCACTGTATTTTCACATGAGGCCTCTTTTATAAGGGAACTAATCCCACTCAAAAAGGTTCTGCGCTTATGCCCTAATCTCCTCCCCCCATCTTGTAATACCATCAATATGCAGGGTAGGGTTTTAACTTACGACTTTAGGTGGTTAAAAACATTCAGACCATAGCAGGTAACAAATCTGTCTCATAAGTAGAGTGAAAACAATGCCCTACGTTTGATGTAAATCTTTCCTAATGATAGCTACACCACCTTTGTCAAAATCTAAATTCCCTCTATTGTTGTCTGCAAGCATCCTGCGGTGATCTTAACAGTTAACACACAATCTATTGCACCTCTCTGACCTTTTCCTTTCTCTACCACTAACTGTGACTTCCTTGAGGACAGTTTTATCTTAGTCATTGCCATTTACTTAATTTTATTATAAAATATTAACAAGGGTAGATATTCTTTAAATGTCTTTTGGATAAATAAATGAATGAATAGAAACTTGTAAATATTTTCTATATAATCAATTCTGGGTTTTGTTTAAGAATTATTTGCAAAGATTGACAGTGATCTCCACACTGGTAAAGATACTCAGATTAATTTCTGGAACATAGTACCTTCTTTTCCAATTCCTAATTTCTCTGTAATAGGCTATTTGTAAATTACAATTTTGAGAAAATAATACAATATATTGTATTATTGCTGATATAAGGAGTTAATGTGTTAAGAAAATGAAGAAAAGTTATAAGGACTTAAATACTGAAAATTATAAAATAATGTATCAATCTACTCCTTCTTTCTGCAGCTCCGTACCTCTTCATCATTGAGTTCACAATCTTCCATAAATGCCCATTTCTTGGAATATCTGTGTAGAGAAAGTTTGTTTTACAAGGAAGATAAAAGATATTATAAAATATAATGAAGTACAGAAAGAAATAATCTAAGCTTTAATGGTGTTGGACTGCAAATGCCTCAAAGTGGAAAGGATTACAACTATTGGTAAATTTGTGTGTCTTTGATGTTTTAAATAAGCCAGAAAGTTAGTGTATCATTTTTTATTTGAAAGCGATTTTAAATTCATTCAAATTGTTTCTCTTGTATTACTCATCAGCATACGTACATACATACTTACACAAATATCCATATGTGTGCATATAAAGATTATAGCTAATTCTGAAACATGCAAGCAAGATCTGGGGTGCCCAGATAAGATATGGTGAAATAGCAAATGGAAATTTCTCTCTCAAGCATTTTGAGAGTTCCACTAATTGAAAGAGACCTATTTACATATTTATTGGGAAAGTCAAATGTGCCAAAATACTGCATTGTATACAATATCCAATTCTGTTACATCGTTGATTTCCCAAAAGTCAATAATTTGGTTTTTGAAGGGTAATTCCATTAGAGAAGATAGTTTAGTTAAAAAGTACTGGGCCAGCAGTCAAAATTCCCAAGTTTCAGTACAATATTTTTCAATTTCTCACTGTGTGACCTCAGGAATATTATTCATTTTCTGATATATTATACATATTTTATACATTCTTAAGTCTAAAAAACTTGTTTTTAAAAAAGGATTCTACATGAAGAAATTTTGAATGAAAAGAATAAAAAATAACATAGATCCACATAGCCAAAGTGGTCTATTTTGATTTATTTGAAGTAGGTTATTGCCTGAGCTCCAAATCATTTAACTTCACATCAGTATTATATAATTCTTATAAACTGTTGTGTGTGTACATATGCACATGTGTTTAACTGTTTACAAGATATACTACCCTTACTCCATATTGGGTCCAGTAATGTTTTCTTAATTCCTTTATGAAAATTTTGAGCAAAACTATTAAAAAAAATCATAAAACAATGGGTAAACTAGATACATCTTAAATGATTCATAATTCTCAACCCTACAATTGCCATACTGAATGAAATGTTACTTGCATTCTAGAACCTAGAACACTTGGAGTAAATCCTGATTTTGCAACTTGTGAGTTATGTGATATAAAATGTTACTTAAATATTCTAAATTTAAGTTTTCTTAACTATAAAAGAAGGGAAGGTTTTTTTTTTCTGTGATTTATAGTTAAGTTTATTTATAGTTTATTATATGTTTATAGTTTATTATATATTTATAGTTCATTATATGTATACTATATATTATATATAGTTCGTTTTATATATATATTATATATAACATATACTATATATTATAGTATATATAATGCATATATTATAGTATATATATAATGTATAGTATATATTATATATAGTATATATAATGAACTATATATATTATATATAGTATACATATTATATATAGTTTATTATATATTATAGTTTATTTATAGTTAAGTTTTCTTAACTATAAAAGAAGGAAGCTTTTTTTTCTTTCTGTGATTCATATGTGTCAAGCATGTTCTAAGTACCTTAAATGTGTTGTCTAATTTAGTCCTCACAGCAACCTTATGAGTCAGGTTGTAATATTCTTTTTATTTGTTATGTGGCTGGAGAAACCTAGAGAAGTGAAAGGGCCACTTTAATGAAACAAAACAAAAAGCAACTTTATTAGGTGAAAGAGGTAGGATTTTGAAATTCTGTCAGTCTGACCGCAGAAACACTTCATTATACTGTTTCCCTGGCAAGTTCTAGATGAAATGAAGGAAAGGTATTTTACCTGCAGAGGAAGACATCTGGCACTAATAGCTGATTATCTATTAAAATTTAAAAAAGAAAAAAAATCACTCCTGTTCCTGCTACTGCTATTGCTTCTGTTGCTGCTGTTAATACTATTACTATGCCTACTAGCTATGAATCTCCTTTTCTGTCAAGGCATCTATAGATTACAATATATTCTTCCATTTGTCTACCTTGTCTTTCTCTTAGAATAAAAATACACTGAACAGTTTCTTTAAAGCTAAAAATAACAAAAGGCTAACAGTGATAATTCGTAAAATTTTCTAACTATATCATTGACTAAGAAACACATATCCCAAGCTGCACTTCCCTGAAAATTATCACTTGATCTCAAAACAGCAATTACTTTTGCACCAACCTAATATTTTAATTGCTTTTAGAATACCATACTGTTGTAAAGGAATTGAGTCCTAATATTCTTATTTGGTTCATTATTAAAAGGTACCTATTGCCAAAGTACCTACTGATTCTTAATTAGAATTCACTTTATCATAAAAACTAAAAGAGATTAACATACCCTTACCCTTCACTAATGGAATGCAGTGGATCTATTTTCAGAAAACACATCACATTACCATTTTATTTTATTTTATTTTTATTTTTTTGAGACAGAGTCTCATTCTCTTGCCCAGGCTGGAGTGCAGTGCCACAATCTTGGCTCACTGCAACCTCCTCCTCCCAGGTTCAAAGGATTCTCCTGCCTCAGCCTCCCAAGTAGGTGGGATTACACGCACACACCACCACCACGCCAGGCAAATTTTTGTCTTTTTAGTGGAGACGGGGTTTTACCATGTTGGTCAGGCTGGTCTTGAGCTCCTGACCTCAAATGATCTGTCTGTCTCAGCCTCCCAAAGTGCTGGGATTACAGGTGTGAGCCACCACGCCCGGCGACATCACATTACAGTTCATAAATATGCACGACTCACATACATAGAGAATTCAATGTCCTAATATCATTATCTGGCCTAGAAAAATTTGTATTATGGTATTGAGGACAAACACTTTGTAGAAAAATCTCAACTAGTTTATGTATAGTACAAACGTTATAACACTTGTTATATTGGAAATATTTCAGACTGTTATCAATAAATATCTTCAAATTATACTAGAGTGCTATGCTCTTCCTGGAAGGCATGACCTTTTGTGGTGAATTATATTCTTAAATTGGAACTTATCAAGATTTCTTGAACTACTGCTTATCCTACTCTGTCCATAATTCAAACTCACATTTATACAATCAGGGATAAAATGGAGATTTTAAACCACAGGTCTTGTTCACATTTTAAGGTACATTTTTAGTTATTTTACTTTCACAGGATGATTTTTTTTGTTGATTTAATTTGTGCTTCCTAAGACATTCTTTTTAGTAGATACTATACTTTTTTCTTTCGTAAATCTTAATTTAAGCAAAAATCTTGATTTTGCTTAATTTATTTTTTAATTTTTTAAAATGCGATTTCCTAATGACCATTTCTCAGTCAGTTGGAGATGTCGTTTGCATGACTAAAGAGGAAATACGATAACTTTAAAAGCTCTAATTTTCCATAAACATTGTTAAAAAACTCACACACACTTTTAGAAGTCAGAAAACAGCATGTTTCCTATCTGAATTACGTCAATCATAATTCATTCAAATTGCTGTTTTACTTAGCTTTCATAAAATCTAACAAAGAAAACAAGATTATTTTTAGTCATTCTAGAATTGACAGAAAATAAACAAAAGTACAAGATTTAGTTAAAATTTCATGTGGAATATAATGAAAACAAAAATTTCCCATTGACAAGGATATTACCAAACAAATGGGAAAGCAATAGCATTCCCTCTTAGTGTCAATGAAACCACATTACAATAAATAAAAGTACCAGCTCTCTGCTTTGAGAGTGGCATAAGCAGTCAGTATGTTAAAAAATACTTCATGTCACTGAATTAATTATAAGCATCTCATTATAGCTTTCATTTAATAGTAGATGTACAATTTTAAAATATAGAATTTGAAAAGCTAATCCATTTTCTACACAGAGAGAGGACAGTATTTTCCAGTAGAATATAATGTTCAAATTTTGCATTTGCTTTTTTTTCTTAGAAAAAAATGGATAAATTCAAGGGAAAAAGAGCATTTAAATATGTAGGACTAAAAAGCATTCATATATTTATTGCATAAAGGGCTTTTAAAATCAATGAGATAAATATTAAAATAGGAAAATAATTTGTCTCTATAGCACTTATCACCATTCAATATTGTATATATTTACTTGTTAATTTGTTATATATCTACTTCTCTTTCTCTACAATGTAAGCTATATAAGGTCAGAGACTTGTTCTGAGGAGTCTCAACTATATATATATATATATATATATATGCACCCAAAACAATGTGTGACATATGATTAGATATTGAATATGTTGGATGAAAAGAGTTTTTAAAATGTAAATCTCTCCATCACTTACAATGGTTGTGACTCTGACTTTATACCTTGCTTTCTTTTTCATGTGTTGGTAATGAAGATAAAGTAAAATATATGTTTATCTTATAAAGATCATTTTTTTCTCTCTTTATCTCGGTTTTGTGCTATCTATGCCAGCTTCTGAGTAGAAAACCTCTGAGAGCAGTACTGCTTCGTCAATGTTAAGGAGAGAAAGAGAGAGGGAGAGAGCGGCCAGGAGAGACAGAGAGAGCGAGCAAGCACGTACATTATGTTTAATGAGACAATGGTTACCCAGGAGAGAATTTGTGCCATCTTCTCTGCTCCCAGTAAAAATAGGGCCACAGTCAGTTCTGGTTTTATAAAAGTGTTACTAACTACTAATTGCTATCATTCAGTTAGCATGTCAAGTATATAGGCAATGATGTCAAGTATTTCCATCCTTTACCACCTTATTTTTTCCAAACTCTAAGCAATGTCCTTCAAAATTCACCATTGAAAATAAAAGAAATTTCTATTCAATAATATTCAAGTTTAATTTCAGCTTTGTTATTTCAAGAACAATTCCATCTATAAATATTGCCTAAGTGTTCACTAAAAGGCAAGTACTATGTAACATAAAAGAACTAAGAAAGACTAAAACAGATAAAATATTCTCTCAGCATTTACAGTTTAATTTGAATGTAAAGAAATTACTTATAAGTTTACATTTGAAGCATCTACTCAAATGTACAGTTTGAGAATTAAATGGAGCTCAGTACTCAGGGTGTGAGCTATCACATTAAGAGACTATTAAATGATGTATTATATCTTCTCTCATTGATACCTTCTTTATCATGACTCAAGGTCATGATTAAGTTAATTGCACTACTGCAACCTAAGCTTTGAGCTCTTAAGATGCTCCCATACCACTACATTAAGGACTATTGGTCTTAAGTTTTGCTTTGATAATTAGTTTAACATCTCATATCACATTGATGTTAAGATCTTTTTCTATTAAGTTTGTAAGAAGGGTTCGCAGTAATCTTGAACCTCTGTGTAAGTCTCTAATATACATTTCTTCTTTCTGACTCTGGGAATAGCTGCCACTGTGCTCCAGCTGTCTGCTAGGTCACCCTGACACATCACCTTGAAAAAATTTCTGTTACCAATTGTCATCCATACTTGCAATCAGACATCACACACTCACACTGCCTGCCTCCACTCTCAGTATCTGTGTGCTATTCAGCAATAACTACCTCTACATATTCTCCCTCTATACCCATCTACCGTCAACAATTTACCAGGGTCACTATCTCAATAATGATTCTCAGCAGTAAAAAGATATACATTTATAAAATGGCTACTTCACTAGTTTGGGGTGTCAATTATTCTGGGGAATCTTTTGTAGCATGTGTTATGTTCACATAAAAGCTATCTTGCTCCAACTGTACATGTTCTTGTTACAGAAGATTCATTATTTTCCCATATACTTTCCTTTTAGAAATCTTAAATGGCAGAGGTATGCATTTACATAAATGAATGAAAAGAAATAGTGAAGAATAGAGAATAACAATGATGCCTTAAACTTTCTATCTCTAGAAACTTTTAAATAAACAAAACTCAAGCCTTCTTACTTTTTTGAGAAATAGAAGGCATACCCATACAACCGGAAAGTCTAACAGACTAGAGCCATTACTTCACTGATAAATTGATTTATCTTATGTATCATAAATATCTTCATTTTAGATTATACTACTAAAAATCAGTAATATCTCATACCTACAAAGTAGGCTTTTGGGATATTATTGATTTTAAAACACATTTATATATGAAGTTTTGCTCAAGCACTGGGTTGATTTTAATAATTTTCTTAATATTACCTACTTTTGAAAGAACTGTGTTTTTATATTGCTTGATGAAAAATATCTATTTTGTTTATCTATTTTGAAATCAAGACAAGACAAACAGATTTTTAATTGAAACAAGTGTTCCCATATATCTTCCTATTATATATTAGAGTTATCTGCTGTTCTCTGGAGTGAGGTACAACTTTTCATGGTATAGGAAAATGATCATAAGTATTCACTGGCTTGCAAACGGGAGTATAAACCAGTGGACAATTTGGTTAAATCACTCACATAACACTTATTATTTATTTTTATTTTTCTTGCCCAAAGGAGTATGGAGGAGGGATGCATTACATTAAATATCTCCTTTTATCATACTTAGAAAATTTCTGTAAAGTGCACGCATGAAAGCAGAGTTGTAGAAATACTCAAAGGAACTATAAATATTGTTTTATCAGACTGAAAGAAAGTAGGGAAACATTATAACAGATTTTTGAGAAAATTACCTTCTTAAATATAAATGGTGGATATGTAATACTGTTGTTTCGATGACTAAAAGAAACATAATAAACTTGTTAAAAATGCCTAAACAATGAAACACAGTTTTATTCCCAGAAACGAGAAATTTAGTGTTTTGTTTGTTTTTTGAGACAGAGTCTCACTCTGTTGCCCAAGCTGGAGTGCAGTCGATCTCAGTTCACTGCAACCTCTCCCCTACTGGGTTCAAGCAATTCTCCTGCCTCAGCCTCCCGAGTAGCTAGGACTATAGGTGCCTGCCACCATGCACAGCTAATTTCTGTACTTTTAGTAGAGATGGGGTTTCACCATGTTGGCCAGGCTAGTCTCAAGCTCCTAGCCTCAAGTGATCCATCCACCTCAGCCTACCAAAGTGCTGAGATTACAGGTGTGAGCCACTACACCCAGCCTGGTGTTAATTTTTAAACGTGTGGTTTGACTATGGATCACTTAGAGCCTCACAAGCAGAGCTCATTGATGAGCTATGTGAGGATTTCTCATTGGAAATGAAGAAGCTATAATTTCAGTGGGTACACAGTTTCAATTAGGCAAGATGAATAAGTTCTGGAGAGCTACCATATAGCAGAGTGACAAGAGTTAATATGAGATTCTATACTTGAAATTTACCTTAGATCTTAAATAATCTTACCACACACATGCACAAAAGATAATTATGTGAAGTGATGAATATGTTTATATTGATTGCAGGAATTATTTTACAATGCATGCATATATCAAAATGTCACTTTGTACATCATAAATTCATAAAACTTTTATTTATTAATTATACATCAATAAAGCTTTTTAGAAAGTGACTTCAAAGCAATTTCCATTCAACAGAAACTTCCACACTTGAAATACTGAAGGCAATTCCCACATAATCAAGACAAATGTTTTACATAGGGTATTTAAAATATTGTTGTAACAACTTTGTTATTCCCCTTCACTTTAGCAAACTCTGAAAGAACACATCATGTGGAAGTTTGTACCATAACAAATGTAAATCCTAAAAAGTGAATTTTTAACAGGAAAAAAAAGAACTTAAAAATGAAATAAAAATACTGTTTGTTTTTATATAAAATATGACCTAATTTATCTAACTACTTTAACATTTTCTTAAATAAAAATCTGTGTGTTTGTTGGCGGGTAGGGAGGTGTGAGTGTGTTTGTGGGTGTGTTTGTGTGGTTTGTGTGTGACATATCCATGCCTGAGAAATCCACCTGCTAACTGTTCTTTTTCATTTTGTGTAAGTCATTGCCTAGAACTTCTGGACAAGTAGGTCCTTAACAGAATGCTGGACTCTCTGCAAAGGGGGAGATTTTTGGCAGACCATGTTTCTCTTTATTACATTTCTATTTGCTTTTCACATCTACCACACAAGACTTAACAAGGTAATAAGACTGTATCGTGTATCTGAGGAAGTTCAAAGCAATGCAAATAATGCAGAATGCAATGTTAGACTCCTTTGATTGAGAAGTCCTTCCTCCTCTCGTCCTTGGGAGGTCTTACTGGCCATTTTCCTCTGCTAACCAGCTTCCTGCCATGTTGTGGGCTGCTTTTCCATTCCCCACCTCTCTTTTTATGTTTCTTTCTTCTTTTATCGGTCTCTTTGTCTTCCTTTGCTGACTGCCTTTTCATGTCTCACTCAAAGTGTGCTTTCTCTCTCTCTCTCTTTCCTCCTCTGTCATTTCTCTCAATCCTTTCTTCTTTTTCTTCTCACATTTTTCCTCCTCGTTTTTATTTCCATTCACATGCTCATACTTTCTTTTTCACTCGTCTTCCTCACTAAAAGCAGCCTGAGATGATATTTCTTCTCAATTAAAGGCAAATCCTTCTTAAGAGAAGCTCTGGTTCCAACCACTAAAATAATTTGTTCACCTCAACGCACAAATAATCATTTTAGATATAAAAAGAGAAAAATTTACACTGGCATGTGGGTAAGATTTCTTTTCATAAATATGAAAACAGTGTTTATCATTATTCCTTTTAATGATATCAATACATTTTTGAGTAAAATATATAATTTGAATATCTTAGTACATGTAAAAATGTTAAGTAGTTTGGAAGGTTATACCTTATTGAAATCTAGTATGTATAAGTATAGTTATTATTAATGGACTTAAAAAATTAGAACAGGAGAATTAAAAAAAAGGTAAACCAATGCATTTGCTTCGATATAAACATAGGTGTCAAACAACACAGAAATAAAAAATGCAAAAGATAAAACACAACACTTTATATAGCAATTATCCGGTTTAAAACTAAAATATAATCAACACAGTTGAAGAACCATTTTATACCTGATAGATTGCACGTATTATCTGCCATCTCCCTAAAAGTAATCATCATCCTCAAGATATATACATATGTGGGTGTGTGTGTATGTAGATATACATATGTGTATATATATATATTTACACCCCTATCAAATCAGCAATATTTAGTTAGACTTTTATATAAATTATTTCATATTTTAGTTTCTTGCAGATATTCTAAATTTTGATATATTCAATGTAATACTTTATAAATTTTCTTAAGTTAAACAACTCTCACATTTCTGAGATGAATTCAATTTGACCATATTTTATAAATATTCACATACATGCACACACAGGCACACACACACACACCCCCACACACATATATAATTAAATGCATGCAAACAGAGAAAAAGCGTTTTTATTCCATTTGTAACACTTTTAAATATTATTGCATCTATTGTCATTAATGATAAATTATACTGGCCTGTAATCATAACTTTTTAGGCAGTACTTTTCTGAGTTTTCTGGTATTTCTTTTTTTTGGTATCAAGTCATACTAGTATCATAAAATTAGTAGACAGGATAACTGTGTTCAATATTTTATGCTATTAAGTTTTTATAAGTTTGGAAGTAACTGTTCCTTGAACATTTGGTAGCACTTGCATGTAAAATTACATGTGCCTGTTGTTATTTATTGCAGACTAGTTTAGATACTATTTTTAAATGTACATTTTAGTATTCAGTGTGTAATATCACAACTAATTCTTGGACATTCCACTGTTCACCCTTTTCACCAAAGAAAAAAAAAAGTCATACCAATTAGCAGTTAGTCCTAATACTCTATTTTCCCTATCCCCTGATGACTACTAATTTACTTTTTGTCTCTACAGATTTCCCTATTCTTGGCATTTCATATAATAAAATGATAGTCTGTGGCCTTTTGTGTCTGGCTTTTTTCGCATAACAAAATGTCTTCTAAGTGAAACCGCATTGTTGCATGTAACAGTATATTATTCCCTTGTATGGCTAAATTATATTCTATCTAAATTATATTCTATTTTATGAATATACCACACTTTGTTTCTCCATTCATTAACTAATGAACACTTACATTGTTTCCATACTTTGACTGTTGTGAATAATGCTGCTATGAACATTTTTCTGCGTGAACACACGTTTTCAATTCTCTTAAGTATATATCTAGGAATGAGGTTGCTGGGTCATACAGTGATATGATTTGGATGGGTGTCCTCTGCAGAGCTCATGTTGAAATGTGATCCTCAATGTTGGAGGTGGGGCTAAGTAGGAGGTGTTTGGGGCACGGGGGTGGATCCTTCATAAATGGCTTGCTGGTGGTGGTGTCATCGCATTAATGAGTGAGTTCTCACTTTATCAGTTCATATGAGAACTAATTGCTTGAACGATCCTGGCACCTCCTGCCTTGTCTCTTACTCCCTCTCTTGCCATGTGACATGCTGACTCCTCTTTACCTTCCACCATGATTGTAATCTTCCTGAGGCACTCATCAAAAAGTAGATGCTGGCACATTGCTTCATATACAGCCTGCAGACCCATGAGCCAAATAAACTTCTTTTCTTTGTAAATTACTCAGCCTCAGGTGTTCCTTAACAGAAATACAAATAGACGGCCAGGCATGGTGGCTCATGCCTGTAATCCCAACACTTTGGGAGGCCGAGGCAGGTGGATCATGAGGTCAGGAGATCGAGACCATCCTGACCAATGTGGTGAAACTCCATCTCTACCAAAATACAAAAAACTAGCTGGGCATGGTGGCACACACATGTAATCCCAGCTACCAGGGAGGCTAAGGCAGGGGAATCACTGGAATCCGGGAGGCAGAGGTTGCAGTGAGCTGAGATCATACCACTGCACTCCAGCCTGGTGACAGAGCGAGACTCCATCTCAAAAATAATAATAATAATAATAATAAAGAAATGCAAATGGACTAATATATGTGGTAATTCTATGTTTAACTTTTTGAGGAACTGCCCGACCATCTTCCATAGTGGCTTCAGGAGTTTAAACTTAACCTCACCAGTAATGAACAAAGGTATCAATTTTTTCACATCCTCATACACTTATTTTCCTCGTTTAAAAAAAATTACAGCCAAGTGTTATCTCATTTTGGTTTTGATTTGGATTTTCTTTATAGCTAATTGATAAGGAACCACCAAAGACCCTAAATAGCCAAAGCAATGTGTTGAATTTGGGAGCTTTGGGCCATTATGTCTTCAAATATCCTGTCTGTCCGTTTATCTTTTTTTCTCTTTTTCTTGAACCCCTAAAATGGATATGTAGTTACATTTAATGATGTTCCACAGATTTCTGAGGATCTGTGCATTCTTCTTCAGTCTTCTGTTTCTCTGACAGAATAATCTCAATTAACCAGTCTTCATTCTTTCTTTTGCCCACTTGAATTTGTTGTTGAGGCCCTCTAGTAAATTTGTTATTTCAGCAATTTTAACTTTCAACTTTCAAATTATTATTTGGTTGCTTATTATTTCTCTGTATTAATATTCTCAGTTGGTTGACATATCCTTCCTACAGTTTCCTTTAGCTCTTTACACATAGTTTACCTCATTGTTCATATTTAAAATAGCTGACTGAAGATACCTGTCTGGAAAATCCAAGATCTGGGCTTCCTCAGCCACAACTTGTATTAATTTTTCTTGTGACCTCTCATTTCCTAGCTTTTCCTCCCAAGTTTTTGGTTAGTCTATTATTTGCCCCAACTATTATCTATCACTTTAGACAAATTTCAGAACTCATAATAAATGGATTTATATAGTTTTAGCCCATTTTCCAGGTAGGGGTTAGATTTTGAGTTTCTCATTCTGTCATCTCACTGATGTTAATCCAGTACAAACATTTTTAACTATTGGTTCTATTACTTTGAAACTCAAGTATTCTTTTTATTTGTAAATAACTTTTGGTAACTGTTTTTCTTCCCCTCCTCCACCCTGCCCCCCTCTGGGAAATAATTAATATTTGTTTTCAAATGAATTGAAACAAATTAGTTGATTGTTATCTTACCTTATAAAATACTCATTGTTCTTTATATTATGTCCTCTCTTTCCTTTTGTTTGCAAGATTGATTTTTTCGGAGTCGTTGTTTCCTTTTTGTTTCCCTTCTTTCATTTTTCTATTTTTTTCTTCCTCCTTTGGTTCCCTATCTTCCCTCTTCCCCACCCCATAGCTTTCTGACAAAATTTTAATTTTTTAATTGGTCTTTTCAAAGAACCAGTGTTGGGCTTCTCTAGCTCCTTCTATTTGGCATTTATATCTAGTTTGTGATTTTTAATTACTGGTGCATTTTTTAATTCTGTTTATTGTATTTTATTCTGTTTCTTTTTGGTGTAAGTTTATAACTAGTGCACAGTAATTTTTAGTCAGATTTATAATGAACTAATTGAGGATTTGAGGCTATACAATTTAAAAAATCTATGTAGCTTCATTTCACAATGTTTAATACAAGGTTTTACTTCAAAATTTTATCAGTTATATACACACACACAAGTTATATGTTTATTTTCTTTTACAAGTTATTTAAACTGGGATAATTTTTGTGGTGTATC
The DNA here is from genome assembly GCF_028878055.3 of Symphalangus syndactylus. NCBI lineage: Eukaryota > Metazoa > Chordata > Mammalia > Primates > Hylobatidae > Symphalangus > Symphalangus syndactylus. The sequence continues at coordinate 115,005,556 of NC_072425.2, forward strand.
TAAACATTTTCAGATGTAAGTTATAAATCATATAGTTAAATTTCAAATAACACGAGTTTAAACGGCATAGGTCCATGTATACAGAGATTTTCTTATTCTTCTGCCACCCCTAAGACAACAAGACCAACACCTCCTCTTCTTTCTTCTCCTCAGCCGACTCAGAATGAAGATGATTAAGATAAAGACCTTCATGATGATCCACTTACACTTAATAAATAGTAAATGTATTTTCTCTTTCTTACATTTTATTTTCTCTAGCTTACTTTATTGTACAAACAGAGTATATAATACATGTAATACACAAAATATGTGTTAATCAAACGTTTATGTTATTTGTAGGGCTTCGAATTGACAGTAGGCTATTAGTAAATTAAGTTTTAAGGAATCAAAAGTTACATGGAGATTTTCAACTCATGAGGACTTGGGACTCCTAATCCTCACATTGTTAAAAACACAACGGCATTCATCATTCATTTAATTATGAATTACTAAAATATTTTGATTCTAGTCTTCTTACATGATCTCTATAATGCATATATTTTTCAAATTTCCTTATATTTCCTTAATAAGTTGCCCTATCCTTAATTTGTTAACTGTTAATTTAATACTGCGATAAGGCATTTTCACATTTGTATACACTTTAAAATAGTTATTTAACTAATTGTGAAATAATGTTTACCAAAATTTTTGTTATTTATCTATTTAATTATTGTCTGGTTGACTCATCAATTTTTAATAAAAGGTAGATTAAATTTTTTTCTTATGATGCTTTATTTTCAATGTCTTTAAGTTTTGTAAATTTTTGCTTTATATATTTTGAGACTTTTTATTAATTTCTTACAAATTTAGAATATGCATTTTTCCAGATGAAATTAACATATTATTTAATGATTCTCCCTAATCCTATTACTGAAGTTTTGCCTAAAGTTATATTTTTAATTTTCATATAATTGTTTAACCTTTATTTTTATTTGTTTTCCAGGCATAATTTTTGTATCTATTATTTTACTTTAGAATTTGAGCTTCTCTATTTTAAGTGTTTAACTTTTAAGTAAAAAAAGTTAACTTTTTTCAATGTTTGCACGTGTCTTGTACACGTGAAATTTTTCTATTATTTTGATTTTCTTCCTTGTTGTCCTGCTTTCTTTTCATATTTTTTTATTTTTTATGCCTCTTAATTTTCCCAGTAACTCCATTTTATTAAGTGTTTATTTTCTTGCTTTCAATATCTTCTTCAAATTATTCCTTCTATTTTTAATGGGAACTATTCATTCTATTTTATTAGTTGATTACTCTTTAGTTATTAACAAGGATTTTTTTTATTTTTTTTATTTTCTTGAGACAGAGTTCCACTCTTGTTGCCCAGACTGGAGTGCAATGAATGGCACGATCTTGGCTCACCGCAACCTCCACCTCCCAGGCTCAAGCAATTCTCCTGCCTCAGCCTCCTGACTAGCTGGGATTACAAGCATGAGCCACCATGCCTGGCTAATTTTGTATTTATAGTAGAGACAAGGTTTCTCCATGTTGGTCAGGCTGGTCTCGAACTCCCAACCTCAAGTGATCCAACTGTCTCGGCCTCCCAAACTGCTGGGATTACAGGCATGAGCCACCACGCCTGGCCTTTAACAAGGATTTTTAACTTAAAAGTATAATTTGCAAATATAATTACTGGTACTTGAATAATCCTTTAAAACTGTTTTAACTCTATTATTATATTTTTATTTAATGTATTTGAGTACATTATTCAGCAGATTATTCCACTGAGCCAATAATTTACTTCATTTAAAGTACCACAGAACAATAAGTAGTTCATTATAAGAACTCAATTAATGGTATTTATCATCACTGTTGACGTTATAAGCCTCCTAACTTTCATACTGGTATTATTTTATGTTCGTGGTATTTTTTTAGATTTAATGATGTGTTTACCAATTTCTTTACTCAACATTTATGTTGTCATCATGGAAATTCCCTGTGAAATAATTGTCTTTCTTCTTTTAGTTGATTCTTTATAAGTGAGTTGAGTATAATCTTGGTAATCTCCTGATCTTTATCAATCTGAGTTTCTCTTTAAAAAAATCCTGTTGAGTAAAATACTCCTTGGTTACAGAATGTATTTACTTTCTCAGTAGTTTGCAATTATTCTCTTCTCCTTTTTCTACCATCGCTTTTGTTGTGACATCTGTGTTTTTTGTTGTTCATCTTATAATGCTTGATGTTCTTTAGTTTCACAGTAGTTTCAGTGCACATTTTTATTTTCCCTAAAGAGCATATTTTATGTTCCTGTATCTGAAGACTCCTTTTCAGTGTTCTCAAAATTATTCATTATTTTTTCTAATATAGATGTTTTTTATTCATTGCATTTTCCCCATTTGAAAATCTGATTAAAAGTGAATTGAACAGATAATATACTGTTGTTGTTGTTGTTTAGAACTCTTTGTTTTCTCTCCCTCTCATCTAGATCCCATTTACCAATTACCTCTATAGCTTTGTTCAGAATTCTATTTAATCCTTGCAATGAGTTTTTATTTTCAGTGACAACAGTTTGTTGCTTTTTAAAAAAAATATTTTAAATCTCAATTAGATTTTTTAAAATTATCTTTATAGTTATATTTTAACTATTATTTTATTTGTTAATGTTTTTAACACAGTATTCATATCATCATAAATTATATTCAATATCAATGTTTAATTCTGCTGCTTGTTTTAATGCAAAGCCTAGCTCACAGTGTTTTGGTTTTGGTTTCTGTTTAGAAAATTTTGATTGGAAATGCATACAAATAAAGTAAAAATCAATAATAATGCATATTTACAAAGAACACATTTTTCAATTGCCTGATATATTTAGTCCATTCTCACGCTACTATAAAGAACTGCCCAAGACTGGGTAATTATAAAGGAAAGAGTTTTAATTGACTCACAGTTCAGGGTCACTGGGAAGGCCTCAGAAAACTTACAATCATGGTGGAAGGGGAAGCAAACACTTCCTTCTTCACAAGGGGGCAGCAAGGAGAAGAATGAGAGCCAAATGAAGGGGGAAGCCCCTTATAAAACCATCAGATCTCATGAGAACTTACTATCATGCATGGGTGACACTGCCCCCATGATTCAATTACCTCCCACTGGGTCTCTCCCACGACATGTGGAGATTATGGGAACTACATTTCAAGATGAGATTTGGGTGGGAACACAGCCAAACCACATGACCTGATGGCCTAAATGCAGGCCAGTTCTATACATAAATTACCCTAAATTTACATAATTCTCAGAAAGATGAAGAATATCAAAGTGTGATGCCTTGTTATTGTTTGTGGCTCTCTCAATCTGATGTGTATTCAAATATTTACTTTTTTCAATATTTGCACATGTGCTTTTGTAACAACAGGAACACCATAAAATATTCTTTTTTATTAATCTCACAATTTTATATACCAATGGCTTATATAATTGCATTTTGGATTCTGCCTATTATATTATGACAATTTTTACTTTATTTGATTTATCTAAATACATAAAAATCTTGAGATTCATTAGAGAAAATATAGTCTTTCTTTAAATTTATTTGAGTTAGGATTCCCAGGCAAGATGGCTGAATAGGAACAGCTCTGGTCTGCAGCTCCCAGCAAGACCAACGCAGAAGGTGGATGATTTCTGCATTTCCAAATGAGGTACCCAGTCCATCTCGCTGGGACTGGTTAAGACAGTGGGTGCAGCCCATGGAGGGCGAGAAGAGGCAGGGTGGGGCGTCACCTCACCCGGGAAGCGCAAGGGGTCAGGGAACTCTTTCTCCTAGCCAAGGGAAGCTGTGAGGGACTGTGCCCTGAGGGACGGTGCTATCTGGCCCAGATACTAGGCTTTTCCCACTGTCTACACAACCCATAAACCAAGAGATTAACTCCAGTGCCTACACCACAAAGGCTCTGGGTTTAAAGCACAAAACTGGGTGACCATTTGGGCAGACACCGAGCTAGCTCCAGGAGTTATTTTTTGTACCACAGTGGTGCCTAAAACGCCAGCAAAACAGAACCATTTACTCTCCTGGAAAGAAGGCTGAAGCCAGGGAGCCAAGTGGTCTCGCTCAGGGGATCCCAGCCCCATGGAACCCAGCAAGCTAAAATCTACTGTCCTGAAATTCACGCAGCCAGCACAGCACTCTGAAGTTGAACTGGGATACTCGAGCTTGGTGGGGAAAGGGGCATCCACCATTACTGAGGCTTGAGTAGGCAGTTTTCCCCTCACAGTGTAAACAAAGCCACTGGGAAGTTCAGACTGGGCAGAGCCCATTGCAGTGCCTCAAAGCCTCTGAAGCCAGACGCCCTCTCTAGATTCCTCGTCTCTGGGCAGGGCAACTCTGAAAGAAAGGCAGCAGCCCCAGTCAGGGGCTTACAGATAAAACTACCATCTCCCTGAGGTACAGCACCTAGGGGAAGGGACAGCTGTGGGCGCAGCTTCAGCAGACTTAAATGTTCCTGCCCGCCGGATCTGAAGAGAGCAGTGGATCTCCCAGCACAGAGCTCAAGACTGCCTCCTCAAGTGGGTCCCTGACCCCCATGCCTCCTGACTGGGAGACACCTCCCAGCAGGGGTCAATAGACACCTCTTACAGGAGAGCTCCGGCAGCCATGTGGCGGGCGCTCCTCTAGGACGAAGCTTCACAAGAGGAGGGAGCAGGCAGCAATCTTTGCTGTTCTGCAGCCTCCACTGGTGATACCCAGGCAAACAGGGTCTGCAGTGGACTCTCAGCAAACTCCAGCAGACCTGCAGTAGAGAGGCCTGACTGTTAGAAGGAAAATTAACAAAGAGAAAGCAATAGCATCAACATCAACAAAAAGGAAGGCCATGCAAAAACTCCATCCAAAGGTCACCAACAGCAAAGATCAAAGGTAGATAAATCCATGAAGATGAGGAAAAACCAGCACAAAAAGGCTGAAAATTCCAAAAACCAGAATACCTCTTCTCCTCCAAAGGAACATAACTCCTCGCCAGCGAGGGAACACAATTGGACCGAGAATGAGTTTGACGAATTGACATGTAGGCTTCGGAAGTAGGTAATAACAAACTCCTCCGAGCTAAAGGACAATGTTCTAACCCAATGCAAGGAAGTTAAGAACCTTGAAAAAAGGTTAGACGAATTGCTAACTAGAATAACCTGTTCAGAGAAGAACATAAACGATCTGGTGGAGCTGAAAAACACAGCACAAAAACTTCATGAAGCATACACAAATATCAGTAGCCGAATCGATCAAGCGAAAGATAGGATATCAGAGATTGAAGATCAACTTAATGAAATATAGCGTGAAGACAAGATTAGAAAACAAAGAATGAAAAGGAATGAACAAAGCCTCCAAGAAATATAGGACTATTTGAATAGACCAAACTCATGATTGATTGATTGGTGTACCTGAAAGTGATGGGGAAAGTGGGAACAAGTTGGAAAACACTTCAGGAAATTAATTATCCAGGACAACTTCCCAAACCTAGCAAGACAGGCCAACATTCAAATTCAGGAAATACAGAGAACACCACAAAGATACTCCTTGAGAAGAGCAGTTCCAAGACACAAACTCATCAGATTCACCAAGGTTGAAATGAAGGAAAAAATGTTAAGTGCAGCCAGAGAGAAAGGACAGGTAACCCACAAAGGGAAGCCCATCAGACTAAAAGCAGATCTCTCAGTAGAAACCCTACAAGCCAGAAGAGAGTGGAGGACAATATTCAACATTCTTAAAGAAAAGAATTTTCAACCCAGAATTTCATATCTTGCCAAACCAAGCTTCATAAGTGAAGGAGAAATAAAATACTTTACAGACAAGCAAATGTTGAGAGATCTTGTTACCACCAGGCCTGCCTTACAAGAGCTCTTGAAGGGGGCACTAAATATGGAAAGCAAAAACCAGTACCAACCACTGCAAAAAGAAGCCAAAATGTAAGACCACCCACACTATGAAAAAACTGCATCAAGTAGTGGGCAAAATAACTAGCTAGCATCATAACAGGATCAAATTCACACATGACAATATTAACCTTAAATGTAAACAGGCTAAATGTCCCAATTAAAAGGCACACTGGCAAACTGGATAGAGTCAACACCCATTAGTGTACTGTATTCAGGAGACCAGGAGACCCATCTCTCGTGCAAAGACACACATAGGTTCAAAATAAAGGGATGGAGGAAGACTTACCAAGCAAATGGAAAGAAAAAAAAAAGCAGGCGTTGCAATCCTAGTCTCTCACAAAACAGACTTTAAACCAACAAAGATCAAAAAAGACAAAGATGGGCATTGCATAATGGTAAAGAGATCAATGCAACCAGAAGAGCTAACTATCCTAAATATATATGCACCCAATCTAGGAACACACAGATTCATAAAGCAAGTCCTTAGAGACCTACAAAGAGACTTAGACTCCCACACCATAATAACAGAAGACTTCAACACCCCACTATCAACATTAGAGAGATCAATGAGACAGAAAATTAACAAGGATATTCAGGACTTTGAAATCAGCTCTAGAATAAGCAAACCTAGTAGACATCTACAGAACTCTCCACCCCAAATCAACAAAATATACATTCTTCTCAGCACCACATAGCACTTATTCTAAAATCAAACCCATAATTGGAAGTAAAACGCCTCAAAAGAACAGAAATCATAACAGTCTCTCAGACCACAGTGCAATTAAATTAGAACTCAGCATTCAGAAACTAACTCAAAACCACACAACTACATGGAAACTGAACAACCTGCTCCTGAATGACTACTGGGTAAATAACGATATTAAGCGAGAAATAAATAAGTTATTTGAAACATTGAAACCAATAAGAATAAAGATACAACATACCAGAATCTCTGGGACACAGCTAAAGCAGTATATAGAGGGAAATTTATACCAATAAATGTCCATAGGAGAAAGCAGGAAAGATCTAAAATTGACATCCTAACATCACAATTTAAAAAACTAGAGAACCAAGAGCAAACAAATTCAAAAGCTAGTAGAAGACAAGAAGTAACTAAGATCAGAGCAGAACTAAAGAAGATAGAGACATAAAAACCCTTCAAAAAAAAAAATCAATGAATTCAGGAGCTGATTTTCTGAAAAGATTAACAATAAATAGACTGCTAGCCAGACTAATAGAGAAGAATTAAATAGACACAACAAAAAAAAGATAAAGGGATCTCACCACTGATCCCACAGAAATATAAACTTACCATCAGAGAATACTATAAACACCGCTATGCAAATAAACTAGAAAATCTAGAAGAAACAGATAAATTTGTGGAAACATACACCCTCCCAAGACTAAATCAGGAAGAAGTCGAATCCCTGAATACACCAATAACAATTTCTGAAATTGAGGCAGTAATTAATAGCCTACCAACCAAAAAAAGCCCAGGACCAGACGGATTCACGGCCGAATTCTACCAGAGCAACAAAGAGGAGCTGGTACCATTCCTTCTGAAACTATTCCAAACAACAGAAAAAGAAGGACTCCTCTATAACTCAATTTATGAGGCCAGTGTCATCCTGACACCAAAACCTGGCAGAGACACAAAAAAAGAAAATTTCAGGCCAATATCCCTGATGAACGTTGATGCAAAAATCCTCAATAAAATACTGGCAAACCGAATCCAGCAGCAAATTAAAAAGCTTATCCACCACGATCGAGTCAGCTTCATCCCTGGGATGCAAGGGTGGTTCAACATACGCAAATCAATAAATGTAATCCATCACATAAACAGAACCAATGACAAAAACCACATGATTATCTCAACAGATGCAGAAAAGGCCTTTGATAAAATTCAACACTCCTTCATGCTAAAAACACTTAATAAACTAGGTATTAATAAAACACATCTCAAAATAATAACAGCTATTTATGGCAAACCCACAGCCAATATCATACTGAATGGGCAAAAGCTGGAAGCATTCTCTTTGAAAACTGGCAAAAGACAAGGATGCCCTCTCTCAATACTCCTATTCAACATGGTATTAGAATTTCTGGCCAGGGCAATCAGGCAAGAGAAAGAAATAAAGCGTATTCAAATAGGAAGACAGGAAGTCAAATTGTCTCTGTTTGCAGATGACATGACTGTATATTTAGAAAACCCCTTCATCTAAGCCCAAAAACTCCTTAAGCAGATAAGCAACTTCAGCAAGGTCTCTGGATATAAAATCAATGTGCAAAAATCACAATCATTCCTATACACCAAAAATAGACAAACAGAGAGCCAAACCATGAGCAAACTCCCATTCACAATTGCTACAAAGAGAATTAAATACCTAGGAATACAACTTACAAGAGATGTGAAGGACTTCTTCAAGGAGAACTACAAACCACTGCTCAAGGAAATAAGAGAGGACATAAACAAATGGAAGAACATTCCATGCTCATGGATAGGAAGAATCAATATTGTGAAAATGGCCATACTGCCCAAAGTAACGTATAGATTCAATGCTATTCCCATCAAGCTACCACTGACTTTCTTCACAGAATTAGAAAAAAACCACTTTACATTTCATATGAAACCAAACAAGAGCCTGCATGCCAAGACAATCCTAAGCAAAAAGAACAAAGCTGGAGGCATCACGCTACCTGACTTCAAACTGTACCACAAGGCTTCAGTAACCAAGACAGCATGGTACTGGTACCAAAACAGAGATACAGACCAATGGAACAGAAATAAAGCCCCACATCTACAACCATTTGATCTGTGACAAACCTGACAAAAACAAGCAATGAGTAAAGAATTCCCTATTTAATAAATGGTGTTGGGAAAACCGGCTAGCCATATGCAGAAAGCTGAAACTGGACTGCTTCATTACACCTTATACAAAAATTAACTCAAGCTGGATTACAGATTTAAACATAAGACCTAAAACCATAAAAACCCTAGAAGAAAACCTAGGCAATACCATTCAGGACATAGGCATGGGCAAGGACTTCATGACTAAAACACCAAAAGCAATGGCAACAAAAGCCAAGTTGACAAATGGGATCTAGTTAAACTACAGAGCATCTGCTCAGCAAAAGAAACTATCATCAGAGTTAACAGGCAGCGTACTGAATCGGATAAAATTATTGCAATCTATCCATCTGACAAAGGGATAATATTCAGAACCTACAAGGAACTTAAACAAATTTACAAGAAAAAAACAACCCCATCAAAAAGTGGGCAAAGGATATGAACAGACACTTCTCAAAAGTGGACATTTATGCAGACAACAGACATAGGAAAAAATGCTCATTATCACTGGTCATTAGATAAATGCAAATCAAAACCACAATGAGATTCCATCTCACGCCAGTTAGAATGGCGATCTTTAAAAAGTCAGGAAACAACAGGTGCTGGAGAAGATGTAGAGAAATATAAGCACTTTTACACTGTTGGTGGGAGTGTAAATTAGTTCAACCATTGTGGAAGACAGTGTGGCAATTCCTCATGGATCTAGAACTAGAAATACCATTTGACCCAGCAATCCCATTACTGCATATATACCCAAAGGATTATAAATCATTCTACTGTAAAGACACATGCACACATATATTTACTGTAGCACTATTCACAACAGCAAAGACTTGGAACCAACCCAAATGCCCAGCAGTGTTAGACTAGATAAAGAAAATGTGGCACATATACCCCATGGAATACTATGCAGCCATAAAAAAGAATGAGTTCACGTTCTCTGCAGGGACATGGATGAAGCTGGAAACCATCATTCTCAGCAAGCTAACATAGGAAGAGAAAAGGAAACACCACATGTTCTCACCAATAAATGAGAGCTGAACAATGAGAATGTATGGACACAGGGAGGGGAATAACACACTACAGTGCCTGTCGGGGAGTAGGGCACAAGGGGCAGGATAGCATTAGGAGAAATACCTAATGTAGACCACAGGTTGATGGGTGCAGCAAACCACCACAGTAAATATATACCTATGTAACAAACCTGTACATTCTGCACATGTATCCCATAATTTAAAGTATAATAAAAAAGAAGAAAAAGATTAATTTGATTTGAGTGTAAAATTACAAGAACACATAGCTGGTGTAATTAAACTCACAAATTACTGAGTGTGAATGCGGTTGTGGTTATATTCTTTATTTTTTTCCTTGCATTTTTCCTTCTCTTTTCTCTTTAATATTCTCTCTCTTGGCAGGAGGTTCTTTTGATATTTTATTTTGTGTATGAGGACAAAAAAGATGATTTTTTTCATGCAGTTATCTTTTGTTCACATATTAATTTGTTTTTCTAGCTCACCATGTTAAATATTACACAGTCCTTCAAGAGTTTCAGGTTTAAGTGGGGATTTTAGGTCCAACATATTGTCCCACACTGGTCCTTCACACCATTAAAGCAAAATTCCCTATGTTTCCACCACGGAGAAATACTCCAAACCCAGCCTTATCAATTGTCATTTTGTTTATTCCCTAGAGTGAACAGTTAAGTATTTAGTGAAAAAAATTCCTGTAATAAAATTCATACAGATATTTATAAATTTCTGAATTTATAAATAAATTTATAAATGTATGTAGTATGTGTTTGTGTATGTGTGAAACTCAGAATTTTTATCTCATCTTACTACTAAAATTAGATTTCACATGTTTCTCAAAGAATATACATTAGTGGTGCCTGACCTTTTTGGCAACAGGGACCAGTTTCACGGAAGAGAATTTTTCCACAGACTGGTGTTGGGGAGATGGTTTTGGGATGATTCACGCACATTACATTTATTGTGCCCTTTATTTCTATTATTACACTGTAATATTTTACAACTCACCATAATGTAGAACCTGTGAAAGCCCCGAGCTTGATTTCCTGCAACTAGATGGTCCCATTAGGGTGTAATGGGAGACAGTGCAGATCATCAGGCATTAGATTCTCATAAGGAGCACCCATCTAGATCCCTCGCAAGTGTAGTTCACAATAGTGTTTGTGCTCCTATGAGAATCTACTGCTACCGCTGATCTGGTAGGAGATGGAGCTCAGGCGGTAATGTGAATGATAGGGAGCAGCTCTAAATAGAGATGAAGCTTCACTTATTCCCCCACTGCTCACCTCCTGTTGTGTGGCCTGGTTCCCAACAGGACATGGACCAGTACTGGTCCATGGCCCAGGGGTTGGGGACCTTGCTATACCTGATATGAAAAAAAAGTATAATAACTTACAATAATTGGTAATACTATTAAATTAGTGTATCATGATGGCCATTGAAATCCTCATTCCAGAAACTAACACAGCAATACTTTTCATGTTTATTTGTAAAACTACCATAAATATGGATTTTAATAATATCTTTTTCATATTTTAGCATATCTTAAATTAGAGATTAAGAATCTTCTAATCCCCAAGGGCAAATTTCTTTTTTCAAATTTTATTTTTTGTTGAAAATGGCACGAGTCTTACAATCAAGATAATGTTGGATTTGATATACTGGAATAATCTTTAACTTTGTTGTCTTTCTTAATTTTTAGTTTTTATGGATATATAATAGTCGTGCTTATGTAGGGGTATATGTGATATTTTTATACAAGCATACAATGTGTAATGATCAAATCAGTTTGAGATATTTATCACTTAAAGAATTTATCATTTCTTTGTGTTAGGAACATTCCAATTTCACTTTTTTAGCTATTTTAAAATACACATTAAATTATTGTTAAATACAGTCATCATATTGTGCTACGAAATACTAGATTTTATTCCTTCTATCTAATTAGTTTTGTATCCACTGATGGTAGATTGAACTGAAATTTCTATTAGGGATGTCATATTTCCTGTAGATTGAACTGAAATTTCTATTAGGGATGTCATATTTCCTGTTCTTCCAGTGTTGTTGCCATTGTTTTTAATACTGTATTGTCTGTTGTTAAGACAGTGGTATATTGTAGAATACGAATGTCAAGCACAGCCTGCATGTATAACACACTGCTCTTCTGATTGTCAGCAAAATAATTTAGACTTTTTATTTTAAAATTTAGTTTATTGTTAATTTACCTGACTGGTCTAAATTTATCATAAATTTATTTATATTGGAAATATATCATTTATCTCATCTGAGGAAACTTTCAGTCTGGGGTTTGAATATAGAAAGTTACCTGTTTCCATGTGACCATTTAAATTACAACATTAGGCCTGGCACGGTGGCTCACGCCTGCAATCCCAACACTTTTGAAGGCAGACGCAGGTGGATCACTTGAGATCAGGAGTTCAAGACCAGCCTGGACAACATGGTGAAGCCCATCTCTACTAAAAATACAAAAATTAGCTGGGCATAGTGGCGGGTACTTGTAATCCCAGCCACTCAGGAGGGTGAGGCAGGAGAATTGCTTGAACCCAGAGGTGGAGGTTGCAGTGAGCCAAGATCAGGCTGCTGCTCTCCAGCCTGGGTGACAGAGTGAGATCATGTCTCAAAAAAACAAATAAAATAAATAAAAAATAAATTATGACATTAAAGATTACAGAATAAAATTCTAAAATTTACATTTTTAGAAATTTTTTATCATCAGCATGTATATAACACTGGGCAAAATATTTACTCCCATTCGTAATTTAAATATTCTTTTAAAATGTACTTTTTCACGCGAAGTGAAACTCAGAACATTAGGGCGAATTGAAAATTTGCAATTCCCTTTAATACATGGCCTCTCTTGGCCAGGTGCGGTGGCTCACGCCTGTAATCCCAGCACTTTGGGAGGCCAAGGCGGGCAAATCATGAGGTCAGGCGTTCGAGACCAGCCTGGCCAACATGGCAAAACCCTGTCTCTACTAAAAACACAAAAAATTAGCTGGGCATAGTGGCGGGCACCTGTAATCCCAGCTACTTGGGAGGCTGAGGCAGGAGAATCACTTGAACCCGGGAGGCAGAGGTTGCAGTGAGCTGAGATCGCACCACTGAGCTACAGCCTGAGTGACAGAGCAAGACTCCATCCCACCACTAAAAAAAAAAAATGCATGGTCTCTCTTAACACATTATTTGTGGGGAGTTTCCTCAGGGGGAAAACCAAAATAATTTTTTAGACTGGATCATGTTTTAATTTATAAGAAAGTAAGCTAGTGTGTACCAATCATCAATAATACACTCAAATGAGCTAACTGGATTATAATGTGGCGAATAAAGAAGAAAGATGTAACATAAATAATTGGCTCAAATGCTTTGTTCAAACTTATACCCCAGTACTAAAGAATAAAAGCCTTTTCTTATGATTTTTTTCTCTTATATGGTTATGGTTGGAGATAATACTAACCACTTCCTATTAAAGCAAGAGTTTGCTATCTTAGTTCTCTACTAAAGCTATTTGTGCTGAAAAAAAGTCAGGGGATATATTCGGATCTTAAATCAGTAACAGAAGGAACATATACTATGCAGCAACATCAGGTCAGGAGCAGAATTCTCCTTTTACAGTGTCCCATCTCAAATTCTATTTTCATCAGAACCATAAGACATTCTTCATTCATTTATTACCACTAAGTTTATTATGAAAGAATCATAAGAGCAAAAGCTTGTAGAGTGTTTACTGAATAGGTTGCGTTCTAAGTGTGTTGCTTATATGACATCTATCAATTTTCAGGAATAGAAAATATGTTTATCCTCATGTTATAATTGAAGAAACTGAAAAAGTAAAAAGTAAAAACCTGATTCACTGCCAGATGACTATTAAGTGTCTAACCTACGACTGGAACCCTGAAAACTGGCTCTGGAGTATACGCTCGTAACTGCTATTTATACTGATTTACCCCTTAATGCTTCTTATTCATTCATTTGCTCCTGAGCAAAAAGTACAAGTTAAGTGTGTAAGGATATGATTATTATTATCTCATTTGCTTGTCTGGTTTATGAAGGCAAATTTATAACCATCAGATTTCAAAACATTTGTATGGGTAGAGCTTTCTGGCCAGTATAAAGTTTTATTGTTTTACTAGTATGCTTCCTTATAACAAATCTTGTCATTTATTTACATGCATTGTATTTTTTCCTAAGGAAGATAATAAACACAACATATATTCCTACATAATTTAAATGTTAAGTAGAAAAGATTAAAATATAATCTCTCTAGGCCACATGCAGTGGCTCACATCTGTAATCTTAGCGTTTTGGAAGGCTAAAGTGGAAGGATTGTTTGAGGCCAGGAGTTTGAGATCAGCCTGAGCAACACAGAGAGAGATCCCATCTCTACAAAAATAAATAAACGAACAAATAAATAATAATCTCTCTAAAATTCAACACACGTTTGGTATACTTTCAATATGTAGAGGAAGTTCAAATTTTTATGATCTTTAGAAAAAATTTTAGTTTCCTATGTAACATTAGAAAATAAATGAAAGCACTAAAACAAATGAATGTACAAATTTGATTTGTCAAAAAAATAAAAATTACCTCTCAACAGAACATTTATGTTGATTACGTCTGACTAAATACGAATTAGGATAAAAATGTCAACCCATATTCTAAGACATTATTCTCTCAAAAATAATCAATAGCAATTTGATAAGTCAGATCATCCTGTATTCAAGAAAATAGAATTGGGGTATTGGGTATTTAAAAACATGACAGAACTTGAGAAGGCACCACCTGAATTACTTGTATTGTTTTTGACATTGAACTCTACTTATGCATGACAGAAAATACAAAAAAAAAGGGGCTATGCAATAAAATGTCAGTCACAGAGAAGCCATGTGGTATTTCTCTGGCCTACATTTTGTTTTCTTATGAATCCTGTTTTCACACTCTCCAAATTAACTGACTTTAATTTGAATAGCTCTGTCATGGCAAATTACATATTTCAGTAATTACTATAATATAAATATAAATGTTAAAAAAACTTATTGTTAATAATTTTTATCACACCTCTTTAGTATTTTCATTGTGCTGAAAAATAGGAAAAACCCCAACTTTTGTTTAATTTGGGAAGTTCTCCAGATGCCTATTTAAAGCCATGTATCCAATGAGGACTGTATTATGCAGCATTTATTTATCTCAACAGAAGTCACATCATCAGCACTTTTCTTAAAATGGGTTTATGTGGTGAAAAGGATTTAAATAAGATCAACTTCTAGTGGAAGGCTAAGTATCCTGTGGGTGTATGGTAAATGATATTTAAGGGAATCTGGCAGCAAATTCAATTCAATCCAATCAACTTTTATTGAGAGTCTAAGCTCTTATGGATGATAAGGTTATGAAAACTGATGAAAAAGATTGCCTGCAATTTAAGAAAGTTTAAGGTCTTTTGCTAGAGACAGACATTTTCATAACTATAGAAAGGGTATTTGTTTTTTTTCTAGATCATCAAATATTAGTCAAGGCTTATATACACTAAGTAATATGTGAGGCTCTCGACAATATAAAATCCTGGTCCTCTTGTTCTAAAAGCTCAAAGTGAATTTTCAAATATAAACTATGACAAAACAATATTCACTGTTTCATAAATGCCTATTTTTTGCAAAGTACAATAACACATTTTGTTGAGATCAGGAAATGTATAATTAGGTAATTAACGGACACAAAAACATGCATATGTGTGTGTTTCAGGTAATATTTTATGAAGACAATGATAGCTATCCTGTTCCACCCTGTATGAGTAGTGCTCAGATGGGTAGAGAAGGTAGGGATAAATTGAATTTTAAGGTTGGGGAGGACCCAAGAGCTATGACTTGGTGCTTGAATGTAAATATTAGGAAGTAACAAAGCTTAGGAACCCAGGAAGGATTGTGGAGGGAATTGCATGCTGTACCAAAGTCTTTGTTTATATTTGTTTGTTTATGGCAAGAAGCTGTAAATTATAGTAATGTATACACTGTAAATATCATCCTTCTGGTTGTGTAGTGAGTCCCTATCCTGCTTGGTAGACTAAAAGAACACAAAAATATTATGTAGGTTAAGTATGGGTGAGCTGAGGCATAATGTATGAGACCAATTTCAAAAACCAGGAAGAGGTCAAAAGACAATGAATTTTCAATAGATTAATAATATATATCAAAAGAAAAGGAACATATTGGCCTGATGTGGTGGCTCACACCTGTAATCCCAGCAGTTTGAGAAGCCAAGGCAGGCGGATCACTTGAGATTGGAATTTGAGATCAGCCTGGCCAACATGGCAAAACCCATTTCTACTAAAAATACAAAAATTAGCCAGGCGTGTTGGCGCATACCTGTAATTCCAGCTTCATTGGAGTCTGAGACATGAGAATTGCTTGATCTCCGGTGGCAGGGTTCAAGCAATTGGAGATCAATTCAAGCTGAGATCGCACCACCACACTCCAGCCTGGGCAACAGAGAGAGACATCGTCTCAAAAAAAAAAAAAAGATTACATTAAAAAAATAAGCCCTCTACAGCTTTGTTATTTTTTGTCTCTTTGGAAGTGTAACATGTACCATTCACAAGCACCTAAATCTTGAAGTGGTCATGGTCTTTTTCTGCCTCTGTCTTACAACAAAGACCTTGAAGGCCAAATAAATTGGATCTGTCCTTGAATTCATAAGATCTCTGCCTGGCTGAACATTAAAAATGGTTCTTTTCTCTTGAGATGAGAATTTGAAATCAGCCTGGTCAACATGGCGAAACCCCATCTCTACTAAAAATATAAAAATTAGCCAGGCGTGGTGGCACATGCCTGTAATTCCAGCTTCGTGGGAGCCTGAGACATGAGAATTGCTTGAACTCGGGTGACAGAGTTCAATGGTGGGAGAGAGTTACACGTGTAGTCGATGAGAATGGAAATTGCAACTAAAGGAAATACCTGTAATAGTCTACTTTTGTCCTGAAGGCTGCAATAGTAAAAATAAATAAAATATTATATAACATGAGACTATCAACTTCCCTAGCTTTTTTATTTTTCCATTTTGAAGACCACTGTGACTGTCTTCAAAATTTCCAACAGTTCTCTTTTACCCTTTTTTCCCAATATTTGCATATTCCCCTTTGTTATTACACTTTGAAGGCTATAGAAATGCATCTGATTTCCCAGGCAGCTTGTCAAGGTGCTGAAATTTTCAAATGACTTATTCTAGTATCATTTACTATAACTGGAACAACACTGCAATATGCAGAAAAGCACATTCTGTGAATTTTAATTTTGCTGTGGAACTTATGTAAATAGAGTGAGGAAATAATGATTGACATTAAAATATTAATTTGATACTAATTTGTAGTAAAATAGTATGTCTTAGAGAAGGCTAGATTTGTTTTTACACCCTAGTTTTGCCACTCACCGAGGAATCACAACTTTTCGAACGACATTAACTCCCAATTCTAATATATAAAATATAAAATGTTTTGGGGGTGTGTTACATCTTAAAAAATATTTAAAACTATGCAAAGCTCAGGCAGCACTCTGAAATTCTTTGATAAATATTAGCTTATTTTCTCTACACTTGTCCCAACCCTACCTCATCACTCTGTTCAGATCATATATTGTTAGATTAAGAATTCTGAGGTCAGGATCTCTTTCCTTTCCTCTTTGCCTCCCCAGGCATAGGAAACAAAATGGCTTGCTCATGTGGGTGAAAAATTATATTGTGGGTTAAAAAAAGAAATGATAAATTGATATATAAGAAATAGAAGCGAGGAAGAAAGGGAATGGGGGAGGGAGAAAAGAGAAAGGAAAGAGGAAAGAAGAAAAGCAGGGAGGAATTGCCAAAGTACAGTTTTACACTTTATTAAAAGCAGGAATGGATGTGATCTGATGATTTAACAGTAAGAACACTTACTGTTTTTAAATGAAAATCAAACGTAAACTGATGCTTCTTTCTCTGTATTAGGTTCTCTCAAACAAAATTTCATATTTTCCTTTTATTCTTCATTTATAAATGACTCCAGAATATATTATGTAAGCCTAGGAAATTTTAGTCTTTTATTTTAGTCCCGAACTCATTTATTAATAAATATTTGTGTAAATCTGAGTAGATGAAGCACTGTAAAGGACACAAAACCCATATATTATCCTCTGTAATCATGTACTATTATTCTCATTTGAAAAATAAAGAAACTGAGGTTACTTTCTTTTTTTTCAGATGGTGTCCTACTTTGATGCCCAGGCTGGTCTCACACTCCTGGGCTCATGTCATCCTTCCACCTCCATCTTTTGAGTAGCTGGGATTATAGGCATTCACCACAGTGCCCAGCTGTTGAGGTTACATTTTAATGTAATATCGTGAAATAAGTAGATGTGGATTTAGGATTTGAATCTACTTATGTCTAGCTTTGTGATTCTCCACCAGATCCAGCCTGTCTTGACTTTCCTGACTAGAAAGAGTCTGACTCCAAAGACATTGTTATATTTATTATAGTGTGAATGATAGTTTAACACAAGAGATGCTTAATTATGAATCATTTGGGAGTATTAACATGTTAATATGATTTCTATAAACATTTATTTGGTTAAGGTTATGTCATAAATGCTAAAAATGCATTTGTCTCAGAGATTAAAATAAATAATAATGATAGAATTATCATAACATAGGTGCAAAGATTAAAGAGGAAAAGGAATTCTAAAGTTTGATTATAAGACAGTATATAAAAGAGTGCATCTCATGAAATAATTTCAAAATGTATTTCTAGATAGATAAAAGCAGAAAGATAATCATATTAAAAAACATTAAAACTACTGAAGCACATTTAGCAATTATAAGACAACATTCTTGGAGAGTGAAAAAAATTCTTAAATAGTATAGTGATCACCACAGGAAGACAACTAAATTAAATATCAATTATCAGAAGGTAGGATTATTCTGATAAGATATTAAAATGTAAATGAACTCAAACAGAAAATGGAAGAAATATATGGCATTATTTATTCTACATTATTTGGATCAGTATATTTCTATTCTTAAAGAAAAATCAATTACACTTTAACAGGTAAACTGTTAAAGGACTATCTTGAAAGTTCTAAATTCCTAACCCAAAAGTGATCCATTCCAGATAAGCATGTCTACGAAGACATGAGATTAGGGAATATGCTGAAGTAGAAGCACTCCTGCTTTTAGCTCATTTTATATTTCAAACATGGCATCTTGAGTTCTCTTGAAACCTTTAACTGAACAATAAAAACAAATTTGTTCCAAGAATTTTCAAATGAAATTTCAACTCAGCACAGTGGTTTCCTTCACAGGCAAAGAGAAAAGTAGGGGATTTCTTCTTAGAAAGCAGTGTGGGTTAAAGAAAAATAGATAAAATTTAAGCAGCTTCACAGTGTTCTGGCTCCTCAATGTATCACAGTGGGTGAGAGTTCTCTCTTACAAGTTGCTTTCTATATACTTGACTGAAACATGTCAAAAGAAACAACAAAGGGCATCTCTTAATCCCTTGCACAATTTAGTGGATGAATCCATCCATTCTAAATAAAGCTTGAAACTCAAACATGACTAGTTGGTTATCTCCCATGGGACGATCTATAAGAAAGCCTGAAAAAAGGCTCCAGGTTTTAAAGTGGTTATATATTCTACAGTTAAATCTGTGAACTGTTCACAGCACGTAAATTGGAATGCTAAGCTTCAATAAGATTTAACCAAGTTCAATAAGTAATTTGGTAACTTTATTTGGGAAGTAGGCTATGTGGGAAGGCTTTGCTGTCTTAACTTATTCTAAAATTAAACTATCATGATTGTGTTTGGCTGAAGAAGAAAATGTAATAATATCTCTCTGAAAAAGTCTCTGGTCTAATGCATGATAATCATTATAGGAAAAAGAAATAATATAGGATTTTAACTATTCCCCATTTATTAAATTATAATAGGAATAAAAATCAAACTTGTCCTGAGATTATCCAGGTGAAGTTCACATTCAACCCATGGGTTTTCTTGTAAAAGGCACTCAGAGAAAAAGTACTCCCTTTAAACTAACTCTAAAGGGCAGAGATGGATGGAGCTAGGTTTGTATTACAGCTCTGTCACTTAAACGCTTTGTGATCATGGCCAAGTTATATAACATCTTAGAGTTTCCACCTTTTTCCTGTGCAACATATCAGTAATGGCATATAATTTGCAATGTTATAGATAGGACAGCAGATAATGTATATAGTCCACTTAACCAAACAGTAGATAGTTAATAAATGTCAAAGGTATGATAAAGTTTTATTATGAGGCTATAGTTCATTCATTTCTTACATTCTTTGAGCAGCTACTACGTCTTGGTATTAACCAAGCTTACAGACAGGATATCTGATATGTATTGATAAGGATCCATCCAGATTCATTATCAGAGTGTAAATTTATATTCGCTACATTTACACTTTCCTCTTTGAAAATAAATATTACTTTGGTTCTGTTCTTAATAAATTCAGTTGATATTGCATGAACCTGAAGTTTATTATGAATTTTTCATTGAAGACAGCAGATATCCAGACTAATTCTATGTAAAGAGTAACCATCTTCTTGTGAAATTTGCCTATGATTAATGACTAGTCAAAAACAAAAATAAACTGTCAGTGGAGAGGAAGCACCATGTTTAGAGCAAGGTTGCCAGAGATATACATTTTAGGTTTGAATCCAGCCTTTGCTGTTAGCTATCTGTGTGATGATGAGCAAAGTATTAACCTCTTTGTGCCTCAGTTGCCTTATACTTAGTGCATTCAACCAATGGTTATTGTAATGATAAAGTTAATCAGTGTGTGTATAGCAACTAAAATAATGTCTGGTACAGAGTTAATGCTATATTTCTCTTTGTTAAACAAATCTGTATGAAAGAACATAGTGATTTTGTTAGTCTCTTGAAGTTCTAAAAACAACAAAACAGCCCATTTTAGTTGGGTCATATGGGGAATGAAAGAAACTTTTTTTCTTCTATTCTTCAATGTGTTTGTTCTGAAATAGGAAAGGAGATTCTCTGGCAACAAAATTCCTTGCCTTTCTCTAAACCCTTACTCCATTCTTTCCAGGGTGACAGTCATTTGGCCAATTTGCAAGGAAAAAGTGTGCATGCTTACAGGAAACTTTCGCTTTCCTGTCTCCTGAATTGAATTTTCCACAGGTAGTGAATATTCTGTTCTGACTCTGCCTTCAATTTTACAGGAGCAGTTTCCACAGAGGCAAACTTGTAGAACATAACACAGCCCATTTATAGTAGAATAATTCAACCTGGGATTGAATTCTGGGGTTTAGTATTAGCATGGGGACTTGTCCACAAATGTATTGCACACATTTCTGTATTAATATTCTGTCTTCCACCTGCCTGATATATCTGCCTATTTTCATATTTATGTTTTTCTATACACATACCTATCCAAAGAAAGAGCTAGATGAATAGATACATTTCACATGTACTATTGAGCAGGTGGATGCATGGTGATAGGATGACCTTTATCTTAATAAATACTTTGTTCACCAGGGTGAATTTCTGTCAAGATGCTCACAGAGCTTAACAAAGTCCTTATCTTAGAGCTGAGACCAAATTGCTTGTTCCCATTAAGAAAGACCTTTATGGCCTTTCCACATTTCCTTCCACAAAACTAAAAGCAGACTAAGCATGGGTGACAGCACTTGGTAAAAGTGATTGTAGTGACATTTTAGATCTGTCAAGTCTTTCTGTAACTACTGCGCCGTAGGTAGCCTAATGAGACATAGTGCATAGTAACATAGTGAGAAAAACCCTTTAGAACTCTTGTTGTAGTCATTTGAAGGGGGTTATAACTCTGAAGGCCATCATTTCCTGCTGGGCAGTGGAATCTTTTGGTAGCTACTGAATTGCTGCAAAATGTCTTGAAAGCAATTCCCTTTCAGTCATAACCATGCAAAGATTTAAGTATGCTGGGCTTCTGTTGGGGATGGATACAGGCTTGGCATCTACATAACTGGAAATCACATCTAGGACAGTGTTTTTTGAAAATTCAAAAGATTTACTTATATAACTTATAACTCCCGTGTATGCAGACAGTAAAGCTGCATTGAATGGACTTAGACTATTTCTTAAATTATTTAGTCTTTTAATACTATAGCCTTATATTTTTCTGTCACAATAAGTTTGCAACTATTGAGAATGGTGTTGTTGTTTGGACATTTCCTTTGGAGAGATGATTGTAAAAAGATTTATATTCAGAATAATTGAATGTACAATTTTAGATTTGGAGAAGTCTAGGGAAATAAAAATTATGCATGCCACTTCAATAAATATTTACTGAGAATCTACTTTATATAATACAGTATTTCTGGCACCATGGTAAGAACAATGATTTAGGTATGATTGAGGTACCAAAGTAGCTCAAACTATGGAAATGAAAAGGCCTAATATAAGCAGTTATAATACAAGGCAGAATAAAGTAAGGATAAGAATTCAGATTGCATTTTTATTTGTATATCCCTTATCAGTTATTTGCCCTTCCATTTATTTACAGCTCCTTACTTTTCAAAAAAATTATTCCAGGAACCTTATTATATACGAATATGTACATGTGTGTAGACTGAATGCTACATTTGTATATAGGATTCCTGTAAGACTGAAATAAAAAGGGAGTGTGAGGGTATAAATAATTCATTTTATCAGACAGAAAGACATTTTTCTGATACTATTTCTAGAAGGAAATATCCCTGTAATCATATAAGATGCTATACCAGATATTGGTTACTGGAGTGAACCAATATCTTCCAAAACATCTTTGCAGTTATGTCAGAAGCGATTTTATTATAATGCTTATTTTTAGTATCTCCGTACAAGACCATTTATTTCATTAAACTGTAAGAAGTCTTATGAACTAAATTAAGGTAGACTCTATATACATTTTTCTAATGAATGGTGGGTGTTAGAAAATTAGCATGATGATAAAATTAGGTGATAAAAGAATGATATTTACACATCCTTCATAGCAGGAACTAAACAGGTCATATCTGCCATTGGAAAATTAACATATTGATGTAAACTTTCTTTCAATGTTAGAAAAATAAAATGTTTTTCCTTTGGGAATAATAAATAGTACAAGATAGGGGTAGAAAATAGACTGTATTTTTTATTATAAGCTTTATGGTACTATTTGACTTTTAAAAATAAGGTACATGTAATACTTTAATCAAATATATTTATTTATAAATACACTGAATATTTGATTCTTCCTTTCTATACTGCTTTTAATTTTAAGATTGTGTTTCAGATGTATTCATACAGTTAATCTGGTAAAATAAGTCTCCTAATTAGGAGAAGTTGCTCTTGTGTCATTTAGGAAATTAAGAGGAAACATCTAAGAGAAAAGGGCCCATAACAGGTTACTCAAACTCATTAAGAGCTTTGCCTTCAGCTAGATTAACATAAATTGTTCTTGCATTTTAGGACTGGATCAGCTAAATTGATTATTAGGAAAGACTCTGTAAGAGTTCAGAACTAGAACCCTAATAATCATTTATTCTCCATAATATTTATTTCCCTGAAAGGTCATTTGGGAAAACCTGTCTTACAAATTTAGAGTAGTAGCTGTGGCAAGTGTAAGTGGTTAGCACCTTCTCTCTTTATGTCAGAGAAACAGGAATTTTTAAATTTTATTTGTCTATATGACTGCCTCCTCCTACATTAATATAAGCTCATGCTTAACAATAACTCTGACTTACTAATATCTAACACAGATTATGGCACAGGCACGTGAGATAGCAGGATAAATACATGTCTAAATGACAGACATAGCCTCACAAAGTTTAAATATTCGTGCTTTATTTTGAATGTCACTACCTTTGTAAAACAATTTTTCAGATTGTTTCACAAAATGATGTGATGTCTCATCAAAATTAATTTCTTTCTTGTTCATGTTGTTACAGTTTTCTTATTATTCCAAGAAAGTAGAGTTTAGTGGTCAGGTGTCTTATCTGTAATCAAATTACATAATTTCCAACTCCAAGTTCTATAGAATACGGCCTGTAAATCTGGCATTTTACCCAATTTTTCTTTATCTTATATGTTTTCAATTGTAATACAGAGAAAATGCTAGTTCTTACCAATACTTCATACCTTATAGAATGTAATAAAAATTTATACATAAAAGTGATTAGAAAAGTAGATTAAATATAACAAACAATTTACATATACCTTAAATAGAATGAGTAGTATACCTATGTAGCATTACACATGTGTTTCAAATAACTGGGATGTGAGTTTCTTATAAACATTCACTCAATGTTATTTGAGTCTGTTTTCCTATCACATGGCAGCTAGCAAATGAAAATGAAAGATGTAGGGAACTGAGTCTTAAATTACGATAACTTTGAGTTTCCTCTTCCATCTATTCATTTTGATATTACACTTTTCTGAAACTTATGTGCAAAAAATGTCTATAGAACATAGTATATGCTTTAATATAAGCTGCATATATTTTGTTTCATTTATATTATTTAATATGTTTTAGATATTTGTCCCAGCCAAATCTCATATTGAAATAAGATCCCTAGTGTTGTGGGTGGGCCCTAATCGGAGGTGTTTGGGTGATGGAGGTGAATTTCTCATGGCTTGGTGCTGTCCTCTCGACAGTGAGTGAGTTCTCACAAGATCTGTTTGTTTAAAGGTATGTGGCACCTCCCTCCCCTCCCTCTTGCTCCCAGTCTTGCATGATATGTGCAAGCTCCCACTTTACCTTCCACCATGAGTAAAAGCTTCCTGAGGCCTCACCAGAAGTCAAGCAGATGCCAGCACCATGTTTCCTGTTCAGCCTGCAGAGTCATGAACCAATTCAACCTCTTTTCTTTATAAATTACCCAGTCTCAGATATTTCTTTATAGCAATGCAAGCATGGCCTAATACGTTATCACTATATACCAACTAAAACAAATTATTTTGATACTTCCTAACCTCTGCCAGTGAAATTCTAGTTGCCTAGGGTTTCTTTTACTTCATATTTCTATAGCATTTAATACAATTACCTACTTGGTCTATGATGTTTTCTTTGTCCCGAGTATTTCCATTCCCTTCCTGTAGAAGGGATGTGGTATTGAAAAGGGAAGTGGCCTGATGACGTTTATGCTTCAAATCAAATCCAGCCTCCCTTTTTTTTTTTAAACCTTTTAACCTTCTTTTCCCAAGAAGACTTAGATGGCCTTTATCCTGTATTCTCACAGCCTTCTTCAAAATTCACAAAACATGTCAGGTGCTAAATAAGTATTTTTTAAATTACAGAAGTGGTATAGTTTGAAATGCATGTGTCCCTCCAAAATTCATATGCTGGAACTTAAACCCCAAGGTGATGCTATTGGAAGGTGGGGCCTTTGAGAGGGGATTAAATCATGAAGGTTCTGCCCTGGTGAATAAGGTTAATGCCTTTATAAAAAAAAGCTGGTGGTATGTGTTTCCATTTGTTTGTGTTGTCTATTTCTTTCAGCAGTGTTTTGTAGTTTTCCTTGTAGAGGTCTTTCACATCATTGGCTAGGTATATCCCTAAGTATTTTATTTTATTTTGCATCTACTGTAAGGCAGGTTGATTTCTTGATTTGATTCTCAGCTTGGTTGCTGTTGGTGTATAGCAGAGCTATGGATTTGTGTACATTAATTTTGTATCCTGAAACTTTGATGAATTTGTTTACCAGTTCTAGGAGCTTTTTGGAGGAGTCTTTAGGGTTTTCTAGGTATACAATCATATCATCAGCAAACAGTGACAGTTTGACTTCTTCTTTAACAATTTTGGATGCCCTTTGTTTCTTTCTCTTGTCTGATTGCTCTGGCTAGGACTTCCAGTACTATATTGAATAGAAGAGGTTAAAGTGGGCATTCTTGTCGTGTACCAGTTCTCAGGGGGAATACTTTCAGCTTTTCCCCATTCCGTATAATGTTGGCTGTGGGGTTGTAATAGATAGTTTTTATTACCTTAAGGTGTGTTCCTTTTATGCCAATTTTGCAGAGGGTTTTAATAATAAAGCGATGCTGGATTTTGTCAAATGCTTTGTCTGCATCTATTGAGATGATCATGTGATTTTTGTTTTAAATTCTGTTTATGTGGTGTATCACATTTATTGACTTGGAGATGTTAAATAATCTCTCCATCCCTGGTATGACACCCACTTGATCATGGTGGATTATATTCTTGACATGCTATTGGATTTGGTTTGCTAGTGTTTTGTTGAAGGTTTTTGTATCTATGTTCCTCATCCCATGCTCATGGATGAGTAGAATCAATATTGTGAAAATTACTATACTTCCAAAAACAATCTACAAATTAAATGCAATTCACATCAAAATACCACCATCATTCTTCACAGCATGAGATAAAACAATCCTGAAATTCATATGGAACAAAAAAAGAGCCCACATACCCAAAGCAAGACTAAGCAAAAAGTACAAATCTGGAGGCATCACATTACCCAACTGAATTCTCACTACACTATAAGGCTATAGTCACCAAAGCAGCATGGTATTGGTATAAAAATATGCACACAGACCAATGGAACAGAATAGAGAACCCAGAAGTAAAGCCAAATACTTACAGCCAAATGATCTTCGACAAAGTAAACAGAAACTTAATGTGGGGAAAATATACCCTATTCTATAAATGATACTCAGATAAGTGGCAAGCTACACGTAGAAGAATAAAAATGACCCTGTTCTGTCACCTTACAGAAAAATCAATTCAAGATGGATCAAAGACTTAAAGCTAAGACCTGAAACCATAAACGTTCTAGAAGATAACACCTGAAAAACCTTTCCAGACATTGGCTTAGGCAAAGACTTCACAACCAAGGACTCAAAAGCAAATGCAACAAAAACAAAGATAAATACATGGGGCTTTAAACTAAAAAGCTTCTGCACAGCAAAATAAATAATCAGCAGAGTTAACAGACAACCTATAGCATACGAGAAAATCTTCACAATCCATATATCCAACAAAGACTAATATTCAGAATCTACAAAGAACTCAATTCAGTAAGAAAAAAACAATCACATCAAAAACGGGCTAAGGACATGAACAGACAATTCTCAAGAGAAGATATACAAATGGCCAACAAACATAACGAAAAATGCTCAACATCACTAATTATCCTGGAAAAATTCAAATCAAACCCACAATGCAATACCACCTTACTCCTGTAAGAATGGACATAATCAAAAAATCAAAAAAAAATAGATGTTGGCATGGATGTGGTGAAAAGAGAACACTTTACACTGTTGGTGGGAATGTAAACTAGTGTAACCACTATGGAAATCAGTGTGGAAATTCCTTAAGGAACTAAAAGTAGATCTACCATTTAATCCAGCAATTCCTCTACTAGGTATCTTCCCAGAGGAAAATAAGTCATTACAAAACAGATAACTTGCACGTGCATGTTTACAGCAGCGCAATTTGCAATTGCAAAAATATGGAACCAGCCCATGTGCCCATCAATAAATGAGTAGATAAAGAAAATGATAAACACACACACACACACACACACACCCCATGGAATGCTACTCACCCAAAAAAAAAGGAGTAAAATAATGGCATTTGTGGCAACCTGGATGGAACTGGAAACTATTGTTCTACGTGAAGTAACTCAAGAATGAAAAACCAAACATTGTATGTTCTCATAAGTGGGAGCTAACAATGAGGACATAAAGGCATAAGAATCATGCAATGGGGACTTGGGTGAAAGGGTGGAGGGGTGAGGAATAAAAGACTACAGATTGGTACAGTGTATACCACTTGGGTGATGGATGCATCAGAATATCAGAAATCACCACTAAAGAACTTATTCATGCAATCAACTACCACCTGCTCCCCAAAAACCTATGGAATAAAAAATAAATTAAAACAAACAAAAAATAAAATAAATATTAAAAAGCTGGCAGTAACTAGCTATTCCCTTTTTGCCCTTCCTCCATGTGAGAATGCAGCAAGAAGGTGCTGTCAATGAGGAACAGGCCCTCACCAGGCACTGAATCTTCCCACACGTTGATCTTGAACTTCTCAGCCTGTGGTATTTTACTATAGCAGTGGGAATAGACTAAGAAAATAATAAATAATGATACAAGAATAAGAATTTGTATGATTTAGGAAGTGATTCCTTGAATTAAGATTTCCATGAATAATGCTGCTTGCACTCACAAAAATTTACTAATTGTAAACATAACAAGAGATGGGTATTCTCTTACAGATCACCTAAGCCAAAGAATCTACAGAGAAAGTCTGGAGGGGGAGAAGAGAAATTGCTTGTTTTGCTCAATGCCTAGGAGGATACTTTTGGTTCCTTAAAGATGGAAAGCAGATACCATAATTTATTTTTTACCTACAAGTAGATGGTACTTTTATTGTTGAGAATGTTTTCTATTTTATAATAGATATGCCAAATACTTATTATACTTTGGAAAATAGTTTTGCTCTATTTCTTATCAGCACATATTGTACATGGATGACTTCCAAACCACATTTTGAAATTAAAAAAAAGACATTTTTGGCCAGTCGCAGTGCTCACATCTGTAATCCCAGCACTTTGGGAGGCCAAGGTGGGCGGATCACTTGTCAGGAGTTCAAGACAAGCCTGGCCAACATGGTGAAACCACACCCTAACTCTATTAAAACAAAACAAAGAAAAACAAAACAAAACAAAATTTAAATAAGAAAATTAACAAAACTGTGATAAAAGTTACTGCAGGCGGAAGAATATTATGGAGTTAAAGATAGTAGAATTCAAAATCACCGGTGGCTCACACCTGTAATCCCAGCACTTTGGGAGGCTGAGGCAGGCAGATCACGAGGTCAGGAGATTGAGACCATCCTGGCTAACACGGTGAAACTCCATCTCTACTAAAAAATAAAAAAGTACAAAAAATTAGCCCGGCGTGCTGACGTGCGCCTGTAATACCAGCTACTTGGGAGGCTGAGGC
Source organism: Symphalangus syndactylus (assembly GCF_028878055.3). Classification (NCBI taxonomy): domain Eukaryota; kingdom Metazoa; phylum Chordata; class Mammalia; order Primates; family Hylobatidae; genus Symphalangus; species Symphalangus syndactylus. The sequence continues at coordinate 115,034,309 of NC_072425.2, forward strand.
AGGAGAATTGCTTGAACCTGGGAGGCGGAGGTTGCAGTGAGCCGACATCGTGCCCCTGCACTCCAGCCTAGGTGACAGAGTGAGACTCAGTCTCAAAAAAAAAAAAAAAACAAAAATCACTACACGCATTTAGGGATCTGGAAGTCAAAATTAAAAATAAAATTCTTTCTGATTATTTGTGTTGAAAATGAAGCCAACATAGTAAGTTCAAATAGTTCATGATTAAAAAGATTTTTTTTCTTCTATACAAGCAGAGACAATACTTTAGAATCTAGAAAAATGTGTTCTGTGAAATAATATAAAAATTATGGATTATATCAAAAATATTGCCGGGCGCGGTGGCTCACGCTTGTAATCCCAGCACTTTGGGAGGCCGAGGCGGGCGGATCACGAGGTCAGGAGATCGAGACCATGGTGAAACCCCGTCTCTACTAAAAATACAAAAAATTAGCCGGGCGTGTTGGCGGGCGCCTGTAGTCCCAGCTACTCGGAGAGGCTGAGGCAGGAGAATGGCGTGAACCCGGGAGGCGGAGTTTGCAGTGAGCCAAGACTGCGCCACTGCACTCCAGTCTGGGTGACGGCGCGAGACTCTGTCTCAAAAAAAAAAAAAAAAAAATATTGTAACAGGTAATACTTTTCTTCTTCAGAATAGTGTTCTCAAATACTGAATGGAAATAATTTAAAAACAACAAATCCGAATAGTACAACAACATAGGTCAGAAGAAAAATATTCCTAGTATTTAGCCTGCATTAATAAAATTAGTTTCCTCTAGAGAGGCAAAATGTACCAAGGATCTCTCTTACTCAGATAAAAAATTTAAAAATGCAATGGAGTAAACTTAATATATCTTTAATAGCACACTCCCAGAACCAACAGCCTTCCCTGTTAGTTTTTTATGTTGTGCTGTCAACTCAAATGACAGTTAAAAGGTGAAATCTTCTTAACTACATAAAATGAAATTAAGTAATTTGTTTATGATAGTTATGATAGTTTGATATAGATTTCTGTAATGAGTCAAAAGATCTATTACCAACAAAATCAGCAACTTTTCCTTTGCCAAAATATATATTTAAAAAGTTCATAAAATGTGCAAAACAGCCTGGTTTTGAGACATAAATTAACATGGCATTTGATCATTTTTTCATTATGAAATACCTCAAATTCTCTAACTTGCATCATTTCTCATATATTTTGATATGTAAATTAACAACTTCAAATCAAAATATACATAGAGGGATGTTGTATATTGCTCACTTAATATAATCAGAATAGAATTCCACCCAAAATCTGGTTTCAGTGTCAAGACTGATGACACCACTCACACACCAGAGGACATGAAGAATCTGTTACTTACATAGTTAAGCCTTTTCTAGGGAAAGCAGGAGAGTCCTCCAGAGCAGGTCTGAAAGTCTCAAGAAAGGAGACTGGCTGAAGGCTTTTATTGCATTTTGGTGAGGTTTCCTGCACATAGGCAGAAGTTTGCATGGTTCGAAATCCCCGCGATGAAAAGGAACAGAACAACCAGGCTTTTCTATCAGGTTTTTAGATGTGGTGCACAAGGGGAAGGGGGAAGGATGAGGCTTACAGTCTGTCAGTTGTCAGATTCCCAAAATGGAATCCACTCCTTGTTACAAAGGACATAGAATATCCTCCACCAAGTTTAGTGGCTCCCTAGAAATGTTTTTGAAACGTCGGAAACTTCTTCATAAAATTTTTGGAAGAGTTACAAGTGACCAACACCTGCATGAATTTCTTTCTCTTTTTCTCCCTCTCTTCTCTCCTCCCTCCTCCTTTCTCCTTCCTTTCATTCTGTTCTTTCATTTATCTTTAATAGATAGCCTACTATTTATTCTATATTTTTACAAAGCATAATGTCTAATAGCAGGAAAATAGACTTTAAATAAATATTTACACAGATAACTATTTATGATTGCTGTAAATGTTATAAAGAATTTAATTGCTATGCATGCTTCCAATATGAATCTGGGACCTTAAGTGATCTGCCAATCAAAACCTATAAATTAGTTATTTTAGTTTAGTAAGTCGCAAAATAACTATGACTGATAGAAGCAGTCCCGAAGTTTCAATGACAATTTAGCAATTCGTTTTACCAACATCGCTAATTTGTTATAGATATTGCTATAACCTTAGTTTATAGTTCATCTGATTACCTTTCCTTAATTAAGAAAATTATAAGAAATCCATCATTGCTATCAAAAATTAAAAAGAAGAAAAAGACCAAAAAATGGAAACCCTGAAACAATGATGGATAGAGGAAAACTTTATTTTTTCACATCATTATAGATCCTATTTCTAGCATGATACATGTAGATTACAGCTGGTCAATATATACTGGTGTATATATATATATATATATATATAAAATTTTGCCATTAAAAGTAATGGCAAAAACCGCAATTACTTTTGCACCACTGTAGTAAAAGAAGGGAATCAATGAATAAATGTCAGGGAAAAAGAAGAAGAATTAAATGTTGAAATACTTTACTTTTATAGCTGTAAATATAAGACCTGAATAAATGTAAATACAGGAATTTCTGACTGCATATTAAGAGAATTGCCTGAGAAATGCATTATACTTTTAAAAACATCAGCTGCTGAATTATGTTGATTCTGTTAAAGTTCTGAAAGTTATCATCTTTATTTTCTCTTTCTGCTTTAAAACTATTTTCTTGTCTTTGCATAAACAATTGTGTTACAATATGTCAAATGTAGTTTTATGGTTATTTTGTTTCAATTTCTCAGAGATTTTGATGCTGTCATTTTCATTTTTTTCCACCACTTTTGAAAAATTTAGGGCTATTATCTCCTCCAATATTATATCTGAATAATTTCTTTTCTTCTAGGACTATGATTACAATAAAATAAAATATTTTCATTCAATTTTTTTCTTTTTCTTTCTGTGATACATTAAGACATCCTCTATTGACTGACATTCAGGTTCACAAATACAGCCTTTGGCTGTATCTAATCTGCTATAAAAACATTTATTAATTTCTTAACCAGTTATTTTTTAGTTCTAAAATATCCACTAATAAACATAAATAATATTTATTTAAAGTATTATATCACTAACTCTAATATCTGGAAAATCTGTGAGTGTTCTAGTTATTTGTTTTTCCTCCTGATTCTCTATCCTATGCTCTTGTTTCCTGGAATGCATAAACATTTTTTTAAACACCAGAAATTGCACATTAAGAATTATAAAATATTATGATAACATTTTCTTCCTCAGAAAGGGTTAGTTTTTTTGCTTAGATAAATGGTATTGGGAGTGCTCGCCATGATCTAGTCATGGACCAATGTGAGTTGAGGCAGGAGTCTAATTTTGCTAAATCTCTCTCTTCTTATTTGCATTCCCTCTAGGGCCTAGAAGTTTCAACTGAGGGCCAGATGTGTTCAATGGGATTCCTCTCCCTGGCAGCTTCTGAATTAGCTTTGTTTCCTTAGTCTGGAGAGACATCTAGCAACCATACCATTACTCAGAGCCTTTCTGCTTAGAATTTATCCTCCTACCCAAAATACAAATGGATTTGGCAAAAATCCTGAAGCAATAAACATAGAACTAAGTGTCAGCATCAGTTTATCTCTTCTCTTTAGGATCTTGCTTCTTCAAGTTTCTAGAGTCTAATAGGAGAGAACCTACATATGCAGAAAAAAGTCAGTTGTAAAAAAATATCAGGGAGAAAGAAAGAGACACTTCCCCCGCCCCCACCCTCACCCCCATACACACACACAGACACATACACACAGAGCGGGAATGAGAAAATTAGATAGATAGATAGATAGATAGATAGATAGATAGACTTAATAGGTAATGTTTTTGAAGCCGTGTCTTCATTTATTCGTTTGTGATATCGTTCTCATCCACTGAGCTTTGTTGACATGTTTATATTTAACGTAAGTCTGAAATAAGAAGTTTTGATGTCACATTTATTCCACTAATTAGCTGTACTTTATTTCTTTTGTACCTGATGAAAACAATAAACTTGGTTCAATAGGTCTGAATGAAAAAGTATGAACTATTATTCTCTTAGTCTTCTTTCAAATGCGAAAAAGTGTCTTTGTTTTTCTGATTTCAAATAGGTGATTTCACATCACAATAAGTATTACGGTTTTCTAGAGGGACAAATCTAATAGGATGTATGTATATATGAAAGGGAGTTTATTAAGAGGTATTGACTCAGAGTATTACAAGGTGAAGTCCCACAATAGACCATCTGCAAGCTCAGGAGCAAGGAAGCCAGTATGAGTCCCAAAACCTCAAAAGCAGGGAAGCCAGCAGTGCAGCCTTCAGTTTGTGGCTGAAGACTCAAGAGCCCCTGACACACTTTGGGAGGCCGAGGCAGGTGGATCACGAGGTCAAGAGACGGAGACCATCCTGGCCAACATGGTGAAACCCCATCTCAACTAAAAATACAGAAATTATCTGGGCATGGCTCCTGTAGTCCCAGCTACTTGGGAGGCTCAGGAAGGAGAATCGCTTGAACCCAGTAGGCAGAGCTTGCAGTGAGCCTCCATCTCAAAAAAAAAAAAAAAAAAAGAAAGAAAAAACAAAAAGAACGAAAAAAAGGCGCCCCTGGCAAACCACTAGAGTTAAGTCCAAGAGTCCAAAAGTCGAAGAAGTTGGAGTCCGATGCTTGACAGCAGAAAGCATCCAGCATGGGAGAAGATGAAGGTCGGAAGACTCAGCAAGTCAGCTTCTTCCACCTTCTTCTGCCTGCTTTTCCTTGCTGCGCTGGCAGCCGATTGTGGGTGGGTCTTCCTGAGGGTGGGTCTTCCTCTCACAGTCCACTGACTCAAATGTTAGTCTCTTCCCACAACACCCAGAAACACCCAGATACACCCAGACACAACACTTTGCATCCTTTAATCCAATCAAATTGATAATATTAACCATCACAGGATATTTTGATTTATTATAATTTTTTTTTTTACTTATACTGCGTTTTATTTGGAACTTAATAGCAAACCTCCTATGGTAAGGATACTTTGATATTTTCATTCCTTATGAACATATTTAACTGTGTAATAAAAAGGTATCACCATTTTATATGTAGTTTGAGAATGTTGATTATATCTAGATTCAAAAATTGAAACTAAATTTTAGTTTTGTATTTTTACTGAATTTTAGGTTGGTACTTTTAGCATATCTCCAGTCTAAGAAGCAGTATGTCAAGAATTGTTTGAGAGTATAAGTTCAATGTTTAAAAAAAAAAAACTGTCAAAGATGTCTAGAATTATTGACTCTACTAAAAGAAAAGGAAATATGGAAAAGAAAGCCAAATACAGAACAAAACTGGTGAAAGTGCTTAGCCAAAAAGAAACAATTACACAATTGTCAACAATTCTAAAATAAAATGGAAAATTATTGAGAATTAATATTATCAATAATGTGTTAACATGTGGTAAAATATACTTATGAATTTAACTGAAAAATTGGGGAATATTATGTTTATTTCTGGAAAAGTAACCTGAAACGGATTTTAAAACAAACTTACGATGTGCAAATACATAAAGTTAAATCAGAGATTACATGGAGTGAAGGATGCATGGTTTTATGAATCTTAAAAATGAATTAGGTTAACATGGATTTAAAAATGTGTGCAGTAAACATTCTAAATTAACAGTAAAATATAGGAAAATATTTTTGCTTATATGTTAAAAAGTACAATGAACAAAAAGAAAAATGTACTGATCAATCTTTTGTGTTTCAAAAAATATGAACAGCTCTTTTATGTTTTCCCTAGAATTGTAATGAAAGATATGACTAACAAATAGGTGCATTAAGGTGAATTTTATTTTCTCTTTCTTCTCAGTGCCTTCCACTGAAAAATTAATTGTGAGTATCATGAAGATACCTGGATTATTTTCTATATTTAAAGTCATGCATGGCTGGATGTGGTGGCTCTTTGGGAGGCCAAGGCAGGAGGATCCTTGAGGCAAGGAGCCTGGGCAACATAGTGAGACCCTGTTTCTCCAAAAAATTAAAAATAAAAAATTAGTGGGGTATGATTTTGCACACTTGTAGTCCCAGCTACTTGGAAGGCTGAGGCAGGAGGGTAGTTTGAGCTTGGGAAGTCAAGGCTGCAGTGTGCTATGATTGAGCCACTGCACTCTGCCTAGACAACAGAGTAAGACACTGTCTCAAATAAAGTCATGCATAGGTTGTGATACTAAAAAAAAAAGAGCAAATTCATAATTCTCACTAGGCCCTGTTATCTCAGATATTTTTGCAATGTAGCTAGTGATAGTAATGAATCAATAAATGAATATATGCATGAAAATGAAAACTTACAGAATATATGACTCTCAGAAAAACCAACCCTTTAGATTCCATCACTAGGAGAGAATGTGTTTTTCAGTATGCATGGCTCCCTCTTCCCATATACTTCATTGTGGGCAAAACCTCTCCAGGCCTCTTCTTTACCAAGCATCAATTTCACTTTCATTCTAGTTGTATTACTTTGTTCTGATAAATGGCTTATTTCTGCTTTTTTTCCCCTTTTCATGGTCATCTTGCATTTGCCCAGCTAAAATTTATTGTTGAGTATCTAGCATCTATGGAAGTATCCTTAATAGGCATTGAAATATCTTGATTCTTACATGTATTTCTGATTAAGAAAGCTTTTCCTGAAACTTGCCACTGGAAGCATGAAAATACTTAAGTGGCAGGTCTCTGAGTCTTTACAGTTTATCTCCTACCTTCTATCATATATGTATCTTACCCAGATTTCTAGTACATTAGCCATGTGTTGCTTATCCTGCTTGATACATGTGATAATACTGATATAATGGATTGATGTGATGTTCTGAGGGAAGTCTAGGCTATCCAGGTCTCTTGGGAGTATATTTTAACAGGGCAGGAGTTAACATAGCACTGGGATGAAGCTGGGTACAACAATATTGTCTTTTTAAAAAAATTGTGGTAAGAACACAACATGAGATCTACTATCATACAAATTTTTTAGTGTATAATACACGATTGTTGACTGTAGTCGCAATGTTTTAGAGAAAATCTCTAGAGCTTATTCATCTTGCATAACTGAAACTTTATGCCCATTGTTATTTGTAACTCTACATTTTCTCCTGCCCACAGTCCCTGGTAACCACCATTCCACTATTTTGATCCTGTGAATTTCAGTATTTTAAATGCAGCACATAAGTGCAATAATGCAGTATTTGCCTTTCTGTAACTGTCTTACTTCCCTTAGCATAATGTCCTCAATGTTCATCCACGTTGTTATACACTGCAGAATTTCCTTTTATAAAGCTGAGTAGTATCCCACTGTGTGTACATACCATATTTTCTTTATTCCTTCATCTATCTTGACCTTTAGGTTGTTTTTACATCTTGACTACTGTGAGTAGTACTGCAATGAACCTAGGAATGCTAATATCCCTTTGAGATCCTGACTTCATATTTTTTTATTGATAAATACCCGGAAGTGAGGTTGCATCTATTTTGTCTTAATGAAAACTATTTCTGATTCTGTTTCTGAACTGAGAACAACTATTATATCTTACACCTAAGACCATATGTAGCTGTTCTAACAACAATAACACAACCTCAGCTAGGGTTCCGATTTTATTGGGCTTGTACTTGGTTGGCTACTGTCCTCAGGGATCCATTTGGTTTCTGCAAGGGCCAGACTGGCAAATTAACAAGGCATATGATAGTAATTACTATTCCTGTATTCTTTAGATGTTTAAGTGTACCATTAGTCTTCACTACCAATACAATATTGTATTTAATTTCCTATGTTGGCCAGAGGGAGACAGTTTCCTTCCTCTTGGCTTTCCCGCTAAGATAGCTCTAACTCCAATATGGGGTTATTTCAACTGCCAAGTCTGTTAGTCTCCATCATGCATTCAGAGACTGGAAAATGATCACCGGGTGGGACCAAGAATCCAATGGACCCACTGTATGCTGGACTTGATGCCAAGGTTCCATTTATTACCCAAACCCAATTTGCTCTCACATAGTTGGACCATGACAAGATTTCAGGGGTTTCCCATCAACAGTAACTCAGACCCTTTCTCCAACAGTCTTCAAAAAGTCTCATCATCACTATTTCACAACGTAGACTCACTCAAGTTATAAATTGTAGGCAGGACCAATTTCACAGACAGGTGACCTATGCAGTCACACAGAACCCAGGCTCAGGAGGGTCCTTCACTCAGTTTAAAGTTCTGTTGTCACTGTCTTGAAATTCTTGATAATTTTTAAACAAGAGGTCTCCCATGTTTTGTCTATAGGCCTTTTTGGGGTAGGGATAGAAGAATCATTACTATATATATGCTCCATGATGTTCAAGGGCCTTCACTCTTTGGGACCCAGTTACTTTTTCTATCAATCCAGATTCAGTGTCTGAAAACTGACTCAGGTCTGATAATTTGGACAAAGGATCCTGAATTTTTATTGGAGCTATAACTATTGAATCCGAGTCACTGAAGATTAAATTCGCTTCATTTTCATAATTGCAATCTTCTGGCTTCTGGCAATAAGCAATGCCAATAACAGTCCCATCATTGCAATAACATCAATCAACCACCTCCTATGTTCACTTCCCCTTATATCAACCATAGCCCTCAGGAGAGAGCTACCACTGAACTACATAGTTTATGCATTTATGACTCTCATCAGCAAATTCTTGATGACTTGTTGACTGTTTTGTCCTCTGGGCATTTCTATGTAAAGTAATACTCTGATGAGTCTTCTGGCCTTACAGAATGTGTTAGTCTTGGTACTCCAAATAGCAACACCAAGATAAAACTAAACATGCAGGGATTTTATTACAAGAAACACTTGTGTGAAAGAAAACAGGAGTGGAATTTTGGAAGCCAGAGAACAAACATGAAAGTATACAAATATAATCCTGAGTGAAGAAGAGGAGAAGAACATTAGGTAGAAATGTCCTTCACTGTCATGCAGTCTAAGAAAAGGCTGGCAGGAGTGCAGGGGCATCCTCAAGCCGATGTCAGCCAACTGAGGGTTCATATCTCTTTCAGGAATGGGCTGCATTAGTTTCTTTACAATGATCAGTCATTGGCTGGCAGCAATCTGAGGAAAGTGTGCCTTGGTGGAAACATGAAGATAAATTTCAGAGTGTAGCAAATGGGATGCTTTGTCAGTTATCACTCTCAAAGTTTAAGGTCCATGAGGTACATTCTCATGACCATCTCAGTCATTTTCTGTACCATGCAGATCTATGGGCCTTTCTGCCTAAAGGGAAACTCTGAAATGAGAACACAATGATATAAACTACATTCCCCATCACTGAAGTTGATCTCAGGCCCATCACCGGTATTCATACTCCTTTTCCTCCAGAATCTATTCTGAATCTCCTCATCTTCAGCTAACACCAAGGTTTGTGGCTTAACTAGCTGTATAACAGAAATTTTATTTTAGAAGCATCTGAACCCTATGTAATCACACCTTCTCAGTCTCCAGTTACATCATGTGTTTACTGACATTTAAGATGGAGCATGGGATTGTCAGCAGGTACCCGAGTAGCTGATCTGGGATCAAAACATATTCCTCTCAGCTTACAAAATGAAAGACAACATTGATGGTCATGATCAATTAACTCTGCCAGTATCTGCTAGTTTCTGGACAGAATGAATCCATCAAGTTCTGGCAGTAACTTATAACAAACATGTTATTCAATGGAGATTTTTCTGTGTTGCCTGGTAAGTGTGTCCCTCTTTTTAGGTCCAGAACCTACAACCCTACAGAGTCCAGATTTGTTGTGGCAAGAAACAATAAAATTCTCAACTAGATAATTCAGAGCGCTTTTAAGTAAGGAATAAACAAATTCTTTGCTTCCTGGACTCATATATACTTCCTCTTGGGAATATGGCACCATATGAATATCTGGTTTCATAAATACATTGTGAGCTGAAATATGGTACTTCAAAAATTCTCAGTGCTTTCTCTGAGCTGGCATTTCAGCTGCACATTTAGAAGGCCGTTTTGCATTCTATAAGGCCAGCTGCCTTAGAGTGCTGCAGCATGTGAAAGGACCATTGATTCTACTCCCATACCTCTTTTGCTGTAAAGTGGGTCTTCTTGTTGAATGCCGAATTCTATAAGCACTCATAATAATTCTGGTTGAAATCCCACTAAACAGACAAGGCAAACCTAGTCATGAATAGCTATCTATACCTGCTAGAATTAATCAATGACTCTATTGTGGCTATTCCTTTCATGGGTACATTGTGCCAGTTCTGAGATGACTGGTAACAAAGCCTGGCTACTTCAATTTTATATGTTTGATTATTTGCTGCTTCTTCTCTGGTGAATGTTTTCTTGAGGACATGAAACTCAATTCTAAAATCTTTAAGCTTTTTTTCTACTCCAATATGTTCATTTGCATGTCTCCACACAGACCTCCTTGACTCTCATCTTATAACCTTTTTCCTTCCAGATCCCTGGCCAGACAGCCAGGCATGTTACCACTGTCCAGGGCCAAACTTCGCCATTACAGACTTGTCTTAGATGACCATTGCCTTGTCTTTGAAATTTAGCCAGTCTGCTTACTAAATCTCGAGTTTGGTGTTCAGCTGCTTCTCTTCTTGTACAGTATCAAAGAGAGCCTTTGACCTTCACATTTATACTTATTTGATAAGCCTTTAGCTTATTATTGTCTCTCTGTATGACATCAACACAAGTTAACAATAACCAGCTTTTTCCAATCAATTTTCCTTATATGTGCCTTTCCCATCTCCTCCCCTTCCCATTTCTGTATCTCTATATTTTCCCAATGCCCCGTATCACTGTGCAGACTAGGGTGTTTCTTTTAATTGGAACATTCTGTCAAGTCAGCACTGAGGAAAGTTTTAGCAACTGGGCTGTCACTTTGCTCCAGGGACTACCATGGCCCAATCAGCATGGGAACCTCATTGCCAGCCCCACGAGTCATCAAGTCCTAAAACTCCATCCTGCCCCCTGCTTTCTCAGATGACTCTTGAAACTTCTGTGTTAGTTTTGTCCTCTGGAAAGGAGATGCTGAATGAGTTAGGAGTAGGAAATATTATTGGAGTGTAATACCTAACAAAGGAGAAGGGAAAAAACAAATTTGATCAGGGGAAGTGGTAGGACCATTAAATAGATCTAACAAGGTCTTTACTAGATCAGAGTAGGGTTTTACAGCAAAGATTGCCCATAAAAGGAGTGCCACACTAGGTTTTAATGGCCAGGTGCTTGCACCTCAGTCCTGTTTAGTCACTGGTGAGGGCCATCCCTAGAAGAGTATAACCTAAGCTCACAACCAGAGGTAAACTGTAAGGAAGTAAGAGTTAGAAGCTGTTATCTAGCCACATATCTTCCATTTGTTTAGGAAGTCACTTCTTAAAGAAGTATTTGAGCAATAATTTTCTGTGTTGGCTGCAAGTATATCATGAAAGTTCATATGGTTGGGGAGTGGATTAGTTCCACAACCTTAACAAAATGTGTAATAATTATAATATCCATATGCATGTTACTAGTACCACAAAATTGCCTTATCATTCACAAATCACAAAGTAAGTCTGGCTTGACACTTCTGTTCAGAATCCAGTATTTATTTAATCTATGACTGCTTTTAACCAATTAGATGCTTTCAAACTGACAGAATTATAATGGTTGCCTGTTTTTATTTTCCCTTGGAATAAATTTAACATGTTTTATTTTAAATATATAATAACATACTGTGGCTTTGAAAAATAATAATGTAGACTCAAAATGATTCTATTTTCTGCTATTATTGGCATACATTATTATTATTAATCATCTGGGTTTTTTCAACAGAAAACATCTTTGTGACAACTCAGTGTTTAGAAAAACAAGTGGATAATTTTCATTTTCAAATGTATTATAAATATTAAATATCCATTTGCCTTTACAGCTACCATTTTTGGGAGAGTTTACTATTTCATGTAGTTTCACCAATATATAAATGTACAAATGTATACATTTGTACAAATTCATAAATATGTATATTCTAAGACACTTGATTTAATGGATATTGAAATTATTCACTAATTTTTTGTTAATTTTTTTAATATGTTTTATTTCTCCTTAGTGAAAAGTTTTTTGATAAATTACATGATTTTCAATGCTTCAGTTTTCTCACCTAAGAAATGCAGGCAATAATCCTCCCTGTCAGTACCTCTGGATTCTAAACTGAGATCAATCACCGTGTCCTATATGTAACAATTTTTAAAATGTTTGTTTCTTTCTTAGTTTTTTCTCTTTATGTAAGCATGAATCCTGAGATCTGTCAGTATAGATCTGAGGGAATAAGAATGTCATTTTAGGAAACTCTGTGGCATTGCTCTTCGTGTTTTTTCTGTCCTCTACCTCTCCACATCATATGTCACCTGAAGTGAAAAGTTAGAAAAAGTGAAGTTTAAAAGTATCATAACAATTCTTGATTTTGCATTATCTTTCTATGTATATTACTTTTATACTGTCTTTAAGTAATTAAATGAAGAATGCCTCGTGTTTTTTACCAGATGACTATATCAGACATAGCTTCAAATGAGATTTTGTCTATCAGTCCATTTTATAAGAAATGACATTATTTTAAGATGTTTTGGTGTAAATACAAGATGTTTCAACTTACTACAAACACATTATTAACATTCTGAAGCGTTCTTCGAGAAAAGAACATTTTAGTGGCCTTTTTAAGGTAACATATAGGGTATAGCAGTTAAAGTAGAAAAGAAAGAAAGAAACTCCTAGCAGTCTTTAAGATATGTCCTACAGCCACATAGATTTTGCAATTTAAAATTATATTGAATCTATTTTCTTTATGAACTGTTTAAACTAGACTTAGCGTACTAGTATAAATTCTAGTTATTTATTAGCAAATGACATAACATAACAGATGTTAAGTTTAATCCTTAATCTTAATAAACTTTACTATTTAATAACAAGAAATGTATTAATTTCCAAATGTAGCAGTGTGTCTTTATTCCAAAACATCATTTTTTTTCCATATACTTTATTAATGTTCCACATTCACCTGTGACGGCATAAAACTACCAGCTTGTTTAACTCATATAAGAAGTATAGACTTAGTACACAGGGATTACAGCTGATGGAGTATGTCACTGAGGACTCAGATTTTTTTCTGTCTGCTCCATCTTTCCTAAAAGTTAGCTTATGTCCTTGGAAATGGAAATGGAAGTGGTGGAGGGGTAGAGTTTATTTTATGAAAGAAAAAACATTCTAAAATCCCAGACTACTTCTGCTTATATCCCATTGGCCAGAAATGTGTTATATCGTTACTCCTACCTACAAAGGAGTATGGAAAGATAAGCACGTTTAGCTGGGTATGTTTTCATATCCCCCTAAAAATCAAGATTCTCAGCAAGGAATAAAATGACACAAATGTGTGCAGCCATCTTAAATAGCTTTATCTCTAGTAAATAAATAAAATTGTAGTTAATACACTTAAAGAAAACTCCATGGCCGGGCGTGGTGGCTCACGCTTGTAATCCCAGCATTTTGGGAGGCCGAGGCAGGCGGATCACGAGGTCAGGAGATTGAGACCACGGTGAAACCCCGTCTCTACTAAAAATACAAAAAATTAGCCGGGCGTGGTGGCGGACGCCTGTAGTCTCAGCTACTCGGAGAGGCTGAGGCAGAAGAATGGCGTGAACCAGGGAGGCGGAGCTTGCAGTGAGCCGAGATTGCGCCACTGCACTCCAGCCTGGGCAACAGAGCGAGACTCCATCTCAAAAAAAAAAAAAAAAAAAAAAAAAGAAAACTCCATGTCCAGATGTTTTTTTTTAAGAAAAGATACCAATCTGCAAAGTCTCCTGAAAATGGGAAAATATACAACTAATTTTATGAGGCCAGAATTACCATAATATCATCACCATAGACATTAAGAATAAATAATAGCACAGAGCTGCTTGGAAGGCTGAGGCGGAAGAATTGCTTGAGGCCAGGAGTTCTAGACCAACCTGGGCAACATAGCAAGACCTCCCTCTCTACAAAAGATTATAATAATAAAAAAATTAGCCAGGTGTGGTAGTACACACCTGTAGTTCTAGCTACTCAGGAGGCTCAGGCAGGAAGACTGCTTGAGCCCAGGAGTTAGAGGCCATAGTGAGATATGATTGTGTCATTGCACTCTAGCCTGGGGGACAGGGACAGACTGTCAAAAATGAACAGTACAGACCAAAAAAGATACCTCATAAACACACATGAAAAAAACTCACAAAATTTTAATAAATTGAATCCAATAATATATATAAATGTTCATAAATCATGATCAATTTGGGCTTATGCCAAGAATTCAAAGTGAAATTTTGAATGATTTTCCTATAATATAGGAACAAAGGAAGAATTGCTCTTCTCAGTATTTCTGTTTAACATTGTACAGGAGGTTCAAGCCAGTGTAAAACAAAATTTAAATAATTAAATAATCTTTTTGTCTTTGTATCTTCTTTTATTCCTTTGTGACAATTTAAATAAAGGTCTGCTTCCCATCTGACCTTAACTTCATTATGTTACCAAATTTTGGTCAAAGTCCTCATTCTCTAGCATATTCAAACTACTCTTGTTTAGATGAAAATGCATGAGGAAATTTTATTGGAATTTTTAGGTGCATTTTTTTCATGGTAGTGAAATAATATTTTCTTCTGTAATTGGAAACAAGCCAAACAACTAAGTGAAAAGGGAAAAGTGTTTTACTACTCAAATATCTTACTGCACTTTGAACATTCAGTTTAAATGTTTGCTTTCCTAATATGCAATCATTATTTTCTGAGACTGTAATTAATAGCTTTATTCAAATTGCTTTTAACTTCAATTTATGTGACTTCTACTTCTATTTGAACTTTGTCTGTTTTCACAAGACAATTTTCTCAAACTCATTTTTTCACTTACTATCACATAGTACCTCTAGAACTGTTACCACTTTCCTTTCTCAGAAATAAATTTAGCATTATATGTCAAGTTTTTATGTCTATTGACAAGATAACCATATTATTTGTCTCTTCTGATATGTTCTGTACTCTGTATTCAGTGCCTATTTAGGAAGACCAGAATTGTCTGTATTAAGTATATCCTCTCTTGAATGTCAACAGAAAAACTAGAAGAATTACTTATTTTCAATGCTCATACAAAAAAAGTATTGCTTTATTTTTCATTTAATCAGAGTATGAATTCATGTATTTGTATTTTAGGTGCTAAATAAATATTCTCGTATAACTAAACAAATGAAAATAAAATTACTGAACATCTATTCGACATAAAACACAAAATGTGGAAAGAAAAAAACACGCCGTTCCTATCCACAAAAGTTTGTAATCAATAATATTGATAAATTCTGTTCTATTGGACTTTAAAAAGTTCTTCTGGGACACATCAGTGAGTTTTCATGTCACTATCCACTTAAAACATTGCTTTTGATCAGGAGATGGCAAATTGCGGTTTGTGGGCCAAATCCAGCCCACCATTGGATTTTGTAGATAAAATTTAATTGTAACAGAGCCAAACTCATTTTTTAAAAATGTATTGCCTATGGTGCCTGTCATGCCATGGTGTAAGGCCATATGATAGCAGCCATATGGCTATGGCCTAAAACATATACTGTCTGGCTTTCTTGAGAAAAAGCTTTCTGACTTCTGTTTTTTTTTTTTTTTTCTTTTAATTATACTTTAGGTTTTAGGGTACATGTGCACAATGTGCAGGTTTGTTACATATGTATCCATGTGCCATGTTGTTTTCCTGCACCCATTAACTCGTCATTTAGCGTTAGACTTCTGGTTTTTGTATCAGTTATTATTTATATATTTACTTTAGAAAATTGTTATAACTTGATGATTTAAGATAATTTTTTTATGTAACAGAACTGATATGTTCAGTTTAATATCAACTTATTATTCAGTGTAGATGTAAGTAAGACAATATAAGGAATCCTTTTCTGTAATAAAGTATATAATAGAGCTTGATTTGGGAGACTCCTAGAAAGATAGGCAGCAAACACATTGACTAATCTGATAATATCACTTACCGTTTGCAAACCACCTAAGTCTAATTAAAACATAAATTAAGAACAAGTGAAGAAAGAGTAATTACATATTCTGAGTATTAACTATATGACAGGCACTGATCTAGCTCTATCTACCTATCTATTTAAGTATATTTTGTTTTTAAAAACCTTACATTAATTTACTGTGAATTACAAAGAATTATCACAATTTTTAAAAAGAAGAAAGAATCTCAAGCAACGCATCATAAAGGGCTCTTAGGAAGGAGTAAAGCACAAATCTCTTGCCAACCAATAAACTTTAGTAACACTTTTCTTGTGCTCTTCTATAATTAGGATTATTATTATTGGGCCCAAGAGAAGAAATGGCCCCCATTCATACATAAATAACTGGAACACAAATAACTATGGATTCTTGTATTTAAGCTGAGAGGATAAATGACTATGACAAGTAAGAGGAAGACTAAGAAAACGGCAAGAAATAGATGAAAATTATCGACACAACACATGAACATTTAAAAATCTAAATTACCTAGATATACAGTGCTGAAAGTAACGGTTATGTGTTATTTATATAAATAACATCGGGTAAGCTGTAGTTAATTCACCTTAGTTAAATGGTCTGATGAAACCAGACCAAAATATTTAAAGTGTTTCTGTGTCAGTACGGGAATCAGATGAAGAAATACATAGACAGGGGGGTGGAGCCAAGATGGCCGAATAGGAACAGCTCCGGTCTACAGCTCCCAGCCTGAGCGACACAGAAGACGGGTGATTTCTGCATCTCCCTTTAAGGTACCGGGTTCATCTCACTAGGGAGTGCCAAACAGTGGGTGCAGGACAGCCGGTGCAGCGCACTGTGCACAAGCCGAAGCAGGGTGAGGCATTGCCTCACTCAGGAAGCGCAAGGGGTCAGGGAGTTCCCTTTCCTAGTCAAAGAAAGGGGTAACAGATGGCACCTGGAAAATCGGGTCAGTCCCACCCTAATACTGCGCTTTTCCAACGGGCCTGGAAAACGGCACACCAGGAGATTGTGTCCCGCACCTGGCTCGGAGGGTCCTATGCCCACGGAGTCTCGCTGATTGCTAGCGCAGCAGTCTGAGATCAAACTGCAAGGCAGCAGCGAGGCTGGGGGAGGGGCGCCAATGAACTCAAACAAATTTACAAGAATAAAACAAACAACCCCATCAAAAAGTGGGCAAAGGATATGAACAGACACTTCTCGAAAGAAGACGTTTATGCAGCCAAAACACACATGAAAAAATGCTCATCACTGGCCATCAGAGAAATGCAAATCAAAACCACAGTGAGATACCATCTCACACCAGTTAGAATGGCCATCATTAAAAAGTCAGGAAACAACAGGTGCTGGAGAGGATGTGGAGAAATAGGAACACTTTTACACTGTTGGTGGGACTGTAAACTAGTTCAACCATTGTGAAAGTCAGTGTGGCGATTCCTCAGGGATCTCGAACTAGAAATACCATTTGACCCAGCCATCCCATTACTGGGTATATACCCAAAGGACTATAAATCATGCTGCTATAAAGACACATGCACACGTATGTTTATTGCGGCACTATTCACAATAGCAAAGACTTGGAACCAACCCAAATGTCCAACAACGATAGACTGGATTAAGAAAATGTGGCACATATACACCATGGAATACTATGCAGCCATAAAAAATGATGAGTTCATGTCCTTTGTAGGGACATGGATGAAGCTGGAAACCATCATTCTCAGTAAACTATCGCAAGGACAAAAAACCAAACACTGCGTGTTCTCACTCATAGGTGGGAACTGAACAATGAGAACTCATGGACACAGGAAGGGGAACATCACACTCCGGGGACTGTTGTGGGGTGGGGGGAGGGGGGGAGGGACAGCATTAGGAGATATACCTAATGCTAAATGACGAGTTAATGGGTGCAGCAAAACAACATGGCACATGGATACATATGTAACAAACCTGCACATTGTGCACATGTACCCTAAAACCTAAAGTATAATAATAAAAAAAAGAAATACATAGATAGTTCCGAAGACAATGACTGGTACATTTAAGTTGCTCAATATATTTTTGTATAATAGGATTCTCTGTGTATGTGTACATGCATGTGCATGTGTATGTGTATTTGAATGTCTGTGAGTGTGTGAGGTGTGCAGTGTGTTTAAGACACATACCTACATATTGAGAGGAAGACATTGTAATATTCTTTACTAGGTAGAGTTCATGTTGAAGACAGTCCAGAAACTCCATTTCAATAACACAGTTCATCAGAAGTTGCAGTCATTGTGCTCATTTTATTTCCTTATTTTCATATGAAAATTGATACTTTTTTCTTTCATATGGTAGATAATTATTTTAGAATTAAAAAATCGAGGAACCATCTGTTCAACTAATGAATGGTAAGCACATTATTTTTTTAGTTGAGTTCCCATATCTTTTACATTTCAGGATCTTATCTGCTTCTATCACATATCTCCACAGCTCTGAAAAATTTTTACCTTGTATCTGATCAAAATTTTTCTGTTCAGAAGTTTGAGTTCAAGCCTTTGCATTTCTCTCAGCTTGCTAGTGATTATTGCTCAATAGCATTCACTTTTCCCCAACTCTTGTTGAATATAGCTTCTATTTTCTCTTCAAAAAAAAGGTTATAAATTTCTGCAATCTGTTTTGCCCTACGTGAATCACATCAAACATGCCCTTGAGAGATTATGGCTCATCCTTTCTGACATCTGGGGGAGCAGCCCAAAGCTCAGAAGAAAAATTCAACACTGAGCTCTTTGAGTAAGGGGCTTGAAAATTCTATTTGATGATTTTTATATTTCCCGTGCAAAGCACTAAAAGAATGACAATACTTATCCCATATCCATTTTATGGAACCATTGCAGGTATTCATTAGATCATCTATGCTATGTGCTTGGGGTCTTCAAAGTAAACTGCTCCAGGATCTTATCCCCAGCTTTTCATCCTTTGGCCCTTCGATGACCTTTCACTGCAGCTAGGATAGTTAATTATTTGAAATTTTTTTCAAAAAAATATCAGTGATAAAGAGATGGTATCATACAGCTTTTTCTTAGAAGCTCAGTATAAAACAGCAGGCATTTGGACAATACTTGTTTTCTTCCCTGTGAGACATCTCTCCAATGAATACCTCAAAAGTTCCCTGCAACTGTATGCTTTCCTGCGGTATCCCTTCAGCAAGAGATTTTGTACTAACGTAGGTCCTTGAGGAAGCTATGACTCTCCTTTCAAGACTCCAAAATTCCATGTACATTCAGTGCATATAACCACATGTTGCATAGTGACACAGAGCTACACTAAGACTATATAAATTAAAATCTGCCACAAATTTCTGGAGTTTTAAGAACACATACATAAAGCATAAAACAGTTAACTTGGATTCACAAAATCCAGTCACAAAGAATTGTAACAAATAGTCTTCAAACAACTGGGACTGTGTTTGGCATATATAGTAGGTGCTCAATAAATGCTCATTTAATGAAATGATTACTAGAAAAGGGCAGTTCTGCTTTACCCATGTAATAACTGGTTCTTGCCACTTGAGTTCTTCCTTCCTCATGTGTTCTCATACTAGGAAATAAAAATTTTCTTACTTCTCATCTCATTTTAGAAAAGGAAAAGTGGCTTTGTTAACCACTGAACCATCAACATAAGAGATAAAAACATTCTTAGGGATTTGTGATTTTTACATCTCTACAATCATCCTGAACTGTTCCACAGGTAATACATTACCCACGAATTTCCTATTTTCATTCTTCATAATGGTCCAATTTTTGTATTTAATTTTTTCTGCAGTGGTATTGATAAACCTATATAACCTTTTGGATGAGGAATTTCATTAACTAGATGCTACTGAAAATGCTTTATACTTGTAACAAACAATTCTCCTTACATCTTTTTCATATACATTTGGTGCTACACCCTAGTAGACCGGAGCCAATTTTGGGCTCTACAGCTACTCTAAGAAGGATAAAAGGCAAATAAATAAAAATAAAATACAACCACGATTGAAAAAATATTGCAGTTTTCACAAAGAAAAAAGTAATAATAATACTTCATCTTTAGGTTTGGAGATTTATATTTATAAACTATACTCAGGTAAATTATCTCACTTGATTCTCGTATTCTTGAATAATAAGTCCTATTATTCACCTACTTTACAGACACATACAAACACTTTACAAATAAGGGAATTAAAACCGAATATTTAAATCCTACTTATACTGAATGAATTCACTATGAAACTTTTGTTTTGTTCACACTTTAATAATATTTCCATGCTGTACTGTTTCATATTCTCTCCAGCAGTGGGAGAGGACCTTGCCAATTGTTGATATGGTTGCTCATTTTACTTTTAACCATTCTCATCGGTGTGTAATAGTATCTCACAAATCAAATATCAGAAAAATTTTAATTTTTATCTTTCAAATATCCTATGATATTGAGTACCAATTTCATATGCTTATTTGCCATTTATATTCCTAATTTGGTATGGTGTCTGCTAAAATATTTACCCCTTTCCCTCATGTTTTCAAGTTTTTTTTTGTTTTTTTTTAAGACAAAGTCTCACTCTGTCACCCAGGGTGGAGAGTAGTGGCGCCATCTCAGCTCAATGCATCCTAGACTTCTGGGCTTAAAGGATCCTCCCACCTCAGCCTCCTGATTAGATGGGACCATAGGTGTGCCCTACTATGCTTGGCCAAATTTTTTTTTTTTTAATTTTCTGTAGAGATGGAATTTCACCATGTTGCCCAGGCTGGTCATGAACTCCTGAACTCAAGCAGTGCACTCACCTCGGCCTCCCAAAGTGCTGGGGTTACAGGGGTGGGCCACCAAACCTGGTTCAAGAATTCTTTATATATTCTGGATAGAAGTTATTTTTTAGATATATCACTTGCAAATATTTTTCTTCCTCTCTGTAAGTTGTCTTTTTATTCTCTTTACAGTGACTTTCATAGAGAACTTTCTGATTTTAATCATTTCAATTTATCAATTTGGAATTCCATAGGTCATATTTTTGGTGTCATAGCTAAGAAATCTTTGCTCTGATGTTTTTACCAGTAGGTATGACATTAACTTACAGGTATTTTTAGATGCCCTTTATTATATTTAGGAAGTTCCTTGTATTTGTATTCTGAAGAGTTTTTATCAGAATGAGGTATTAGATATTTTCAAGCACCTTTCCTGTGCCTATGAAAATAAGCACACATTTTCTCCTATATGAGAGAGATGGCTAAAATTGTGTTTATAATTTTTTCATGTATATGCATTAAGAATTTAGGTCTATGATTTTATTTTTGTAGCATCTTGGTATGGTTTTGGTATCAGGGTAATACTGATACTTTATAGTACTGGCTTTACAAAATTAGTAGAGAAATACTCTTTTTTGAAATTTCTGGAATTATTTGTGTAGAATTGGTATAATTTCTTCCATGCATGTTTGCTAGACATGCAAACATCTACAGATAAGGCCATCCGGGCCTGGAGCTTTATGTGTGGAAAGGTTTTGTTGAAAAGGAGGTAGGGGCTGAGATTTTAGCCAACATGCAAGCCAGCAATTTAGCCTGCCACAGTTTCATGAATGCAGAAAGAGGACACGAGACAACTTGACTACTCACAGCACAGGAAGCATCATGAGTATTACCATATTTGTGTCATTTCCCTTTTCACTTAAGTTCATATGTTATCCTGTTGGACCTGGATAGCTGCCTGCATATGCAGTGAGCTGTGTTATTTGAGAGGAACATTTAGTTAATGAAACTCACATATTTCTGTAGTGGTCTGTAGACACTTTGTTGCTATCCTGAACAGTAGGTGAGCCTGTCTTTTCTTCTAGAGGCAGATACTATCTCTGTCCTCTGAGACTGTAAGGAAACATTCTGTATCCTCCCAATGCTAACATTGCCTCTATCTTCCAAGACTGTTTGCTCTTCAAACATTGTTAAAAATGTTATCTGAAACAAAGGGCAGTTAGTGCCTCTGCTCAAAAGATAATGCAGATATGAAGAAACCCATAGAAAATTATCTCTTATAGGCTGTTAAATATAAATTCAATTCCTTTAATAATATAAAGCTCTTCAGGTGTTATATTCCTTCTTGAGTATGCTTTGGAATGCAATTTTTCTATTTCATCTAATTTGTTGAACATATTTACATAAAGTTTTTCGTAACATTATTTTACTATACTTTTGTTGTCTGTTGAATCTGTCACCTTTGGTAACCTTAGAACTACTCTATATTTTCATATTTATACAGAGAGAGACAGACAGACAGACAGATGGTAATACTGTTTCCTTTAATAAAGTACGTGTTTGTATATATGCATATATATGTGTGTTCATGTGTGTGGTGTTTGGCAAGACTCTCCTTGATGATAAGCAATAGAAATCTAATTTATAATTCTAAATATTTTAGGCAAACTCAGAGGGAGTTTTCAGAAGTGCAATGGGATATACTGACAATTAAACCTAGGGTAGGGCCAGGTGCAGTGGCTCCTGGCTGTAATTCTAGCACTTTGGGGGGCTAAGGCGGACAGATTACTTGAGGTCAGGAGTTTGAGACCAGCCTGGTCAACATGGTGAAACCCTGTCTCTACTAAAAATACAAAAATTAGCCAGGGGTAGTGGCGCATGCCTGTAATCTCAGCAACTTGGGAGGCTGAGGCAGGAGAATCTCTTGAACCCGAGAGGTGGAGGTTGCAGTGAGCCCAGAGCACCCCACTGCACTGTAGTCTGGCGACAGAGTGACTCAGACTCCATCTCAAAAAAAAGAGTAAGCTCCATTAAAACTCAAGAAGAAAAGGTGTTTAGTTTAGCTGGACCTCAGGACCCTGAATAGTGCCAGTACTTACTTTATACATATTCTATGTTTTTATCTGTGGATCATCTTAATTTGTTTCTCTCTGAAAACAGGGTCCTCCTATATGGTAAGAAATATTGCCACTGACAGGTTTGAAATTTCATATCTCATAGCATATGCTCAGATAGGATTGACCTATGGGCTGTTTAATCTCCAATTCTAAAATTGACAGAAAGTGCTATGATATGTAAGAGATAAATCCCAGGTAGGCTCGGGAGAGTCACGCTAGAAATCAGAGGAGTCTCGTATTTTGGAGACTCTATTAGTGCAGGCATCAAGCTCAGGCAGCCAATGTGTACAGAATATGTAATACTGGTTTCTAATTCCAAGTAAAAATAAGTTGACTTATATGTATAATATGCACCTAAAAGCATATATGAGAAAAAGTATTGCTTCTCTGGCAACTCCTCTGTCCTCAGTTCTACACACCTCAATACATTTGAGTACATTTAATTTAGTATCTTTAGTGTCCTCCTGAATGTTCATGTTAGCAAGATTTTACCCTATATTAGTTATCATGGGAAACCTTTCTCCATCATTATGGTCATGTGAATTTGAAAACATCTACTATCTATGATGTTCAGTTATGTCATGTGAAATATGAGGAACTGATTATACAAGCTTGATATGTCAGTATCAGTGATGTAAATATCACCAAATATTGACTCCAACCATCAGATATATTTTGTTTGGCCTGCACTATATTAATTTATTTTTGAATGAAAACTTGTGATTATCTGGCTCAGTTGAATTACAGAAATGCGTAACATAAATCTGGAGCCAAGTAGTGGCCACCCCCTTTAAAAAGGCATGCTCTCTACCTTCTATTTCTGTCCCTATTTAACTGGAATCACTGCAAGGTGGTACCATTTGACCTTGTCAGGTATTTGATATTGTGAACCCTGGTTAATTGGAACGATGAATGTGAAAATTCCTAGGCTTCCTTCTGTTGAAAGAGGTTTCTAAATTTGAAATCTGAAAATTATTTTTATTGCCCTCATTCATCTATAAAATTGTAAGTTCCTTGAACACAGAGATTATGTCTATATAATTTGTGAATTCTTCACATCACTTAATACATTGCCCATGAGAAAAAAATTCTTGGAAGCAATATTTGGTAAAAATTATTTAGTATTTCTCTTTCTGTCCATTGTACTTTCAGATTCAAGTGCTTATGGGTTCCACCCTCATTCAGAGGGCTCTTTCCCAGGCTTCTTACAGGTGCAGGGGAGAAGTCCAGACAGAAACCAGGATCTGTAATAATCACTTGGTGCTGACATCTATGATATTATAAATACTACACAGAAAATTTTGTTTTTCAAAAATGTTAGGAAGACAGAAAAATAAATAGTTTAGAATAGCTAAACCTGAATCCAGATTTCCAATATAACTTTCTAATACTTTTAATTCTCTGAATTCATTCTCTCTGAATTCTTTGTTAAATATAGCTAAAAATATGATAGCAAGTTTTGATGAGGAATTGAAAAACAAATGGCAAGGCAGATATATCTGAATTAACTGAAGCAAGTGTGTGTGTGTGTACGCACGCGTGTGTGTGCACACATGTGCATGCATGTCCACCCTCACTGCTATTTATGAATTTTACCTCAGGCATCAAAATTTCTCTCTATGAAATTCTTATTTTGAAAACTGTATGCTATTTAGACAAGGATAGCAAAACAAAACAAGCAAAAATTAAAACTGTAACCAAAGACCTCTGCTTATCCTCATTTGCTGCAAAATAATATTGATATTCATCTTAATTTATAGCTATGACTGTATCCACAATTATATATAAATTTATACTATCCTATTTATTCTAATTCTAATTTTTTCTTTCCAAATTATTAAAAGCATTGCATTCAAATTTCCTAAATAATGTGTCTATTTTGAAAATCTAATAGAGCAGGAGTAGGCGAACTACTACTGGCCTTCTGCCCAGTCTAAAGAAAATTTTATTGGAATACAGCTATGCCTGTTCAATTACATGTTACTCATGGCTGTTTTCACACTACAAACAGGGAGTAGAGTAGTTGTAACAGAGACCATGTGGCTCAAACAGCCTAAGAAAATTTACAAACTGATGTTTAGAGAAAAAGTCTACCAACTCTTACATTAGATAATAGTAAGGAAATAATAATTATGACATATGAGTTCAGGTATAAAAGTTCACACACGTACACACACATGCACAAACATATAGAGAGAAGAGAGGAAGCCACTTTCATGGTAATTTGGGACCTGAGGTGATTTTATTTTGTTTCTATTTAAAACCAATAATTTCTTAGTAAGCATTTTTTTCTTGCTTGCAGAGCTATTGATATAGAATTGTTTGCTATAGCCTTAATATTTTTATTGTAAATAAACATGCTTTTGAGCAACATTATATCAGTAATCTCATTGTTTCATGTGTTCCTGAAATATTTTTCTATCAGTATCTTTGCTAGAAAATTACTGATGACCCCAAATAAAACAGGAGAAACCTAGAGATTTATCTGTCCTCAAATGATATTGAGAGGTGACAGCGTGCTGGCAGTCCTCACAGCCCTCATTTGCTCTTGGCGCCTCCTCTGCCTGGGCTCCCACTTTGGCGGCACTTGAGCAGCCCTTCAGCCCACCGCTGCACTCTGGGAGCCCCTTTCTGGGCTGGCCAAGGCCAGAGCCGGCTCCCTCAGCTTGCAGGGAGGTGTGGAGGGAGAGGCGCGAGCGGGAACCGGGGCTGTGCGTGGCGCTTGAGGACCAGCTGGAGTTCTGGGTGGGCGTGGGCTTGGCGGGCCCTGCACTCGGAGCAGCCGGCCAGCCCCGGGCAATGAGGGACTTAGCACCCGGGCCAGCGGCTATGGAGGGTGTACTGGGTCCCCCAGCAGTGCCAACCCACTGGCACTGTGCTCGATTTCTCACCGGGCCTTAGCTGCTTTCCCACGGGGCAGGGCTCAGGACCTGCAGCCCACCATGCCTGAGCCTTCCCCCGCCTCCATGGGCTCCTGTGCAGCCCGAGCCTCCCCAAGAAGCGCCACCCCGTGCTCCATGGCACCCAGTCCCATCGACCACCCAAGGTCTGAGGAGTGCGAGCGCATGGCGCGGGACTGGCAGGCAGCTCCACCTGCAGCCCCAGTGTGGGATCCACTGGGTGAAGCCAGCTGGACTCCTGAGTCTGGTGGAGATGTGGAGAACCTTTATGTATAGCTCAGGGATTGTAAATACACCAATCAGCACCCTGTGTCTAGCTCAGGGTCTGCGAATGCACCAAACGACACTCTGTATCTAGCTACCCTGGTGGGACCTTGGAAAACCTTTATGTCTAGCTCAGGGATTGTGGACACACCAATCAGCACCCTGTGTCTAGCTCCAGGTTTGTGGATGCACCAATCGACACTCTGTGTCTGGCTGCTCTGTTGGGGCCTTGGAGAACCTTTGTGTCGATATTCTGTATCTAACTGATCTGATGGGGAGGTGGAGAACCTTCGTGTCTAGCTCAGAGATTGTAAATGCACCAATCAGCACCCTGTCAAAACAGACCACTGGGCTCTACCAATCAGCAAGGCGTGGGTGGGGCCAGATAAGAGAATAAAAGCAGGCTGCCCGAGCCAGCAGTGGCAACCCGATCGGGTCCCCTTCCACACTGTGGAAGCTTTGTTCTTTCGCTCTTTGCAATAAATCTTGCTACTGCTCACTCTTTGGGTCCACACTGCTTTTATGAGCTGTAACACTCACCGCGAAGGTCTGCAGCTTCACTCCTGAAGCCAGCGAGACCACGAGCCCACCGGGAGGAACGAACAACTCCAGACATGCCGACTTAAGAGCTGTAACACTCACTGTGAAGTTCTGCAGCTTCACTCCTGAGCCAGCGAGACCACGAACCCACCAGAAGGAAGAAACTCCGAACATATCCAAACATCAGAAGGAACAAACTCAGGACACGCCGCCTTTAGAACTGTAACACTCACCGCGAGGGTCCGCGGCTTCATTCTTGAAGTCAGTGAGACCAAGAACCCACCAATTCTGGACACAATATGTTGATACCATCAGTAGCACTGGAATTAGAAACATAACTATCATTCTTCCTTCAAAGTTCACACGAACCTATTAAGATGGCTTATATAATAACATTACAAATCATCAGGTGAAAGATTACATAAAACTAACCACAATTATTGACCTGAAATCTTAAAATTTCCCCTCATATATTATTTTCAATTACTTAATGACATGTTTGTTCCATTTGAAAATACTACCTAACCATAATGGCAGGAGTCAAGTGCTGATTTAGGTTTTTGAAAGGAAAGCATTCCTAATTTTGATTACCAAAGCAAAATACATGTATCAGTAAAAAGGTAAGGATTAAATGTATGGCATATTTAGTCAGTATCTTATTGTTATATATAAAAAAACACAGAAGTATTTTGTTATTTTAATTGTGAATCTGTCAGTGTTTAAAGGTAACGCCTAAGGAAGAAAAATTGGTTGATTTTAACGTCATTTTTTTCTTATTTAATGAATAAAAATAAAAGTTTTATCCATGAAGGACAGGGTGGCTCTACCCAATTCGTTATGTGTTTATTTCTAATTATTTATTCATAGTATATTGAAATAATTTAAAATAAAAGGAAAATTAGCAGTCATAAAATTAGCCCACTCTACTTTTTCATAGCAGACATTCTAGACATATGCTTTATATTTTCAGAAAATGAAATTTGGAGTAAGGCCGGTACAAATATGTAAAATTAGGAAATATTTTATTCTAGTTTTGTCATTCAAATAAAGATACCTTGAATAAATCATAGTATCACTCCATGGGAAGATATAAATCACACATGCCCAAATATAAGAAAAGAGGTGTTTTTTCCTCCTCATGAATTATCTCTCAAGGAAGAGTTAATGTGCATGCTTCATCAAACACACACAGTGACATCCCTCCTGTTCAATGCATGAGCCATGTCTGTTCCAACGTAATGTCAAATCCTCAGTGGTGCACCAGTTCTCACTCCCTCTCTCTCGTTCAATTGATTTTTCTCTCGCATTTTTTTCTATATCCTCTATATTTAAAATTTTCCTTCTTTTATAGTTAATAATATATAATGCTTACAATGTGCCAAGAAAACTTGAAGGTGCTTTACACATCTTGATTTTGTAATCCTTATTCCTATGGTTTACCATTATCAAATCCATTTTACAGTTAAAGGAATTAAGCCAGAATTTGAATCCAGGAAATGTGGCTCCAGATTCTATTATCTTAAACACTGAACTATTATGTTTTTCTTAAGCAGAAAAACAAAAAACTGTAAAACCTCCCATCTTTAAACAAACAAAGCAAAGAATGCCCTCCCTTGATTCCCACGCTGTCCTCTAGCTACAAACTCACTTCTTGTCTAGGTCAGCAGTTACCTCTTTTGCCAATTGGAATTCTTTGTAAACATCATACTCAAGTAATCAGCAGCCTTTAACATGGTAGTTTATCCTTTTAAAATATAAATCAAGACCTGTCACTCCCTTCTTGCACAGACCCTTCCATTGGCTTCCTGTCACATTTAGAGGAACTCTAACTTATCATGGTATAGGGGTATATGAGACTCTGCTACAGGGGACTTTGGCTATCTATCAGTCTCACATCCTACCTCTTTCCCTCCTTGATGGTATTCTGAAAACTGCAGTATGCTTCTTCTTCAGGTCTTTTGCCCTGTTGTTCTTTCTGAATGAGAATACTGCAGCCTGTACTTTTATAAGTTTTTCTGTCTTCAAGGCTTTGAGTTAAGTTCATTTTACTTGGCTTAATCTGACCAGAAAATCTGTAAAAGACAGAGGTACAGAAAAGAGCCTCACTAGCCTCAGTTGTTTCATGAATCAAATGGCTATGCTTTGTGGACAGATCATCTAATTTAATTTACTAGACTTTGCTTAAAATCAGAAAACATGGGTTAAAGCCCGATATTATCATCTATTAATCAGAACATTTGTGCTGGAATAAAAAGTATTCTTAGTGCTTTCTGAGGAGACTGTGTTTACATATATACAGTTTCCGGTGGCTATGCATACAGATACACATACACACACATACAAACATGAGATACAGAGGTGAGAGAAAGACATCCAGAAAGAGAGATGGAGAAAAGGAGAGAGGAGAAGGAAAGGGAAGGAAAGGATGGAAAGGGAAGAGAAGGGAAGGGGAGGGGAGGGGAGGGAAGAGGATGAAATTATGAAATTACCTCTATGTTTAAATAAAAAAGTTAATCACCTCTTTTAGCTCAATGTATATGCATTTTAATTTCCTGTGGGGTATCATTTCTCCTTTGCTTTTAAATTAATAGCTTACTATTAATCTAAAACTAGAAAAAGCCCCTACAATTTAAAATAGATGACAATCTATATATCTATACATGTATATTTAATTTCATTATTACTTAACTTGAAAGATTTCTATGAATTTTAAGAGATAACAGTGTTTACAACATGCATGACATATAGTAAGCAATGAACACTCATTTTAGTAATTTGCTTATTGTAATATATTTATGACTACCATTAGTTTTAGCTGAACTACTAAGGGAGCTTCTGTGATCAACTTTATCAACAAAAGTACTAGTTGTCATATTGCTATAAAGAAATACCTGAGACTGGGTAATTTATATTTAAAAAAAGAGTTTTAATTGGCTTATGGTTCTGCAAGCTATATAGGAAACATAGTGGCATCTGCTTCTAAGGAAGCCTCAGCAACTTTACAATTACGGCAGAAGCTGAAGGGGGAGCAGGTACATCACATGGCAAAAGCAGGAGAGAGGGGGTGGGGGGAAGAAGTGCAACACACTTTTAAGCAACCGGATCTCCCAAAAACACATACATACAAACATGAGACACAAAGATGAGAGAAAGAGAGCCAGAAAGAGAAAGAGAACAACTCACTGTCACAAGAACAGTATCAAGACAACGGTGTTAAACCATTCATGAGAAATCCACCTCCATGTTTCAATCACCTTCCATTAGGCCCCACCTCCAACACTGGAAATTGACAATTCAACATGAGATTTGGTCAGGAACACATAGCCAAACTATGTCACTCTTTAAGAATGTAAAGTGCATACATTATGCTAAAGACAATAGGAACTTAACATGTAAGTGGCATCTCCAAAGGAACTTCTCATTCTCTATAGAAATTTCACATTTCAATTTCTTAAAGTGAATACAATTTGTAGAAATAACTTCAGTTAACTTTTAAATAATGCCATGACCCCACAGTATCAGAATACAGTTGATGGCCTTCTCAAGAGAGGTTTCTTACTATGCCAAAATCTTCATACCTTAAAACCTATGAGGCAGTTTCTTTACATTTGCTTAAAAAGCAGGTAACTGGCCAGGCATGGTGGCTCATGCCTGTAGTCCCAGCAGTTTGGGAGTCTGAGGCGGGCAGATCACCTGAGGTCAGGAGTTCAAGACCAGCCTGGCCAACACGGTGAAACCCTGTCTCTACTAAAAATACAAAAATTAGCCAGGTGTGTGTGCCTGTAATACCATCTACTTGGGAGGCTAAGGCAGGAGAACAGCTTGAACCTAGGAGGTGGAGGTGGCAGTGAACCAAGATCGTGCCACTACAACACTCCACCTGGGTGACAAAAGCAAAACTCCATCACAAAAACAAACAAACAAAAAAAGCAGATACCTTATCAATGCAACATTTTATATTTTAATGTTTTATTCAGTAAGACATAACATAAAACTAGGGAGAATTAATGAATTATGTTTTTTGGGGAAAAGCAGATTCTATTTTGAAATACATGATCAATGCTGAATTATCTTTCCATGGAAGACAGTCCCACATTTCAGAGCATGATCATTTTTGCTTACAAGATATAGCTATTTTGAAAATCAAGAGTAAACAACTGAAGCCATGCAATAAAAATTACATACTTTAATATGTCCTACTATTTCAGTTTCTTTATTTTTCTTATTCCTTGTGCTGTGGTTGGGAGCCCTAAAAAAACCCCAGTGGCACCAGTCTTGTGTCTCTGGCATGTGGGGCTTCTGGTTCCCTTCCCCTGAGCCCAATCCTAAGTCAACCAGTTTAAGGTCTGGGAAATCAACTCCTTCCAGTTTGGAGGATGCATCTGAGGGGAGTGTCCTATAGTAAGGAGACACAGTTACCTATCTGTGAAGAGAGAACCCAGGAGAAGAAAGAAAAAAAGCTTTTTTTCAAAGGAGTCCCAGGGGTTTAGGATGCATTCTAAAGGGGTACAGACTGAAGATGAATGGCTACCCATCAAGAAACAGGGCAGCAGACATCCCTGGTTCCCTTCTCTTTAGAGCAGATACTTGAGGCACATGAGGAAGACAGGGAAGAGTGTTCTCTTTCCCTCTTCCGTCCTTGCATCCCCAAATTCCAGCGACCTTGGCAGGCACCGCCATGGGACCAAAGCAGCCTGCACCCATGAGTGGAGAAGCTTAGAGAATAGGAATTATCTTCTCTCACCTATGTCTCTTTCCCACCCTAGACCTCATTTATGCCATGGATACTGAAACCACCTTTGCAAAATTATAACTAAGGAAATTATGACAGTGAAAAAATCAGACCTAATCAACTCTATCTTGCTTCTAACCCTTAAACTGTCCTTGTGCATTCCTGGGCATAGGCCAAACTAATTTTGGGAAGGAACTGAGTTCATGGTTTGACTCTGAAACAAAATTGATAACATCCCTCTCCCAAAAAGACCCCATTCTTGCCTGGGGTCCAGTCTGCCTTTGCAGGACTGCCAAATAATCTACAAGATTAGAAATTACGGCCAGGTGCGGTGGCTCTCACCTGTAATCCCAGCACTTTGGGAGGCTGAGGCAGGTGGATCACGAGGTCAGGAGTTCAAGACCAGCCTGGTCAACATTGTGAAACCCGTCTCTACTAAAAATACAAAAATTAGCTGGGCGCAGTGGCACACACCATTAGTCCCAGCTACTCGGGAGGCTGAGGCAGCAGAATCTCTTGAACCAGGGAGGCAGAGGTTGCAGTGAGCCAAGATCGCACCACTACATCCCAGCCTGGGTGACAAAGCGGAGAATCGTCTCTACAGTTTAAGTGTCATACAGCCTCTGGCTCCAAAAGTCTGAAACTCCCCAGTTGCTCCTGGGGATAACATCACTATTGTAAAACCTAAGATCAGTGCTTGAGATATTTTGCAGACCCTGCACTCAGTGGATCAGCTGACACCACTCAGACTAGTAATCTGGCTCCACAAGTTCTGCCATCGTACCCAAGAACAGAAGATATTAAAAAAACCTAACTTCGACCCCCTATGATTCCATCTCCAACCCGACCAATCAGCACTCCCCACTTCCCAAGCCCCTATCTGCCGAATTATCTTTAAAAATTCTGATCCCTGAAGGCTCAGGGAGACTGATTGGAGTAATAATAAAACTCCAATCTCCTGTACAGCTGGCTCTGTGTGAATTACTCTTTTGTCATTGCAATTCCCATCTTGATAAATCGGCTCTGTCTAGGCAGCAGGCAAGGTGAACCCATTGGGCTATTAAAATATTAATGTGGCCTTTATCAATGAAACAGCCTCAGCTTGGCTTAATCGGCACGAATCAGCCACACACACCTGCACTGCTGCCTTTTAACTTCCATTATCATCTGCCTCTGAAGCCCTCAGATCCAGTTTTCTTTCCTAGGGCTTTGACCCAAAGCTTGGGATTGAGTCTGGGACAAAAATGTGTCTTGGGGGGTGGTTGTATGGACTCCTTATTGTAAGTCGAATGCTGATGTGAAACTGTGGAACTGAGTCCTTCACCAACAAGGGAGAGAAACGGACGTCTTGTTAACACACTCAGATAACTGGTACCTATAGTTATTCTTCCTAGGATTTGGGTGCATGGTGCTTGGCTTTGGTTAGTTCCCTTGGTCTTACTGTCTCCAAAGAAAACCCCCAGTGTGACGGGCACCCTATTTATTCCAATCACCTGGAAGGATTTGCAGGGTAATTTCTCTGAACTAGAATATTGATCCAGATTTTTACATTACCCATCCCCTTTTGTTCTTTCTGAGCTTCCACTGGAGATTGCTGATAGGTTCACAGGAACAAGCAGGGTTAGTCTAAAATGTAGGCAAAAACTTAAAAACAACTAGTGAGTTTAGAATTTAATGACAAATGTATGATACGTTTTGAAACATGATTTCTCTCTCTCCAGTCTATTTTTGTTAAAAAATCATCACAGGACTGGTTTGCAAAATAGACTTTTTAGTCTCATACTTGGACTGATTATTTGCATAAAGTGCAGCAAGAATAATTATTTCGACAGAGGCCTTTTGAATTGGCTTTGATGGAAGTTTGTTCCACAAGTAATCTCAGATAAAACCTTCTTTTTTTTTTTTTTTTTTTTTGAGACGGAGTCTCGCTCTTTCACCCAGGCTGGAGTGCAATGGCGTGATCTCGGCTCACTGCAGGCTCCGCCCCCCGGGGTTCACGCCATTCTCCTGCCTCAGCCTCCCGCATAGCTGGGACTACAGGCACCCACCACCTCTCCCGGCTAATTTTTTTTTGTATTTTTAGTAGAGACGGGGTTTCACCGTGTTAGCCAGGATGGTCTTGATCTCCTGACCTTGTGATCCGCCCGCCTCGGCCTCCCAAAGTGTTGGGATTACAGGCGTGAGCCACCGCGCCCGGCAAAACCTTCTTTTTTTTTATTTTGAGACGGAGTCTCGCCATCGCCCAGGCTGGAGTGCTGTGGCATGATCTCGGCTCACTGCAGGCTCCACCCCCTGGGGTTCACGCCATTCTCTTGCCTCAGCCTCCCGAGTAGCTGGGACTACAGGCTACAGCCACCTCATCTGGCTAATTTTTTGTATTTTTTGTAGAGACAGGGTTTCACCGTGTTAGCCAGGATGGTCTCGATCTCCTCACGTCGTGATCCGCCTGCCTCGGCCTCCCAAAGTGCTGGGATTACAGGCGTGAGCCACCACGCCTGGCCTCAGATAAAACCTTCTAAAGCCAAGCTCAACAATGGGTTTGCATTCTCAAACACCTGTGAGTTGGGTGATCCTTTCCTCTTAAGGTCCCATAATAAACTTGGAGCTCCTAGACCTGTTAGAAAGTGACATTCTTTACTGACCACAGGTCAGGAACCCTGTACAGGGACTGCACAGACAGGGCTATGAGGCCAGTTTCCCCACTGGGCTTTTATTGGCTCCAGAAGTCGAGATTGACTCCTTAAAGGGAAACATATCTTTCCAGTCAAAGCCTTTGTAAAATAACCAGTTTCTCCAATTGTGTTCTGTTGCAAAAGAAAAATGGATTCTTATTGCACTGAACCAAACAACTATATTGCCATAAGAATACTCACAGATGGTTTCCAAATTCTAGAAGAACCAGGCAGAGAGAAACAAACAAACATGCTCCAAATTTTGATCACAGGAGTGTACACCTTCATTATTAAAGGCTGTAAATACTTCAAAATAAGCTTTCTTGACTCTGAAAAACAAAGATCAGCAATATTCCAAGCAAAAGTCAGAAAGACTTGCCTCAGCTTCCTGAATTCAGTCCTTTTAGTTAACTCTTGTTTTATTTGATATTTGTGAACATTTCAACTCTTTTTCAGTCCTGTACATTTTCCTTTATTCTAATGTTACAATCTTCAAAGTTATCAGAAGTCTGTATTTGAGAGCACCTGTTTAAGTTCTATAGCTCATTATAAACCATCTTTTGAAAAGGATGAAAGTAAGACAATTGTCTGTGAAGAGCAAAATGTCCACAGTAGTTACACTTAGAAACATGATTGACAAAGTTTGGCTACCTCCATGGTTTATAAACTTAACAACCTTGATTATAATTGATAGTATATACTTAGACACTAGAATTTTAGAAATCCCATATAATTTTGGAACATATATTAGCATTATTTACCAACATATAACCTAAAGAATATTGAACATCATTTTGGCAAGCCCATGTACCTAAACATGTCAAATAATCCTGTTTACCTCTCTTTTCTGGACATTCCGTGAGTCCCTGGACTATCCAAAAAGCCAGGTGTCGGGAAAGACAATTTTGAAACTTAAGTTTGATTTTGGGAAGACTGTTAAACGTGTTCAAGGTTCAAAGCACTTGATATTATGAAACAGAAGTCCAGATTACCATAAGTTATTTTGCCAAAATGACTCAAAAAGCTTAAAAAAGCAAAAGCCTTTTATAAGCCTTTACAAATTTTGTCAAAGGACAGATTAGCACCTTAAGAAAACCTTGTTATGCTTTTATTTCAAAAGCTCAATTTACAGAAAAACCATATTAATACCCTTTTGCATTTAGTCAGTAGGTTCACACAGAGAACCTGTTCTGTAGGATTAATTTCCAAAACTTTTGCACCACTTGTTTGAACCTTCGGCTTTCCTATGTAACTCAAAACAATGTTTAACCCTAGGCAAAAATTTATATTTCCATGCCTTCTTATAACCTTTTACTAAAAAATACATTTTATTGTTCTTACACCCCTTGCATTCAAATCTATTTTCAATAGTTTCATTTATATGTTATAATGGTAACACGCAGCAACTTTGAACTTTCAGGTAAAAAGGGGTAAGTTGCTTTAATTGTGTGTTAAGTGCAGCCAAGTTTGACTCCAGTTTAATTAAGGGCGTGGCTAGTTCCGTCTGTCCCCAGGCCTTACCAATTGAGAAGGCCAGCAAATTAAATAGTTCTCAAAACACAAAAAGCAGTTTGTAACCTCAAAACACTTAGCAAACCTTGCATCTGACCTTCATAATTTAGCCCACCTATTTACATTTTGATGACATCTACTTTTTACCAGTAACCTTTAAGGTTGTTTCTATTTATCAAAGATTAAAGTCACGTGAACTGAAAGGTACCACGGCTTTTATCTTCCCTTTAAAAAATGTTAGATCCAAGCACTTGTCTTTCTTTAGGCTAAATTAATCAGAGCTCTTTTTACAGACATCACACACAGTACACACAAAGGCAGAAGAAAACCCCGTCCCCACAAGATCATTTTTTACAGCCAAAACTTTACAAATATAAACAGTGATAGTTGGGGGATCTGGCCTAGTAAAACGTCTCCTAGAAGGGGGAAAAAAAAAAAAAAACCTTAAAAGTTAACTTGCTGATGAGGTAGAGAAGAGGAAGGAAAGAAACAGTTTAAAAATTCCTTGGGAAGAACCAATTTTTTTTTTTTTTTTTTTTTGAGACGGAGTCTCATTCTGTCACCCAGGCTGGAGTGCCGTGGCGCAATCTCTGCCCACTGCAACCTCAGCCTCCCGGGTTCAAGCAGTTCTCCTGCCTCAGACTCCCGAGCAGCTGGAGGCGCGCGCCATCACGCCCAGCTAATTTTTGTATTTTTAACAGAGACGTGGTTCCACCATATTGGCCAGGCTGGTCTCGAATTCCGGATCTCGTGATCCACCCGCCTTGGCCTCCCAAAGTGCTGGGATTACAGGAGTGAGCCACCGGCCCAGCCAGAACCTCTTATTCTTATGCAACTGGTTCCTCCACCTGGGATAAAAGTTTAATCACTATCCAATGGAGTGAAACCCCTAGGCTGGGGAAGGGGAAGGATGGATGCACTGTGGCTGGGAACCAGACAGCGGCTGTGCATGACCCTTGGGTTACGCGTCCTAGCCCAGGCACATACGGGAGGAGGAGCAAGGAGCCCCCACTCGCCTGTCTTTCTCAACCCCTATAGAGGGGTTGGGGGCATTTTTCCCATAATCTCAGAAGTTAGAGGATAGAAAGGCTTATAAACCACAGTGAAAGGTTTTGAGTCCCCATTTCACTCACCGCTTCTTGACCCCCCACGTTGTGCACCAAAAAATGTTGCAGGACTTTTTTTTAATTCAGTGAAAGACAAGGTTCTTTGTCCTCCGGCCGAGAAAATTCAGGCACAAATTCACGGACAATTTGAATGGTAAGACAGGGTTTTATCGGTGATATACTGTGAAAAGGTAGAAAAGGGGGAAACAGGGACTCTCGCTAGACCATAGCCCCTGCTAGAGCACTTCCCACCGGCAGCTTGAATCCGAGGGTCCACACAGGAAGAGGAAGGGCCAGGCTCCTCCCCACTGCGAACGTCCCAAGCTTCCGGAGGCTCCGCCTCAGTGTGCAGGTTGGTTGAAGTTTCTCCAGGGACCGTCTCTCACCTGGCTGCCTCAACAGGAATTTGACTCTTGCTTATCTCAATTAGCCTGAGGTAAAATTGGTTTCCTTACATGCCATTTTGATTAAAGACGCCGTTTCCTAGAACCTATCGAGGAGGTTGTGATGACTTACTGTGTACAGCTATAGCAACATTTTCCGTTAATAAGGGATTGCGTATATGATAGAGGTCCCATAATAGAGCTGAAAAATTCCTCCTATCTCCTAGTGATGTCCTCGGTGTCGTCAAAGTTGTAGCACAACAGCTTATTTGTCTGTTTGTAGTACTGGTGTAAATAAACCTACTGGGCTGTCAGTCATCAAAAAGTCTACCACATACAGTTATGTATGGTACATAATAATAAGGGTAATAAATGACTACGTTACTGGTTTATGTATTTACTATCCTATACATTTTATCATTTTAGAGTGTACGCTTTCTCCTTATTAAAAAATGAAAGTTAACTATAAAACAGCCTCAGGCAGGTCCTTCAGGGGGTGTTCCAGAAGAAGGCATTGTTATCATAGGAGACATGCATGTTATTGCCCCTGAAACTCCATGCATCTTATTCCCCCTAAAGAACTTCCAGTGGGACACTATGTAGAGATGAAAGGCAGCGATAGTGATGACCCTGACACTATGTAGACCCAGGCTAATGTGTGTGTTCATGTCTTAGTTATTTAATGCCAAAGAAACAATTTAAAAGTGAAAAATGAGTATACAAAGCTTATAAAGATTGAAATAAAATATTTTTGTGCAGTATACAATGTGTATGTGTTTTAAGCTACATGTTATTACTGAAGAGTCAAAAAGTTTAAAAAGTTAAATAATCTATAGAGCAAAAAAGTTACAGCTGGGCGCAGTGGCTCACACCTGTGTTCCCAGCACTTTGGGAGGCTGAGGTGGGCGAATCACCTGAGGTCAGGAGTTCCAGACCAGCCTGACCAATATGATGAAACCCCGTCTCTACTAAAAATACAAAAATTAGCTGGGCATGGTGGCAGGTGCCTGTAATCCCAGCTACTCAGGAGGCTAAGACAGGAGAATTGCTTGAACCTGGGAAGCAGAGGTTGCAGTGAGCCGAGATTGCGCCATTGCACTCCAGCCTGGGCAACAAGAGTGAAACTGCGTCTCAAAAAATAAAAATAAAAAAGTCACAGTAGGCTAAAGTTAATTTATTGTAAAGGAAAAAATACAGATTTTTAAATAAATTTAGTGTAGCCTTAGTGTACAGTGTTCAAGAAGTCCAGATATTGTACAGTAATGTCCTCGGCCTTCACATTTACGCACTCACTCCCTCCATCACCCAGAGCAACTTCCAGACCTGCAAGCTCCATTTGTGGTAAGTGTCCTGTATATAAAAATTATACAATTTTTTATCTTTTATAACATGTTTAGCATGTGTTTTCTATGTTTAGATATTGTATACACAAAGATTACATACAGAATTTTATAATTGTCTATAGTATGCAGTACAGAGGGTCCTCAAATAATGTTTTTTGTTATAATGCCAATGAGAAAAAAAATCACTTTCTCTCCAGGTACTCTGGTTTCCTCCAACATCCCAAAGATGTACATGTCATGTGAATGGGTGTGTCTATATGGTCACAGTCTTAGTGTGTGTGGAAGTGTTTGTGAGTGTACCCTCCCATGAGATAGAGCCCTGTCCAGGGCTGGTTTCTGCCTTATGCATGTGCTACAGGGACAGCTTCTACCACCTGGGACCCTAAACTAAAATAAGGGGGTTGAAAAATAAATGAATGGATACAAATTATTGTAAAATAAAAATTTATAAAATGTATGATAATCATATAAATACATGACAAATAAATGATGTAGTATTGTGGCAAGCCAGGTCTCACTAACCCAAGCCTCCATAACAACTGTTTCTCTACTGACTAAGTGGTTAAGTTAAATATTAAAAGCCCAAAGCCCTTATACAACGGCTAGGGTATAACAAAAGCTCGCCAAGAGTTTTGCCTTGGACTTAAAGCATGACAAAATAACCAAGGAATTCTTAACAGGACCGATTAGGATTAAACAAGTTTGATTGTGGGTCATCTGCATCTCATTATTGGGCCATGAGAAATACCAGGCCGACCCTCAGTTTGGCCAGGGAACAGTATGAAAGTGCACAACAAGCCAGCCATATTTATTCTTGTTTGTTTTTGAACTGCATGGTGGTGAGAGATGCTCCTTACAACGTCTGCTTTGTAAAACTTTATTCATTGGTTTAACCCATCCCCACTACAACCACCAGCACTCAACGATTCACCAAAATTGGGTACATAATTATCTTACATGTTTTTATTAATCTTTCTTAAACATATACGTAGACCACATTCCACTCAATGTTTAATATTAGAAGTGTTTTTGGGTCTTTATGTAGATATTTGGTGATATTTTTGTGGCCAGAAATATACTATAGAAACTTAACCCTTAATTATATCAATTTGCCATGAAAAAATTTGTTCGTGATATTTCATTTTGCTTAAAGGCACAGTTGCCCAGAACTGATTGATGACATTAAATAAAAACTTACTGTATTTGTTTTGTGTGTTTTTGAACTTCATATGAAGGTCATCAAACAGTATGTATTTTTTGTTCTTCATTTCTTTCCCTCACCACTATATCTGTAAAATCTATGTAGTTCCTTGCAGTTTGTAGGTTTATCATTGCTGTGTATATTGTATTCACTTGTATGAATACATTTCAGAAGTGTTTTTGTAATCATAAGTGTAAATTATGTTGCATAACTTCCAAATTAAGTTGCATAGACACTACACCCCGGAATATTTGATTTAATATTCATGAAGATTCGAAATAAATTGTTAATTTTCTGGGATCAATGATTACCTGCAAAATGTCATTATTCATTGTCTTTCAGTGGAGAACAAACTGGGCACTTTATTTTGAAAGACTTACACAAGCTCTAGCCACTGTGTTGATCTTTATTCTTCGTAATCAAGATCATTTTCTTAATAAGGCAAGAAGAGAGGATAAGAGGGAGGCTGATATTCTTCAGTGTAGCTAGTCAGCAAGAACTCTATTCTTTTGTTTGCCTTTTATTTTGGTGATTAAAAATTTTGATTTGTATGCTTAGGTATATTTGTTTTATAAAAATAATCTATTAGCATGCATAATAGATTAGTGCTCTCAGTAGCATTTTTTGTGAATTACATAGAAGAAATTTGGGAAATATTTTTCTAACTACCACATAATCAGAGTTCGGATAAAAGTTCACACAAGAGAGGAAAAGAAAACAAATATTTCATTATTTTTAGCTTGCAATGCTTTGAAAAAATCACATACTGTTGTAACTCGAAATATATATAATATCAGACAGATTCCCCTTACTCTTTTTAGAATAGGATTGAGATTTCTTGGAAAACTTATTAAGGGAAGGATGTTGGGACAATTCAGTTCACGCTCTGCAGTTAATCCTGAGGTTGTGACTGATATTCATAATCTCTATCCTTCACTACAATTTTAAATTCCCCTTTCCTTCAACTGGTAATTTTGCTGATTAGATAATTTGTCTGAAAAGGTAACCTAGACTCTTTCATAGGGTTCTGAAATTTTGTCAAGGTATATTTATTAGTCCATGTACATTCCACTTGTTTATTTACAGTTTAAAATAGCTATAGAAGTAATAAGAGATACACCCAAAGATCTCCTGTGTGTTAAATAATTTTCCCCTACACTCATGAAAATCAGAGTTAGTAACCTTTACCATTAGAGTAACTTCTGTTTGTGCCTGCTGGTCTAGTGGCACAAGGAACCCATAGTGATTCAGTGACAACTATAGCTTTGTACTCAATGTGACTCTAAATATTTAGTGGCGAGAATTCCTTTTCTGGGAAATAGGACATCAAGAGCCCAGTGTTTCTAAAGATGACAAGCACAAATCCCTTAATGGATTATTGGGAAAGATAGTAAAGAGTATCAAACTTCCTGCTTTTGTTCTCCAGACCCATGCATCCTATTATATAAAAGTCATTGCTTTAAAGTATATAGTGAATACTCAATCATAGTGCCCCACCTTTGCCTGCAGTCATCTTCAAGCTGGTATTCAGCATTTTTGAGCATCGAGGTCTACTTTTTGTTTCAAGTAGTCAGCTGCAAAAATCAGCATTGACATATTGGCAGTGGTTAATGCCTTATCTCCTTGTTCAGAGCCAGATTACAGATCTGGGGGGAAATCATGTAAATGGACTATAATATCTATTGAGCCATAGTTGCAATATGTGGCAAGGCTGCATTTACCACAGATGGGGCCTATTTTCCTGCCCTGCAGCACACTCAAAACTAGCAGCCTTTCACATAATCCAACAACAGGTCAGAACCCCATTTTAAAATATGAAAGCTGCTCACCCCAAAATCTGAAGAAGCCTAACAATTAACGAGATTTCATCTTCATGCAATGTCATGAAGGTTCAATTAACCATCCTTTATTTTAGAAGTGTCAAAACATTCCCTAGACCACTAGACCTCTAAATATTTTAATGTGGCTCCTTGAATCAGTGTAGGTTTTATCTTTCCCCCTTTGAAGTACATGCGTCTTATCATGGTCTCAAAAGTACTGGCTGTATCTTGTTCATTTGGCCCAACAAACATAATGTCAACAATAAAAGCAGATCAGTGTGATGTTCTAGTAGAATGCCCAAAGGGTCCAGATACCTCCAAATTATATTCTGGTAGAGGTTGGGGAAAAAGCCTGGAACAAGATCATAAATATGTTGTCTGCCACATGAGTGCAAAATGCTTTTGGTCCTTCATTCTGATGGGGATAGAAATATTATATTTTCTTTATCACTGGTCACATAACGTGACAGATGCTGTGCTAATTTGCTGTAACAAAAATACCACATCTGCCAAGCAGTGCAAATAAATTTACTACCTGATTGAGTTTGCAGTAGCCCACTATTATCTTTCTAGATCATTCTTGGAGTTTGAAGAAGTCAGACAAGTATAATAAATGAATATTTGATGGGAACCACCACCCTTACATCCTTTGGTCTTTAACATTGACATAAATTTTTGCTCCTTCTCCTGGAGTATAATGTTGCTTTTTTGTTTTCTGTATTACTGGATATGGGGAGCAGTTTCAAGAACTTCCTACTTATCCTACTGCCAGTGATAATAATTTCTATTGCCATCCAACCAGTGACGTATTCAATTCTAGAATCCCATCCTGGGAGCCTGCTTCTGATTCCAACTACTTAGGTCAGGTTTCAAAAAAAAAAAAAAAAAAAAAGAAAAAGAAGAAGGGAAGGGGAGGGGAGGGGCATCTAACCTGGGAATTTTTGTTCAAAGGATTTAGGAAATGCTCTCAAGGAGAATGGGTGTGGAATGAGGGAAGGAAGATTGGGTAGAGGGTAAAAAGCTAAGCAGGTATTGTCTAGGAGGTATCAGGCTAGTTTTAGTGGGATCTCATAGGAAAGATCTGGAGCGTGACTTGCACACGTAATACCATATTGTTTCAAGGGAGTGGGCTTTGAGTACAGGTATGTTTGTCAATCACTGGCCACAGGCTGCTTACTGTGATAAGGGGAAACATAATCTCCAGAGTTAGGCAGCTCCCATTTGACCAAGAAAAGTTCTTTGGAGAAGAAGGCAACTGGTCTATATGAGCAGGCAGTATTCTAGGCAACATGAAGATGGGTGCATTGCCACAGTTAAAGGAATCTTGACAAAGCACCAATAGTATCCAAGACAAGATTTCAAACATCAATCATGTTGTTGATGCACTGCAGGTGTAATCAGTTAGAGTTTAGGGTGTGATAACAACTACATTCCAAACCCAGTAACACAGCAACAACATTTCTTCATTTATCATATTTCATTTCAACTCTTGGTGAACCTATGGCTTTTTTTCTTTCTAACAGGATCCAGGTTGGATAAAATATTACTGGGCTTGGACAAACAGGGAGAAGAAAAGGAGAACTGAAAAAATTGCTTTTGTTTATCTATCTATCTATCTATCTATCTACCTACTATCTATCTATCTATCTATCTGGTAGTCACTAGGACATTTCTGAAATTCTGAAGAAATTCCACCCTCCCACCATCTGCTCCACCTTCCTTCCCCTCCTCCCTCTTTTTTTTTTTTTCTCCACCCTTGATCTGTTCTAGGGTAGACAATCCTCAATCTGATGTTCTGCATGGCCCTTGGCTCTGTTCCTCTTGTAGGTACTTTTCTTTTCCACTATGTTCATTGGCTATATCAGATTTTGGAGACTATTCTTTCCCCAGAGTCTGAGAAGCTCTTTTGCTCTGATTCCTGGTCATAGGAAACTGGGTGCCCCAAGGGTTATTTCAGATTTTTTTTTCCTTTTTTCCTTTTTTTTTTTTGAAACGGAGTCTCGCTCTGTCGCCCAGGCTGGAGTGCAGTGGCGCAATCTTGGCTCACTGCAAGCTCTGCCTCCCGGGTTCACGCCATTCTCCTGGCTCAGCCTCTCCGAGTAGCTGGGACTACAGGCGCCTGCCACCACGCCCGGCTAATTTTTTGTATTTTTAGTAGAGACAGGGTTTCACCATGGTCTCGATCTCCTGACCTCGTGATCCGCCCGCCTCGGCCTCCCAAAGTGCTGGGATTACAAGCGTGAGCCACCGCGCCCGGCCCGGTTATTTCAGATTTTTTAACAGTCACAAATTCTTTTGGTCCAGGCTGTTGGTTATCTTAACAGTAAAACTTTTCAAAAGCAATAGTGGGCTTTAAATTTGTTTGATTACAATCTGCTACAGGTACTGATAACCATACCAGTAATTCTTTATAAGATTTTTTTCTTTCCTCTGGGCTTAAATGCTGTTGTGTTGAGCCTATGAAGCTTCTAAGAGATATGTTAGTCTTAAGCCATTTTGTTTAATTGAAAGGGCTGAATCAATGCAACATTAGTAGGTTTTTGTTTTTAATGTTTTAATAGACATAACCTTGATATGATTCTTGCTTGAGGCTGAATTTTAATTGTTTTGTTGTTGTTGTTGTTCCTCAAGGCCTTCATAGTTTATCTTTTACCAGTTGGAGTTGAGAAACAGTTCTATTTTCTAATTCTGCAAATTCTGGCCTTTGCTATATTTCTGTGCTTCTTTTTATGTTTGAGAAGTGGTCTAATGGTTCCTGAACTCATCTTTTTTCTAGGAATACTTGTCAATACATAACAATAGTAAACAAATAATGTTAACAACATACTAGTTTTCCTTTTACTCCCTTAAATTCACAAGTTAATTAAAGAAAAGCATTAGCAGACCTTGAGTTGTTTATTATAGGAATTGAATTGATCCTTCACAGGGCTGCAGTCTCTGGGAGAGTTGGATTATTTCCTAGGTCATCATTACTCTTACGGTGTAGACCCTATAGAATCTCATCCTAAATTGTGGGGAGTTTACAAGTGAATCCCTTCCATTAGGAGCGAAGGACTCCAATATTTGTCCCCATTATCCCTGCAACTATGAATATCCTACCAAAGTAGATGTTTTC
The DNA here is from genome assembly GCF_028878055.3 of Symphalangus syndactylus. Classification (NCBI taxonomy): domain Eukaryota; kingdom Metazoa; phylum Chordata; class Mammalia; order Primates; family Hylobatidae; genus Symphalangus; species Symphalangus syndactylus. Next base: position 115,078,804 of record NC_072425.2, read on the forward strand.
TAATGTGTTCAGTAAATAATAATTGCATTTTGTTTAATGTAAATATGCATGTATGAATGTATTGACTGGATGATTTAAAGATCCTTTGTGGGCCGGGCGCGGTGGCTCACGCTTGTAATCCCAGCACTTTGGGAGGCCGAGGCGGGCGGATCACGAGGTCAGGAGATCGAGACCACGGTGAAACCCCGTCTCTACTAAAAAAGACAAAAAATTAGCCGGGCGTGGTGGCGGGCGCCTGTAGTCCCAGCTACTCGGAGAGGCTGAGGCAGGAGAATGGCGTGAACCCGGGAGGCGGAGCTTGCAGTGAGCCGAGATTGCGCCACTGCACTCCAGCCTGGGCGACAGAGCGAGACTCCGTCTCAAAAAAAAAAAAAAAAAAAAAAAAAAAAAAAAAAAAAAAAAAAAAAAAAAAGATCCTTTGTACCCTATGAAGAATTTCTGTGGTTTTACTTGTCTCCCTTCATCCTTTTTCATATGTTCTACAATACTAGTAAAAAGGCTTAAGTTTAGGAAAGAAACACCTCTCATAATGAGATACTAGTTCTCTATGCTTATGGTTGCTTTTTTAAAATCATATTTTGCCTCTTTGCATGTTTTCTCCTTTACTATTTTATGATTTAGAAGGCAATTGCTCAATATTTTTTATTTCTTATTTTCTTTCATTGCTTCAAATCTTGACAGAAAGGCATGCATTTTTAAATTACTCAATTTTGTTTGCCTGCTTTCATCAGTTTAAAAACATGAAGTCCAAATTGACATTTCCTTCTCTTTTGTATATTATTTTTGTCATTACTATTCTCCTAAGTTCAAATATGTTTAATATTGTTAGTATAAAATTTTGTTATAATTTCTTTTTTTTGCATAGTAGAAAATTTCAACTTGTAGCTTTTGTTTTAAAAAACTTTCGGTCATTGGATATGTGTGAGTGTAAGATAACTTCATTTTATATTTTAAATATGTTATTTATCCAAACAAAACAACTTCATGAAGTTTAAATAGAATGCACAATTATCACGATGATAAGTATGCCCCTGGCCAACAGACAAAATGGGTTCCCTGTGGCTAACTGAGGTGCTTGACGTTAAAACAGAATCTGGTGGCCAAGGCTGGGTGTGGGAGCAGTCAAATACTCTGTCCTAGGAAAGATATTGTGAAAGTGGCACAGGACCTTCCTGTCTACAATCAAGTAAAACCAGTTCCTGTTGTGAGTGCCAAGATAAACAGTAGCTGGAATACCCGCCCTCCCTCCCCAAACGGTGGCCTTTCAAAAGAAATACCTGACAGATACTTCTTGTTTTGGGCTTGGAAACCACCCAATCAGGGCTTGGAAACCACTCAATCAGGGCTCAGCACTTTCGACCAATCAGAATTAAACAAGTTCGATCACTTTTTTTGCATAAACAGACCTGATTGAGGACTGGGGTGAGAACTTTCCCTATTTAAACCAGACCCTTCCTTTGTCCCTTAGAGAGCATGCTTTCACTTCTACTAGAGGTTGTGTCTCCCCAATCCGCAGATTGTTTCTTGATAGAAAATAGGGCTCTTTTTCCTCTGCAGTTCTCAATCTTTTGTTAACAATGATATTCCAATTGCTAAAGTTGGTTTCTTCAGAAAAAAAAAATTAATAAAGCAACTAAAATTTAAAACCCATTAGGAATGTTAAATGTGCATAACAATACTCTTTCTATGACTAATCAATAACATTTTAAAATATGTTGTAAATGAGAAAAATTTTTCTCCTTTCTTGTATTTTATTTTGGCTAAAAGTCTGAGATTAGGAATTGCTTTTATGGCCTATTGATTTGTATATTTTCTTACTTTAGAAACTAGGAACTAAAACCTAGAGACAACAGATATCATATCTACGAAGGTCGGAGGGGTATATTCATTTTATTAAAAGATAAGATTTAAGAATCATACTTTTAAATAAATTTAACACTTATTTCCTAATTTGTAGATTGCTTATTAAAGAGATCATTTGTGAAAATTAGATAAATAAATTTATAAAAGTGATGAATGCTTACAATCTGTAAAGATACTATTTTAATTTATAGAATTGACTATAATATTTAGAAGTATCTGTGTTACTATAAATAATTAGTTTAAAAATCAGACATGATATAATATGAATGGTTACTCATGCATTTAAAAGACTAGTTTAGGGCTGGGCTCAGTGGCTTATGCCTGTAATCCCAGCACTTTGCTAGGCAAAGGTGGGAGGATGGCTTGAGCCCAGCAATTTGAGACCAGCCTTGGAAAAACACAGTGAGACTCTGTCTCTACAAAAAAAATAAAAAAATAACCCAACCATGGTGGTGTGCACCCATAGTCCCAGCTACTTGGCAGGCCAAGATAGGAAGAGACGTTGGGACCAGGAGACCAGGGCTTCAGAGCCATTATTGTGCTGCTGCACTCCAGCCTGAGTGACAGGGAGAGAGACCCTGTCTCAAAAAAATGAAAAGTAAAAAAATAAAAATAAAAGACTAAATAAGTTGCTTATTACTTTCAGCTTCTGTTTCTAGTTTGCAAACTTGAGTTAAAAACACCAAAATTATAGGATCATTGTGAGAAATAAAAGTGGACTATAAGGTATCAGTAATTTACAAATGTGATTGCTATTTATATAGTGCCTTCACCAATCTAGATCAGTTGGCTAAGTACTAAGTACAATCATGCTACAAAAAAAAGAAAAAGAAAAAAAATGACAATAAAAACCATGATAGAGTTTTTATTTTAAAAATTACTTTACTTTTTATATTGCCTCATTCTTTTTCACATTGGACAGTGCCAGAGACAAGAAGCTGCACTGCATGGTCCATTAGCCCATTCAAGAAGATCCTGTTTCATTTCCAGATATGCTTTATGATATGTCACACTAATATCTCTTGAGTTTCACATTCCTTTTTTTCCTGTGGCTTTCTAGACCCATAAAATAGAAACACGTTTTAAAATCAAATGATATTATTTTAAAATAGTTTAGTATCTCATATGGTTTGGATCTGTGTCCCCACCCAAATCTCCTGCTGAAATGTAATCCCCAGTGCTGGAGGTGAGGCCTGGTGGGAGGTGATTGAATCATGGGTAAGTTTCTAATAGTTTAACACCATCCCCCTAGTACTGTTCTTGTGATGGAGTTCTTGTGGGAGCTGGTTGTTTAAAAATGTGTGGCACCTCTGCCTGCCCCTTCCTCCTGCTCTGGCCATGTAAGATGTGCCTGCCTCTCCTTCAACTTTCTCCAAGATTGTAAGTTTCCTAAGGCCTCTCCCAAAGCCAAGCACATGCTGCCATGCTTTCTGTAGAGTCTGTGGAACTGTGAGCCAATTAAACCTCTTTTCCTTATAAATTACCCAGTCTTAGGTAGTTCTTTATAGCAATGCAAGAACTGACTAATACAGAAAATTGGTACCAAGAAGTAGAGCATTCCTATAAAGATACTTGAAAATATGGAAGCAACTTTGGAACTGTGTGATGAGCAGAAGTTTGAAGAGTATGGAGGGCTAGAAGAAGACAGGAAAATGTGAGAAAGTTTGGAACTTCCTTGAGATCTGTTAAATTGTTGTGACCAAAATGCTGATAGGTTTTTTGACAGTGAAGTCCAGACTGAGGAGGTCTCTGATGGAGATGACGAACTTATTGGGAACTGGAGTGAAGGTCGCTTTTGTTTTGTGTTAGCAAAGAGGTTGACAGCATTGTGCCTCTACTCTAGGGATCTATGGATGATTGAGAGTGATGAATTAGGGCATCTGATGGAAGAAATATCTAAGCAGCACAGCATTCAGTATTTGGACCAACTGCTTCTAAAAGCCTATCTTATATGCATTAGCAAAGAAATGGCCTGAAACTGGAACTTATATTTAAAAGGAAAGCAGAGAGTAAAAGTTTGAAAAATTTGCAGTCCAACAATGTGATAGAAAATAAAAGCCTGTTTTCAGGGAGCAATTCAAGTCAGCTGCAGAAATTTGCATAACTAGAAGGAAGGCAAGTGCTGATAAGCAAGACAATAAGGAAGAGGCCTGGAGGGCATTTCAGAGACCTCTGAGGCAGCCCCTCCCATCACAGGCCTGGAGACATAGGAGGAAAGAATGGTTTTTGGGGCCAGGATGATGACCCCACTGCCCTGTGCAGCCTTGGTATACTGATTCTCACATCCCAATCACTCCAGCTCTAGCCATGGTTCAAAGGGACCTGTGTACTGCTTGGGCCACTGCTTCAGAGGATACAAGCTGTAAGCCTTGGCAGCTTCCACATGGTGTTAAGTTTGTGGGTACACAGAGTATAAAAGTTGAGGTTAGATTTCAGAGAATGTATGGAAAAGCTTGGATGTTCAGGCAGAAGCCTGCTGCAGCACAGAGCCTCATGGAGAACCTCAACTAGGGAAGTGTGGAGGGGAAATGTGGGGTTGGAATCCCCACACAGAGTCTCAACTGGAGCACTGTGTGGTGGAGGTGTGAGAAGAGGTCCACCATCCTCCACACCCTGGAATTGTAAGTCCACCAACACGCTTGCACTGTGTACTTGGAAAAACTGTAGGCACCCAATGCCAGCCCTTGAGAGAAGCCATAAGGGCACAGCTGCCCAAGGCCTTTAGAGCCAACCCCTTGCATCAGTGTGCTCTAGTTGTGAGATATGGAATCAAATAAGATTATTTTGGAGCTTTATGATTGAATGACTGTTCTGCTGGGTTTTGGACTTGCATGAGTCATGTTGCCCCCCTTTTTGTGGCTGACTGCTTTATTTTGGAATGGGAGTATTTACCCAATGCCTGTACCCCCATTGTGTCTTGGAAGTGACTAACTTGTTTTTTATTTTACAGGCTCATAGGTGGAAGAAGCTTGCCTTGTCTCAGATGAGACTTTGGACTGTGGACTTTTGAGTTAATGCTGGACTGAGTTAAGACTTTCAGGGACTGGTTGGAAGGCAGGATTTTATATTGCAAGGTGTAAAGGACATAGGATTTGGGAGGGGCCAGAAGCAGAATAATATGGTTTGGATTTGTGTCCCTTCCCACATTTCATATTGAAATGTGATCCTGAAAGCTGGAGGTGGGGCTTGGTGGGAGGTGATTGGATGATGGGGGTGGTTTCTAATGGTTTAGCACCATTGCCCTAGCACTGAGGTCTGGTTGTTTAAAAGTTTGTGGCACTTTCACCCTCTCTTTCTTCTCCTACTCTGGTCATGTAAGATGTTCCTGCTCCCCCCTTTGCCTTCTGCCATGATTTTAAGTTTCCTGAGGCCTCCCCAGAAGCCAAGCAGATGCTGCCATGCTTACCTATGGAACTGTGAGCCAGTTAAACCTCTTTTCTTTATAAGTTATCCAGTCTAAAGTATTTTTAACAATGTGAAAAGGGACTAACACAGGACCTGTTTTCTGGAGTTACTTCTACATCTCATAATCTATATATAACCATTGGTATGATAATTTGCATCTGTCAAAATATCCCTGAAATGTCCCCAGTAGTACTTTGGCAAGGTAAAGGAAAACTGAACATGCCCACACATATGCTCTCTAAACAAAACTTATAAAGATTCTTGCAGAATATATCTCTCTACCTTTTTTATTTATTTATGTTTTAGGAGACAGGCCAGAAAATAGACAGAATGATAATATCAAGGTCAGCAGGAAGCTTTTTCTCTAAGTTCAAGCTATATTTCTAAGAGGAAAATTTTAGTTTCTGTTCAGAGATGTCAAAAGCAAACTCATTTTTGCCATGTACTATTACAAACATGGAAAAACAGTCTCTGACACTTACATGTTTTGCAGTTGGCTTATAAATTATCTCCTAGTTACAATTTTGTATTTTCATTGGGATGCTGAATACACATTTCATACAATTTTCTTTGTATTACTTATACGAAAACTAATAGAATTCTCATTAATAATCAAAATTATATAAAAATAATAAGTGAGATTTTTCAAAGATCAGAATATCTAAGAATATAACCATGGGTGCTTGCTAATATATTCCTAGACTTAATTACCAAACTATTGCATCCATACTTTGGAAGTGAACTTGAGAATATGCATGTTTACAAAGCTCTTACAACTGAGTTTTCCAGGTGTTATTTTACTGGTTTATATTGTGTTATATGCTGAAAATCAGAAAATGAAAGAATAATTGTTTATGATAGTTTATATATTTTATATGTAATGATTTACCAATTTAAGCCAAAATCCTTTAAAAAAGTTTTAAAGAAACTCCAACGTATAAAATAAATTATCTTTTTACAAATCTATAGGTCAAACTTTTTCTATATTCACCTGTGTTCAACACTAAAAGTGAAAGAAATGAGATGTGAGGAAGTGTTGAGGCCTGAAATTCCAAGTTCCATTCAGAATTCATATAGGAAAGGATGAAAAAATTTGATATTGCATAAATTAAAACTTCCATGAAAAATAAATCATAAAATAAAAAAGCTAATGCTCAGATAAAAGTTTTTGTTCATAATAGACAACATTTTAATGTTTAACATATATACGTCAATCAACATTTAAAAATACAAAACAATAAAATAAAAATAGGCTTTGGGTATGAATAGGATATTCATGGAAAACGTTTAAAACGAATGTAAAGAAAGATTATTCATATCCTTTGTAATCAGAGGAATTAAAATGAAATAGGGAAATTTAAAATTAAAATTGTATACCTTAGATAAGCTAACAAAAGTATAAATTCTGAGTTGACAAAACATACGCTCTTTCATAACACTGATAGTGATTATAGGTATTATAAATTAAAATAGCTTTTTGAAGAATTTGACAGCTTATTAAAATGTGTAAGTCCTTTGCTTCAGCAACTCTACTTCTACGAGTCTAAGCCAAAGAATTATTAACATATAACCATAAGGACAATGTATGTTGAAAAGTATTTATTTCTGCTATTTTTTGAATTGTTTGAATGTAAAAAAAATCTATAAAAAACGGTTGCACACATATAGTTCATTCATTATACTGAACTCAATAAAAAAGTAAAAGAATATATTTATAAGTACTATCCTGAAATGATTTCTACTCCATGTGGTTAAGCAAAAAGACAATTCATAGAAAATATAAATAGTTTGGTCCTATTTATGAGAAAAACAAGTATTTATGACCATGAGGAAAAATGTTGGGGAAGCCTGTCGATCAAGCCTGTAACATTAGTTGTCACCAAAAAGTGGAACAAGGTTAGATAAGATATTCTCACTTTTTATCTTGTAGTTTTTGAAATATTAAATAATTGGTACCAACTGAAAATTTAAAGAAGAATATTTAAAAGAACAGGGATGAAATGAATTAACAACCACAAAATGCTAATCTTTAATTCTTGGCAATTGATGGAGTCTGATTCTCCATCAGTAGTTATGTATCCTTTTCTGGGAAGGAAAACAGAAATGAATGGGGATCAAATATGGGTGACTATAAAGTTTACATGATAGACAAGTTTATATTCTGTATTGTTTTTCTTTTTCCTTTGTAATTTCTCACCGTTACCAGAATCTAAATATGTCAGCTTCTATTGAAGTACTTTATACCACATATATTTCAAAAATCTTAGGTCTTCTTCTTTTTCCAAATCAAAGCTTTATAACTAAAAAGGGGTAAATAAATATTGATTGAATATCTTATATATTGTAGTCACTGTGCTGGGATATTAAAATGTGGCAGAAAAGAAAATAGACCAAAACCTCTGCTTTCATAATGCAGGGAGAGGCTCAACAAACAAACATGTAAAATCTAAATTGTTTCAACTGTTTCTTTATTCGTTATGGGTAAAACAAATAGGGAAGTGGAATAGCAGTGTCAAGCTAAGGCAGTGAGATTTATACTTAAAATAGGATGATCAAACAAGCTTCACTGAGGAGATAAGAAGAGATAAAAAGGAATGGAAAGATTAAAACCTTGCTGATATTCCAGAAAACGACAGCAGAGAAAACCCTGGCAAAGGCCCTGAGTCAGGAGTGTGGTTGGCATATTTTAGAAACAACGAGGAAGTAAGTCTCATTACAGTAGAGTGAGCAAGGGGGTGAAGAGTAGAAACAACATCACCTGTGTCGTGTTTGTGTGTGTGTGTGTGTGTGTGTGTGTGTATTAGAGGAGCGCAATATATATAGTCCTATGTGTGTGTGTGTCTGTGTGTATATATATATATTTATTTATATATATTTATATATATATTTATTTATATATATTTATATATTATATATATTTAGTGTATATATATTTTCTTTAGTGTATATATATATTTTTATATGTATATATATTTAGTATATACACACACGCTAAAGAATCAGTAAACTATACGTAGGAGCCTGCTACCTGTTTTAGTAAATAAACTTGTATGAAGATAGAGCCATACCTATTCATTATGTGTATGTGTATTAGAGGAGCACAATATATATAGTCCTTTAGTACAGGATCAGTAAACTATACGTAGGAGCCTGCTACCCGTTTTAGTAAATAAACTTGTAGGAAGATACAGCCATACTTATTCATGACGTATTGTCCATGGCTGGTTTCATGCTATGAAGCAGAGTTGAGTAGTTGCAACAGAGACCGAATGGCCCACAAAGTCTGAAATATTACCAGCTGGCCTTTTTCAGTTTGCTGGCCCTGACTGAAGGCCACTGTAAGGGCTTTGCCTTTTATTTGTAAGTCAGATGCGAAGCCAGATGCTTGATCCTTATTGTTTTTATGTCTTGGGTCATTATAAGCATTTTGTTTTTACTCTCTGTGTTATTAGAAGTCTTGGAAGATTGTTTAGGGCAGTGATCAAAAGGATGACTATACCTATTTTGTGGCAAATATATTGTAAGAAAGCAAGCATGAATGCACACAGAATAATTATATGGTTTAAATGTAGTATAAATAAAAAAAAAACCTGGAGGCTTCACCAAAGGAGATAATATTGGGAAGAAGAAATGTACATTCAGTGGTAATTTTTTTTTTTTTTTTTGAGATGGAGTCTCTCTCTCTGTCACCCAGGCTGGAGTGCAGTGGCGTGATGTCGGCTCACTGCAAGCTCCACCTCCTGGGTACACGCCATTTTCCTGCCTCAGCCTCCAGAGTAGCTGGGGTTACAGGCGCCTGCCACCACGCCCGGCTAATTTTTTGTTGTTTTTTTTTTTTAGCAGAGACAGGGTTTCACTGTGTTAGCCAGGATGGTCTCGATCTCCTGACCTCGTGATCCGCCCGCCTCGGCCTCCCAAAGTGCTGGGATTACAGTCGTGAGCTACCGCGCCCGGCCTCAATGGTAATTTCTAAAAAATTGAACAGGGTGGTGAGAAAAAGTTAAAAATCAAGAATGACTCGTATTTATGTCTTCAGTAATTGCTGATATATAATGGATATAAGAATTCAAAAGGGCATAAATTGATAGAAAATCTGGGAGTCATTGGTCTACAGAAAGTAAATACTTTGAAGACATTGGATGAAATAACCTAGGAAAAAATGTTGAAGAAATAGAGAGTTCTTAGATGTGTAGCAGGAAAACATGATGAGAGCAGAAGACCCATGAAAGTATATTGATTAGGGTCCACACAGAAAAAGATGACAGTTTTCAGCTCCATGATTAGAGACGTGGTGTACTCAGTAGTTCATTTTAACAATAGTGGGAGTAAGGAGCACTGGTACAATAAACATAGAACAGATTGGGAGGTAAGAATTTGCAAATAATTGATTTTAACAATATACCATGAAATGTAAACTGTGTAAGAAAATGAGTAAGGCAAGAGGAATACAATGGATCTTGAAAAAGCAGCAGGATAAATGAACTCTATACACATGAAAACAAATCTCAACATAGAATTCTTGTTTACCAGAGTGCTCATGGCCTCAAAGAAGTATTTATCACTCAAAGCTGACCTTTAACTTTCCTTTATTTGTCATAAGAACCATAACTGTATATAATTTTAATAACTGCTTGTATTTATACATCATTTTACAATTTAGAAGATATTCACCCATGTATCGGAATGTCCAAAAGTTAATAAAATAGCAAATGAAGCATTGAACATTGTCTTAGAGACTTAAAAAATGAAGGGTAATCCAACAGTAATGAAAATACCAGCAGAGCATACATCAGATAAGTCTTTGTGTGTGTGTGTGTGTGTGTGTGTGTATGTGTGTTTCATTTATGCCTTTATTATTATTATTATTATACTTTAAGTTTTAGGGTACATGTGCACAATGTGCAGGTTTGTTACATATGTATCCATGTGGCATGTTAGTGTGCTGCACCCATTAACTCGTCATTTAGCATTAGGTATATCTCCTAATGCTGTCCCTCCCCCTCCCCCCACCCCACAACAGTCCCCGGAGTGTGATGTTCCCCTTCTTGTGCCCATGTGTTCTCATTGTTCAGTTCTCACCTATGAGTGAGAACATGTGGTGTTTGGTTTTTTGTCCTTGTGATAGTTTACTGAGAATGATGGTTTCCAGTTTCATCCATGTCCCTACAAAGGACATGAACTCATCATTTTTTATGGCTGCATAGTATTCCATGGTGTATATGTGCCACATTTTCTTAATCCAGTCTATTATTGTTGGACATTTGGGTTGGTTCCAAGTCTTTGCTATTGTGAATAGTGCCACAATAAACATACGTGTTCATGTGTCTTTATAGCAGCATGATTTATAGTCCTTTGGGTATATACCCAGTAATGGGATGGCTGGGTCAAATGGTATTTCTAGTTCTAGATCCCTAAGGAATCGCCACACTGACTTCCACAATGGTTGAACTAGTTTACAGTCCCACCAACAGTGTAAAAGTGTTCCTATTTCTCCACATCCTCTCCAGCACCTGTTGTTTCCTGACTTTTTAATGATGGCCATTCTAACTGGTGTGAGATGGTATCTCACTGTGGTTTTGATTTGCATTTCTCTGATGGCCAGTGATGATGAGCATTTTTTCATGTGTTTTTTGGCTGCATAAATGTCTTCTTTTGAGAAATGTCTGTTCATGTCCTTCGCCCACTTTTTGATGGGGTTGTTTGTTTTTTTCTTGTAAATTTGTTTGAGTTCATTGTAGATTCTGGATATTAGCTCTTTGTCAGATGAGTAGGTTGCAAAAATTTTCTCCCATTCTGTAGGTTGCCTGTTCACTGTGATGGTAGTTTCTTTTGCTGTGCAGAAGCTCTTTAGTTTAATTAGATCCCATTTGACAATTTTGGCTTTTGTTGCCATTGCTTTTGATGTTTTAGACATGAAGTCCTTGCCCAAGCCTATGTCCTGAATGGTATTGCCTAGGCTTTCTTCTAGGGTTTTTATGGTTTTAGGTCTAACATGTAAGTCTTTAATCCATCTTAAATTAATTTTTGTATAAAGTGTAAGGAAGGGATCCAGTTTCAGCTTTCTACATATGGCTAGCCAGTTTTCCCAGCACCATTTATTAAATAGGGAATCCTTTCCCCATTTCTTGTTTTTGTCAGGTTTGTCAAAGATCAGATAGTTGTAGATATGTGACATTATTTCTGAGAGCTCTGTTCTGTTCCATTGATCTATGTCTCTGTTTTGGTACCAGTACCATGCTGTAAGTCAATCCTAAGCCAAAAGAACAAAGCTGGAGGCATCACGCTACCTGATTTCAAACTATACTACAGGGCTGCAGTAATCAGATAAGTCTTAAGCTACAAAACAGAAAATTCTCTAAATAAAAATTGACTTAAAATATGCTAAAATTGGACTTTCCTACTCTAAGAATCCCAGTTATTTGCACTACATTTTAATCATGTGAAGATGTCGTGTAAGTATTGGATCATTAGTAAAACAAAAGTATTTTTTGCCCATGCAATTCTTTGAAAAGGAAGAATTATTTTGTAAGTTATATGCATTTAGTAAGACATGAACCTCAGTGTTTACTGAAGTCCACTCCTAAGACATGTACTTTGTTCTTCTAAAAATGCCTTGGAGTTTGAGGATGACAGTAACATTGAGATTCAACTATTAGGTGACAATGGGAAATCCTGCTGATAAGATTTTGCTGAAATAGATGGACTCTGTAGTTCGGTAGACAAAATTCAGATTTTTTCTTTTAAGAAGGAAAATATACTACATGTCTCTTACCTGAGATACAGTAGGGTCCCACTCTGTTACAGTAGAAATGTAAATTAAACATTATGTTTCAAAGCTTGTCTTATAAATGTAAACATAGAATCAGCAAGTTAATCTCAAATGTAAATATGTATATTCCTGCATAAATGCTGCATGTGCACAAGCACTTGGTAGCAGAGCATTCTCAACAATTTACTGAACTCTTTCATATGATTGCACACCCAGCTAACACAGCCATTTTCCACTTAACTAAGCAGCTTCAGAGCCAGAGCAGAGACACTATTTATTTCAGTGTCACCTATAGTTAAGGTTACGTCAAGATTTCCATTATGAACCTGTTTTCGGAGCTTCATACCTTTGTAATGGTTCTAATCACATAGTGACACCAGATCTCTCTAAAAGTGCATCAAGCAACATGCATTTTGAAAAAGCAAGCCAAATATGTGAGGCTAATAAAACACTCCAATATTAAAAGGATTGCAATTTCTACTGAGCTTATAAGTATTTTTAGCAAGGTAAGTGAACAATAAAAGTACAGTTTTTAAGTAAAACAATGACCTGCTCTTATATAAAAATAGACAGATGGGAGAAATGTCCATGGTAATTTAGACAGTATTAGATTTGAAAATGGTGCTCTCAGCTTTTTGGTCAAGGTTATCCATGCTGCATCTCTCTCTCCAACCCCCTATACAATATCATTATTCATTTCACAAAATTGTTATTATGTGCATATTAATGCCTAGTCCATATACAATATTCTATTCTTGATTTTTCCTCTTTACTCTGTCACCAATTCTACATTAATTTTCGTTTTTTTCAAATAGGGGAAAATTGCTTTCAGCAACCATGGCAAATGTGCAACACTGAATTTCTCCCTCCCTTCATACTGTGCACCAAAAAAGGCCATAAATGTTTGCATGGGGCATGCTAATTTCTGTTGAGAAATATCAAATCCTCAAGTGGCCTTTAGCCTTTATAAAAATCCATATGTGCTCACCTTTTATCATTCACTTAATGTTGTAACTTTCTCACCTACCACTTCATGTTTTTGTTTTTCCGTTAGGGGCTTTGGCAGATGCAAAAATAACTAATACATTGCTTTAGTAAATCTTGTGCATATTCCAGATCATTGCTTGGTATATCTACCCATGTATCACTTTGAGAAGATCATCCATTTTCTCTTTGATTTTCCTCTTCTGTCATTTCTCCTATCTGTGACACTATGACTAGACGTTTGCTATGTGACCAAAGTTCCGAAATGTCAAGGAGAATAAGAACAGAAAATGAGAAAAATGGCTTATAGAATTTGGCATATAGAATATTTGATACATTTTAAGAAGCAGTTTGAGAGAATAGCAAGGAAAATAACTGTTTTCTACATGAATAAAGAATGGACAGCTTGTGAGGAAGCTAATTGTAACATAGAACTACTTCAATATATTTTAACACAAAGTGACATCTGGAGGTATTCAGGATGCAAAAAAAAAAGAAAGAAGAAATAGGGGACTTGATCATGTTATTACAGGAGACAAAAGAAGGATAGCGATAATGTGTCACATGCTCACATACTTGAGGGTGTGTGTGTGTTTTAATTTGCATTCTCCCAATAGGAGAACCTATATACACAAACATAAGTGTAGGCAGTTTATTTGAGATATGATTCCAAAAAGGGTAAAGTGAGGAGACAAGGAAAGTGAGATGAAGTAGTAAGATTTAATATCAGAATTTATTTATTTTATGTTATTTTATTTATTTATTTTTTGAGATGGAGTGTCACTCTGTTACCCAGGCTGGAGTACAGTGGTGCGATCTCAGCTCACTGCAACCTCCGCCACCTGGGTTCAAGTGATTCTCCTGGCTCAGCCTCCCAAGTAGCTGTGACTACAGGTGCATAGTACACGCGTGGCTAATTATTTGTATTCTTAGTAGAGACGGGGTTTCACCGTGTTAGCCAGGATGGTCTCAATCTCCTGACCTCATGATCTGCCTACCTCGGCCTCCCAAAGTTCTGGGATTACAGGCGTGAGCCACTGCGCCCAGCCAATATCAGAATATTTTTGAGAAAATTTGTGTGAGCCAGTGGGGCTTGATCCAGGCAACCTCTAGGAAGTATCTAGGATGCTTTCCAGAATTATGCATTTGAGATAAGGATTATTGTAGTATTTCTCTATTAGCTGTAATCCCTCAGTATTTGTGGGGGCTCCTGGGGACCTAACTCCTCTATATGGCCTGGCCATGCTCGTATTGAGCCCAGTATAGTCTGTCGTGTGTAGAAGACATCAGTTGCTAGCAGCATGAGATAAGTCTGAGTTTAAAATGCAGCTGTGGTTGCCATTAAAATGAGGACATGTGATACAGGATCACATGTGTCTGTACAGTGAGTACTACTGAAACTGGTACAAATTAGAAATAAATCAGGGAAAAGACAAAATATAATATAGTAGTCTTAGAAATATGAGAGATTATTTAGAAGAATGGAAAATGAAGATAAGGAGAATAACCAGTCCTTCTCCATGGCCTATGACTTTGGATCATTGGGAAAATGAGGGACTCAACTAGAAGGGCTACAGGACAAGTGATGCTGGAAAAGGAAAAAACAGCTTTCAGTGAAGATGAGCAGGGGATAAATATTATGGAAAAACAGAGTAAAGGAGTGGCCACATAATTAGAGATGGCCACAGTTCACATGGGACAAGTGCTTAGAGTTGAGGTGGCACTAATGGTAGAAGTACATTCTAGGGAAATGAAAAGTCTAAAAAGACTGAGTGTGGAGATTTAAAGGGTAAAGGGTAACTTTGTTAGAAAAAGAGATTATAATTTTTTAGTGTTGAAGACAAAAGATGAACATAAACTGCTGTACACTGTACAGCAGGTGCTTGATATATTCTGTTCTTTTTTTTTTTTTTTCGAGACAGAGTCTTGCTCTGTCGCCCAAACTGGAGTGCAGTGGTGCGATCTTGTCTCACTGCAACCTCCACCTCCCAGGTTCAAGCAATTCTCCTGCCTCAGCCTCCTGAATAGCTGGGATTACAGGCACGTGCCACCACAACGGGCTAATTTTTGTATTCTTAGTAGAGACAGGGTTTTACCATGTTGGCCAGGCTGGTCTCAACTCTTTTTTTTTTTTTTTTTTGAGACGGAGTCTCGCTCTGTCACCCAGGCTGGAGTGCAGTGGCGTGATCTCAGCCTCCCAGGTTCATGTCATTCTCCTGCCTCAGCCTCCCAAGTAGCTGGGACTACAAGCGCCCACCACCACACCCAGCTAATTTTTTGTATTTTTAGTAGAGACGGGGTTTCACCGTGTTAGCCAGGATGGTCTCGATCTCCTAACCTCGTGATCTGCCCACCTTGGCCTCCTAAAGTGCTAGGATTACAGGCATGAGCCACCGTGCCCGGCTGGTCTCGAACTCTTAACCTCATGATCCACCTGCCTCGGCCTCCCAAAGTGCTGAGATTACAGGCGTGAGCCACTGCACTCAGCCCAATATATTCTGTTCTTACCAACTCTGTGTCTTAGCTATAATTACTCTTACTTTATTTGAGGGAATTGAGGCCAGAGGCACATGTAGAATGTACATAGAGATCTTCCTGTCCACAAAGCCTTTTCTCATCCACTTTTATCACGTGAATTCCTTTGGAAACAGGAACAAGTTGATAATTGGGCTGTAACTATATTTATCATTTCTGGGCAGAAAGAATTGACAGCATAAAGAGAGCAATTGATTTGCTGTTGTTTTAGTGCTGGTTCATCAGGCACACACAAAGAAAAAGCCAGAAAAAATAGTTGCTAAGGACTATGTGTGTAGGGGGATGAAGGGGAGCTAGTGGAGGTCGAGTGAGAGAAAGGACTCAGATAAGGGAGAGTGAGCAGAATGTCAAAACAGGAGCCAGTGAGCAGAATGTCAAAACAGAGCCAGATTGGTGGATATGCCATTTGGAGAAGCAAAGCAGAAAGCTGTTCTTAAAATCATATCAAGAAAAATGTTTTGGGCTGCCTCCTTCTTACTGCTGTATACTAGTCAACAAATACCACTGAGTAATATTATGTTTCTAGTGGTGACAGAGCAGAAACATTCTTCTCAAGCCCATTTTCTAGTGAGGAGGAAATACATAAACAAGTATTTAAAGAAAATTGTGACAAGTGACATAAAGGAAATATACAATGTATTATGACATACAATTTAGGATTCTTTTCTAGTGTGAGGCTTAGAGAAGTAACTCCTGGGTTGATAAATGGAATGAACAACTGGAATAAAATCTAGGCAACTGGAAGTCCAGCAGCAGCTCTGGCATTTGCTAGTTTTGTAACAGTGGTAACTTAATTTTCTTACTCTGTTTCCTTATTGGAAAAGTAAGACTAGTAAGGCCAAATCATTCTGTAAAACATTTCTGGATAAAGAATTGTGTTATTATTTTGTAAGAAAATAATTTAAGGCATGGGAAAATATTTACAAATAATAATATTAAACAAGAAAATTTCATTGTTCCTGGCACAGTGGTAGAAATGCACTCACATCAGCAAACTGAAGCTGAGTTTATTGAAAACAATGCTTCTGCCAGAATCTGACAGATGCATCATGGTGTGACACCTCCTAAGCTGTCACTGGTTTACCAGTTACCCAAAGCAATAATTTCTGATAGGTCTTCTTCAACACCCAGATATTGTTTTGGATACTGACCTTATCAGGGAATAGCAGAAACAGCAAGACAGAAGCACAAGAGCATAGAAGCAGTATTAGTTGTCAGCAGCCCTGTCAGAACAGTTAAGTGTAGCATGCTTTAAGATATGTACCCAAATACTGTGGATTTTGCTTTTAGTGATTTTAACCGCATGAAGTGCTTTGTTCCCAATCAAAAGAAACATTAAATAATAATGATACAAATTTTTAAAAGGAATAATGAAACCCTGCACATTTTGAAAGGCTTGCCTGTGAAAAAACCCCTGGAGCATCATCCACATAAAGTACTGCCTATTTCTAGACTAAATTTTCTTAGTCCTTAGGGAACAGCTGTCAAATGGTACTTTTAGTGACATTTAGACAAAGCCATAGAGTCTATTGATAACTTTTAACGAATAAAGTCAACTGAATGAATACTTGTTTACTTACCTTGGAAATGAAAAAAAAAAAAAAAAAACCCTGCTATTTCTTGGCATTCTAACTTCATACTGTGAAAAAAAATGGAGAAAGCAAAAGTATATGAATTAACAATAGCTGTGGTTTTACAGCACTTCCATATAAATGGCAGTCATTCATATCATGAGAGCAAGGGACTCAGTTAGGTAACCTAAGTGGTATACCAATTGCCTCTATGAACCCTTCTGAAGAAATGACGTATTCTAATAAGTTATTTAAAAGCAATGTAATTTCAATTATAAGATTCATGAAAAAAGTGGGATTTTTTGGTCTTTAAACAATTTCTTTCTGAAGCTCTGTAATTGTAAGCGGTTGAAAGTTTATATATATATATGTATAAAATCATAAACACAAAATCACTGTTTTTATAATATACTAGGAAATTCAGAAATAAGAAGTCACACTTCTAAATTTAAGATACTGCTTTTATCTCACTATTCAAATACACAGTGTTATCCAAATTTACTTTTATATGACTAAGTATGAGATACATAGTAATTGTGTTAAATTCTTGATTTTGGAACTGGTAACTTTATTAACATCATATTTAATTTCTTCATCAAAGTAAAGATATATTTTAGAGTTCACTTGAGAGTTTTTAATGTAGTTCCTCTATCTTATTTAGAAATAAAAGCATATTTTAAAATATTCATTCATTCAGGCTGGGCGTGGTGGCTCACGCTTGTAATTCCAGCACTTTGGGAGGCTGAGGCGGGCGGATCACGAGATCAGGAGATCGAGACCACGGTGAAACCCCGTCTCTACTAAAAATACAAAAAATTAGCCGGGCATGGTGGCGGGCACCTGTAGTCCCATCTACTCGGAGAGGCTGAGGCAGGAGAATGGCGTGAACCCGGGAGGCGGAGCTTGCAGTGAGCCGAGATTGCGCCACGGCACTCCAGCCTAGGCGACAGAGCGAGACTCCACCTCAAAAAAAAAAAAAAAAAAAATTAATTCATTCATTTAACAGAGTATATTTATAGATCTGAAATTATGCTGAGTCTGGCAATAAGATGAAAAAGATATATCCCTAATGTCAAGGAGTTGGTACACAATTACAATACTGTGTGATGAGTGTGATAATAGATCTATATATAGAGAAACTCCGCCTCTAAAAGTCACACACTTTCAAGAACTTAGTATTAAAGTGTGAGTTCATGTCGACCAGGGAGATGAAGCAGGGAATAGCACGTGCAAAGTCACAGAGGCTTGGAATAATATAGTATATTTGAAGAACACAAAGGAGTTCAGTATAACTATAATGAAAGTTCCTTATTGGAACACTGAAGAAGATAAAGTTTTCAACATTGAAAGGAGACAGAAAATATCTATTGCACATCACTAGAGATAAATTAATAAAAATATTGAAACAGATTAGCCTGTGGTAAAATTCTAGCTCTTTCTAAGCATAACTAAAAAATACATCCTTTTTTTTCCGTATATTTAAGTGATATATTAGCTAATATAATGCAATATCGTCAAAACAAGAAATAGCATCTTCCATTCCTGGATGGGTCATGAATGGAGGAAGAATATTTTTTACAAAATAGGAAGAAAAATGAGATATAACTGAAGAATTATTAATATAGAATAAAATTTCACAGATATTAAGAAAAAAACACCATAACATTTATATATTAAGCAATCAGGAGCAAATAACAAT
Source organism: Symphalangus syndactylus (assembly GCF_028878055.3). Taxonomy (NCBI): domain Eukaryota; kingdom Metazoa; phylum Chordata; class Mammalia; order Primates; family Hylobatidae; genus Symphalangus; species Symphalangus syndactylus. The sequence goes on from NC_072425.2 coordinate 115,097,630, forward strand.
AACAGTGGCAGTTTTCATGTTAGTGTGTACTCTATAGTAACACATCTAAAGAAACATCCTGACCTACCAACAGAAAAAAATCTCCGTCTTCTGAAATCTGTCAGTAGTAATTTCCAAATATTCATCCATTACAATTTCAAAGGGAAACTTAAAAAAGAAATCTAGACTTCTCAGCTCTATTTTAGAACATGTGGATATGTGATTAGGGAACAAAAATGTTAACTGGACATTTTAAAAACAGAACAGAAATCTTTAGATTATGCTAAAAAAATGCCAGATTTAGCTACCTCCGTCCTATAAATGTGTGTGTCATTTCTATAACGCATTGCATAATTCAAAAGTCTGAATAATATTATGCATACAAATCTCCTCTATTGAATATGTTTTATTCTTTGTAATTTCTGTATCCAAAACATTGCCTAATATTATGTCTGACACCTGTGAATACTTGTTTAATAAATACATTTATTTTTTCAATCAATATTCAAAAATTTATATGTATGTGTTTAAAAGTATATATGATGCAGAAAACTGAAACTGGACCCCTTCCCTACACCTTATACAAAAATTAATTCAAGATGGATTAAACACTTAAACGTAAGACTTAAAACCATAAAAACCCTAGAAGAAAACCTAGGCAATACCATTCAGGACATAGGCATGGGCAAGGATTTCATGTCTAAAACACCAAAAGCAATGGCAACAAAAGCCAAAATTGACAAATAGGATCTAATTAAACTAAAGAGCTTCTGCACAGGAAAATCAATATCATCAGAGTGAACAGGCAACCTACAGAATGGGAGAAAAGTTTTGCAATGTATCCGTCTGACAAAGGGATAATATCCAGAATCTACAAGGAACTTAAACAAATTCACAAGAAAAAAACGAACAACCCCATCAAAAAGTAGGTGAAGGATATGAACGAACGCTTCTCAAAAGAAGACATTTATGCGGCCAACAAACATATGAAAAAGAGCTCATCACCACTGGTCATTAGAGAAATGCAACTCAAAACCACAATGAGATACCATCTCACACCAGTTAGAATGGCAATCATTAAAAGTCAGGAATCAACAGATGCTGAACAGGATGTGGAGAAATAGGAACACTTTTACACCGTTGGAAGTGTAAATTAGTTCAACCATTGTGGAAGACAGTGTGGCAATTCCTCAGGGATCTAGAACCAGGAATACCATTTGACCCAGCAATCCCATTACTGAGTATATACCCAAAGGATTATAAACCATTCTACTGTAAAGACACATGCACATGTATGTTTATTCCAGCACTGTTCACAACAGCAAAGACTTGGAACCAACCCAAATGCCCCTCAATGATAGACTGGATAAAGTAAATTTGGCACATATACACCATAGAATACTATGCAGCCATAACAAAGGATGAGTTCATGTCCTTTGCAGGGACATGGATGAAGCTGGAAGCCATCATCCTCAGCAAACTAACACAGGAACAGAAAACCAAACACCGCATGTTCTCACTCATAAGTGGGAGTTGAGTAATGAGAACACATGGACACAGGCAGGGGAACAGCACACAACGGGGCCTGTCGGGGGTTGGGGGGCTAGGGGAGGGAATAGCATTAGGAGAAATACCTAATGTAGATGACAGGTTGATGGGTGCAGCAACCCACCATGGCATGTGTATGCCTATGTAACAAACCTGCATGTTCTGCACATGTATCCCAGAACTTAAAGTATAATAACAAAAAAAGTATAAATAGTAATAGATATTTTTTCTCTCAGCATTTATTATGCTTCTCTCAGTTATATAAACAACATTTTATTTACTAGCTTTCCAGGTTTTCAGAATGTCCATTTATTGTTATTGAAATATAATAGATTTTCCTCCTCACAACTAATTACTGCCTGATAGTATATATGATATACAATATGGTTCAGATATATAATAATTCAATGCTATTGTTTATATTTTGATCTACTGAAGTGGATATAACCATACTGCACCAAAATATTAGATCAAAACATTCTTCAAACTTCAGTAATGTTTATTTATTGTGAAACTGAAGTGATACAATTAGACTTACTGGGCATTAGGGCTATAAAACTAAGACATTTTTCTCTATAACTCCAATCAGAAATAATCTGTCAAGAAGCAGTCAACTTATCTGGATAATTTGGTTAATTAAATGAAATGTATTCCAAATTCAATTAATTTCCACGAATTCAGTTTAGATTCTATAAATACATTATTTTAGTCATATTTGGATTTATTTCTTCATTTAATTTAGTACAACACACCTATGAGCTAGGTTCTATAATTTCCATTTGATAAGTGATAAAATGAATGCCCTAAGAGTTTACGTAGTTGGTCCATGGTCACACAGTATAGCGCAACCAAATATAGGATTTGGACCTAAATCTGTCCTTTCTGACTTTATCTAACTTCATTCTATGAGTAATACATGAATGGGGAAAAATTCTTAAGGAAATTATGTGAAAATCTACCATTGTATGTGACTACCTGCAACTTATCTGCAAACCTGAAACACTTAGGCTTAAAAAAAATTTTTAACTTATTTGGACCCAATCTCTGATTTCTAAATTACTGAGAGGGTCCAGAGAGATGATTTGATAAAATTTCCCACAACTGTCTCTGACTTACCTAGATTAAGAAATGATATACTGTGGAAGACCTGGATTTCCCAAGTGCAACAGTTGATCAACCACTGTAATTTATGAGGTTTGTAAGTTAAGTATTTGTCTAGAAACAAATAATAATAGAAGGCAACGTATGTTCTTTATAATTTATTTTCTATTATTAAAGCTGGAAAAGTTTTGATTCATTGACAAATATATGATTTTTTGTCTTTCATATATATAAGCAGATATGAAATACTTATTGCATAATTAAATTCCATATACATACATATGTGTGTATTATATGTACTTATGCATAATTTGACATTACATGATAAAGCTGATGCCAAATAGATATTGATGTTTGTTTGCCAAAACAGATACTTTGCTTTGGTATCCCTGACTCAATTTTTGATTCAGTGGGAATTTTCTATATGTTCTGTCAAAATTTCTATGCCTGACATGAAATAAATTAAACTCCATTTTAACTTTCAGGATTTAAGATTAGAGATGAAAGGCCGGGCACTGTAATTAGAGATTACAGTGACTCACGCCTGTAATCCCAGCACTTTGGGAGGCCGAGACAGGTGGATCATGAGGTCATGAGTTCTAAACCAGCCTGATCAACCTGGTGAAAACCCATGTGTACTGAAAATACAAAAATTAGCGGGGCATGGTGGTGCACACCTGTAGTCCCAGCTACTCACGAGGCTGAGGCAGGAGAATTGTTTGAACCTGGGAGGCGGAAGTTGCAGTGAGCCAAGATTGCGCTATTGTACTCCAGCCTGGGTGACAGAGTGAGACTCCATACCAAAAAAAGAAAGATTAGAGATGAAATATCCACATAGTGTTTATATAGTGCCTTTAATTTAAAAATAATTTCATAGATTATCCTTTGGAAGAGGTTAATGGTATTTACTGTTTTAATTAAAATGCTGACCACTGTTTTCTAGTCATGGTACTCTGAGATTTGAGAAAAACACAGTGCTTATATACCATTCTCATTAAGCAAATTCTTGTGCATGAGAACTTTTATATATATGACATGTTTCAATATGTCTTATAACTGATTCCACGTAGAGCAACGTGGTAAAAGTGGAGCTAACAGAGCTATTTTAGTTGTTTATATATTACAGATTTTCTGTCCATCAAAATAAAATCAATAACAGCATTCAAATCAACCAGAGCCAAATGAACTACCAACATAAGTAAAAGATAGTGGATTTTCCTCTATATGCATTTTTATATTCATTAAAACATCTAATAGTACTCTCATGTTGTCATGATGGCTGTGATTTTCCTTTAATGCAGTTTGATATGCCCTTCACAAAAAGGCAAAATCAAGACTCATCAATATTTAGCAGCTGAGAATCTCTACTGAAGACAATCAAAAATATTTGGGAAGATTTATATCAACATCTGAAGCAGCAAAGAATATTTGCCTTCATAGACTGTAGCAATGATTTTCAATGAACCTGCACATGCCACATTTTAACCTATTAATGAGGATCATGTGGGTGAAATAAGACTTTTCTTGTCTTATTAATTCAAATGCCAAACTAGGCACGTTGACAGTTTGCTTATTAAACTGACTCCAGACTCACTGTACACAGAGATCTATGGACTGCTCTTTGTTTACTTTACAAGAATTTTGTTTTTGTTTAAAAATTTCTTACTGAGTTGTTTATTTAAACTGAATTTCCATAGTGAGAATAAAGATTGTTAAACAGAATTCTACATTTTACATGAAAAACAGCTTATAAATATGGATTATCCTTCCGTGTATTAACTATATTAATAAACTCACATTGCTAAATATATAATTAATACATGATTAAATATCCTGGAATGCCCCCTCTTCTCTCTGATTATATGAACCTAATCAACTTTCTATGACTAATGTAAATCCAACTTCATTTCTGAATTCACACACCCCATCTCAGCCTGGACAAATCTCTCCCTACCCCAAACTCATAATCATTATGATCTTAGCTAGGAGTCTTAATCAGTAAGTCACAATTTGCTGATTCATAATTATTACTTTGAATTCTATCACACAAAATTTACTACTAGTCCTGTGTCTAGATAGTATTTGACTGGACAGATATGTGTTGAATAGATAAGTTAAATAAATGAATAAGAGAATGAATATAGAATAATAAACTCAAAGCTGATAAATTTAATTTTTAACAAAAACAACATATGACAAAGCTTGTTACTGTAATGAAGATATTTTATCACTTTGTCTATTAATACAGATTTTGGCATCAGAAGAGTTTAGATTTTGAGCAAATGTCTGTCAGAATAAGTGTATATATATGAACATGCCCACTGAAGTGTGCCATACATGATGTCACTTTGTCATAGCAAGAAAAAAAGTTCAATAGCATTGAATGTCAGTGAAAAATACTTAAAAAGAGGGGTAGAAATGAGCTAGGACATTTTAGATTCTAGTACTGGATTTTCTATCATTTAATGATTATATGACTCTAATTGTCTAAAAGATAGTGAAGTCGAAGAAATATGAAGCTAAGTATTTGCTGCAGCTTTGACATTGAATATAGTGGAAGGGTAGACCTTAAATTGAATAGGAGGAAAGGGTGAATGAGAGAGATTGGATGAAAAGTGGCAGACATAGATCCATCCATATTCTTCCCCATCTCTTCGTAACCATTGCGGTGATGTCATTCCTTCTGTGTGTCTGAGATCATAGTGAGAGTCAGTGAAGGTAGAAATGGTGTTCGTAGACTTCATAGAAGGGGAAGCATATGAAACTAATAGTAGAGAATACGTTACATTTGTACAATTGAAAAAAGTAGAAGGCATTCTAGATATATATCGAATAAACACTGGCCTTTTCCATTATTCTAGGTTGAACCCCACCTCAGGGCAACTCTTCTTCCAAACAAAGTGGAATTAGTGTTAATTCAAGCTCTACTCAAGGTGAGGAAAATTCTACTCTACTGTCTTTTACTGTCAACTTGGCTATGACTAAAAAGCCACAGAATTCCACTTCTGGCTAATGCTGCATATCATACAGAGGCATGTTTGGTCTAGGCTTGTGTATGTTTCCCTCTCATCTGCCACGTTCTCACGGATGTAAGTGGAGGGAAGAACATCAATGTGGCAGGAGTGAGCCTGCTGAGAATTTGAGCAAGGTTTTCACACTGCTTACATATAAAACATAGATTCTTGCCAAGTCTCATTTCTAACTATTTAACTTTATAATGATGTGGTACTTGGTGCATATGCCTCTTGTTAAACTTAATTCAGTGCCATTACAACATCATCATTTGCCAACAGATGATGGATCTTTAAAACCCAGTAGCAGGTCAGGACAGGAAATTTTTCTCAAAGAAGAGCCCAAAATTCTGTTGGTTTTTTTTTTTCTTTTTTAATTGAGATGGAGTCTTGCTCTGTCACCCAGGCTGGAGGGCAGTTGCACGATCTCTGCTCACTGCAAGCTCCACCTCCCGGGTTCAGCCATTCTCCTGCCTCAGCCTCCCCAGTAGCTGGGACTCCAGGCACCTGCCACCACGTCCGGCTAATTTTTTGTATTTTTAGTAGAGGCGGGGTTTCACCGCATTAGCCAGGGTGGTCTCAACCTCCTGACCCTGTGATCCGCCTGCCTTGGCCTCCTAAAGTGCTAGGATTACAGGCATGAGCCACCGCGCCCGGCCCCAAAATTCTTAAAACAAAGCTTTGTGCTCCCAAAGGCTTACTTACCAGGATAGTCTTAATGGGCTGTCTTGTCTTTTGCCCTCTGTAGTTTCAGTAAATGTAAGACTGAGGACAAGAGAAAAGTGAGAGTGGAAATTTTATTTCTCTTGCCCATTTCCTACTGGGAAGCTATAGGTTGTATTCACTCTTTATCCAAAAGCCAAAACTCATGGCAGTTGTAGACTCCTGGCTTCTATAAAAGTTCCTTAGTCTTTTGCCTTGAGGCTTAGAAGTGGTGATAGCTTCCCAATGTTATTATATTGCTAGTCCTAGTGAAACGCACTATTCTATGTTGATATCCTGAAACCCTATCAACACATTTTGCACATGCTGTCATGAGCCTCATCAGAACATTTCAGTCAAGGATGGACCACATGTGTATCAGTGATCCCAAAAGATTATAATACCATGTTTTAACTGTACCTTTTCTATGCCTAGATATGTTTAGATACACAAATACTTACCATTGTGTTACAAATGCCTATAGTATTTACTGTAATAATGCTGTACAGGTTTGAAGCCTAGGAGAAATAGGCTATATCAAATAGCCGAATGTGTAGTAGGTTATACTTTCTAGGTTTGTGTAAGTACATTCTATGATGTTCTCACAATGAAAAAAATCACTAAATGATGCATTTCTCAGAACACATTCTCATTGTTATGCAACACATGGCTGTAGTTTCTTTAGTAAACTTCTAAATTGTCTAATTGGAGTGTGCATGCATATTTTGCCGGGATTATCACCAGTAAGTTAATTTTAGGAAAATAAATGATGCTAGGTTGTGTAATCTGATGGTAGAAAATTTAAAATTGGGATTTTATGTTAAGAGAGATGAGATTAACAAATCTGCACACATGTATCCTTTGTATCTAAAAGAAAGAATAGCTATTATATATATATACATATATTTATTCTAAAAATTGTTAGGATGTAGCAAAAAAAAAAGGGCAAGGATGACACCTTTGATCCTTCCACACACTAATATAAAGGAGGCAGCAAGATAAATATCTACACTTAATTAGGGTAGTAAGCAGTATTCTTAGTGAAGAGTAAGAACGTGAAAAAAAGTTTTCATTTGATTAAGAACATAAAGATTGGAGAAGTTAAAGATACAGAGCGTTTGCTCCTCAGTCTGGAGGCATATTGGAAGGGGTATTAATGCAGTCTGAAAAGTGAATGTATGAAACTATATGAGAACTTTAGAATAGCTATGGATATGACATCTAGATTACTTAGTGACTGGCAAAGATCAATGATAAAAGGTATGGTAACATTGATTCTGATTGCTTTAAACAGATAATGATTGTGAAAAGATGATGGGAGAAGGAAGAGCATCAGTGATTAACAAATGTACAGAGGTTTTTAACAGCCTTTAGACTCATTGGATGCATGGGTAGAGGGAGAGAGAAGGGTGATTATGTGGCACATGTGGAGTTCTCCTTTGACCCTTTCCATTAAAGACAGCTTGAAGAAATGATATGAAATCTGTGCTACCTTTAGGAAGCATTCTTAACTAAAACTGCTATGTGAAATTACCTCACACAAATTAAAATAGCTATTATAAAAAGGACAGGAGATATATTTAGGCAAAGGTGTGAAGAAAAAGGAAGCCTAGCACACCGTTGGTGAAGATGCAGGTTGGTACAGCCATTATGGAAAACAGTATGTATGTTCCTAAAGATATTAAATATAGTACTACCACACTACCTGGCAGTGCTTCTTCTGGGTATATATATGCCCAAAGGAGATGAAATCATCACCTTGTAAAGAAACCTGCACACTCAAGTTCATTGGGGCATTATGAATAATAACCAAGAAATGTAAACAACTTGAATGTCTCTGATGGACAAATGGATAAAAAATATATATATATATATGTGTACAAGAGAGTATTATTGGCCAGGCGCGGTGGCTCATGCCTGTAATCCCAGCACATTGAAAGGCCGAGGTGGCTGGATCACTTGAGGTTAGGAGTTCAACACCAGCCTGGCCAACATGGCAAAACCCCATCTCTACTAAAAATACAAAAATTAGCTGGGTGTGGTGGCACGTGACTGTAATCCCAGCTACTCGGGAGACTGAGGAACGAGAATAGCTTGGACCAAGGAGGTGGAGGTTGCAGTGAGCCGAGATCGTGCCATTTCACTCCAGCCTGTGTGACAGAAAGGCTATCCTACCATTTGCGACAGCATAGATGAACCTGGAGGACATTATGCTAAGTGAAATAAGAAAGAAAAATATCGCATGATCTCTCTTATATAAGAAACCTGAAAAAAAAAGAAAAAAGAAGGATCAATACACAGATATAGATAATAAAACAATGATGACCGGGGCGAGAAGGGGAGCAGGGGAAGAAAATGGGAAGATGTAGGTCGTAGGATGCAAAGAAGTAGATATGTAAGATGAGCAAGTCTAGAGGTCTAATGTATAGCACGAGTACTACAGCTAATAAAATTGTATTATGTTTCTGATTTTGGTTAAATAAATAGATTTTAGCTGCTCTTCTCACAAAAAAGTATGTGAGATGACACATAACTTACTTCACTATAGTAATCATTTTACTATCTATATATATATCCCATAACATCGTGTTGTAAACCTCAAATACACACAATAAAATTTGTTTTAAAAACATATTTTAAATGTGAAGACACATGTAGTTTGAGTATATAAGCATGGGGAAAATATACTGTATAAACATAACCAAAAGGAAGCTAGTGTGACATAATTAAGATTACAGAGAGTAGAATTTAAGGTAAGAAGAAATTTATCATTTCACATTAATAAAATGATAAACAACATGAAAATTAAACTATATGAAATTAGTGTATACATGCTAATATAGTTTCAAAATATTTAAAGAAAAAGATGACAAAAAGATGAACATAAAAGGAGAGATCGACAAAGCCAAATTCCTGTTTGGTGGCTTTAATACTTTTCTGTTAGAAATCAATAAAGGAGAAGGCAAATAGCTAATAAGGATGTAAAAGACTTGAACAATAAGATAATCTAAATAGCCAATATAGAAAATTAGAACATTATATATCACATGATAATGTCATGAATTATATTCATTGGTTTGCAAAAATAATCAAGCTTTAGAGGATACATACTCTTTTACATGCATATAGATTATTTCCAAAAATATATCATATTCTGGGCCATAAGACAAGTCTGTCTCTCTTTCTCTCTCTCTCTCTCTCTCTCTCTTTCTCTGTCTCTTGCTAAAGGTAGAAACAATACCGTGAATATTTCCTAATCACTGAAGAATTACATTTCAATCACAAAATATAACTATAAAATCATCAAATATTTGAAAATTAAATAATGCATTTTAGATAAAGAATACATCAAAGTACAAAAATTTAGAAAATGTTTTCAGTTGAATGGTAATAAAAATATTTTAAAATAATACTTAGAGCCAACTTCAGAGCTTCAAGTATACATATTTGAAAATAAGAAAGATTTAAAATCAAATATATGAACTTTTAACTCCAAAATGTAAGATAAAGAAAGCTACTGAAATACAAGGAAGTTGAAAAAGTAAGTAATAAAATAAATAAAATATGGGAATTTAAAACAGATAAAATTAATGAGTCCAAATTTGAATATTTGAAGACAAAAGTAAATTTGATCTGTAGCAAGGCTCATCAGTATTTTTTTATTATACTTTAAGTTTTAGGGTACACGTGCACAACGTGCAGGTTTGTTAAATATGTATACATGTGCCATGTTGGTGTGCTGCACCCATTAACTCTTCATTTAACATTAGGTATATCTCCTAATGCTACTCCTCCCCACTCACCCTACCCCACGACAGGCCCCAGTGTGTGATGTTCCGCTTCCTGTGTCCACGTGTTCTCATTGTTCAATTCCCACCTATGAGTGAGAACATGCGGTGTTTGGTTTTTTGTCCTTGTGATAGTTTGCTGAGAATGATGGTTTCCAGCTTCATCCATGTCCCTACAAAGGACATGAACTCATCCTTTTTTATGGCTGCATAGCATTCCATGGTGTATATGTGCCACATTTTCTTAATCCAGTCTATCATTGTTGGACATTTGGGTTGGTTCCAAGTCTTTGCTACTGTGAATAGTGCTGCAATAAAGATACATGTGCATGTATCTTCATAGCAGCATGTTTTATAATCCTTTGGATATATACTCAGTAATGGGATGGCTGGGTCAAATGGTATTTCTAGTTCTAGATCCCTGAGGAATCGCCACACCGACTTTCACAATGGTTGAACTAGTTTACAGTCCCACCAACAGTGTAAAAGTGTTCCTATTTCTCCACATCCTCTCCAGCACCTGTTGTTTCCTGACTTTTTAATGATGGCCATTCTAACTGGTGTGAGATGGTATCTCACTGTGGTTTTGATTTGCATTTCTCTGATGGCCAGTGATGATGAGCATTTTTTCATGTGTCTTTTGGCTGCATAAATGTCTTCTTTTGAGATGTGTCTGTTCATATCCTTTGCCCACTTTTTGATGGGGTTGTTTGTTTTATTCTTGTAAATTTGTTTGAGTTCACATTTAGCCCTTTGTCAGATGAGTAGGTTGCAAAAATTTTCTCCCATTCTGTAGGTTCCCTGTTCACTGTGATGGTAGTTTCTTTTGCTGTGCAGAAGCTCTTTAGTTTAATTCGATCCCATTTGTCAATTTTGGCTTTTGTTGCCATTGCTTTTTGTGTTTTAGACATGAAGTCCTTGCCTATGCCTATGTACTGAATGGTATTGCCTAGGTTTTCTTCTAGGGTTTTTATGGTTTTAGGTCTAACATGTAAGTCTTTAATCCATCTTGAATTAATTTTTGTATAAGGTGTAAGGAAGTGATCCAGTTTCAGCTTTCTCCATATGGCTAGCCAGTTTTCCCAGCACCATTTATTAATTAGGGAATCGTTTCCCCATTTCCTGTTTTTGTCAGGTTTGTCAAAGATCAGATAGTTGTAGATATGCAGCATTATTTCTGAGGGCTCTGTTCTATTCCATTTGTCTATATCTCTGTTTTGGTACCAGTACCATGCTGTTTTGGTAACTGTAGCCTTGTAGTATAGTTTGAAGTCAGGTAGCATGATGCCTCTAGCTTTGTTCTTTTGCCTTAGGATTGACTTGGCAATGTGGGCTCTTTTTTTGGTTCCATATGAACTTTAAAGTAGTTTTTTCCAATTCTGTGAAGAAAGTCATTGGTAGCTTGATGGGATGGCATTGAATCTATAAATTACCTTGGGCAGTATGGCCATTTTCATGATATTGATTCTTCCTACCCATGAGCATGGAATGTTCTTCAATTTGTTAGTATCCTCTTATATTTCATGGAGCAGTGGTTTGTAGTTCTCCTTGAAGAGGTCCTTCACATCCCTTGTAAGTTGGATTCCTAGGTATTTGATTCTCTTTGAAGCAATTGTGAATGGGAGTTCACTCATGATTTGGCTCTCTGTTTGTCTGTTATTGGTGTGTAAGAGTGCTTGTGATTTTTGCACATTGATATTGTATCCTGAGGCTTTGCTGAAGTTGCCTATCACCTTAAGGAGATTTTGGGCTGAGACGGTGGGGTTTTTTAGATATACAATCATGTCATCTGCAAACAGGGACAATTTGACTTCCTCTTTTCCTAATTGAATACCCTTTATTTCCTTCTCCTTCCTGATTGCTCTGGCCAGAACTTCCAGCACTATGTTGAATAGGAGTGGTGAGAGAGGGCATCCCTGTTTTGTGTCAGTTTTCAAAGGGAATGCTTCCAGTTTTTGCCCATTCAGTATGATATTGGCTGTGGGTTTGTCATCGATAGCTCTTATTATTTTGAGATACGTCCCGTCAATACTGAATTTATTGAGAGTTTTTCGCATGAAAGAATGGTGAATTTTGTCAAAGTCCTTTTCTGCATCTATTGAGATAATCATGTGGATTTTGTCGTTGGTTCTGTTTATATGCTGGATTACATTTATTGATTTGCGTATGTTGAACCAGCCTTGCATCCCAGGGATATAGCCCACTTGATCATGGTGGATAAGCTTTTCGATGTGCTGCTGGATTCGGTTTGCCAGTATTTTATTGAGGATTTTTGCATCGATGTTCATCAGGGGTATTGGTCTAAAATTCTCTTTTTCTGTTGTTTCTCTGCCAGGCTTTGGTATCAGGATAGTGCTGGCCTCATAAAATGAGTTAGGGAGGATTCCCTCTTTTTCTATTGATTGGAATAGTTTCAGAAGGAATGGTACCAGCTCCTCCTTGTACCTCTGGTAGAATTTGGCTCTGAATCCATCTGGTTCTGGACTTTTTTTGGTTGGTAAGCTATTAATTATTGCCCCAATTCTGAACTTGTTATTGGTCTATTCAGAGATTCAGCTTCTTCCTGGTTTAGTCTTGGGAGGGTGTATGTGTCAAGGAATTTATCCATTTCTTCTAGATTTTCTAGTTTATTTGTGTAGAGGTATTTATAGTATTCTCTGATGGTAGTTTGTATTTCTGTGGGATCAGTGGTGAGATCCCCTTTATCATTTTTTATTGCATCTATTTGATTCTTCTCTCTTTTCTTCTTTATTAGTCTTGCTAGCAGTCTATCAATTTTGTTGATCTTTTCAAAAAACCAGCTCCTGGATTCATTGATTTTTTGAAGGGTTTTTTGTGTCTCTATCTCCTTCAGTTCTGCTCTGATCTTAGTTATTTCTTGCCTTCTGCTACCTTTTGAATGTGTTTGCTCTTGCTTCTCTAGTTCTTTTAATTGTAATGTTCTTTTAATTGTGATGTTCTTTTAATTGTGATGTCTTTCCTGCTTTCTCTTGTGGGCATTTAGTGCTATAAATTTCCCTCTACACACTGCTTTGAATGTGTCCCAGAGATTCTGGTATGTTGTGTCTTTGTTCTCGTTGGTTTCAAAGAACATCTTTTTTTCTGCCTTCATTTCATTACGTACCCAGTAGTCATTCAGGAGCAGGTTGTTCAGTTTCCATGTAGTTGAGCAGTTTTGAGTGAATTTCTTAATCCTGAGTTCTAGTTTGATTGCACTGTGGTCTTAGAGACAGTTTATTATAATTTCTGTTCTTTTACATTTGCTGAGGAGAGCTTTACTTCCAACTATGTGGTCAATTTTGGAATAGGTGTGGTGTGGTGCTGAAAATAATATTCTGTTGATTTGGGGTGGAAAGTTCTGTAGATGTCTATTAGGTCTGCTTGGTGCAGAGCTGAGTTCAATTCCTGGATATCCTTGTTAACTTTCTGTCTCGTTGATCTGTCTAATGTTGACAGTAGGGTGTTAAAGTCTCCCATTATTATTGTGTGGGAGTCTAAGTCTCTTTGTATGCCTTTATGGACTTCCTTTATGAATCTGGGTGCTCCTGTATTGGGTGCATATATATTTAGGATAGTTAGCTCTTCTTGTTGAATTGATCCCTTTACCATTATGTAATGGCCTTCTTTGTCTCTTTTGATCTTTGTTGGTTTAAAGTCTGTTTTATCAGAGACTAGGATTGCAACCCCTGCCTTTTTTTGTTTTCCATTTGCTTGGTAGATCTTCCTCCATCCCTTTATTTTGAGTCTATGTGTGTCTCTGCATGTGAAATGGGTTTCCTGAATACAGCACACTGTTGGGTCTTGATTCTTTATCCAATTTGCCAGTCTGTGTCTTTTAATTGAAGCATTTATCTCATTTACATTTAAGGTTAACATTGTTATGTGTGAATTTGATCCTGTCATTATGATGTTAGCTGGTTATTTTGCTTGTTAGTTGATGCAGTTTCTTCCTTGCCTCAATAGTATTTACAACTTGGCATGTTTTTGCAGTGGCTGGTACTGGTTGTTCCTTTCCATGTTTACTGCTTCCTTGAGGTGCTCTTTTAGGGCAGGCCTGATGGTGACAAAGTCTCTCAGCGTTTGCTTTTCTGTAAAGTATTTTGATTTCTCCTTCACTCATGAAGCTTAGTTTGGCTGGATAAGAAATTCTGTGTTGAAAATTCTTTTCTTTAAGAATGTTGAATATTGGCCCCCACTCTCTTCTGGCTTGTAGAGTTTCTGCCGAGAGATCAGCTGTTAGTCTGATGGGCTTCCCTTTGTGGGTAAGCCGACCTTTCTCTCTGGCTGCCCTTAACTTTTTTTCCTTCATTTCAACTTTGGTGAATCTGACAATTATGTGTCTTGGAGTTGCTCTTCTCAGGGAGTATCTTTGTGGCATTCTCTGTATTTCCTGAATTTGAATGTTGGCCTGCCTTGCTAGATTGGGAAAGTTCTCCTGGATAATATCCTGAAGAGTGTTTTCCAACTTGGTTCCGTTCTCCCCATCACTGTCAGGTACACCTATCAGATGTAGATTTGGTCGTTTCACATAGTCCCGTATTTCTTGGAGGCTTTGTTCATTTCCTTTTATTCTTTTTTCTCTAAACTTCTCTTCTTGCTTCATTTCATTCATTTGATCTTCCATCACTGATACTCTTTCTTCCAGTTGATCGAATCGGCTACTGAGGCTTGTGCATTCATCACATGCTTCTCATGCCATGGTTTTCAGCTCTATCAGGTCCTTTAAGGACTTGGCTGCATTGATTATTCTAGTTAGCCATTCATATAATGTTTTTTCAAGGTTTTTAGCTTCTTTGCCATGGGTTCACACTTCTTCCTTTAGCTCAGAGAAGTTTGATCTTCTGAAGCCTTCTTCTCTCAACTCGTCAAAGTCATTCTCCATCCAGCTTTGTTCCATTGCTTGTGAGGAGCTGCGTTCCTTTGGAGGAGGAGAGGTGCTCTGATTTTTAGAGTTTCCAGTTTTTCTGCTCTGTTTTTTCCCCATCTTTGTGTTTTTATCTACCTTTGGTCTTTGATGATAGAGATGTACAGATGGGGTTTTAGTGTGGATGTCCTTTCTGTTTGTTAGTTTTCCCTCTAACAGTCAGGACCCTCAGCTGCAGGTCTTTTGGAGTTTGCTGGAGGTCCACTCCAGACCCTATTTGCCTAGGTATCAGCAGAGGAGGCTGCAGAACAGAGGATATTGATGAACAGCAAAAGTTGCTGCCTGATCGTTCCTCTGGAAGTTCTGTCTCAGAGGAGTCCCTGGCCGTGTGAGGTGTCAGTCTGCCCCTACTGGGGGGTGCCTCTCAGTTAGTCTACTCAGGGGTCAGGGACCCACTTGAGGAGGCAGTCTGTCTGTTCTCAGATCTCCAGCTGTATGTGGGGAGAACCACTCCTCTCTTCAAAGCTGTCAGACAGGGACATTTAAGTCTGCAGAGGTTTCTGCTGCCTTTTGTTTGGCTGTGCCCTGCCCCCCAGAGGAGGAGTCTACAGAGGCAGGTAGACCTCCTGGAGCTGTGGTGGGCTCCACCCAGTTCGAGCTTCTGGGTCGCTTTGTTTACCTACTCAAGACTCATCAATGGCAGGTGCCCCTCCCCCAGCCTTGCTGCTGCCTTGCAGTTTGATCTCAGACTGCTGTGCTAGCAGTGAGTGAGGCTCCGTGGGCCTAGGACCCTCCGAGCCAGGCGCAGGATATAATCTCCTGGTGTGCCATTTGCTAAGACCATTGGAAAAGCACAGTATTAGGGTGGGAGTGACCCGATTTTCCAGGTGCCATCTGTCACCCCTTTCATTGACTAGGAAAGGAAATTCCCTGACCGCTTGCGCTTCCCAGGTGAGGCGATGCCTCACCCTGCTTTGGCTCATGCTCAGTGTGCTGCACCCACTGTCCTGCAACCACTGCCCAACACTCCCCAGTGAGATGAACCTGGTACCTCAGTTGGAAATGCAGAAATCACCTGTATTATGCGTCACTCAAGCTGGGAGCTGTAGACTTGAGCTGTTCCTATTTGGTCATCTTGGCTCCACTCCCCGCTCAACAGTATTAAAGGCAGAGAAGATGCAAATGATAAGAATCAAGGTCAAAAAATTGCATGTTTACATATCCTGTAACTTAAGAGATAACAAGAGAATATGAATGAGAATAGCCATATCCAATATTTGGTAATTTAGGATTAACAAATTGCTTGAAAAACACAAGTAACCAAGACAACAATGAAAAAACAAGTAGAAAATATATATATACAAATTTATATCCATTAAAATTTTGAATTCACAATTTTAAAACTCCACAATTAAAATTTCAGATCTGGATGGCTTTGGAGGCACATAATTTTATACACATAAGAGATTATACTATTAATCTTTTGTTTTTAACAAACATATCCATGAAGAAAATAAAAGGGAGCACTTTTCAACTTGTTTTATGAAGCCAGAAAAATTCCGGTAACAAAACATGACAAGGATATTAAAAGAATGCAAATTATAGGCACATATCATGCAAAACTATTTGTCAGCACCTTAAAAGATTAGCCATAAGAACAGAAACATTTTTAAGTGAACACTTCATAGCCAATTTTAATTTACAGTAGTAATAAAAGAATTGTTTAACATTAAAACAAACAAATGAGCCAAAAGAGTAGTATTTATCCTTGGAGTACAAAAATGGTTTAAAATTTCTGAAAAATCAATGTGATTCAACACATTAACATAATTAAGGTAAAATTTATAACTCTAGATGCACAAAAAATACCTGACATATTTCAAAATTCTTATATTATAAAAAACTTCTGGTAAACTAAGAAAAGAAGAAAACACAATCTCACAAATTATATCTACAATATTCCTACAGGTAATATTATATTTTGTGATGTAGTTTTGAACACTTTCCCTTAAGGTCTAGAATAAGACAATGATATTCACTGCCATCGTGCCTACTTGGCCATACCCTGGAGTTCCTTCCTAAAGAAATCAAGAAAAAAAGTGTGTGTGTATATATATGTTTTTGTATGTATATACATATATGGAAGAAGTACAGCCATCTGTATTTGTAGATAATGTGATTATGTGTAACAAACATCCAAAATAATCTAAACTAAGGATGCCTTATAGCACAACAGTAGCATGTGTGACTCCAAAGTAATCTAAAAGTAATGAACAGAATTAATAACTGAATTTTAAAATTTGGCAGATACAAGGTCATGAAAATGAATTTGAGATAAATCAAATATACTTATATGTCTAAGACATAAAGTTTCTAAAAAAAGTCAAAAATATTTTCATGACATTAATACAAGCACAATTTTTTCACAGAAAACAAACAGCAGTAACCATGAAAGGAAAAATGATAAATTGAACTTAAAGTTTTCTGCACTACAAAATATGCGTTTTTAAAAATAGGCATTTTTACATACATTGTGGAAACTATTCTTTCCCATATCTATTTAAATTGTATATTTAACTTAATGTAATTATTATGTTATATATAATATGTACACTATAAATCTTGTTCTTTGTCATACACATGCAAAGAAAAATTTTCTTTAATATTTAAACAACTCCTAAAAATTAATAATAAAATGTCAGTTACCCAGTTTAAAAAATCAGCAAAGGTGCAGACTGACAATTCATAAAAGAAGATATGTGAATAATCGCCAAACATGTAAAAAGGTGTTCACATTGAGAGTTCCCTTACATTCTAATGGGTGAATTTTTAAAAAATAAATAAAAACGGATAAACCCAAATGTTGACAAAAATGAGGAACAACTTGAACATTCCTACATTATTGGTGAGAACGTAAAATGAAATAACCTGTTTGGAATCAGTAATGTGTTCTAATTTTCATATCTGAATAAGCCTAAATAAATATTGACTGTAAAAGCAATATAAGATGTATTTTCTTCCTTAAATATGTATATAAATTAGTAGATCAGTAGGTATAAATTGAAATACATGCCACGAAATCATTCAAGATGGCAGGCTAATTGTAGTTAAAATATTAAAAGTCTTTGGCAATTTTCAGGAGATCTAAAATACTTAATACATTTTAATAAATCAAAAATGCACATTGTATTCTCTTTTGTAAACCAAAGAAAAATAAGTCATGTATATCTAAACAACTAAAAATTAGTGAAATTAAATAATAAGGTAATACTAGAGAAAAAGGAAGTAGAGAACACTAAAAAAAAACAAATAAAAAGTAGATTAAGAGGCCAGGTGCGGTGGCTCACTCCCGTAATCCCAGCACTTTGGGAGGCCGAGGCAGGCGGAACACCTGAGGTTGGGAGTTCGAGACCAGCCTGACCAACATGGAGAAACCCTGTCTCTACTAAAAATACAAAATTAGCTGGGTGTGATGGCACATGCCTGTGGTCTCAGCTACTCGGGAGGCTGAGGCAGGAGAATCACTTGAACCCAGGAGACAGAGGTTGCCGTAAGCCGAGATCATGCCATTGCACTCCAGCCTGGGCAGCAAGAGTGAAACTCTGTCTCAAAAAAAAAAAAAAAGGTAGTAGATTAAGGCACAAATAAATTAATAATCCATTTAAAGTAAAAGTACAAGATATTCCAAATAAATAGCAAAGATTTCTAACGGAATAATAAAAAAAGAGTTTACTATATACTGGTTTTAAAAGACAAATTCAGGAGAGAAAACTTTTAAAAATAAAATGATAGAAACCATGCAAGCATTAACCAAAAGGGACCTGGTATAGAAAGAGTAGTATCAAAGTAGTTTTTAAGCCAGTATGTATTACTAAAATTAAGGAGAGATATTTAATAACAAAATCACTGGCTGGGCATGGTGGTTCATGCCTGTAATCCCCGAACTTTGGGAGGCTGATGTGGGCAGATCACGAGGTCAAGAGATCAAGACCATCGTGGCCAACATGGTGAAACCCTGTGTCTACCAAAAATACAAAAATTAGCTGGGCATGGTGGCACGCGCCTATAGTCCCAGCTATGCGGGAGGCTGAGGCAGGAGAATCACTGGAACCCGGGAGGCAGAGGTTGCAGCTAGCCGAGATCATGCCACTGTACTCCAGCCTGGGCAGCAGAGCAAGACTCCATCTTAAAAAAAAATCAGGATCAATCTAAAAGAAATATATTAAAATCCTAAATGCATATTCATACACAATAGTTTTAAAATATTTAAAGAAACAGTTGACAGAATTGAAAGAAGAAATAAACTGAAAAACATTGAGTAGAAAATTTAAACAACCTAGTATACTTGGCTTTATTTACCTAAATAAAACAGTATATCTAACAAATATAAAGTATGTATATAGTCTATTCAAGTACACATGGGAGATTTAATAAATTGGCACTTCCGTGGTCATAAAGCAAATTATAACAGATTAGATTATAAACCTTAATTTGAAAGTTAAAATATAATGTTTTCTAAAAGATAATATGAGAGCCTGTTTTTGTGACCTTTCTGTAGACAAAGTGTTTTCAAGGGACAGACTTACAAAAATTATTAGGAAAAAAATAATATTAAAATGGAAAAAATGTTAGTGTTGATCTATAAGCCAGAGTACCTTTTAAAATAATATATACCATATGATTGTATTTATCTTTTAAAAAATCATCAGTTTTGGCTTTTAAATCACCAAGCCATTTCTACACTACATAAATTATTTTCTTTCTCTCTGCTGACAAAGAAAGAATTTTCTCTTTGTTAGAACAAAGAAAAAATTGTTTGCAGCAAATCATATGTTATCATTGCCTCATATAAGCAAAACTAAGTACATTTACTTTCTTTTTTTAATAATGTATTACATATGTTAGAAAGAGAGCAAACGTTTTGACCAAGACAATAAACTACAAAATTTAGCTCTAGTATTTGTCCATAAAGTAAAACTCATGCAGATCAATAAAGGACAAGGATGAATATGTCCTTTATTTCTTCCTGTATGTCAGCATAGGAGTGTGCATGGTACAAGCAGTCAGACCACCCATTAAGGGCAGTTTTATTAATAGTTCCTGCTTACATAAGAGTACTTCATTTATCAATTTCATTGACTGCGACAAAGTGCTTATGCCACTGGCAAAGGCTGGCTCAGCCAAGAGGCAACGAAATAGCAACTGCAGGAAAGCCACTTAAAGAATGGTGCCTACTTGAACTAACTTAGAGATATTCCTAATTTTTTAGCTGAGAAAAGGAATTGTGAACTCAAAAGCCCTAACTTAAAAAAAATTTTTTTGCATAAACTGGTATTCTTAATAATGACAAAAATTATAATTATGTAAGAGGAGAAAATAATATCAATATTGTCTCAGTTTGTTGCATCATATTATAATTTATAATAGAGTTTTTTTAATATCCTGGGAGTTTTGATGCCCATTTTTGTTTATAGAATCAGGCGAGAGTGGAAGATTTGTTTCATAGGGTTAAGAAGAGTTCCCTAAAAAACTTGAAGTCAGTTCACAGATTATTTGGTCATGAAAAATTGGATTTGATTTAATTCATTCTATTGAAAACTTGTGTTGACCTGATACATTCATTCATAGGTATCACATGACAAATAACATAAGACTCTCAGTAGTTTGGGATAATTAGTGTAAAGGTAGTTTAATATAGGGAAACATCTGTTTTACAGAATATATGTTTTAAATAAACAAACATTTTATTAACTTCAAGATTTGGATGGACCTAACTATATCAGTCCCATTAAATGGGAAACAATCCTATCTTAGTGCCTTTAAGAATTGGAAATTATTTTTCTTTTTGTTTTGTTGTTTTTGCTGGTTAGCCAAAGCTAAGCTTCCACTTAGCTGCTGTTCACATTTTCACCAATTTTCATTTAGTAGGATCTTACTAGGTTTTGGTAAGAAGACGATATTTTCCTACATTTGACTCTTTCCACTGCTCATGGAAATAAAGAGAATCAACACAAAAATGACAACAAACCCTAAAATTGCACATTTAGTGAAACAAAGAGAGAAAATTCGATCTCCAAATTGTGTAAATGCTGGTAGAAGTACTTGTACCACCAGAGTTTCATAACTCTGAGCAAAATTCAGATTTCCTAGAAAACAACAATTATTAATACACTATAAATTACAACTTACTGGATAAGACCACAGAGTAAAGCAGGATGGAGAAGAAAAATATTACTTAAAGTAAATTATTTAGACTAATGGCTAAAATGTATGTAAAAAAGACAAATTAAACTGGTGAAATAAAATTAATATGATCAGAATTAATAACATATTAGGGTACTTTAATAGCTAGTCTCATTTTATTTTAAAATATTTTCAATGTCTTGCTTTGTGCTGCTTTCAAGCACATATATAAACAGGAATAAAATAATGTCTCTT
Organism: Symphalangus syndactylus; assembly: GCF_028878055.3. Lineage (NCBI taxonomy): Eukaryota > Metazoa > Chordata > Mammalia > Primates > Hylobatidae > Symphalangus > Symphalangus syndactylus. Next base: position 115,119,061 of record NC_072425.2, read on the forward strand.
TCAAAGTGAGTGTTTATTTGATTTGTGTGGGAACTTCAAACATGTAGAAATATAAAAGATGCTGTTTGTATTTATCATTCAAAACTTTTTATTTTTATATGTATCCTCATACATACACACAAATTATGTTGATTGAAAAATAGAACCCTTTGTGACATTAAAATTGTTAATTTTTCCCATGTTTCAATCACCTGCAAGTCAGATCTGATCCCAAAACATGACTCCTACTTAGTGGTTAGAATGAATTAAAAAGATCAGGGTTTGTGTGTGGGGGGCGAGCTGGGGATGGTTAAAGGGTACAAAAGGAAGTATTTAGAAAGAATAATAAGACCTATTATTTGATAACACAACAGGGTGACTACAGTCAATAATAACATAATTGTACATTTTAAAATAACTAAATGAGTATAATCGGATTGTTTGTAACACAAAGGATAAATGCTTAAGGGGATGGATACCCCATGGTCCCTAATGTGACTATTTTATTACCCATTGCATGCTTGTATCAAAGCACCTTATGTACCCCATAGGTGTATACAAGTACTCTGTATCCCCGAAAATTAAAAAAAATTAAAAAGATTATATATTAATGATCCTATTATCCTTCAGAGCTAGGAGAGCAAATGTTAATGTCTTCTTGTATCACCAAGAAAAGTCCAAGCAGCTCCCTCAGCAAATCCAGTCAGTGCTCAGGAGACTCTTCCCTGTGTTAGAAATGCCACTGAAGTCATGGCCTCACCACGGAGATGAGTGACAAATCGGTGTCACTTTTGTATACCTTTTCTATTGCCATCACTGTCACCCTCATCACATCCACACTGACATTCATCCCTGTCACTGACACTGTCTATAGTGATGTTATTGCCACACTGACATTGCCGCTCTCCTTTCTTAGCTTTTACGAGATTGACTGTCCCAGTACAGCTACTCTCACTCAGGTTAGATAGAGATTTAGACTCTTGTTAAAAAGAAAACAACAAAAATGACTAGACAAACAAACTTGCCTCAAGGCACACATATGACTCTTTTCTTGCTTTTCTTCTTTGAAAACAACATATTAAAGTATAATGTGCTAATTCCATATGTTACATTGCCTTCTTGTTCTTCTCTCACTGGAGGAGTTGGAACAAGCACCTTAAGTTTCTGAGAAGGGTGAAACCTCAGACTCTGTTTCAAAGTTGGGGAATGCTTAGTTTAGAGAATGCTTTGTTTGGAGGGTGCATTAGATCTCAGGTAAAATTAGAACAACTCTGCTGCAGGCACTTTTTTCAATTTTCAGCTTCCCACCCCAGTTATCTAAACTGCTTTTTAAAACATAATTTCCTTTTTCCTTTAGCCAGTATTTTTCAGTCCTAAAAATAATGAGAATTACCTGGGGGTGGGGGCTTTAAAAAATAGATGATTTAATTTGTATTCTAGATCTGTGGGTACAGGGGTATAGAATCTGAGCATTGTTATTTATTTTTAATCTTGATGTGATTTGTGCAGTCATGAGTGAGACCCTCTGCACAATCATGCCTGTTTATAAGTCCAGAGAATAGGCATATAACTTGAAAACTTCCAGGTTTCTTATATGCTAAAATGTACTATAATGTCAGATTCTACAAAGAGCTTCTTAACTCAGTTTAAATAAATCATTACTAAGTAGAAAATGTCATACTACATTACACCTAATGGAGGTAGAAACTTACGCATTCACGCATATATTCATTTCCCTTTTTACTTTAATAAATGTGATCATGAGGCTTTCCCTGTACATTCCCTAGAGGCAAGAACGGATCTTGTTTGCTTTGGTGTTCTTCATCAATGTCTAGCAAGATACCTTGGTCCCAAATATGTGAAGAATAAGCAGATTATTAGCATGATTATCCAATAAATAAATGTCATATATAGCTCCACTGTTAATCTCTCTTTGACCTGCAAATTCATGTATTCAACAGACTAGAGAGGGCCCTGAACTTACAAAGGGGTTGCATCCTGTTAAACCGGTTGTAAGTAGAAAATATCAAAAGTCAAAATGCTTCTAATACGAAACCTACCGAACATCATAGCTTAACCTGGCCTACCTTAAACGTGCTGAGAACACTTACATTAGCCTACAGTTGGGAAAAGTTATCTAACATAAAGGCTATTTTATGGTAAAGTGTTGAATAGCTCATGTAATTTATTGTATACAGTATACTGTAAAATACAGTATTGGTTGTTTACCTTGGTGATTGTGTGGCTGACTGGGAGCTTGTTGAAAAATTGGCTTTTTATTGCATAAATCAGATGACATCAGTCCTTTTCCCTGCCATTATGGTATTCCCGGTGCTTAATGCAGTGACTAGTACTTAGTTGGTTATTAATAATATTTGAATGTATAATGAATGAGTGAATAATTAATAAATATCTATGTAGTAGTGCACATGGAATAAATATCTATAGAGCATTCTTTAAAGTAAACATAAAAAAGCTCAGCTAATGAGAAAACTCCTTCTGTGTTCTTTTCTAAGAGTGAAGAGAAGACATTTATGTGGCCAAGAAACATATGAAAAAAAGTTCATCATCACTTGTCATTAGAGAAATGCAAATCAAAACCACAATGAGATACCATCTCACACCAGTTAAAATGGTGATCATTAAAAAGTCTGGAAACAACAGATACTGGAGAGGATGTGGAGAAATAGGAACAGTTTTATACCATTGGTGGGAGTGTAAATTAGTTCAACGTTGTGGAAGACAGTGTGGCTATTATTCCTCAAGGATCTAGAACAAGAAGTACTATTTGACCTGGCAATCCTGGGTGTAAACCCAAAGGATTATAAATCATTCTACTATAAAGACACATGCACATGTATGTTTATTCCAGCACTATTCACAATAGCAAAGACTTGGAACCAACCCAAATGCCCATCAATGATAGAGTGGATAAAGGAAATGTGGCACATATACAACATGGGATACTATGCAGCCATTAAAAAGGATGAGTTTGTGTCCTTTGCAGGGACACGGATGAAGCTGGAGGCCATCATTCTCAGCAAACTAACACAGGAACAGAAAACCAAACACCGCATGTTCTCACTTATCAGTGGAAGTTGAACAATGAGAACACATGGACACAGGGAGGAAAACATCACCCACCAGGGCCTATCATGGGATCGGGGGCTAGGGGAGGGATAGCATTAGGAGAAGTACCTAATGTAGATGACAGGTTGATGGGTGCAGCAAACCACCTTGGCACGTGTATACCTATGTAACAAACATGCATGTTCTGCACATGTCTCCCAGAACTTAAAGTATAATAAAAAAAATACAGATATAGAAAGCAAAATAGCTAGATATCAAGAGATTGTCTTTTTTTTTTTTTTTTGAGGTGGAGTCTTGCTCTGTTGCCCAGGCTAGAATGCAGTGGCACGATCTCAGCTCACTACAACCTCTGCATCCTGGGTTCAAGCGATTCTCCTCCCTCAGCCTTCTGAGTAACTCGTATTACAGGCAGGCGCCACCAGGCCCGGCTAATTTTTGTATTTTTAGTAGAGACGAGGTTTCGCCATGTTGGTCTTGAACTCCTGACCTCAGGTGATCCACCTGTCTCAGCTTCCCAAAGTGCTAGGATTACAGGCGCGAGCCACTGCAGCTGAGATTGTCTTAAAAGCCACGTGAGACCAGAAATGCTATTCAAAGTGTGGCCCATGGACCATCACTGTCATCATTACCTAGAAATGGTTAGAAAGGGTCCTGAGGGCATAAAAAATACCTAGAAAATGGAACAGGCCTTTATTAATTAGCTCCTGATGTTTTCCATCATCCCCATTAGTTCTTCTATTACATGATGCTGCTATCAAATACTGGTCCTATATACACTGAATGTAGCATGACCACTCTTGAAAGCTTCAGAGATGTTCACTCTGCTTTTCTTTCCACTGAACAGATTTAAAACAAAGACCTTTGCTGATGGTCTTAAGGAAGATTATCGCAAGTTATTCATCTGATGCTTGCAAAAATAATCTCTGAGATCCCCCAACTCATAGAAAATCCCCAAATACCCTCCCCAACTGAGTGGGGTTGAAGCTACATTCTTCCAGCCTCCCTTCATCTTTTGTCTTCATGGCAGGTGCACCTGTATCTTTTTAAGTGGGCTTAGCTCCCAAACAATGGCCTGGATGAAGAATGGCCTCTGGTTTTCCAACAACTCTTGTTTTAGATACTATGATATATACAAGCCACTGATACTTCCTTGGAGTCAGTGAACCCAGAACTCATAATACAAAAGGTTTGCCCATCTTGTCATATTTTGGTCTCCTGTTAGTTCCAAGAACAAGATTAATTAAAGATTAATGATGACTTAAAACATCAAGAACTAGCCTAATAAATTATCCTGACATTTTACCCATACTAATAGTTAACACTTATGTGGCATATACTGTGTACTGGCTGTGTTCTGAGACTTAAAAATAATTTCATGTATTTTCAGCGGAGGAAACAAGAGCAGAGATTAGACGGTTTATGCAAGGTTACTTAGTGGTAGATCCAGGATTAGAGCTCTGCCATTTTCCAGAGCCTGGACTTTTAATGACAATGCTATGCTACGCTACGCTGCCTCTCAACTCTTGGGCACTGCCTCCTTACCCAGTTTTATGCTGGAAGTTTTCCATATGTCAATGCATTTAATTCTCATGTCACACTAATGGAGCCGGTATTGGCATCCCATTGGTCCCTGGAAAATGGAGACTAAAAAAAAAAAAAGATTGTGTGTGTGTGTGTGTGTGTGTGTGTAAGTTCCTTTTGTTTGTGTTATCTCTCAAAATCAAACAACTGGAAGTAAAAGAATCATGGTTTGGAATAGTGTATCTGATTAATAGTAGGATACACTAAGATATCGTGAAACATACTTTGTTTCTTATCCCACAACAAACTTTCTGCATTGTCACTTTGTTTCTTTTAAATCACAGCCTCTCTACCTAAAATGCCCTTCTTCTATCTCTACTTGTTATGGTTAACTTTATGTTTCAATTTATGTAGGTCATAGTACCTGGATATAGGGTCAAAAATTTGTCTAGATGTTGCTGTAAAGATATTTTTTAAGATGAGACTAACATTTAAATCAGTGTATTTCGAGTAAACTGGATTATAATCCATAATGTGGGTTGCCCTCCATTGAATGCTTTAAATGAGAAAAGATTGACCTGCCCCAAGGAAGAGTGAATTTTGCTAGTAGGCTTCCTTTGGACTTGAGCTGGAGCTCCAGCTTGCTGACCTTACTTACAGATTTTGGACTTGTCAGTTTCTATAATCAACCATGTGTGCTAATTCCTTAAAATAAATATCTGTATCTATATATCTCCCTCTCCCTCTGTGTATGTGTGTGTGTATTTAGAGAGAGAGAAAGTGCACATAGAATATATAGTGTTATTTAAAATAAACATAAAAGTCCAGCTAATAAGAAACATGTATGTGTTTCCCACATGCGCGCACGTGCGTGCACGCACACACACACACACAGAGTCTCTTGTTGGTTCTGTTTCTCTAGAAAACCCTAACTAATATGCAACCTTTACACAGCCTGTTAATTTTTGAAGCCCCTCCTCAAATATTAACAAAGTCTTTCCAGATCCCCAAAGCTGATGTTCTCTATTTCGAATCCACATAGAATTGTATGGCAACATATTCTCTCATATTATACCAATATTTTTATTTTATGTAGGCTTTTTAGGACATTTATAGCATAGAACAGGTAAGGTAACTTCCTTATGCAATCTGAACCACCTAGCACAATTTACCTGCTACACATTAAGGGTTTCATACATGTTTTGAATGGAAAAGAATATGATGGGATAGAATAAATTAATTTTTGGGTCCCAAATAACACTTTCATTCTAAGCATGTCTCTTAAACACATTTCTCTCTCTTTGTCTCTAATAACGATTTCACATTAATATGTGGAGAAATTCAATAATTAGCTTAGATCCAGTAAAGTTTTTGAATAAAAATATTCATCATAGAAATTAAAGATTATATCAATAATAGCAATTTTATTTTTACCATTAAAATGTAGATATGAAGAGATGGTGATGTTAATGAGGTGGGATTTTTCACTATTAAGAATATTTGATCTGCTATGGGATATAATTATGTCAGCGCCCAATAAGACAAGAAATTGAATTTAATCCCTAGTGGATCTGAATATAAACTTCTGTTGTTGCTATGTTTGTTCTATTCCCTTTTCCCTCATTTTCTATATATTTCATTATGTTCTTTTATGCATCTGACGACCCACATGTTTGTGAAATAATGATTTTCTATCTTATTTGAATGCATCTTACAGGATTTTAATTGTATTGGCTTCAAGTCCCATTGGATTGATGAGTTCAGAAATATGTACTTTTCCTTTTTTCTTTTCTCTGTGTCCCGTGTTTGATCTTTTCCTGCTGCCGTGGCACCTAATTAGTTGTGAACTAGTTCTTGCACTTCACAGCAATAGTGAACAACTCCTTGCAATAAAATAAAACATATATTTTCTAGTTTGATACATAATATTTGGACATTATTTCTAGATTCCAAACCAAATAGTTTGTCCTAACTAGCTTCCTGTAGATTACTGGTGTTGACTGTGTCATTAACCTTAGGGCTACCTCTCTAATCTCTAAGCCTCTCTTTAGAATGTTCCACATTCAGAAAAGTCACACATGCCAGACATTAGTTGCATTGCCCTTTCTCTTCTTACATGCCGTATATTCCTGGAAGAGGTAATCCTTTTTAGATAGGTAAATATTCTGTGTTGAGTTGAATAGGAACCTTAATTAAATAAGTGTGTTTTATTTATTCTCCCATAATTTCCTCACACAAAAGTTACAAAATGGTCTAGGTGCCAGATTAGTGACATGCATACCAGACTAATTTTAAGAAGAAATTCAGATGAGTTGACTCCATGTAAATAGAAAGAAAGATAAACAATTTAATAACCTCCATTAAGAGAATATCTACAGTAGGGATACAGAAGATAATCACATTCCTGCTAACATCTTAAGCAGTAATTAGGCATTAATATTAATGCCCAATAAGACTTCATATTCATCACCTACTATCTGTCAGACATGGTTCCAGGTGTGTGAAATCAATTTACGACTCTTTAAATCTCTACAACAATCTTTTGAGATAGGTACTTTATTATTATTATCATTATTTCCATTTTGCAAACCATGATACTAAGTTTTACAGAGATTAAGTAATTCATACAAAATACTGTATAATTACCCTTCATCAAATCAGACCCGTCTTATTTTGTATCGCCCTTATTTAATGTTCGAACTATCTCATATTTATCCCATTCCAGATATTTGGATGATGTCTTTGACTCGTTAATTATTACTTAAACAATTTCAATTGATTTTTTTTTTTTTTTTTACTTTATAGGATACATGTGCAGGACATGCAGATTTGTTACATAAGTATACATGTTTACATGTGCCATGGTGGTTTGCTGCACCTATCAACCCATCATCTAAGTTTTAAGCCCCACATGCGTTAGGTATTTGTCTTAATGCTCTCCCTCCCATTGCCCCCCAACTCCCCAACAGGCCCCAGTGTGTGATGTTCCACACCCTGTTTCCATGTGTTCTCATTTTTCAACTCCAGCTTATGAGAGAGAACATGCAATGTTTGGTTTTCTGTTCCTGTATTAGTTTGCTGAGAATGATGGCTTCCAGCTTCATCCATGTCCCTGCAAAGAACATGAACTCATTATTTTTTATGGCTGCATAATGTTCCATGATGTATATGTACCACATTTTCTTTATCCAGTCTATTATTAATGGACATTGGGGTTGGTTCCAAATCTTTGCTATTGTAAATAGTGCTGCAATAAACATATATGTGCATGTGTCTTTATAGTCTAATGATTTATAATCCTCTGGGTATATATCCAGTAATGGGATTGCTGGGTCAAATGGTATTTCTGGTTCTAGATCCTTGAGGAATCATCACACTGTCTTCCACAATGGTTGAACTAATTTACACTCCCATCAACAGTGTAAAAGCGTACCTATTTCTCCACATCCTCTCCAGCATCTGTTGTTTACTGACTTAGTAATAATCGCCATTCTGACTGGTGTGAAATGGTATCTCATTGTGGTTTTGATTTGCATTTCTCTAATGACCAGTGATGATGAGATTTTTTTCATATGTGTGTGGGCTGCATAAATGTCTTCTTTTGAGAAGTGTCTGTTTATATCCTTCACCTGCTTTTTGATGGGGTTGTTTTTTTCTTGTAAATTTGTTTAAGTTCCTTGTAGATTCTAGATATTAGACCTTTGTCAAATGGGTAGATTGTAAATATTTTCTCCCATTCTGAAGGTTGCCTGTTCACTCTGATGATAGTTTCTTTTGCTGTACAGAAGCTCTTTAGTTTAATTAGATCCCATTTGTCAATTTTGGCTTTGGATGCAATTGCTTTTGGTGTTTTGTCATGAAGTCTTTGCCCATGCCTACATCCTGAATGGTATTGCCTAGGTTTTCTTCTAGGGTTTTTATGGTTTTGAGTTTTACATTTAAGTCTTTAATCCATCTTGAGTTAATTTTTGTATAAAGTGTAAGGAAGGGGTCCAGGTTCAGTTTTCTGCATATGGATAGCCAGTTTTCCCAACACCATTTATTAAATAGGGAATCCTTTCCTCATTGCTTCTTTTTGGCAGGTTTATCAAAGATCAGATGGTTGTAGATGTGTGGCGTTATTTCTGAGATTTCTGTTCTGTTCCATTGGTCTATATATCTGTTTTGGTACCACTATCATGCTATTTTGGTTACTGTAGCCTTGTAGTATAGCTTGAAGTCAGGTAATGTGATGCCTCCAGCTTTGTACTTTTGCTTAGGGTTGTCTTGGCTATACAGGCTCTTTTTTGGTTCTATATGAAATTTAAAGTATTTTTTTTTCTAATTCTGTGAAGAAAGACAGTGGTAGCTTGATGGGAATAGCATTGAATCTATATATTACTTTGGGCAGTATGGCCATTTTCACGATATTGATTCATCCTATCCATGAGCATGGAATGTTTTTCCATTTGTTTGTGTCCTCTCTTATTTTCTTGAGAAGCTGTTTGTAGTTCTCCTTGAAAAGGTCCTTCACGTCCCTTGTAAGTTGTATTCCTAGGTATTTTATTGTCTTTGTAGCAATTGTGAATGGGAGTTTACTCGTGATTTGGCTCTCTGCTTGTCTATTATTGATGTATAGGAATGCTTGTGATTTTTGCACATTGATTTTGTATCCTAAGGCTTTGCTGAAGTTGCTTATCAGCTGAAGGAGTTTTGGGTTGAGACGATGGGGCTTTCTAATTGTACAATCGTGTCATCTGCAAATGGAGACAATTTGACTTCCTCTCTTCCTATTTGAATACCCTTTATTTCTTTCTCTTGCCTGATTGCCCTGGCCAGGTCATCCAATACTATGTTGAATAGGAGTGGTGAGAGAGGGCATCCTTGTCTTCTGCCAGTTTTCAAAGGTAATGCTTCCAGTTTTTGCCCATTCAGTATGATATTGGCTATGAGTTTATCATAAATGCTCTTATTATTTTGAGATATGTTCCATGAATACCTAGTTTGTTGAGAATTTTTAGCATGAAGGGATATTGAATTTTATCGAAGGCCCTTTCTGCAACTGTTTAGATAATCATGTGGTTTTTGTCATTGGTTCTGTTTATGTGGTGGATTACATTTATTGATTTGCGTACGTTGAACCAGCCTTGGATCCCAGGGATGAAGCCTACTTGATCATGGTGGATAAGCTTTTTGATGTGCTGCTGGATTTGGTTTGCCAGTATTTTATTGAGAATTTTCTCATCAGTGTTCATCAGGGATATTGGCCTGAAATTTTCTTTTTTTGTTGTGTCTCTGCCAGGTTTTGGTATCAGGATGATGCTGAGCTCATAAAATGATTTAGGGAGGAGCCTCTCTTTTTTTGTTGTTTGAAATAGTTTCAGATGGAATTGTTTGAAATAGTTTCAGATGGAATTGTACCAACTCCTCATTGTACCTCTGGCAGAATTCGGCCGTGAATCCATCTGGTCCTGGACTGTTTCTTGGTTGATAGGCTATTAATTACTGCCTCAATTTCAGAACTTGTTATTGTTCTATTCAGGGATTCGACTTCTTCCTGGTTTAGTCTTGGGAGGGTGTATGTGTCCAGGAATTTACCCATTCTCTGATGGTAGTTTGTATTTCTGTGGAATCAGTGGTGATATCCCCTTTATCATTTTTTATTGTGTCTATTTGATTCTTCTCTCATTTCTTCTTTATTAGTCTAGCTAGTGGTCTATGTATTTTGTTAATCTTTTCAAAAAAACCAGCTGCTGGATTCATTGATTATTTTGAAGGATTTTTTTGTGTCTCTCTCTTCTTCAGTTGTGCTCTGACCTTTATTATTTCTTCTCTTCTGCTAGCTTTTGAATTTGTTTGCTCCTGCTTCTCTAGTTCTTTTAATTGTGATGTTAGGGTGTTGATTTCAGATCTTTCCAGCTTTCTGATGTGGGCATTTAGTGTTATAAATTTCCGTTTTAACACTGCTTTAGCTATGTCCCAGAGATTCTGGTATGTTGTGTCTTTGTTCTCATTGGTTTCAAAAAACTTCTTTATTTCTCCCTTAATTTTGTTATTTACCCAGTAATCATTCAGGAGAAGGTTATTCAATTTCCATGTAGTTGTGCAATTTTGAGTGAGTTTCTTAATCCTGAGTTCTAATTTGATTGCACTGTGGTCTGAGAGAATGTTTTTTATGATTTCCATTCTTTTGCGTTTGCTGAGGAGGGTTTTACTTCCAATTATGTGGTCTATTTTAGAATAAGTGCTATGTGGTGCTGAGAAGAATGCATATCCTGTTGATTTGTGGTGGAGAGTTCTGTAGATGTCTATTTAGGTCCACTTGGTCCAGAGCTGAGTTCAAGTCCTAAATATCCTTATTAATTTTCTGTTTTGTTGATCTGTCTAATATTGACAGTGGGACATTAAAGTCTCCCACTATTGTTGTGTGGGAGTCTAAGTTTTTTTATAGGTCTCTAATAACTTGTTTTATGAATCTGAGTGCTCCTGTATAGGGTGCATATATATTTAGGACAGTTAACTCTTTTTGTTGCATTGATCCCTTTACCATTGTGTAATGCCCTTCTTTTTCTTTTTTTTTTTTAATCTTTGTTGGTTTAAAGTCTGTTTTATCTCAATTGATCCTTAACGGTTGTGTCTCTAACCAGTTTTTCTCCAAATCGATTTATTCTCTAGCTTGGCACCAGATTTATAGTAGCATTACTTATCTCCTTATATCTGTTAAAAGAAACCAATTACTAAAAGTTCTAAAATTATCTTTAAAGTATAAAATCAAAACTCAACTCTCAGTGTACAAACCCTTTTGAAATCTGACATTGAACATCCTTTTCTTCTCGTCTCTCATTCTCTTCTCATAAGCATCCTCACAGTCTCTTATCTTGCCTCTTTTCTAACCTTAAACATTCAAAGACCATTCATTGCATTACAACTTGACATAGTTAAGGAATTTATTTTATTCTACCTTTTCTGGGCAATATTCTATTCATTCTTTAGGCAGATAGCATAGTTGGGATGATGGGTGCTGATGGTGTGGGTCAAAACTGTGCTTCTTTAGACAAGCCTCTTATCCATTTTAAGTTTAGTAGGTTTAACATTCTATTTTATGAGACATTTGCAAAACTCAATATGATAATTATGCAAAATACTAATAGAGATCCTTGTTTACACCTATCCTCAACAAAGGGTATATTATGATATACTCATCCAAAATGCCACTGATGCTAAAAAATTATTTTTTATAATCTGTGCAAGCCTCAGTATTTGGATCATGTATAATAATTCTGATAGCACTTATCATGCTGTACATGTAATTTATATTACATGGACTTCATGAAACTTGACTGAGCTTCACCAAATATTGCTTCCAAGGGAAAAAGAAGAAGTCTCAGACAAATATTTTAGAGTTATCAAACCTTCAAGAATTTCAGACCATTCATCTAACTACAGGTCACACTGCTCCATATCTTTACATATCTTCACTTTTATTTCACAAGAACACTGAAATGACAGAATCATTGGAAGAGAAGTTTTGCTCAAGATCAGTAACGAGACACCAAGAACCACTCATTTCACAGTTTTTTTTTTTTTTTCATAGTTTTTTTTTTAATTATACTTTAGGTTTTAGGGTACATGTGCACAATGTGCAGGTTTGTTACATATGTATCCATGTGCCATGTTGATTTCCTGCACCCATTAACTCGTCATTTAGCATTAGGTATATCTCCTAATGCTGTCCCTCCACCCTCCCCCAACCCCACAACAGTCCCCGGAGTGTGATGTTCCCCTTCCTGTGTCCATGA